>NC_057813.1:433040878-433641646 GCF_018294505.1 Triticum aestivum | reverse complement strand
GAAGCTCGGTGGGCTCGGGGAAGCCTCTGCAACGACGAATTGACGACGGCGATCTCCGGGCACCGGAGATGAAGACGACGACGCTCCGGTCGACTGCGGCCTCCTCTGGTCGCGTGCGTCGCGTGTGTAGCTCCACGGGGTCAGGGCGGAGCTCAGGGATGCATCGTGGGAGCGAGGGGGTAGCTGGCCGCGGTGTTTCTCAGCGGAGTGGCCATGGCGGCTTCGGCCATGAGGGGAAAGAGCAGGGGAGTGAGAGGGAGAGAGCAGGGAGAAGTGAGAGGGGTCGGGGCTGCGTGGCGTCGCGGGAGGAACCAGGGGAGGAGGAGGCAGCAGGAGGTGGAAGCAGGAGGTGGCGCTCGGGCGCGGGCGCGTCGACACGCCTCTGCCTACTGGCAGAGGTTGAAGACGGTGGGGAGCTGGGCTGGGCCTCACAGGTGGGCTGCACAGGGGGGGCTGGGCTAGCACAGGTGAGCGCCAGGTAATTCCCTTCTCTTTTTTTTATTTTTCTGTTTTTCTATTTTCTGTAGTTTGTTTTGATTTAGTTTAGCAACTAAATCATTTAAATAAATTCTGTAGATTTTTATGTGGCTTGCTAAAATATATACAGAGCCACTCACAAACCTCCAGAATTATTGGAGTCATACTTAATATATATTAAATATAACTCCAAAGCAAATAGTTATTGGATTAATTCAAATGGCCCAAACTAATTAACTCTGAGATACCAAAAATATTGTTTTGAGTTTTACCTCCTTGCAATATTTTCAGAGACTAAGAGGAACATTTCCTTGGACACATTTGAGAAGATTTAATTGTTGGTTATTTTTAGAGGTTTCTGAGGCTTTGAAAATTCCTCAATTCAAATTTCATTTGAATTTAAACATGATGCTCACATGAAGCTAGGCTAGAGCAATGCCTGAAGCTAGGGATGTGACAGAGCCATCCTTGGCACTCACACTTATCTTGAGGCTTTTAGTAGTTTCCATTTACTTATCTATGAACTGTATAGGCAACCAAGTAGTCCTTTACCGCGGACGCGGCTATTCGAATAGATCATGATAACCCTGCAGGGGTGTACTTCTTCATACATGTTTCCACCACTTAGCGTCTGCACACGACATGTGCTCGGCAGACTTCAAGCGAAAGCCGACGTGGGTGTAGACCACGACCTACCTAAACACTTAAGCCTCTAGTCCAGGTTTATCGCCTATCCAGGTTCCATCCGCAGGGAGTCCGGCCGAGGTTTCCCATACGGCCCCGAACGATGTGAACAGGGTTCCCGAGATACCTAACGGGTATTCGGTACACCGTGCCACGTACCTACCGCATCACAACCCACCCCTACGGTCAGCGCTGTCCATGGCCTCCAGTAGGCTACAAACACCAGAAACTACTTGCAACTCCTGGACAGAGAGCTAGGGTGAATAAGAAGTCGAGCGGGGTCATATTTCAGGGCCCAATGCATGGTAGTAGTTGTATCTTAAATCACACATACAGATCTCAGTGCTTAAGGTCGGCTTCAATGAAACAACCCACCATGTACTCCTACATGGCCTCTCATCGATACCTTTACCAAATCGTGTTCACCACACCACTCTCATTACCGACATAATCATTTCACTCTAGCCCATCACCCAGATGAACCAGACCTGACACGACTCTAAGCATAGCAGGCATAGCAAGGTAGGAACAACACATACATATGGCTCAAACAACTCCTACACATGCTAGTGGGTTTCATCTAGTTACTGTGGCAATGACAGGTCATGCAGAGGAAATGGGTTCAACTACCGTAGCACACAGCAGTTTGAAACGCGTTGTCTTAATGCAGTAAAAGAGAGCAGGAGCGAGAACATGGGATTGTATCGATATGATCAAATGGTTGGTTGCTTGCCTGATGGTTCGATGCACTGATACGGTTCTTCGTTAGGGTAATCACGGTACTCCTCGGAGGCAGAACCTGTCGCAAAGGACACCGATACACAACCATCACCAAACAATGTGCAACAATATGATGCATGCATGAAACATGGCAATATGAGTGTGTTGGGCTAATGCAACTAAAACCAGAAGGGTTTGAACCAATTTGAATCAAAGATTCAAATTTCAAACTCAAACATGGCCTTTTAAAGTGCTTTTCCTTGTTCTGCTTTAAACATCAAGTTAACTTGTTTAATCATGCATGAAAATAGTACAGATGGATAGATTGGATTTTTCTGATCATTTTTCATATATAATTTGTCTGATTTGGAGTTACAGAATAAAAGTTATGAATTTTTGAAGTTTAAATTATATTCTGGAATTTCCTGATTTAATTTAAATCCAGAAATATATATATTGCGCCAGCATGACGTCAGCACGACGTCAGCGGTCAACTGCGGCTGGCTGGGGTCAAACCTGACGTGTGGGGTCCACACGTCAGTGACAGGGGGGTTTAACAGAGGTTAGTTTAATCCTAATTAAGAGTTAGTGGCGCTGGGGCCCACTGGTCAGTGTCAGGGTTAATTAACAGAGGTTGATTAAGTTTAAACTAATCCTAACCCGAATTAGCAGGGACGGGCCCCACTTGTCATTGAGCCAGGGGAGGTCAAACCCCCTGGTCAACCGGGGCTAACACGCCGGCGTTTAGCCGCCGGCGGCAGCAAACGCGGCGGAGGGCGCGGGATTTCCACTCCGGCGCCCAATCGAGCAGCGGAAGGCACGCGCGGGAAGCTGGGGCTCGCGCGCACCCACTGGTGCCCTCCGTTTCACCGGAGATGGCTTAGATCGACGGCGGCGACCACTTGGGCGGCGGCCGGAGTTCGGGCGCGAGCGGGATCGGGCTGCGGGGCACTGGGAGGCCACCTGAGGGGCTCGGCGGCACCCTCGTGGCACCGGGAGCACGATGGAAGGCTCGGTTTGGGCGGAGGCGGACCGAGACGGCGACGGCGACATGGACGGCGGCGAGAGGCTTCGGCCGTGGTGGGGAGGAGGGCTACGGTGAGGGAACGAGGGGGAGAAGAGAGGGGAAACGGAGAGGGGCTCACAGCGAGACCAGCGAGCGCGAGGGCGAGGTCGGGGATGCCCGGTAGCTCCCGAATCGACGGCGAGTACCCACGGCGGCCGGAGGCGAGGATGGCGACGGCGATGGCTCCACGGGGTGCTCCGTCTTGCGTGGCTCGACGAGGAGGTAGAGGGGGTCGCGGCGGAGCTGGGGAGCGTGTCGGGGAGGCGAGGGGAGGCCGGTGGCGGCGGCTATGGCGAACGGCGGCGATGGGTGCGTTCGGACACGGGAGAGAGAGAGCGAGGGAGAGGAGAGGAAGAACCGGGGGAGAGTGAGAGAGTACGGGGGGGCGTGGCGTCGTTCCAGGGCATCCAGACGAGGAGGGGAGAGGCAGGCAGGCAGGCGAGCTGGTGGCGTGGCGCGGTGGCGCGCGCGCGCGCCGGGCACGCTCCCCTCCCTCTGTCGAGGACGAAGACGACAGAGGAGGAGGCGGGCTGGGCCGCCTGCTGGCTGGGCCGGCCGGCTACTGCTGGGCTGCACAGGGAGGAGCCCCAGGTAAGCTTCTCCTTCTTTTATTTATTTTTGTTTTCTAATTTCTGACATTTGTTTTGATTTAAATAAAATATTAAATCATTTTATTACCTTATGCCAATTTTTGCAGGAGCTAGATATATTATTCCAGAGCTCCCCAACAGGTGGCATAATTTTTGGACATATATTAATATATATAACTAATATATTTCCAATGCAAATATTTATGCATTAATTCCAAATGCCCAAAATAAATACCTATGAGCTCTTAAAAATATTGGTTTGATTTTTATCTCTGTCCAATATTTTCAGAGAGCAACATGAGCATTTTCTTGGACCCTTTTGGAGAAATTTTTATTTGGGTCATTTTCAAAAATGATTCTGAGGGTTTCACAAATCCCCATTTCAAAATTAAATGGAATTTTAAACATGATGCACACATGCCTAGCTAGTCTAGGTCATACCAGGCTAGGGATGTGACAACTCGCCCCCACTTGAAAAAATCTCGTCCCGAGATTCAAGGGTTGACGGAAAGAAAGCGGGGTACTCCAGTCGAAGACGATCTTCTCGCTCCCAAGTAGCTTCCCTCTCGGAATGATGAGACCACTGAACTTTGAGAAACTTGATGTTCTGACGTCGAGTAACACGCTCTGCTTGATCAAGAATGCGAACCGGGTACTCTCGGTATGTGAGGTTATCTTGGAGATCAAGCGTTTCGTGGTCCACTCCGCGGATAGGATCCGAGAAGCAACGCCTGAGTTGAGAGACGTGGAAGACATCATGAACTCGAGAAAGATGTGGGGGTAGTTCCAATTGGTAGGCAACTTCTCCTCGTTTGGCGAGAATGCGAAAAGGTCCAATGTAACGAGGAGCCAATTTGCCTTTAATACCGAAACGATGGGTTCCCTTCAGAGGGGTGACCCGAAGGTAAGCCTTCTCGTCAACCTCGAAAGTCATAGCCTTATGTTTTCGGTCATATTGACTCTTTTGACGGGATTGGGCTGTTTTCAACTTTTCACGAACGATGCGAACTTGTTCTTCTGCTTCCTGAATCATATCCGGGCCAAAGAATTGTCTTTCCCCGGTCTCTGACCAGTTAAGGGGTGTTCGACACCGTCGTCCATAGAGAACTTCAAAAGGGGCTTTACCCAAGCTAGATTGATAGCTGTTGTTGTAAGCGAATTCGGCAAATGGAAGGCACTTCTCCCAATCCATTCCGAATGAGATAACAGAGGCTCGAAGCATGTCTTCTAGAATCTGGTTGACGCGTTCCACTTGACCACTCGACTGAGGGTGGAAAGCAGTGCTAAAGGAGAGACGGGTTCCCATAGCGTTTTGGAAACTTTCCCAAAATCGAGAGGTGAAAAGACTTCCTCGATCCGAGTTAATTTCCAAAGGAACACCATGGAGAGACACTATTCGGGAGATGTATAAGTCTGCCAGCTGACTAGCGGTTATACTCTCACGAACAGGTAGGAAATGGGCTACTTTGGAAAGACGATCGACAACGACGAAAATAGCATTATTCCCTCTCTTGGTCCTGGGAAACCCGGTAATGAAATCCATACCAATTTTATCCCATTTCCATTCAGGAATAGCTAAGGGTTGGAGGGTGCCAGCAGGCCGTTGATGCTCTGCTTTTACACGGCGACAGACGTCGCAATTAGCAATATACTGAGCAATCTCTCTCTTCATCCTAGTCCACCAGAACCTCTGGCGTAGGTCCTGATACATCTTGGTACTACCGGGATGAATGGTGAGAGGAGATTCATGAGCCTCCTTAAGGATCAACTGCCGTAGATGCTGGTTCTTGGGAACCACTAAACGGTTCTCAAAGTATACAACACCATGATCATTTGTGGAGAAACAACTAGCACCTCCGCTAGCAATGTTCTCCTTGATTTTAGATATTCCCTTATCTCGCTTTTGGGCAGCAATGATTTGATCCGTAAGAGTAGGTTTCGCCACCAAGGTGGAAAGAAATCCTTGAGGAACAATGTGAAGGTTAAGCTTCCGAAATTCCTCATGGAGAAGCGGTTGACTTTGTTGTAACATCAGGTTGTTACAATAAGATTTACGACTTAGCGCATCAGCCATGACGTTGGCTTTCCCTGGGGTGTAAGTTATTCCTAAGTCGAAATCTGTGATTAACTCAACCCAACGTCTTTGCCTGAGATTCAAATCCGGTTGGGTGAAAATGTACTTCAGACTTTGGTGATCAGTGAATATCTCGCAACGGTTACCGAGGAGGTAATGTCGCCAGGTCTTGAGTGCATAGACTACGGCTGCAAGCTCTAGATCATGAGTAGGATAATTCTCCTCATGTGGGTGCAATTGCCGTGAAGCGTAGGCAATTACGTGTCGATCTTGCATGAGAATGCAACCTAGTCCTTGTCGCGAGGCGTCACAGTAGATAACAAAGTCCTTGGAGAAGTCTGGCGGTACCAGTACGGGAGCAGAAGTCAGGCGTCTTTTCAATTCCTGAAAGCTGTGCTCACATTGTGGAGTCCATTCGAACTTCTTATCTTTCTTGAGGAGTTCGGTTAGAGGTTTGGCAACTTTGGAGAAGTTCTCGACAAAGCGACGACAATAGCTCGCTAAGCCCAGAAAACTCCGAACTTGCTTGACCGATTCAGGTGGAGTCCAATTAAGGACGGCTTGAACTCGCTCAGGGTTAACAGCAATACCTTTACCAGATATTACATGACCCAGATAGGTCACTTCTGACAACCAGAATTCACATTTAGAAAATTTGGCATAAAGGCGATGCTCTCGAAGTTTCTTCAACACTAGCCTTAGATGTTCGGCATGTTCTTCCTCGTTCTTGGAGTAGATGAGTATATCATCGAGGTAAACCACGACGAATTTATCCAAATACTCCATGAAGATTGAGTTCATTAACCGAGAAAAAGTGGCTGGAGCGTTGGTTAAACCGAAGGACATGACGGTGTACTCGTATTGGCCATAACGAGTAACAAAGGCCGTTTTAGGAATGTCCCCGTTTCTGATTTTGATTTGATGGTAGCCCAACCTCAAATCCATCTTGGAGAAGACTGAGGATCCAGCGAGCTGATCATACAGGTCGTTGATCCTGGGGAGCGGATATTTGTTCTTGATTGTGACCAAATTGACAGGTCGATAATCTACAACCATCCGGTCCGTACCATCCTTCTTCTTGACGAATAGGACGGGGCAAGCCCACGGAGATGAACTAGGGCGGATGAAACCCTTTTTCAAGGACTCATCGAGTTGTTTCTTAAGCTCGGCTAGTTCTAGTGGTGCCATCTTATAGGGTCTTCTAGCAATCGGAACGGTTCCTGGAATGAGGTCTATTACGAACTCAACATCCCTGTCAGGTGGAACACCTGGCAATTCCTCTGGGAAGACATCCGGGAAGTCACGGACTACCGGAACGTCCTCAAGATCTGGCAAAGGGCTGGCGTTAAGAGAATATAATTGTCGCTTGGCTATTCGGGTCAAGACATTGACTATCTTCCCCGAAGGATGGGTGAGTTGAACAGTCCTAGAGAAGCAATCAATTTGGGCATGATGAGCTGACATCCAGTCCATACCCAGAATGATATTAATATCTGAAGATTTAAGGGCTATCAAAGACGCGAGGAAAACAAGTCTGTCGACTTGGATTTCATTTCCATGGCTTACTCTAGAAGTTTGCCATTTGGATCCCGGAGTTTGAATTACCATAGAGGTTGGCATATCACCGAATGCGACGTTATGCAAACGAGCATAATTTTCGGATATAAAAGAATGAGAGGCTCCTGTATCGAAAAGAACAGATGCCGGGTGGCAATTAACAAGAAGCGTACCGAGAACGACGTTGGGATCCTCTTGAGCTTCTTCGGCAGAGATACAGTTGACATGGCCACGTGAGGCGGTGGCCGGCTTGGCGTGGAACACTTTCCCTGTCGGCTTGCCACGGCCAACAGCTTTGGCAGACTGGTTGGGGTTGGTCTGGGGACACTCACGCATATAGTGGCCAGATTCCCCACACTTGAAACAAGTTACGGAACTGGTACGTGGAGGAGCATTGTTGTTTGGACCCCCATAGGGCTTGGCTGGAGCAGACTGTTGAACAGGGCGAGGCGCCTGGAAAGATGGCCTCGGTGTGAACCTGGGTGGCAGGGCGGTGTTGGGCACCCACACGCGGCGCTTCTGAGGACCAGCACCGGATGAGGAACCCATATCACGGCCATGCTTGCGTGTTGCGTCATAATCAGTCTGACCAGTTTCAGCACTGATGGCCTTGTTAACAAGTTTCTGAAAAGATGTGCACTCATGCAGACGGAGGTCGCGGCGAAGCTCAGGATTAAGTCCCTTACGGAACCTTGCTTGCTTCTTGGCATCAGTAGACACTTCCTCAGTTGCATATCGTGCGAGGTTACCAAACTCCCTGCTGTAAGCATCCACAGAGAGTCGGCCTTGGGTGAAATTGCAAAATTCCTCACGTTTACGGTCCATGAGACCCTCCGGAATCTGATGTTCACGGAAAGCCTCGCTGAATTCAGCCCAAGTAGTGACATGGCCCGCTGGGCGCATAGCTCCATAATTCTCCCACCATAGACTGGCGGGGCCTTCAAGATGATATGCAGCAAAGGTGACCTTGTCAGCCTCCGCTACCAGCGCGGAACGCAGTTTGTGAGAGATACTGCGAAGCCAGTCATCAGTGTCGAGAGGCTCGACGGAGTGGTGGAACGTGGGTGGATGTAATTTGATAAAATCACTGAGTGACACCACGTTAGTCCTCTGATGGTGTGCTGTGTTCTGTTCAATACGCTCCAACAAACGGTTGGTCTCCCGCTTGTTTCTCTCAGCTTCCATCATAACCTCGGCTAGGGAAGGAGGATGAGGCAGATTTGCATCCCTGACTTCACTGCCTTCGGCCTGCTCTTGAGGAGCAGGGTTAGTGCGCGTGTTGACCATCCTAGGTAAACAAAACAATGATTTAGTCAGAATGATAAAATTCCGACATAGGATATAAAATGTAAGGAATAACTCGAAATGCAAGATGATCATCCGTATGACATGGTAGATACAGAAACTGCTTCTTTATTCCATCGTCATACACACCATACAGGGTTTAGTACAAGACCAAACAAAGTACTATTACGGTGAAAAGAGGATTACATCTCATCGGAGGCATCCCAAGCTCCTATACATTATTTTTCTACACCTCCGGAAAGAGTACAAACTAGGTCATATCCCACGAGTCACGCGGGACGATAGACGACACAGATAGTGCGAACTAGTGATACTACCACTAACTCAGACCGATCCGTAGTAGTCCTCGTAGAAGTCACCTCCATAGCCTGGAAGCTCAACATGATCATCCGGAAACAGACGATCTCGCGGAGCTTGTGGACCATAGGGACTAGGATGAGGTCTTGGACCAACAGACGGTGGCCTGCGGGGACCGCGAGGTGGGGTGATGCCTCCTACATCACGCCAACCCATCACGTCTGGCAGAGCAGATCTCACAGGATAGAGATCGCGCATATCCGAATATCCAGCTTGCACCGCCGGTGCGAACCGAGTCAATGTGGCCCAGTGGTCAGCACGGGTATTGAAGAGCTCTAACCTCAAGGCCCGATTTTCACGGTCCTTATCCTCGAGCATCTCAGCAGTGGTGCGAGTCCGTGAATCCTCCTGGGTGGGGTCAGCATAGATAGCCTGGAGATACCCTTGTGCTCCCGGAAGTGATCCTGGCATATACCGGAAATCAGAGTCCCGAAATAGTCCAGATCTGACTCGCATGATGGTCATCATAGAGTAGGCGGCGTCCTGCACAGCCATCTCAATAGTAACCCCGAGTCCATAGGAGCAGTGAAGGGGCTCGGTGGACCCAGGATAAGATGGAAATATCCTGACAGTGCAGAGATACTGGCTTTGATTAAAGTCTCGGAATTGCTCTTCGACCGTGTACTCAGGATACCAGCGGTATCCAGCCTCAGTCATTACCCTGACCAACATGGCAGTATGGCCGGGTACATCTAGGCATCGAGTCAGGCGAACCACTTGATTGAGGTCGCGAGTGGCCATCTGAAAGCACAATCATAATGCAAAGGCATTAGAATTTCTAGCAAAATTTCGGCAGCATAACAGCTGTAAATGCTCAAGAAGGATTTTGAGACATTTGACAAAGGATTTCATACACACTCAACATCATCATATCAAGGTTCTGAGTCCATCCTAGCAACATAATGTGGTAATAGAATTGAACTAGGCTTGTATCCATCCAACCTATAAGGTACTACTGCTTAGTAACACGTGATCCTGATAGAGAGAATAGATCCTAATTCCTTAACCCCCGGTGGAAGAATAGACTGACTCAGATCAGAATGTCATAAGATAAAGGAGTAAAAAGAGCCTTACGTTCCAACCCACAAACAATTCCCCTACATATAACTAAAGAACTTCTAGACTCAACATCGACCAGTTTGGCTTGGAGAACCTACAGGCAGTCCGGCTCTGATACCAACGCTGTCAGGACCCCGACTCGATGTCACATTGATCTAGCCGGTAACACCTCATATCACTTTGCGGCCTCACGCACGGTATCCCCACGGGTGTCGCCTTACCTTTGCCCGGGACCGTTTGCGCCTTTTGGCTCACGTATATGATAGTGTCGCTAGCATCCATATGATAAGGAGCCCGGGCTGACATGACTAGTCGTAAACCCAAAGTGGCACAGACTTACAGGGACAGGCATCCATGACCCAGCTTCGAACGTGTCGGTCATCAGCAAGTGGGTCCGGGCTGTAGCACTGGGCTAGCAGGACTCCGGTAAACCGGGCTGTAGCGGGCTAACAGGACTCCGGTACTCAATGCGTGACATTTCCCCGAAGGGACAGACACAGGAACGAAGAAGGACACATGCCGGCCAGCCTAAGTGTTCCAGAGCAGTAGCAAGCTACCATGGCTCAGCGGTAACACTAGGAGACATTTCCCGGTAAGAGAGGCTACTAAAGATAAACAACTAGATAGTCAGATCCCACACATACCAAGCATTTCAATCATACACACAATATGCTCGATATGTGCAATTACAACGAAGCATCACAACATGACTCTACGACACAAGTACTTTATTTAAGGCTCAGGGAGCCATACATAACATACACAAAGGTACGGGTCTCACGACCCAGCATTCAAGTCATACAGACATACAAACCAACAGCGGAAGTAACTTGTCTGAGTACAGACAACTAGTAAAATAAAAGAGGCTTGGAAAGCCTAGCTATACTACGTGGTCCTTCACAAGCTCAGGGTCACCACCTGGGCCTTTAGCCTACTCGTTGATGTCAACGTCTACGTAGAACCCATCAGAAGGGGTTGCAGCGTCTTCTGTAAAATGTAATTTATAGCAACATGAGTACAAAGGTACTCAGCAAGACTTACATCAGATCCTACATACATGCATATTATCAAGAAGGGTTGGTGGAGTTATTGCAGCAAGCCAGCTTTGACTCTTAGCTAGACTATCCTACGATACTTCAACTTGAAACGGTTTTGCGCACACGAGTCCACTACTCACCACTTCAATACACTACCGAGGATCCCCCTCCGTCTTCCTACGGAAGAGCCATCCTTGGCACTCACACTTATCTTGAGGCTTTTAGTAGTTTCCATTTACTTATCTATGAACTGTATAGGCAACCAAGTAGTCCTTTACCGCGGACGCGGCTATTCGAATAGATCATGATAACCCTGCAGGGGTGTACTTCTTCATACATGTTTCCACCACTTAGCGTCTGCACACGACATGTGCTCGGCAGACTTCAAGCGAAAGCCGACGTGGGTGTAGACCACGACCTACCTAAACACTTAAGCCTCTAGTCCAGGTTTATCGCCTATCCAGGTTCCATCCGCAGGGAGTCCGGCCGAGGTTTCCCATACGGCCCCGAACGATGTGAACAGGGTTCCCGAGATACCTAACGGGTATTCGGTACACCGTGCCACGTACCTACCGCATCACAGCCCACCCCTACGGTCAGCGCTGTCCACGGCCTCCAGTAGGCTACAAACACCAGAAACTACTTGCAACTCCTGGACAGAGAGCTAGGGTGAATAAGAAGTCGAGCGGGGTCATATTTCAGGGCCCAATGCATGGTAGTAGCTGTATCTTAAATCACACATACAGATCTCAGTGCTTAAGGTCGGCTTCAATGAAACAACCCACCATGTACTCCTACATGGCCTCTCATCGATACCTTTACCAAATCGTGTTCACCACACCACTCTCATTACCGACATAATCATTTCACTCTAGCCCATCACCCAGATGAACCAGACCTGACACGACTCTAAGCATAGCAGGCATAGCAAGGTAGGAACAACACATACATATGGCTCAAACAACTCCTACACATGCTAGTGGGTTTCATCTAGTTACTGTGGCAATGACAGGTCATGCAGAGGAAATGGGTTCAACTACCGTAGCACACAGCAGTTTGAAACGCGTTGTCTTAATGCAGTAAAAGAGAGCAGGAGCGAGAACATGGGATTGTATCGATATGATCAAATGGTTGGTTGCTTGCCTGATGGTTCGATGCACTGATACGGTTCTTCGTTAGGGTAATCACGGTACTCCTCGGAGGCAGAACCTGTCGCAAAGGACACCGATACACAACCATCACCAAACAATGTGCAACAATATGATGCATGCATGAAACATGGCAATATGAGTGTGTTGGGCTAATGCAACTAAAACCAGAAGGGTTTGAACCAATTTGAATCAAAGATTCAAATTTCAAACTCAAACATGGCCTTTTAAAGTGCTTTTCCTTGTTCTGCTTTAAACATCAAGTTAACTTGTTTAATCATGCATGAAAATAGTACAGATGGATAGATTGGATTTTTCTGATCATTTTTCATATATAATTTGTCTGATTTGGAGTTACAGAATAAAAGTTATGAATTTTTGAAGTTTAAATTATATTCTGGAATTTCCTGATTTAATTTAAATCCAGAAATATATATATTGCGCCAGCATGACGTCAGCACGACGTCAGCGGTCAACTGCGGCTGGCTGGGGTCAAACCTGACGTGTGGGGTCCACACGTCAGTGACAGGGGGGTTTAACAGAGGTTAGTTTAATCCTAATTAAGAGTTAGTGGCGCTGGGGCCCACTGGTCAGTGTCAGGGTTAATTAACAGAGGTTGATTAAGTTTAAACTAATCCTAACCCGAATTAGCAGGGACGGGCCCCACTTGTCATTGAGCCAGGGGAGGTCAAACCCCCTGGTCAACCGGGGCTAACACGCCGGCGTTTAGCCGCCGGCGGCAGCAAACGCGGCGGAGGGCGCGGGATTTCCACTCCGGCGCCCAATCGAGCAGCGGAAGGCACGCGCGGGAAGCTGGGGCTCGCGCGCACCCACTGGTGCCCTCCGTTTCACCGGAGATGGCTTAGATCGACGGCGGCGACCACTTGGGCGGCGGCCGGAGTTCGGGCGCGAGCGGGATCGGGCTGCGGGGCACTGGGAGGCCACCTGAGGGGCTCGGCGGCACCCTCGTGGCACCGGGAGCACGATGGAAGGCTCGGTTTGGGCGGAGGCGGACCGAGACGGCGACGGCGACATGGACGGCGGCGAGAGGCTTCGGCCGTGGTGGGGAGGAGGGCTACGGTGAGGGAACGAGGGGGAGAAGAGAGGGGAAACGGAGAGGGGCTCACAGCGAGACCAGCGAGCGCGAGGGCGAGGTCGGGGATGCCCGGTAGCTCCCGAATCGACGGCGAGTACCCACGGCGGCCGGAGGCGAGGATGGCGACGGCGATGGCTCCACGGGGTGCTCCGTCTTGCGTGGCTCGACGAGGAGGTAGAGGGGGTCGCGGCGGAGCTGGGGAGCGTGTCGGGGAGGCGAGGGGAGGCCGGTGGCGGCGGCTATGGCGAACGGCGGCGATGGGTGCGTTCGGACACGGGAGAGAGAGAGCGAGGGAGAGGAGAGGAAGAACCGGGGGAGAGTGAGAGAGTACGGGGGGGGGCGTGGCGTCGTTCCAGGGCATCCAGACGAGGAGGGGAGAGGCAGGCAGGCAGGCGAGCTGGTGGCGTGGCGCGGTGGCGCGCGCGCGCGCCGGGCACGCTCCCCTCCCTCTGTCGAGGACGAAGACGACAGAGGAGGAGGCGGGCTGGGCCGCCTGCTGGCTGGGCCGGCCGGCTACTGCTGGGCTGCACAGGGAGGAGCCCCAGGTAAGCTTCTCCTTCTTTTATTTATTTTTGTTTTCTAATTTCTGACATTTGTTTTGATTTAAATAAAATATTAAATCATTTTATTACCTTATGCCAATTTTTGCAGGAGCTAGATATATTATTCCAGAGCTCCCCAACAGGTGGCATAATTTTTGGACATATATTAATATATATAACTAATATATTTCCAATGCAAATATTTATGCATTAATTCCAAATGCCCAAAATAAATACTTATGAGCTCTTAAAAATATTGGTTTGATTTTTATCTCTGTCCAATATTTTCAGAGAGCAACATGAGCATTTTCTTGGACCCTTTTGGAGAAATTTTTATTTGGGTCATTTTCAAAAATGATTCTGAGGGTTTCACAAATCCCCAATTCAAAATTAAATGGAATTTTAAACATGATGCACACATGCCTAGCTAGTCTAGGTCATACCAGGCTAGGGATGTGACAAATACTCATATGAATAAGCAGAAAAGTTCTTTGTTCTATGAACATAGCAGTTTGAGGAAACACGCTCATATTCATGGGTCTGAGTATGATTTCCCTGCAAAACATTGACGTTAAGGTGACTCAGATGAGTCCTTGGTCTGTATGAAGCTTTTGGACCATATGAAGCCTTTGGTATGGGGTTTGTCTTCTTCCCAGGTGGTGTCATGATGAAATTCACAGGAAGATTCTCAAGACAACTTTTGGGTACCCATATCTTCTTCATAGGTGGCCCATTCCTGCGGTTAGTACCAATATACCTGGCAAACACTTCGCCATTCTGATTCTTAAACAATTTATAGTTTGCATCAAAGGATTCATCAATGATAATAGGGTTAGCACAAGTGAAACCAGATAAGGTGGATGGATCTACTGAAGGTTCCTTTGCAGCAACCCATGTGGTTTTGGGGTACTGCTTAGGATTCCAGTAAGACCCATCAACATTCATTTTCCTCTCGAACCCAACACCCTCTTTCCTAGGGTTTTGGTTCAGAATCTGCTTTTTGAGGACATCACATAATGTCTAATGCCCTTTGAGACTTTTGTACATTCCTGTCTCAAGCAGTGTCTTCAACCTAGCATTCTCATCAACAATTGTAGTGGTATCCTCAGCAGAGGGGTTAGTTACCACATCAGCAGTTGAAGATATTGCAACAGTAGCAGCAGTAAAACATTCAGCAACAGAGGCAGCGTTATCACGCTCAATGCATTTTAGACATGGTGGTTCAAATCCTTCCTGAGTGGGACTGATCTGTTGAGCGTGAAGTGACTCGTTCTCTTTTTGAAGATCTTCATGAATCGCTCTCAATTTCTCAAGATCTTGCTTCCTTTGAAGATTATCATAGGAAAGCTTTTCATGAGTTGTTGAGAGCGTTTCATGACGACTTTCAAGTTCCTCGTACTTAACATGAAGATTTCTTATGTCTTCAATTAAGGACTGAGATCGGGTCATTTCCGCATCCAACAGGTCATCACTTTTGTCTAACAGTTTTTGAATATGTTCCATAGCTTCCTGTTGTTCAGTTGCAATTTTAGCAAGGGTTTTGTAGCTAGGTTTGGGTTCACAATGAGAGTCATCTTCACTTGATGTTTGAAAGTAAGCATCGCGTGATTTTACCTTGGTACCACATGCCATGAAGCAGTAGGTGGGAGCAGAGTCGTCCTTGTCATTATCATCAACGTTGGTGACGGAGCCATTCTCTTCGGTGTTGAAGATGGACTTGGCAATGTAAGTTGTAGCTAGAGCCAGACTTGCAACACCAGAGTCGGACTCCTCCTCGTATTCCACCTCTTCCTCCTCAGAAGCATACTCCTCCTCTGAATCCATCTCCTTGCCAACAAAGGCACGAGCCTTGCCAGATGAGCTCTTCTTGTGTGATGAAGACTTGGATGAAGAATTTGAGGATTTCTTCTTCTTCTTGTCATCAGAATCATATTCTTTGCTCTTCTTCTCATTGTCCCACTGTGGACACTCAGAGATGTAGTGACCAGGTTTCTTGCACTTGTGGCATGTTCTCTTCTTGTGGTCATGGGTGGAAGCTTCATCATTTCTTGAGCTGGATCGTGAAGACTTTATGAAGCCTTTCTTCTTAGTGAATTTCTGGAACTTCTTCACAAGCATAGCAAGCTCCTTCCCAATGTCTTCAGGATCACCAGAACTGCAGTCAGATTCTTCTTCAGATGAGGAAACAACCTTTGCCTTCAAAGTCGAGTTCGGCCATAGTTGGGGCCATAGATATCTCGTTTCTCAGATAGCTGAAACTCATGTGTGTTGAGCCTCTCAAGTATGTCAGACGGATCGAGAGTTTTGAAGTCAGGGCGTTCTTGAATCATCGGGGCTAAGGTGTCAAATGAGCTGTCAAGTGATCTCAGTAGTGTCTTGACTATTTCATGCTTCATGATCTCAGTGGCGCCGAGTGCTTGGAGCTCATTTGTGATATCAGTGAGGCGATCAAATGTAAGCTGGACGTTCTCATTGTCGTGTCTCTTGAAGCGGTTGAAGAGGTTGCAGAGAACACTGATCCTTTGATCACGCTGAGTTGAGATGCCTTCGTTGACCTTTGAGAGCCAGTCCCTGACTAGCTTCGATGTTTCTAGAGCACTCACACGGCCATACTGTCCTTTGGTCAGATGACCACAAATGATGTTCTTGGCAGTAGAGTCCAGTTGAACGAACTTCTTGACATCAGCAGGGGTGACACCTTCACCGGTCTTGGAAACGCTGTTCTTGATGACATACCATAGATCGACATTAATAGCTTCAAGATGCATGCACATCTTATTCTTCCAGTAGGGGTATTCAGTGCCATCGAAGATGGGGCACACAGCGGAGACTTAGATTATCCCTGCAGTCGACATAGCTAAAACTCCAGGTGGTTAAACCGAATCACACAAAACAAGGGAGTACCTTGCTCTGATACCAATTGAAAGAACTGGTTATCGACTAGAGGGGGGTGAATAGGCGATTTTTATGAAAGTCTTCAAAACATGGGAGTTTCAAAGACAAACAATAGAAATGACACTATCCGTATGCAACGGGAGGTAGACTACACTAGGCAAGCCATAGTCAAGTATTCAATGAAGTGAAAGCATGAAGACTATTAGCAGCTAGGTAGTGAGGATCAGGATGGAAGATAGTATGAAGCCAATCAGAATAAGTAGTCACACCGTGAATTCAAACAGATAATGCAAGCAAGCAATGACTTCACGAAGACAAACTGTAAGTAAAGAGAAGTGAGAGATAGAACCGGTAGCTTGGAGAGGACAGAGATTTGTTTGACCAGTTCCAGTTGCTGTGACAACTGTACGTCTGGTTAGGGAGGCTGAGATTCAACTCAGAAGCCGTGTCTTCACCTTATTCCCCTTGAGCTAAGGACACTTAGTCCCCGCCCAATCACTCTGGTAAGTCCTCAAGGTAGACTTCCAAACCTTCACAGACTTCGTTCACCGGCAATCCACAATGACTCTTGGATGCTCAGAACGCGACGCCTAACCGTCTGGAGGATTCACAGTCCTCAAGTGTAACAAGTCTTTAGATCACGCGGATAGAAAGACTTCATTGATGCCAAACACTCTTTGGGCTCTGGATGGTTTGGGCTTTGTCCTCGCAAGGATTCTCTCTCAAATGCTTCGGAGGTGGGTTGCTCTCAAATGACAAAAGCCGTGCACTAACTCTAAGAAGCCACCAATTTATGGTGTAGGGGGTGGGCTATTTATAGCTACAGGGCAACCCGACCTGATTTGTCTGAAATGACCCTGGGTCACTAAGGCACTGACACGTGTCCCAACGGTCAGATTTCAAACACACGCGGCAGCTTGACTTGGGCTGCAAGTAAAGCTGACTCATCTGACTCTGGATAAGATTTGCTCTCATTGTCTTCGCTCGAAGATATGGAATTTGGTTGAGCATCACTTTAGTCACTCTGACTTTGTTCACTTGGACCCCACTTAACAGTGCGGTGGTTCCTATGACTCAACAAGGAAGAAAAGGAAACAATGAAACAACTAAGTCTTCACGCTCCATAGTCTTCATGCGATGTCTTGTCATGTCATAGACTTCAACGTGAATAGCTTCACAGACCACCATTGTCTTCAATGTCTTCACACATTTTTAGGGGTCATCTCCGGTAGGTAAACCGAATCAATGAGGGACTACTACCTGTGTTATCCTGCAATTCTCACAAAAACATTAGTCCCTCAACCAGGTTTGTCGTCAATACTCCAAAACCAACTAGGGGTGGCACTAGATGCACTTACGCGTACTCCGACCCGAGACAAAATTTCGGCAGCTCCTCCCCGCTGTTCTTCAAATACACGTCTCAGCAATAAGCCAAGAGGATGTGTATCTATAGAACAACAAGGAGACACTGTAAAAATTCTGTCTCGGATCGAAGTACATCATGAAAACAACCTGCCTACACATCCTCGGGTTGTCCATGGAAAATGTGGACAATTCGAAAGAGTTGAGGTTATAAATATGCAAAGACTTGCATATTTATAGATACAACCCTTCTGAACGGGAGACATCTAGGTTACGCGGCTATTTAGGTGATCTACAAATAATGAAAACCTACACATGAACGGGAAGAGATTACCCTTGAAGCGTGCAACGGAATTCACTCTCTCTATTGTAAAAAATAGATGCATGTCTTGCATGAAAGAATGAAGTTGTGTCAATCATATCTCAACAACAACACCCACAACACAAACACCCACACACCAATAGCACTCACCCCCACACACACCAACATCACTCACTCACACACACACACACACACATCAACATCACATCCACACACACACACACACCAACATCACTCACTGACACACACACATACAAAGCACACACTCACACACATTATTCACTATGCATATATATATACACCTTTTGTTATAATGGAGAGGGGGGAAACCCCTTTTGTTTCAAAAAACAAGATTGAGTAGGGGCTCACCAACGGGGCAGGGGGGCGGCGGGGGAGGTGGATGCCAGACGTGGTAGACCTCGGTGGAGGGGATGCCGCGCCGGTGGAGGTGTACGAGCTCGGTGGAGGTGGAGGTGGCGGTGGGGGGCTCGGTGGAGGTGGCAGTGGGGGGCCGGTGGAGGTGGAGGGGTCGGGGGAGGCGGCAGCGGCGGAGGCCACGGTGGCGGAGGCAGCAGCGGCGGCAGGCCGGTGGAGGTGGACGAGCTCGGTGTAGGTGGAGGTGGCGGTGGGGGGCTTGGTGGGGGTGGTGGTGGGGGCGGTGGAGGCAGCGGCGGCAGAGCAAGCCAGATGGGGCGGCGGCGCTGAGGGGCGGCGACGGATAGAGCGGGCAGGGGCGAGAGAGAAAGAGAGAAGAGAGGAGTGAGCGCGCGCGAGAGGGAAATTTTGCATAAGTCCCCGCGGGAAACATTTCCGAGAGCCAAATTTTGGCGACACTCGATAAAAGTCTTAACCTAGATCTCGGGGGCTTTTCCGAGAGCCACAACGACAGTACTTACCGAGGGTCGACTATCGGCTCTCGGTAATGGCCACGTCTTCCGAGAGCTACTCTCGATAAATCATCTAACATTGATCTTTTTCCTTTTTGTGCATTCTCGATAATATGCATTATACTTTTTTTTGTTTTCTTCCATGTTTAGCAAACAACCTTAGCACATCATAATTACCATCTTGTGTGTTCTTTCTCGGATGGGTCTCGCTCGGTTCTAGAGACCAGCACCCCTCTGGTGGCCTCGACGGTCTAGGGCGTTGTTCGGCACCTAGAGGGGGTAGGCCACGGGGAATAACTGCTTATGCATGTTAGTGCATGTCATCGCGAGATGACAGACCAAGTCTAGGCTCGTTCTGTCACGGGATCACCCACCGAAGACTCTGTCTCGGGGACGAATGCAGCCGGTCCTCGACGTTCCTGCACGTGTGTGTGGTTTGTGAGGCACGTGCCACGTCAAGGAGGTGCATTGCTTATTCAAATAGCACACCACCCCTGCATGCATATGCATGGGCCACACGCATGTAGGGGTGCCCTCCCCCCCTCAAGTGGTCTCTAGATCGAGCACCCATCCGGTGGCCCCGGTGGTCTAGGGCGTCGTTCGGCACCGAGAGGGTGTAGGCCACGGTGAATAACCGCTTCTTCGTGTTAGTGTATGTCATCGCGAGATGATAGACCAAGTCTAGGCTCGTTCTGTCACGGGATCACCCACCAAAGACTTTCTCTCGCGGACGAACACAGCCGGTCCTCGACGTTCCCGCCCCGTGTGTGTGGTTTGTGAGGCACGTGCCACGTCAGGAGGTGTGTTGCTTATTCAAATAGCACACCACCCTTGCATGCATATGCATGGGCCACATGCATGTAGGGGTGCCCCCCCTCGGGCGGTCTCTATATCGAGCACCCATCCGGTGGCCCTGGCGGTCTAGGGCGTTGATCGGCACCGAGAGGGTGTAGTCCATGGTGAATAACTGCTTCTTGATAACCCACAAGTGTAGGGGATAATTGTAGCCTCTTTCGATAAGTAAGAGTGTCGAACCCAACGAGGAGCTAAAGGTAGAACAAATATTCTCTCAAGTCCTATCTGCCACTGATACGACTCTACACACGCTTAGTGTTCGCCTTACCTAGAACAAGTATGAAACTAGAAGTACTTTGTAGGTGTTGTTGGATAGGTTTGCAAGATAATAAAGAGCACGTAAATAAAAACTAGGGGCTGTTTAGATAAAGAAGCAATAAAGTAAATATAGCGAGTGTGGAAAAGTGGTGGTAGGATTTTTGAAAATGTCCCTAAGCAATTGACTACTTTACTAGACTGATAGCAAGTTTTATGTGGGAGAGGCATAAGCTAACATACTTTCTCTTCTTGGATCATATGCACTTATGATTGGAACTCTAGCAAGCATCTGCAACTATTAAAGATCATTAAGGTAAAACCCAACCATAGCATTAAAGCATCAAGTCCCCTTTATCCCATACGCCACAACCCCCTTACTCGGGTTTATGCTTCTGTCACTCAAGCAACCCACTATAAGCGAATCATGAACATATTGCAACACCCTACAGCGGGAATCCCTCACGCTTGTGCGACACAGAGGGCACAATAGGACAGCAACATAACCACAAGCAAATTAAACCAATCATAGCAATTCATCAATCACCGGTAGGACAACGAAAATCTACTCAGACATCATAGGATGGCAACACATGATTGGATAATAATACGAAGCATAAAGCACCATGTTCAAGTAGAGGGTACAACGGGTTGCAGGAGAGTGGACCGTTGAATATAGATGGGGAAGGTGATGGAGATGTTGGTGAAGATGATGGAGTTGTTGGTGTAGATCGTGGTGATGATGATGGCCCCCGGCAGCGTTCCGGCGCCACCAGAAGCAAGGGGGGGAGCCCCCCGCCCTTCTTCTTCTTCTTCCTTGACCTTCTCCCTAGATGGTAGAAGGGTTTCCCCTCTGGTCCTTGGCTCCCATGGCGTGGGAGGGGCGAGAGCCCCTCCGAGATTGGATCTGTCTCTCTGTCTCTCTCTGTTTCTGGCTCCCAGATTCTGCCCTGGCACCGTTTCTTTTATATCCGGAGATCCGTAACTCCGATTGGATTGAAACCTTTGCCCATATATTTTTCCAAAAATTAGCTTTCTTGCGGCAAAAGTATAGCAGCAACTGCCTTACGAGGGGCCCATGAGGGTCAGTGGCGCGCCCAGTAGGGGTAGGCGCGCCCCCCTGCCTCGTGGCCACCTCGGGCACCGTCTCGTGTTGATTCTTCCTCCCATATTTCATAAATATTCCAAAAATGATCTCCATCCGTTTTTATCCCGTTTGGACTCCGTTTGTTATGGGGTTTCTGCGAAACATAAAACATGCAACAAACAGGAACTAGCACTGGGCACTGGATCAATAAGTTAGTCCCAAAAATAGTATAAAAAGTTGCCAAAAGTATATGAAAGTTGTAGAATATTGGCATGGAACAATCAAAATTTATAGATACGACGGAGACGTATCATCATCCTCAAGCTTAATTCCTGCTCGTCCTCGAGTAGGTAAATGATAAAAAAGATAATTTTTTATGTGGAATGCTACCTAGCATAATCTTGATCATATGTCTAATCATGGCATGAATATTAAGACATGAATGATTCAAAGCAATAGTCTATCATTTGACATAAGAACAATAATACTCCGAGCATACCAATAAAGCAATCATGTCTTTTCAGAACAACATGGCCAAAGAAGTTATCCCTACAAAATCATATAGTCTGGCTATGCTCCATCTTCATCACACAAAATATTCAAATCATGCACAACCCCGATGACAAGCCAAGCAATTGTTTCATACTTTTGGCGTTCTCAAACCTTTTCAACTTTCATGCAATACATGAGCGTGAGCCATGGATATAGCACTATAGGTGGAATAGAGTATGATGGTGGAGGTTGTGTGGAGAAGACAAAAAGGAGAAAGTCTCACATCAACGCGGCTAATCAACGGGCTATGGAGATGCCCATCAATTGATGTCAATGCGAGGAGTAGGGATTGCCATGCAACGGATGCACTAGAGCTATAAGTGTATGAAAGCTCAAACTGAATCAAAGTGGGTGTGCATCCAACTTGCTTGCTCATGAAGACCTAGGGCATTTGAGGAAGCCCATCGTTGGAATATACAAGCCAAGTTCTATAATGAAAATTCCCACTAGTATATGAAAGTGACAATATAGGAGACTCTCTATATGAAGAACATGGTGCTACTCTGAAGCACAAGTGTGGTAAAAGGATAGTAACATTGCCCCTTTTCTTTTTCTATTTTTCTTTTTTCTTCTTTTTTGGGTGGGCTTCTTTGGCCCCCTTTTTATTTAGGCTTCTTTTGGCCTCTCTTTTTTTTCTTTTTTCATGGGGCAATGCTCTATAATGATTATCATCACACTTTTATTTACTTACAACTCAATATTACAACTCGATACTAGAACAAAGATATGACTCTATATGAATGCTTCCGTGTTGGGGAACGTTGCAGAAAATAAAAAAAAATCCTATGGTTTCACCAAGATCCATCTATGAGTTCATCTAAGCAACGAGTGATAGGAGAGAGATTGCATCTACATACCACTTGTAGATCGCGTGCGGAAGCGTTCAAGGGAACGGGGATGATGGAGTCGTACTCGCCGTGATCCAAATCACCGATGACCAAGTGCCGAACGGACAGCACCTCCGCGTTCAACACACGTACGGAGCGGATGACGTCTCCTCCTTATTGATCCAGCAAGGGGGAAGGAGAGGTTGATGAAGATCCAGCAACACGACGGCGTGGTGGTGGATGCAGCAGAACTCCGGCAGGGCTTCGCCAAGCTATTGCGGGAGGAGGAAAAGGTGTAGCAGGGGGAGGGAGGCGCCAAGACATAGGGTGAGGCTGCCCTCCCTCCCCCCCTCCTTTATATAGGCCCCCAGGGGGGGAGCCGGCCCTGGGAGATCTAATCTCCCAAGGGGGGCGGCGGCCAGGGGGGTGGAGTGCCCCCCAAGGCAAGTGGGGCGCGCCCCCCACCTAGGGTTTCCAACCCTAGGCGCATGGGGGGGCAAGGGGGGGCGCACCAGCCCACTAGGGGCTGGTTCCCCTCCCACTTCAGCCCACGGGGCCCTCCGGGATAGGTGGCCCCACCCGGTGGACCCCCGGGACCCTTCCGGTGGTCCCGGTACAATACCGGGTGACCCCGAAACTTTCCCGATGGCCGAAACAGCACTTCCTATATATAATTCTTTACCTTCAGACCATTCCGGAACTCCTCGTGACGTCCGGGATCTCACCCAGGACTCCGAACAACATTCGGTTTGCTGCATACTCATATTCATACAACCCTAGCGTCACCGAACCTTAAGTGTGTAGACCCTACGAGTTCGGGAGACATGCAGACATGACCGAGATGGCTCTCCGGTCAATAACCAACAACGGGATCTGGATACCCATGTTGGCTCCCACATACTCCTCGATGATCTCATCGGATGAATCACGATGTCGAGGATTCAAGCAACCCCGTATACTATTCCCTTTGTCAGACGGTATGTTACTTGCCCGAGATTCGATCGTCGGTATCCCAATACCTCATTCAATATCGTTACCGGCAACTCACTTTACTCGTACCATAATGTATGATCCCGTGACCAGACGCTTGGTCACTTTGAGCTCATTATGATGATGCACTACCGAGTGGGCCCAGTGATACCTCTCCATAATACGGAGTGACAAATCCCAGTCTCGATCCATGTCAACCCAACAGACACTTTCGGAGATACTGTAGTGCACCTTTATAGTCACCCAGTTACGTTGTGACGTTTGGTACACCCAAAGCACTCCTACGGTATCCGGGAGTTACACGATCTCATGGTCTAAGGAAGAGATACTTGACATTGGAAAAGCTCTAGCAAAACGAACTACACGATCTTATGCTATGCTTAGGATTGGGTCTTGTCCATCACATCATTCTCCTAATGATGTGATCCTGTTGTCAACGACATCTAATGTCCATAGTCAGGAAACCATGACTATCTGTTGACCAATGAGCTAGTCAACTAAAGGCTTACTAGGGACGTATTGTGGTCTATGTATTCACACGTGTATTACGATTTCCGGATAATACAATTATAGCATGAATAAAAGACAATTATCATGAACAAGGAAATATAATAATAATCCTTTTATTATTGCCTCTAGGGCATATTTCCAACAGTCTCCCACTTGCACTAGAGTCAATAATCTAGTTACATTGTGATGAATCGAACACCCATAGAGTTCTGGTGTTGATCATGTTTTGCTCGCGGAAGAGGTTTAGTCAACGGATCTGCGACATTCAGATCCGTATCTACTTTGCAAATATCTATGTCTCCATCTTGAACATTTTCACGGATGGAGTTGAAACGACGCTTGATGTGCTAGTCTTCTTGTGAAACCTGGGCTCCTTGGCAAGGGCAATAGCTCCAGTGTTGTCACAGAAGAGTTTGATCGGCCCCGACGCATTGGGTATGACTCCTAGGTCAGTGATGAACTCCTTCACCCAGATTGCTTCATGCGCTGCCTCCGAGGCTGCCATGTACTCCGCTTCACATGTAGATCCCGCCGCTACGCTCTGCTTGCAACTGCACCAGCTTACTGCCCCACCATTCAACATATATACGTATCCGGTTTGTGACTTAGAGTCATCCAGATCTGTGTCGAAGCTAGCGTCGACGTAACCCTTTACGACGAGCTCTTCATCGCCTCCATAAACGAGAAACATGTCCTTTGTCCTTTTCAGGTACTTCAGGATATTCTTGATCGTTGTCCAGTGTTCCTTGCCGGGATTACTTTGGTACCTTCCTACCAAACTTATGGCAAGGTTTACATCAGGTCTGGTACACAGCATGGCATACATAATAGATCCTATGGCTGAGGCATAGGGGATGACACTCATCTCTTCTTTATCTTTTGCCGTGGTCCGGCATTGAGCCGAGCTCAATCTCACACCTTGCAGTATAGGCAAGAACCCTTTCTTGGACTGATCCATTTTGAACTTCTTCAAAATCTTATCAAGGTATGTACTTTGTGAAAGACCTATGAGGCGTCTCGATCTATCCCTATAGATCTTGATGCCTAATATGTATGCAGCTTCTCCAAGGTCCTTCATTGAAAAACACTTATTCAAGTAGGCCTTAATGTTGTCCAAGAATTCTATATCATTTCTCATCAAAAGTATGTCATCTACATATAATATGAGAAATGCTACAGAGCTCCCACTCACTTTCTTGTAAACGCAGGCTTCTCCATAAGTCTGCATAAACCCAAACGCTTTGATCATCTCATCAAAGTGAATGTTCCAACTCCGAGATGCTTGCACCAGCCCATAAATGGATCGCTGGAGCTTGCATACTTTGTTAGTATTCTTAGGATCGACAAAACCTTCCGGCTGCATCATATACAGCTCTTCCTTAAGATAACCGTTAAGGAATGCCGTTTTGACGTCCATCTGCCATATCTCATAATCATAGTATGCGGCAATTGCTAACATGATTCGGACGGACTTAAGATTTGCTACGGGAGAGAAAGTCTCATCATAGTCAATCCCTTGAACTTGCCGATAACCCTTAGCGACAAGTAGAGCTTTATAGATGGTGACATTACCATCAGCGTCCATCTTCTTCTTAAAGATCCATTTGTTTTCTATCGCTCGCCGATCATCAGGCAAGTTAGTCAAAGTCCATACTTTGTTTTCATACATGGATTCTATCTTGGATTGCATGGCTTCTAGCCATTTGTTGGAATCTAGGCCCGCCATCGCTTCTTCATAGTTCGAAGGTTCAGCGTTGTCTAACAACATGATTTCCAGGACAGGGTTGCCATACCACTCTGGTGTGGAACGTGTCCTTGTGGACCTACGAAGTTCAGTAGCAACTTGATCCGAAGTACCTTGATCATCATCATTAATTTCCTCTCCAGTCAGTGTAGGCACCACAGGAACATTTTCCTGAGCTGCACTACTTTCCGGTTCAAGAGGTAGTACTTCATCGAGTTCTACTTTCCTCCCACTTACTCCTTTCGAGAGAAACTCTTTTTCCAGAAAGGATGCGTTCTTGGCAACAAAGATCTTGCCTTCGGATCTAAGGTAGAAGGTATACCCAATGGTTTCCTTGGGGTATCCTATGAAGACGCATTTTTCCGACTTGGGTTCGAGCTTTTTAGGTTGAAGTTTCTTGACATAAGCATCGCATCCCCAAACTTTTAGAAACAACAGCTTAGGTTTCTTCCCAAACCATAATTCATACGGTGTCGTCTCAACGGATTTAGACGGGGCCCTATTTAAAGTGAATGTAGCTGTCTCTAGAGCGTATCCCCAAAATGATAGCAGTAAATCGGTAAGAGACATCATAGATCGCACCATATCCAATAGAGTGCGATTACGACGTTCGGACACACCATTATGCTGAGGTGCTCCAGGCGACGTGAGTTGTGAAACAATTTCACATTTCCTTAAGTGCGTACCAAATTCGTGACTTAAATATTCTCCTCCACGATCTGATCGTAAGAACTTTATTTTTCGGTCACGTTGATTCTCTACTTCATTCTGAAATTCCTTGAACTTTTCAAAGGTCTCAGACTTGTGTTTCATCAAGTAGACATACCCATATCTACTCAAGTCATCAGTGAGAGTGAGAACATAATGATATCCTCCGCGAGCCTCAACACTCATTGGACCGCACACATCAGTATGTATGATTTCCAATAAGTTGGTTGCTCACTCCATTGTTCCGGAGAACGGAGTCTTGGTCATTTTGCCCATGAGGCATGGTTCGCATGTGTCAAATGATTCATAATCGAGAGACTCTAAAAGTCCATCTGCATGGAGCTTCTTCATGAGCTTCACACCAATGTGACCAAGACGGTAGTGCCACAAGTATGTGGGACTATCGTTATCAACTTTACATCTTTTGGTATTCACACTATGAATATGTGTAACATTACGTTCGAGATTCATTAAGAATAAACCATTGACCATCAGGGCATGACCATAAAACATATCTCTCATATAAATAGAACAACCATTATTCTCGGATTTAAATGAGTAGCCATCTCGCATTAAACGAGATCCAGATACAATGTTCATGCTCAAACTTGGCACTAAATAACAATTATTGAGGTTTAAAACTAATCCCGTGGGTAAATGTAGAGGTAGCGTGCCGACGGCGATCACATCGACCTTGGAACCATTCCCGACGCGCATCGTCACCTCGTCCTTCACCAGTCTCCGCTTATTCCGCAGCTCCTGCTGTGAGTTACAAATATGAGCAACGGCACCGGTATCAAATACCCAGGAGTTACTACGAGTACTGGTAAGGTACACATCAATTACATGTATATCAAATATACCTTTAGGGTTGCCGGCCTTCTTGTCCGCTAAGTATTTGGGGCAGTTCCGCTTCCAGTGACCCTTCCCTTTGCAATAAAAGCACTCAGTCTCAGGCTTGGGTCCATTCTTTGACTTCTTCCCGGCAACTGGCTTACGGGCGCGGCAACATCTTTGCCATCCTTCTTGAAGTTCTTCTTACCCTTGCCCTTCTTGAACTTAGTGGTCTTATTGACCATCAACACTTGATGTTCTTTCTTGATTTCAACCTCTGCTGACTTCTGCATTGAAAATACTTCAGGAATGGTCTTTACCATCCCCCGCATATTGTAGTTCATCACAAAGCTCTTGTAGCTTGGTGGGAGCGACTGAAGGATTCTGTCAATGATCGCCTCGTCCGGGAGGTTGATCTCCAGCTGGGACAGGCGGTTGTGCAACCCAGACATTTTGAGTATGTGCTCACTGACAGAACTGTTTTCCTCCATCTTACAACTATAGAACTAGTCGGAGACTTCATATCTCTCGACCCGGGCATGAGCTTGAAAAACCATTTTCAGCTCCTCGAACATCTCATATGCTCCGTGTTGCTCAAAATGCTTTTGGAGCCCCGGTTCTAAGCTGTAAAGCATGCCGCACTGAACGAGGGAGTAATCATCAGCACATGACTGCCAAGCATTCATAATGTCTTGGTTCTCTGGGATGGGTGCTTCACCTAGCGGTTCTTCTAGGACATATGCTTTCTTGGTTGCTATGAGGATAATCCTCAGGTTCCGGACCCAGTACGAATAGTTGCTGCCATCATCTTTCAGCTTGGTTTTCTCTAGGAATGCGTTGAAGTTCATGTTGACATGAGCGTTGGCCATTTGATCTACAAGACATATTTCGCAAAGATTTTAGACTAAGTTCATGATAATTAAGTTCATCTAATCAAATTATTTAATGAACTCCCACTCAGATTAGACATCCCTCTAGTCATCTAAGTGTTACACGATCCGAGTCGACTAGGCCGTGTCCGATCATCACGTGAGATGGACTAGTCATCATCGGTGAACATCTCCATGTTGATCGTATCTTCCATACGACTCATGTTCGACCTTTCGGTCTCTTGTGTTCCGAGGCCATGTCTGTACATGCTAGGCTCGTCAAGTTAACCCTAAGTGTTTATGCATGTGTAAAACTGTCTTACACCCGTTGTATGTGAACGTAAGGATCTATCACACCCGATCATCACGTGGTGCTTCAAAACGACGAACTTTAGCAACGGCGCACAGTTAGGGGGAACACTTTCTTGAAATTATTATAAGGGATCATCTTATTTACTACCGTCGTTCTAAGTAAACAAGATGCATAAACATAATAAACATCACATGCAATTATATAATAGTGACATGATATGGCCAATATCATATAGCTCCTTTGATCTCCATCTTCGGGGCTCCATGATCATCTTCGTCACCGGCATGACACCATGATCTCCATCATCATGATCTCCATCATCGTGTCTTCATGAAGTTGTCATGCCAACGACTACTTCTACTTCTATGGCTAACGCGTTTAGCAATAAAGTAAAGTAATTTACATGGCGTTCTTCAATGACACGCAGGTCATACAAAAAATAAAGACAACTCCTATGGCTCCTGCCGGTTGTCATACTCATCGACATGCAAGTCGTGATTCCTATTACAAGAACATGATCTCATACATCACAATATATCATTCATCATTCATCACAACTTCTGGCCATATCACATCACATGACAATTGCTGCAAAAACAAGTTAGATGTCCTCTAATTGTTGTTGCATCTTTTACGTGGCTGCAATTGGGTTCTAGCAAGAACGTTTTCTTACCTACGAATAACCACAACGTGATTTTGTCAACTTCTATTTACCCTTCATAAGGACCCTTTTCGTCGAATCCGCTCCAACTAAAGTGGGAGAGACAGACACCTGCTAGCCACCTTATGCAACTAGTGCATGTCAGTCGGTGGAACCTGTCTCACGTAAGCGTACGTGTAAGGTCGGTCTGGGCCGCTTCATCCCACAATACCGCTGAAGCAAAATAAGACTAGTAGCGGCAAGCAAGTTGACAAGATCTACGCCCACAACAAAATTGTGTTCTACTCGTGCAATAGAGAACTACGCATGGACCTAGCTCATGATGCCACTGTTGGGGAATGTTGCAGAAAATAAAAAAAATTCCTACGGTTTCACCAAGATCCATCTATGAGTTCATCTAAGCAACGAGTGATAGGAGAGAGATTGCATCTACATACCACTTGTAGATCGCGTGCGGAAGCGTTCAAGGGAACGGGGATGATGGAGTCGTACTCGCCGTGATCCAAATCACCGATGACCAAGTGCCGAACGGACAGCACCTCCGTGTTCAACACACGTACGGAGCGGATGACGTCTCCTCCTTCTTGATCCAGCAAGGGGGAAGGAGAGGTTGATGAAGATCCAGCAGCACGACGGCGTGGTGGTGGATGCAGCAGAACTCCGGCAGGGCTTCGCCAAGCTATTGCGGGAGGAGGAAAAGGTGTAGCAGGGGGAGGGAGGCGCCAAGACATAGGGTGCGGCTGCCCTCCCTCCCCCCTCTTTTATATAGGCCCCCAGGGGGGGCGCCGGCCCTGGGAGATCTAATCTCCCAAGGGGGGCGGCGGCCAGGGGGGTGGAGTGCCCCCCAAGGCAAGTGGGGCGCGCCCCCCACCTAGGGTTTCCAACCCTAGGCGCAGGGGGGCCCAGGGGGGGCGCACCAGCCCACTAGGGGCTGGTTCCCCTCCCACTTCATCCCACGGGGCCCTCCGGGATAGGTGGCCCCACCCGATGGACCCCCGGGACCCTTCCGGTGGTCCCGGTACAATACCGGGTGACCCCGAAACTTTCCCGATGGCTGAAACAGCACTTCCTATATATAATTCTTTACCTCTGGACCATTCCGGAACTCCTCGTGATGTCCGAGATCTCATCCGGGACTCCGAACAACATTCGGTTTGCTGCATACTCATATTCATACAATCATAGCGTCACCGAACCTTAAGTGTGTAGACCCTACGGGTTCCGGAGACATGCAGACATGACCGAGACGGCTCTCCGGTCAATAACCAACAGCGGGATCTAGATACCCATGTTGGCTCCCACATACTCCTCGATGATCTCATCGGATGAATCATGATGTCGAGGATTCAAGCAACCCCGTATACTATTCCCTTTGTCAGACAGTATGTTACTTGCCCGAGATTCGGTCGTCGGTATCCCAATACCTTGTTCAATCTCGTTACTGGCAAGTCACTTTACTCGTACCGTAATGCATGATCCCGTGACCAGACACTTGGTCACTTTGAGCTCATTATGATGATGCACTACCGAGTGGGCCCAGTGATACCTCTCCGTAATACGGAGTGACAAATCCCAGTCTCGATCCGTGTCAACCCAACAGACACTTTCGGAGATACCTGTAGTGCACCTTTATAGTCACCCAGTTACGTTGTGACGTTTGGTACACCCAAAGCACTCCTACGGTATCCGGGAGTTACACGATCTCATGGTCTAAGGAAGAGATACTTGACATTGGAAAAGCTCTAGCAAAATGAACTACACGATCTTGTGTTATGCTTAGGATTGGGTCTTGTCCATCACATCATTCTCCTAATGATGTGATCCCGTTGTCAACGAAATCTAATGTCCATAGTCAGGAAACCATGACTATCTGTTGACCAATGAGCTAGTCAACTAGAGGCTTACTAGGGACGTATTGTGGTCTATGTATTCACACGTGTATTATGATTTCCGGATAATACAATTATAGCATGAATAAAAGACAATTATCATGAACAAGGAAATATAATAATAATCCTTTTATTATTGCCTCTAGGGCATATTTCCAACATTCCGGCAGTGTACCGGGATGTGCAATGATCTAGCATAGCAAAGATATCAAAAAATGGACAAGCCATGAAAACATCATGCTAGCTATCTTACGATCATGCAAGGCAATATGACAATGAATGTGCAAGTCATGTATATGATGATGATGGAAGTTGCATGGCAATATATCTCGGAATGGGTATGGAAATGCCATGATAGGTAGGTATGGTGGCTGTTTTGAGGAAGATATAAGGATGCTTATGTGTGATAGAGCGTATCGTATCACTGGGTTTGGATGCACCGGCGAAGTTTGCACCAACTCTCGAAGTGAGAAAGGGCAATGCACGATACCGAAGAGGCTAGCAATGATGGAAGGGTGAGAGTGCGTATAATCCATGGACTCAACATTAGTCATAAAGAACTCACATACTTATTGCAAAAATCTATTAGTCATCGAAACAAAGTACTACGCGCATGCTCCTAGGGGGATAGATTGGTAGGAAAAGACCATCGCTCGTCCCCGACCGCCACTCATAAGGAAGACAATGAATAAATACCTCATGCTCCAACTTAATTACTGTAAGATCGAAAGTATGTCTAGAGGGGGATGATTAGACTACTTGACCAAATAAAAATCTAGCCTTTTCCCAATTTTAGTTCTTCACAGATTTTAGCAACTTAGCACAAGTCAAGCAATCAACCTACACATGCAATTCTAAGAGTATAGAAGCGGAATGTAAAACAATTTCATATGAAGGTAAAGGGAGGAGTTTGAGGAGGCAAACGCAATGTTGACACGGAGATTTTTTATCCGTGGTTCCGATAGGTGGTGCTATTGTACATCCACGTTGATGGAGACTTCAACCCATGAAGGGTAACGGTTACGCGAGTCCACGGAGGGCTCCACCCACGAAGGGTCCATGAAGAAGCAACCTTGTCTATCCCACCATGATCGTCGCCCATGAAGGACTTGCCTCACTAGGGTAGATCGTCATGAAGTAGGCGATCTCCTTGCCCTTACAAACTCCTTGATTCAACTCCACAATCTTGTCGGAGGCTCCCAAGTGACTCCTAGTCAATCTAGGAGACACCACTCTCCAAGAAGTAACAAATGGTGTGTTGATGATGAACTCCTTGCTCTTGTGCTTCAAATGATAGTCTCCCCAACACTCAACTCTCTCTCATAGGATTTGGATTTGGTGGAAAGAAGATTTGAGTGGAAAGCAACTTGGAGAAGGCTAGAGATCAAGATTTATGTGGTAGGAATGGAATATCTTGACCTCAACACAAGTGTAGGTGGTTCTCTCTCAGAAAATGTATGTTGGAAGTGTAGGCATGTTTTGATGGCTCTCTCCATGAATGAAGAGTGGGTGGAGGGGTATATATAGCCTCCACACAAAAATCTAACCGTTACACACAACTTACCAAACTCGGTGGGACCGAATCGTGAAACTCGGTCAGACCGATTTAGTAAATAATGTGACCGTTAGGAATTTCGGTGGGACCCACATGTCAACTCGGTGGGACCGATATGGTTAGGGTTAGGGCATAACGTAATCTCGGTGAGACTGATTACACAAACTCGGTGAGACCGATTTTGGTAAAAGACACACAGAGAGTTGGTCAGGCAAACTCGGTGGGACCGATTCGCTCATTTCGGTTGGACCGAAACGTTACGAAAGGGAAAGAGTGAGTTTGCATTGCAATCTCGGTGGGACCAATCGCTCATCTCGGTTTGACCGAAACGTTACAAAGGGAAATAGAGAGATTACAATCCCATCTCAGTGAGACCGAGATCCCTATCGGTGAGACCGAAAAGACTAGGGTTTATGGCAGTGGCTATGTCAACAGAACTCGGTGGCGCCGGATAGATGGTTTCGGTGGGGCTGAGTTTGACTTTTGGTTTGAGACATATGTGGATGTGAGAAAGTAGTTGAGGGCTTTGGAGCATATCACTAAGCACTTTGAGCAAGAAACTCATTAAGCAACATCTCATCCCCTCTTGATAGTATTGGATTTTCCTATGGACTCAATGTGACCTTGGATCACTAAATGTAAAATGTAGAGTCTTGTGCTTTGAGCTTGAGCCAATCCTTTTGTCCTTAGCATTTTGAGGGATCCACTTTTCTCATCCATGCCATGCCAATCTTTGAGCTTTCCTAAAATATTTATCTTGAAATAGCATTAGCTCAATGAGCTATATGTTGTTAGGAATTACCAAAACCACCCAGGGATAGTTGCACTTTCAATCTCCCCCTTTTTGGTAATTGATGATAACATATAGATCAAAGCTTCGGCAAAAGATAATAAGATTGAAAAACATCATCGCTTTGAGAAGTATGTGATAAGTAAGAGCTCCCCCTAAATTTGTGCATTATTTAAAATTTGCTTTGGACTGCAAATGCACAATGTGTTAGGATCATGGGTCACTCTTCCATGTCACATACATCTTGGTGGAGAGCTCAAAATGATAATAATAGAACATATGCACTCATCACCAAGCAAAATGAATGATCATATAAGGATATAAGAGATAATATTATCCAACAAGCATTAAGGGTAGCATAGCATATGATCAAACACATGATCATCCAAGTATCTCACAAAAAACATAATGTATCAAGCAAACACACAAATAAAGAAGTTCAACCACCAAAAACAAGAGAGATCAAAAGCAACACTCTCTCTCGAAGCCTGTGATCTATACATTTTTCTCCCCCTTTGGCAACAAGTTACCAAAAAGTTCAAGAATGCATAGTGTTAAACGACTCTCAGGCTTGGTCTTCATGAGGTGGTGTAGAGATGACTCCAAGGAAAAAAGCATCAGTTGATGTAGCTGGAGCTGGTGGAGTGGCTGCTGGAGCTGGTGGCACTAAAGCTGTGGCCAGCTGGTGCAGATGATGTAGCTCTAGTATCTGGAATAGGCACTGCAGTAGATCTCTGTCCTCTGGGCACTCTAGCAAATGCATCTATAGTAGACTTGCCCTTCTTCTCCTCCACATCCTCCTGAAGTTGCTCAACTGTAGTTTGGATCTCAGTGACTTTCACATCAAGAGCATAAAACTTCTGCTCAATGATCCTCGCCAAACTCTCCTTGTTTTGAGTCAGGGTAGCCAACCCTTCTCAATCCTCAAGATGGAGGCAATCAAATAGCCAAGCTGATCTTTATTGCTCTTCAGGAACACTTGAGATGCCTCTTCAGCAGTTGGCGTCTTTGCAGCTTTCTATGCCCTTGCCTTCTCTCTCTTCTCATGTGCTTGTACAGATGATGGTTCCTCCTCATTCATCTCAACTGTGTTATCTTTAAACTCAGGATATAAGGGTAGATGCTCCTTATCCAATAGATATGTGTCTGTGCCCATCTTTGAGTTGATGAGCTCCTGAATGTGTGGAGCATACCCACAACTTATCTTCTGATCAGCTATTGTTCTCTTGATTGTTTCCACAATCAGACTCATGACTTTGAATTTTTGAGGTATATCAAACAAATGCAGCAAGTTGATGGCATGTCCTCTGATCATCTTGTGATCTCCAGACTTGGGTAGCAATGTGTGCCTAAGGATCCAGTTGATTGTAGGCAGACCAGACAACAAGAAGTGTATAGATCCAAGCTTGTGAGTTTCCAAAGCTTTATCTGGGATCTCTCTATACATGTGTGCCATAGAGTTGTGGTCTTTCTTCTTCCCAGCATATACATCCAAGTCATCTTCAGATTCTTTTGGGGCATTTATCAACTAAGCCCATTCTTCAACAGTGGATTGGTACCTAGTACCTTCAGACATCCAGATGATCTTCCCATCTAGGTAGAAGTGAGTTGTGGAGTAAAACTACATGATGAGCTCATCATTCCACTTGGTGAGCTTCTGGGCAACAAATTCATCAACTCCACATGATTTGAAGTTGTCATATACTCCTCGATAGTGAGCTTCATTTTTCTTGATGTACTCCCAGTTGATCCATCTCATGTCACACACAATGGGCTTCTTGTCAAGCAAAATTGTCTCATAAAAATCTTGTTGCTCCTTTGTGTGAAATCTGTAGTCAATTGTTGTCCTTCTCCTCACATCATATGGATCTGACTATCTCCACAATCTCAGTCCAGCATCCTTTCTGATGTGCATGTCTTCAGCTACTGGATGAGCATCATTATGGTTAGGAATCTTGGGCTTCAACTTCCTCAAAACAAGTGAATCATCTTCTTCTTCAGCAGCTTCAGGCACTGGGGCCTTGTTCTTCTCTAATGCAGGTATACTTCTGGTGTTCCTCTTGGGTTTAGGCTTTGGAGCTGGAGCAGCAGCTTTGGGCTTAGATGGAGCAGCCCCTAACTTAATTGCATCTCCCATGAGCTTCTGAGCTTTGGGTGCTGGTGCAGCATCCTATTCCTCTTATTCTTCCTCATCAGAAGAGTGCTTCTCAAATTCTGCCATTGGGTCAACTTTCTTGCACCATCTCCCTCTCTTTCTTTCCTTCTTCTTTCCTTCTGCAGCAACCTTTTTGGGTTCAGATCCCAAAGTCTCTTGAGTGGATGCTCTGACCTTTGACATAGGAACTCTTCTTGCTGGAACCTTTGTTTTCATTCCTGGCTTTGTGGTAGCAGTTGTGCCATACTCTTTTTTCAACACCTTCTTCTTTGAGGTGGCCTCATCCTCAATAGCCACATAATCCTCATCTTCAGAATCTGAGGTTTTCTTCTTCCTTGTCCTGGTGGCTGCTTTTGGCAAATTGTTGGGTGTGCTCCTGCTGCCCTCATCATAACTGCTTGAGGGACTAGTGCCATCACTCATCTGAGCTTGTTCCTCTGACTTGTTCTGGCTATCACTTTGATCAGAGATTTTGCAAACTCACTGACAGCAGACCCTGTGAATAGGTATAGATGAGGTAGAGTGGATGAGCATCACAAAGTATAGAGGTTTTTGCAAAACAATTGAGTCAAAAACTTAGTTTTAGTTTTCCACAGAAAGCATTTCGGAGCTACCGATTTGTAAACTCGGTGATATCGAAGCAGCTTTTGGAACCTAAACTAGTGAACTTGGTCAGAACGAGTCACAGTTCGGTGGCATCGAGACTGCTAGGATTTCACAAAGAATCGATCTCGGTCACACCGATTTGCAATTCTCGGTCAGACCGAAAATCACATGTGCAATGGCTTAAGCCAAATCGATGAGACCGATTTCTACAACTCGGTCGGTCCGAGATGAGTTCGGCGGAAACCTAACCCTAAATTTTTAAATCAAATCTAATCTATGGAATGTTTTCGCTGGACAGGAATATTTCATACGTGGGAAGAGTCATGGCAAAGCAATGTGCTAGGAATCAGAGTTAAAGAATAGCACAAAGTGTCAAGTTCATACCCTAATTCGGCGGTGAACTTGCTACGGTGGCAACGGCGGGGCAGAATGCCGTTAACGGCAGTGAAGACCAGCGGCGGGAGGTCGCTGGCGGCGAAGATGACGATCCGGAGACCCGTAGAGGCAGAGTAGGCTATGCGCGGGCGAAGGGTTTTGGAAAAAATTCCAAAATTTGACCCATGAGTATATATATAGCCTGGCCCTGTTGGTGTGACAGAGTGGAACAACTCGGTGGCACCGAGATGCAAAACTGTAAGCAGTTACTACAACTCGGTGTGACCGAAATGTTCTAATCGATTGCACCGAGAATGAAAACCTAGATAAACTTAGTGATCTCGGTATGATCGAAAAGGGTGAATCGGTCAGATCGAAATGCACAAAGAGGTTTTGGAAGTTTAAGTCTATGACGAATCGAGGACTCCGAGTGCTCCTCACACAGAGTGGTTCGAATCTGACTTGATCAAACTTTGTGATGTAGCATGAATAGAGTTTGAGACAAGAAAAGCATAAATAGCTAGAGAAGGTTCTTAGGCATTCTTGTCCATCCACTTGGCAAAAGGAAAGAGACCAAACAATCAAAACAGCAAGTGGATGTCCTCGAATGAGTAAAATATGCAACCAACATGCTCACATAATAAAATGGCAAATGAAATATGTGGCAAAGCATGCACAACAAATTCTATCATCTATCAAACAATTGGCGATGACTAGGTCATCTATATATAAGTATATTGACTTAGGAGTCAAATGAGAACATTTGATCATAGGTCATACTCATCGTTTAAGCACAAGTGGATTTACCACTTTTACATAAAGCATTGTTGTGTTCACATCATTAGAGTTACTTTAGCTCAATTCTTAGAGTAAAGCTCCCCCTAGATGTGAGATCCCCCCTAAGAGGGATGAACTAACCTTGGGTTTTGTCGATGATGACTTCATGTAGATGTTGAAGATGTGGATGCTCAATGTTGATGTAGATCATTTGGAGCAATCCATTGGAGTGATTTTCACTTTCAATACCTACACGGGTTAGTCCCACAAGGAACAAACAAGGATATCCATAGACATAGAGTGATGCACACACAAGATGATGTCCATGAAAGCATTAGGTTACCTTGTCCCTTGTCTTACCAACAAGAGGGTTTGTGACTCCTTGAACTAGTGCAAGATGTGGAAGTTGATTGCACTTGTCCTTGCCAAAATGATATGAGTGAAGTTTGTTGGCGGAGTCACCCTCAAGAACTCTCTAGTTCTTCTTATTTAGGATCCACATCATCTTGATGGGAATCCTTGGAGTTGTAGTTGTACTTGATGAACTAGAACTTGATGTAGTCTTGGGAACCCACTTGACCAAGGCCTTGGGAGCTTCTTTAAATGCATCAATCTCCTCTTGAAGCTTTTCCTTGCCTTTTTGCTTGTGGTCTTGTGGTGGAAGATCGTCTTGAGCTTGTGTCCCTTTGAAAGAATTAGGATCATACTTCTCTTGTTGAGGAACAAACTTCATCTTGGGGTATTGATCTTCTTCCCACTCAACTCCATTGGCATTGAACTTTCGTTCAAAACCAACACCTTGATTCTTCCGGTGCCTTCCTTGCTTGCGTACAATTTCCTCGAATTGCTTACTCCCGACAAGGCTCTTGTAAACACCTTTCTCTATAATACCCTTCAATAAGCTGTTTTCTTGCTCAAGTGTAACTTGGCTAAGAGAATCATTAGTGGAATCAAGAGAACTACTAGAAGTAACAACATTTGATTTAGCATGATTATTGTTACTACTAGAGGAAGAATCTTTCTTGTTCTTGTTACTAGACTTGACTTGTGGCATGTAAGTAGATAAGAGTAAATGATTGGCAATGTAAGAAGAACTTTTCTTGCGAAGATCATCATTGATTGCCTTTAAAAACTCATGCTCTTGCTCAAGGTTGAGCTTTTCAAAGCGTAACTTCTCATGAGTCTTTAAAAGTTCTCGATGATCTTCCAAGATAGTTTCATGAGCTAACTTAAGAGTGTTTAGTTCTTTAGTTAGGCGCTCAATCTTCTCCTTATCATTGTCATTCGTTTTATCTTGATTAGCATGATTATTTGACGTTTCATCATAGTATTCATCACTAGAGTTGTCAACAAGTAAATCATCATCACCTAACAAGTCATCCTCGTCACTATTGAAATCAACATACTTGGGGTGTGATACCTTTGGGCCTTTAGCCATGAAGCATCTTCCAATTCCTTCATTTGGTGAGTCAAATATGTCGTAGGAGTTGGTTGACACAAAAGCTAGACCGGCAACACCTTCATCTTGAGTAGAGTGATAGCTTCTCTCGGAGTGATTGTCGGAGTCGGAGACGGATACCCATTCACCAACATGAGCTTGATGTCTTCGTTTTGTGTAGCTCCTAGATGACTTGTCCTTCCTTTCTAAGTCCTTGCTTCTCCGGGATGTTCTTTGTTCATAACGATCATCTCTACTCCTTCTTTCTCTTGATGGTGATTCTTCTCTTCTACTCCTTTTTGGAGAATCTTCTCTTCTTTTGTAGGGAGCCGTACACTCATTGGAATAGTGTCCGGGTCTTCCATAATTGTAGCAATTACGCTCACGACTAGAAGATCTTTTGTCATTGTAGGACCTTGACTTGGAACTTCTTTCCTTGCTTCTACTCTTGTAGAACTTGTTGAAGTTCTTCACCATTAGGCTCAATTCTTCATTGAAGGTTTATTTCTCACTTGATGATGTGGGAGCTTCACATGAGGCTTTGTAAGCACCACTTGACTTGTTGTGGAGCTCCTCCTTATCCTTGAGTGACATCTCATGAGCAACAATTCTTCCAGTGACTTCGGTTGGCTTGAGATCTTTGTAATTCGGCATCATTTGGATCAATGTGCACACGGTATCATATTTTCCATCCAAGGCTCTTAGGATCTTCTTGATGATGAATTTGTCGGTCATCTCTTCACTTCCTAAGCCGGCAATCTCATTTGTGATGAGAGCAAGCTTAGAGTACATTTCAGCGACGCCTTCACCATCCTTCATTTTGAACTTATCAAGTTGACTTTGAATCACATCCAATTTGGATTCCTTGACGGAGTCGGTACCTTCGTGCATATCAATCAAAGTATCCCAAATTTCCTTTGCATTCTCAAGACGGCTGGTTTTGTTGAATTCTTCGGGGCACAATCCGTTGAAGAGGATATCACAAGCTTGAGCATTGTATTGCAGCATCTTCAACTCTTCCGCGGTAGCTTCATGGTTCGGTTCTCTCCCATCAAAGAATTCACCTTGCAAGCCAATACAGACAATAGCCCAAACGACGGGGTTATGTCCAAGAATATGCATTTTCATCGTATGCTTCCAACTAGCAAAATTTGTACCATCAAAGTAAGAACCTCTACTGTGGTAATTTCCCTCGCTAGACGCCATACTCTCCTAGGTTGTGAAACCAAGGCTATGACCACCAAAATCTATGGAAATCAAAGCAAATGGAGACCAAAGCTCTGATACCACTTGTAGGATCGAAAGTATGTCTAGAGGGGGGGTGATTAGGCTACTTGACCAAATAAAAATCTAGCCTTTTCCCAATTTTAGTTCTTGACAGATTTTAGCAAGTTAGAACAAGTCAAGCAATCAACCTACACATGCAATTCTAAGAGTATAGCAGCGGAATTTAAAACAATTGCATATGAAGGTAAAGGGAGGAGTTTGAGGAGGCAAACACAATGTTGACACGAAGATTTTTTATCCGTGGTTCCGATAGGTGGTGCTATCGTACATCAACGTCGATGGAGACTTCAACCCATGAAGCGTAACGGTTGCGCGAGTCCATGGAGGGCTCCACCCACGAAGGGTCCACAAAGAAGCAATCTTGTCTATCCCACCATGGCCGTCGCCCACGAAGGACTTGCCTCACTAGGGTAGATCTTCACGAAGTAGGCGATCTCCTTGCCCTTACAAACTCCTTGGTTCAACTCCACAATCTTGTCGAAGGCTCCTAAGTGACACCTAGCCAATCTAGGAGACACCACTCTCCAAGAAGTAACAAATGGTGTGTTGATGATGAACTCCTTGCTCTTGTGCTTCAAATGATAGTCTCCCCAACACTCAACTCTCTCTCACAAGATTTGGATTTGGTGGAAAGAAGATTTGAGTGGAAAGCAACTTGGGGAAGGCTAGAGATCAAGATTTATGTGGTAGGAATGGAATATTTTGACCTCAACACAAGTGTAGGTGGTTCTCTCTCAGAAAATGTATGTTGGAAGTGTAGGCGTGTTTTGATGGCTCTCTCCATGAATGAAGTGTGGGTGGAGGGGTATATATAGCCTCCACACAAAATCTAACCATTACACACAACTTACCAAACTCGGTGGGACCGAATCGTGAAACTCAGTCATACTGATTTAGTAAATAATGTGACCGTTAGGAATTTTGGTAGGACCGACATGTCAACTCGGTGGGACCGATATGGTTAGCGTTAGGGCATAACATAATCTCAGTGAGACTGATTACACAAACTCGGTGAGACCGATTTTGGTAAAAGACACACAGAGAGTTGGTCAGGAAAACTCGGTGGGACCGATTCGCTCATTTCGGTTGGACCGAAATGTTATGAAAGGGAAATAGTGAGTTTACATTGCAATCTTGGTGGGACCAATCGCTCATCTCGGTTTGACGGAAACGTTACGAAGGGAAATAGAGAGATTACAATCCCATCTCGGTAAGACCGAGATCCCTATCGGTGAGACCAAAAAGACTGGGGTTTATGGCAGTGGCTATGTCAACAGAACTCGGTGGCGCCGGATAGATGGTTTCGGTGGGGCCGAGTTTGACTTTTGGTTTGAGACATATGTGGATGTGAGAAAGTAGTTGAGGGCTTTGGAGCATATCACTGAGCACTTTGAGCAAGAAACTCATTCATCAACATCTCATCCCCTCTTGATAGTATTGGCTTTTCCTATGGACTCAATGTGACCTTGGATCACTAAAAGTAAAATGTAGAGTCTTGCGCTTTGAGCTTGAGCCAATCCTTTTGTCCTTGCAATTTTGAGGGATCCACTTTTCTCATCGATGCCATGCCAATCTTTGAGCTTTCCTGAAATATTTATGTTGAAATAGCATTAGGCCAATGAGCTATATGTTGTTAGGAATTACCAAAACCACCCAGGGATAGTTGCACTTTTAGTTACACAACGGTTCACTATACGTGCATGTTACGAGAATCACAAACTTCAACACAAGTATTTCTGCAATCCATAGCTACCCACTAGCATGACTCTAATATCACCATCTTTATATCGCAAAACTATTGCAAGGAATCAAACATATCATATTCAGCGATCTACAAGTTTATGTAGGATTTTATGACTAACCATGTGAATGACCAATTCCAATCATATCTCTAAATAGATATAAGTGAAGCAAGAGAGTTTAATTCTTTCTACAAAAGTTATGCCCATGCTCTAACAAATATAAGTGAAGCAAAAGAGCATTCTACAAATGGCGGTTTTCAATGTAAAGAGAAACAGGCAATCCAAACTTCAAATGATATAAGTGAAGCACATGAAGCATTCTATAAAGCCATACTCAAAAGATTTAAGTGAAGTGCAATGAGCATTCTATAAATCAACCAAGGACTATCTCATACCAGCATGGTGCATAAAAGAAAAGTGAAAACTAAATGCAAAAGACGCTCCAAGACTCGCACATATCGCATGAACGAAATGAATACAAAAACATACCGATACTTGTTGAAGAAAGAGGGGATGCCTTCCGGGGCATCCCCAAGCTTAGACGCTTGAGTCTCCTTGAATATTTACTTGGGGTGCCTTGGGCATCCCCAAGCTTGAGCTCTTGCCTCTCCTCCTTTTCCTCATATCGAGACCTTCTCGATCAAACACTTCATCCACACAAAACTTCAATAGAAACTCGGTAAGATCCGTTAGTATAATAAAGCAAATCACTACTATAAGTACTGTTGCAAACCAATTCATATTTTGTTTTTTAACTGTGTCTACTGTAATATAACTTTTCCATGGCTTAATCCACTGATAGAAATTGATAGTTTCATCAAAACAAGCAAACTATGCATCAAAAACAGAATCTGTCAAAAACAAAACAGTCTGTAGCAATCTGAACATTCACCATACTTATAGTACCCCAAAAATTCTACCAAAATTTGGAAAAATAAAAAAATTGTATATAAATACAGTGCGAAAGGAATCAGAACTACTTGACATTCCAGTAAAAAAATGTAAAATCACGCACTACAGCCAGAGTTTTGTCCTGCACCGTACAAACCAACAAGCATTGTAAACATCCTAAAGGCAAACCTTGGCACATTATTTTTATAATACAATGGAATTGTACAAGGGGGGAATTATTTTTGATGAAAAGTTTCTGTAACTAAGATTCACAAAGTTTCCATGAGCATGAACAAAGTCCAAGGAGCTCTCCCACTTCAACAATGCTTGTCTTTCTCACTTTCACTTTCCTTTTTGAAAAGTTTTGGGTTCCCCTCTTTATTTTTTTTTGTTTTTAAACTATATAAAAGCACTCAACAGAAATAAATGACTCTCTAAAACTTCCGGGTTGTCTCCCTGGCAGCGCTTTCTTTAAAGCCATTAAGCTAGGCATATAGTGCTCAAGTAATGGATCCACCTGGATCCCAAGGTATATCAAAGCCAATTTTAATTAACAACGATTTGTGATTTAGTAGTGAGCACAAAGTAACATAAATCATGCAACAACGAAGTCTAACTCTCTTCCTATGCATCGGCATGTCATAAAAGAACAATTCATGCACACCAAGTAAAGGCCAATGCATAGTATAAGCAGTTTCTTGCAATTTTATCATATTGGAAACATAGAGAGGTGGAGATATAGGTCCTCTCTCATAATAATTGCAAGTAGGAGCAGCAAGCACATGCATATTACATTCATAAAAATTATCATGTGCAACGATAAAAGCCAACCCATCAATATAATCCTTAATAAGCACAAACTTCTCCGATATAGTGTAGTTTGGAGAATTCAAAAAGATAATAGGACTATCATGCGTGGGTGCAATTGCAACAATTTCATGTTTAACATAAGGAACTATAGCAAGTTCATCTCCATAAGCATAATTCATATTGGCATCTTGGCCACAAGCACAACAAGCATCATCAAAAAGGGATATTTCAAGAAAATCAACGGGATCATAGCAATCATCCTTCGGTAAGCACGAAGGGAAATTAAACAATGTATGAGTTGAAGAGTTACTCTCATTAGAAGGTGGGAATGGGTAGCTAATCCACTCTTCCTCCTTTTGTTCTTCGCTCTCCTCATCATCTTTTTCATCCAATGAGCTCACAGTTTCATCAATTTCTTCTTCCATAGACTCCTGCAAAATATTAGTCTCTTCTTGGACAGCGGAGACTTTCTCAATAAATGCATCAATATCGGAATTGTATTCATAGTTTTAATAGCAATATCTAAGTATAGCAAAATTTTCAGGTATGTAAACTGAATCATCAAAATCTTCAAACTATTTAAACATAGATTCAATCTCATAAGCTCCCATAAAAACAACGAATTCTTCTATTTGTTCCACATCATAGTAATCATATATACCATTAGCATAAGAAGCCAAGGTTTTATTATCATTAAATTTGCATGAAAAGGAAAACTGTGGAGCCTTCATCCTAGAGCAACAAGTATAATCATATCTCAAGCATAGTTCTCTAGCATACCAACGCAACATATAAATTTGATTCCATAATAGTTTTCCTTTTTGTGTCAAGTGATAATCCCTAAAGTATTCACGTTGATCCAACATGTCTCCCATAACATAATTGAATGGGGTTTTCTCAGGATTATCAAATTAGTACATAATATCTTTCACATAATGAGCATCGAGGGTTTTAGGAGGTTCCCCGTCTCCATGAGTAGCAAGTACACCTTTTTTTTGGTATTTCGTGTTCCATATCCATAACTAAAGATAGAGAACAACTTAGAACAGCAAATAAAAATTACTTAGTGATAAAGCAAACAAGCACACACGAGAATATTCAACCCACGCTATGACTCCCCGGCAACGGCGCCAGAAATAGGTCTTGATAACCCACAAGTGTAGGGGATAATTGTAGCCTCTTTCGATAAGTAAGAGTGTAGAACCCAATGAGGAGCTAAAGGTAGAACAAATATTCTCTCATGTCCTATCTGCCACTGATACGACTCTACGCACGCTTAGTGTTCGCCTTACCTAGAACAAGTATGAAACTAGAAGTACTTTATAGGTGTTGTTGGATAGGTTTGCAAGATAATAAAGAGCACGTAAATAAAAACTAGGGGCTGTTTAGATAAAGAAGCAATAAAGTAAATATAGCGAGTGTGGAAAAGTGGTGGTAGGAGTTGTGAAATTGTCCCTAAGCAATTGACTACTTTACTAGACCGGTAGCAAGTTTTATGTGGGAGAGGCATAAGCTAACATACTTTCTCTTCTTGGGTCATATGCACTTATGATTGGAACTCTAGCAAGCATCCGCAACTACTAAAGATCATTAAGGTAAAACCCAACCATAGCATTAAAGCATCAAGTCCCCTTTATCCCATACGCCACAACCCCCTTACTCGGGTTTATGCTTCTGTCACTCAAGCAACCCACTATAAGCGAATCATGAACATATTGCAACACCCTACAGCGGGAATCCCTCACATTTGCGCGACACGGAGGGCACAATGGGACAGCAACATAACCACAAGAAAATTAAACCAATCATAGCAATTCATCAATCACCGGTAGGACGACGAAAATCTACTTAGACATCATAGGATGGCAACACATCATTGGGTAATAATATGAAGCATAAAGCACCATGTTCAAGTAGAGGGTACAACAGGATGCGGGAGAGTGGACCGCTGAATATAGATGGGGGAAGGTGATGGAGTTGTTGGTGAAGATGATGGAGTTGTTGGTGTAGATCGTGGTGATGATGATGGCCCCCGGCGGCCTTCCGGCGCCACCGGAAGCAAGGGGGAGAGAGCCCCCTTCTTCTTCTTCTTCCTTGACCTTCTCCCTAGATGGGAGAAGGGTTTCCCCTCTGGTACTTGGCTCCCATGGCGTGGGAGGGGCGAGAGCCCCTCCGAGATTGGATCTGTCTCTTTGTCTCTCTCTGTTTCTGGCTCCCAGATTCTGCCCTGGCATCGTTTCTTTTATATCCGGAGATCCGTAACTCCGATTGGATTGAAACCTTCGCCCAGATATTTTTCCAAAAATTAGCTTTCTTGCGGCAAAAGAATAGCAGCAACCGCCTTACGAGGGGCCCACAAGGGTCAGGGGCGCGCCCAGTAGGGGCAGGTGCGCCCCCTGCCTCGTGGCCACCTCAGGCACCGTCTCGTGTTGATTCTTCCTCCCATATTTCATAAATATTCCAAAAATGATCTCCGTCCATTTTTATCCCGTTTGGACTTCGTTTGATATGGGGTTTCTGCGAAACATAAAACATGCAATAAACAGGAACTGGCGCTAGGCACTGGATCAATAAGTTAGTCCCAAAAATAGTACAAAAAGTTGCCAAAAGTATATGAAAGTTGTAGAATATTGGCATGGAACAATCAAAAATTATAGATACGACGGAGACGTATCACTTCTCCGTGTTAGTGCATGTCATCGCGAGATGATAGACCAAGTCTAGGCTCGTTCTGCAACGGGATCACCCACCGATGACTCTGTCTCGGGGACGAACGCAGCCGGTCCCCAACGTTCCCACACGTGTATGTGGTTTGTGAGGCACATGTCACGTCAAGTAGGTGCGTTGCTTATTCAAATAGCACACCACTCCTGCATGCATATGCATGGGCCACACGCATGTAAGGGTGCCCTCCCCCCTCGGGCGGTCTCTAGATCGAGCACCCATCCGGTGGCCCCAGCGGTCTAGGGTGTTGTTCGACACCGATAGGGTGTAAGACACGGTGAATAACCGCTTATTCGTGTTAGTGCATGTCATCACGAGATGACAGACCAAGTTTAGGCCCGTTCTGTCACGGGATCACGCACCGAGGACTCTGTCTCGTGGACGAACGCAGCCGGTCCTCGACGTTCCCGCCCCGTGTGTGTGGTTTGTGAGGCACGTGCCATGTCAGGAGGTGCGTTGCTTATTCAAATAGCACACCACCCCTGCATGCATATGCATGGGCCACACGCATATAGGGGTGCCCTCCCCCCCCCCCCCGGCGATCTCTATATCGAGCACCAATCCGGTGGCCCCGTCGGTCTAGGGCGTTGATCGGCACCGAGAGGGTGTAGTCCACGGTGAATAACTGCTTCTCCGTGTTAGTGCATGTCATTGCGAGATGACAGACCAAGTCTAGGTCCGTTCTTCGAGATAGTCTATGGTATCGAGAGGGAATGTGTTCGATTTGTGGAGGAAGTGTTGGTCCTGTTACTCTGTTGGCCTCGAAATTAACTTCTTGTGCTCTCAAAGGAGGCCATCGCATGTATATGCATGGGCTAAAACATCTGTCCCCTCCCTCCTGTTACCATTAGCCTTAGACGCACAGCTCGGGACCCCCTACCCGAGATCCGCCGGTTTTGACACCGACAGGGACCACATGTCAGGAGGAAAGAACACACACAAAAAAAGAAAATAGGATGTGGCATATACTTTGCCGAGTGTCGTACGGCAACTCTCGGTAAAGAACGCAGTAATTGACGGAGCCGTCTGTTGCGGACGGGCATGACACGTGGCTCCTCTTTGTCGTGAGCGACTCTCGGCGTCTGCACGGTTTGCCGTGCGGTGCCTCTTTGCCGTGGGCAGTGATGACAAAGAAGGCAGTTTGCCGTGAAGCTGGGTTTGTCGAGAGTGACACCCGGAAAAATTTTGTTTGTCGAGTGCCTGTGTTTTAGCACTCGCCGAAGAGCATCACACCCGGCGTATGTCAGAATTCCAGTAGTGTGTCAGCCTAGAGTTTTGATCCTGGTGGGCTAGGTGTACAACATCCTAACCGTCTAACTTGTGGCAATGAAATTTTATATGACTTTAATAAAAAAATCATAAGTTAAATTATGGAAAATTAAAAGTTAAAAACTCATGCACAACTAGTCAATTTTACAGTGCTTTTGTGCCGTCTCTTTTAGCAAGTGTAAAATGTTATCGCACAGTTAAAATGAAGCATGAGGAAACAAGAAGACGTTTTCTCAGATACTTTTTAGTGGTTTTTCTTGGATAGACAAGAAGTGAAACTTTTCTAATTGAAAAAAGTCCATATTTCACTCTCAAATATGGCATGATGGACGAATATGCCCTTGATGTCCAATTTGGTGTGATTTTAACTCTCAAACCCTGAAAACCAGATAAATGTCACCCTTAAGTGTTTTTGCTGTTGATTTTAGGCGGTTTTCGATTTGAGCTTGTTACATGGCTTGTACGTAGAGGGTGCTGACCCTGGTCGCCGTGTCGAATGTCCGAGTTGTTTTGCCTCCCTTGGTCGTGATCGAGCCACTCAAGCATCCATCAATTACCTGAACACAGTTCATGGAGCAGTCTCGACAAAGAGTTGCTCAGCTTCTGACGCCATTGTCAAGGCAGAAGGTCACCACCAACGACAACGAGTCCATCTGCACCGAGCTACACGAGGCCGCCGTCCTCGAGCGCCGCCATGGCCAGCCTCGTGGGCCTCCTCCCCTAACTCAAAGATATCACGCGACAAGCTTCTCCTGTCCATAGTTTTGGCTTTCTGCACATGCTTGCTACTGTATGAAACTAAACTAGGTGTTGATCTTCTTCAAGCTAGCCTCAGAGTTGTTCTATAGCCTGCAGGACCAGGGCACATCCCCGCTAGTGTGCGGCCTCACGTTGCGGGCGCAACGGCTTGAGGCAGAGCTGCGCTCATCGAGGAATGTCTTTGCCTCGTTAGAACAAATGACCCTTCCTACAGCGGGATGGGGACGAGCAGGCTGACTAGGGACAAGGATTTCGACGAGGATGACTGCTAAGGCGTTGTCCTCATCGCCATCGCTACGACGACGTCCACGCTAGTGGATAAGAAGGAATGGAACGAGTGGTTTGGTCCGGTGCAACCAAGAAAAAGTGGTTCGATGCCACGTCAAAAGTGTCATGTCTAATCATCTTCTAAAACTACCTAAAATCTGACAATCAGAAACAAAACCACTCAAGAAAAAAGAAGTATTTATCCGGTTTTGAGAATTTTGGGTCTCAAAGGAAAAAAAATGATTTAGGTTGTCCTTGGGCCTGAAGTCTGCACATGCAACTTACACTTGGGCCGTCATTCCCCTAAAAAAACACTTGGGCCGTCACTCTTCCGGTCATCCCCACTCGTCTCCCTTCCCCCAATCCCCCACTCGGCACCGTGAGACCGAACCCAGTCGCCATCTCGCCGCCGGTGAAGTCGCATGGCCGACCATGCCGCAGACGAGGAGGAGCCGCCCGTCCTGCTCGACCGCGCGGCGCGTGCCACCCGAGGAAAGAGGTGGCCTCCCTGCTCCTCGCCCCCCCCCCCCCCCCCCCCCTCCCCCTGTACCTCTCTTCCCTAGTTCTTACGCTGTCTGTCCCCCTGACTGCGCAGGATAACCAAGCTCGTCGAGGAGGAGGTCGAGCTTGATGAGGCCTTCTGGGGCCAAGAAGCCCTCAAGGAGGTCCGTCGGTTGCTACGGAACCATCTCTTCTGCTCATCTTCATAAGTTGTTTACTGTTCTTCAACCGCTCCGTCCTTTCTGGCAGGACGAGGAGGATGATAACTATCAGGAAGAGCAGGATGCTGGTGATGTATTCGACAGTGATTTCGATGAAGATGTGAGATCCCTCCTTCTGCTCATTCCAATCTGTTCAATTGGTTTACTTTAAGCTTTTGTGAAGTTGGGCATCTCTCTGCTCACAATATTTTTCTCACTGCCTGTGTTAATCCAACTCCTTTCCAGGAACCTCAACCTGATGATGACCCAGAGAAGGAAGTAAGTGAGAGGTAACACATGTTTCATGTTAGCCCATAAGCATATCAGAGCACAGTCATGCACTGCGTAACAGTCAGTTATGTATTCTAAATCGTGCCCCGATTATGGACCAGGTTACCTATTAAGAAGAGGCTATTTTTTCCTGGGAAGACCATGAAAAAAATGAAAGCCAAGAAGAAGAAGAAGAAGAATAAGGTCATCAAACTAGAGGATGATGAAGGTATAGATGACAAGAATCCTGATAAGACTACTTCATCCAAACAATCAGATGTTCCTGATGAATGGGAGTCTGAGAAAACGATCAGGAAATCAACCAGAACATCTGTCATTGTGAGACAAGCTGAACGAGAAGCAATACGTGCTGAAAAGCAAGCAACTGCTAAGGTCTGTATCCATACAGCAGCCTTCCACATATTACATTCATGGTTATTACTCCCTCCGTTCCTAAATATTTGTCTTTCTAGAGATTTCAACGAGTTACTACATACAAAGCAAAATGTGTGAATCTACACTCTAAAATATGTCTACATACATTCGTATGTGGTAGTTCATTTGAAATGTCTAGAAAGACAAATATTTGGGAACGGAGGGAGTAGTATTCAGGGACAACAGAATCTTGTAGTACCCAACAAATGGCATTTTCAGGCTGACTGATTGTTTTCCCTCTTTTATACTGCCAGCCAATTAAGAAGAGAAAAGAGGGAGAAGAAAAACGTATGACACAAGAAGAGATGCTCTTGGAAGCAGCTGAAACTGGTCTGTTTCCCGGTTCACTGTGCCTTTCCCAAAGATAAAGATGGAACCTGCCAGTGTTGATTGACTATTTTACCTTTGTCTATTTTAGAGATCATGAACATGAGAAATCTTGAACGTGTACTGGCAAGAGAGGAGGAGGTGAAGAAAAAAGCTGTTGTTCAGAAAGCTGTCTATGAGGGTCCTACACTTCGATTTCACTCGAGAGATGGTAACTACTATATGCATATCTGCTTACATGTGAATACTGAACTTAGAAGCTGCTCCTTTTTGTGCTTCCTGTTTCAATTATAAGAACATGTATCCTACGCGTGCTGATTACTAGTTATGATCATGCTGAATCAGGGGAATCACGTCTGGAATTCATTAATGGGGCATCATTTGGGTCTGAACTTTGTACGACTTCAACTCCTTGTAAGTATTGATTTCTCTTTGGTGCTGTACATTTTTATTTATCTGGCAGTTTGAATTCAATGTAGTCTTGTATTAATTTTTGTTATTGCAGATCCGGAGAAATCTGTTTGCGTTGTAACAGGACTTCCTGCCAAGTATGTTTTCTGTACACTAATTTGCTCATTCCTTAATTCCTGTTCCTTTTCCCTTGTATGTGAAGTTGGAGCTTCCTTCCATGTTTATACAATTACATATTTCACTTGATAAAATTATGCACACATGTTTCTGTTGTTTAATGGCTGCGTGTTTTTACAGTGCAGTGTCGGCTGGTGGTGGTTTGTTTTATTGTGATATATATATACTCCCTCCGTCCGGAAATACTTGTCCTAGAAATTGATAAAATAGATGTATCTATAATTAAAATAAGTCTAGATACAACCATTTTGAGGACAAGTATTTCCGGACGGAGGGAGTATGTATATATATATATATATATATATGTCTGTTGGTTAGAGAGTGTCAGATTATGTACAATCCGATACAAATTGCATTGCCTGAATTATTTTTGTGCACACCCTAGTTCTAGCAATTGTTGTACTCTTCAGTGTATTCTGTCGTGATGAAATAGCAAAGGTAGTACTCCCTCAGATCCATATTTCTTGTCGCTCAAATGGGTGTATCTAGCACTGAAATACGTCTAGATACATCCGTTTGAGCGACAAGTAATATGGATTGGAGGGAGTACTTGATTCAGTGATTTGAAATGAACATACTCCTACATTAGTATCACCTGAACTGATGCATTCTGTTACAAGCCGAGAGTGGGTTATGTCTCCATGGTTGTATTTGAAGTGATAATCTTATTTGAGGTTTTACTTCCTTGTAGATACCGTGATCCAAAGACAGGATTACCTTATGCAACAATGGCAGCGTTTAAGATCATCCGGGAGAGGTACACTTTGTTGCTTTCCTTGGAACTGACATTTTTCTTTCTGGGTTGTAACTCTTTAGTAAGTGAAACAGTGCTCAGTATCTGAATGTAGACTTGCAACATGCTAACATTTGCTACGGGTGCGTGTGTTCAGTTTCCTGAAAGAGGAGTCGGATAAGAAGAGGCCCAACATGTCAAATATGGGAGAACTCTTTGAATCAGTAGCCGGCGAACATTCTACGCCTAAGAAGAAAAGGATCGAGTCAAGATCGCCAATATCAGGAGACCTAAGGCACGGCGGACGCTTCAGACGAATACCTGCTCTTGATGTCATGGACGAGGACTGACAAGAGATCTTCTCTGACAGTATGGTTGCATATGATGCCATGTGTTAGCATGAGGACTTGCCAGAGATCTCTGGCGGCGTGGTTGCATGCGATGCTGTGATAGCATGGGGACTGGCCGGAGGTCTACGACGGCGTGGTTGCTTACGATGCCATGCTAGCATTAGAAACAGTAGAGATGCTCCTGATGCCGCCGCTTGTGCAATGGCATGTTGTAAACGAACTGCTGTCAGTTGATGGCTTCTTGTGTTAGGTGTGCTCAACATAGCCTCAGCATTGCACCCTGACATCTAGTCACGTTCCGTGTCATTTTGACATGGAACTTGGCTTTTCACTCACAATAATTTGTTGTGCAATGTGGTTTTTGTTGACGACATTTGGTCGTACATATAATCTGCAAGTATCCAGGGGAGAGTCGCCGTGACGCCCACCTAACCTTGGCCTTTGGCAACAAGATGATACGCCACTACTCACATGGTGCCAAGCAGCAAGAGAGAACAAGAGCCGCTTGCACTTTCCATGGCTGCGCCCACCATCAGAGCTCATCTCCAACACCTGTTCTGAAAGCAGATACTACTACAGCATCCTGGAGCTGTTGGATAACGTCGGTGGTCTGATGACTATTGTGCACAATACCCTCAACACTGAACAACGCATGCAAGCGTGTGCTATCACCATTCCACACAGGGGAAGGTGATGATCAACACAAATTCAGTACTCCCTCCGTCTTAAAATAAGTGTCGCTGATTTAGCACAATAACTTTGGACTTGAGACGGAGGGAGTATGCAACACGGAATGGCGCACCAAAGTCACACTTCCAGTACAAGTGCCATCCAAGCAGAGATATATAGGAGCACAAAACTAAGCAACTGATGGTTTTTCCGCAGCATTTTGATCACCATTTCATATCAAACACCCAAAGCCCACTGTCGCTTGGGAGACTGAAACGTGCACCCACATTCAGAATCTAGGCGGGGAACGCACGAGCTTGCACATCCACCGCACATCTACGACCTATGCCAAAATCCCGACAAGAGGTTCTACTGGGACGAGACACACCCGACACATGCTGGGTGGGAGGCTGTAATGGAGGCGCTGGAGCAACCTTTGATGGAATTTCTCGATCAGGACTACGTTCCATGATGCGTTGTGTTTTTGGTAGCAGCTTGATTAGTTGATAGTTGGTGCGGTATCTTTTAGGTTAGCATCATATACCGTATGCGTATTTAGGGGTGAGCTTGAGAGATTTTCTTTCGCCATGTTTGGCTAAACATTTAGTCTACTGGTAGTATCTTGATAGGTAAACTGTTTCCATATTGCTTAATGTCTCGTATCCCATGTTTGAGATTAGAAAGATGGTCGTAGTATTTGACCAACGTCCACGACGGCATACGTCCTCTGAGTTCCTTTATCTTGTTCAGTGTTCGGCTGGTTGATTAATGCAGTACAGCGTCCATGCATTTTTTGGCATCGAGAAACTTAGACTACCAAATAGAAATTTCCTTCTATGTAGTTCGGACAATTCAGAATTCACACTATAGAAGCTCATACTCCTGGGGGAGGTTGAATAGGGCATGGGCATAATGGCCTTACACAATCACAATTCGATTCATTTTCAGTTAGGTCTTTGCTCTAGGTTCTTTAGGTGTTATTACTTCCTTAGTACTCCCTCCATTCCCTTATACAAGGCAACTATCAAAAATACATTTTGCATCAATACAAGGCCACCAACAGTAATCGAGGCAAAATTTAATGATGTTTTCTCGTACTAACAACTTTTTAATACTTACATGTATGTAGTCATAATGACACTCCACCACTTTCTTCCCATTCATTCGTTGCATGTTTGTGGTGTATTAATGATCCCGGTTAACTAAAAGAAAAAAATTGACTTGCAAATGAGTCATTAAATTTTTTTCTTGGTGCCTGTAATATGAGTTTGTGGCCTTATATAAGGGAATGGAGGGAGTAGCTCAATATTGATAGCAATCAGTTAGGTCTTTGCTCTAGGTTCTTTAGGTGTTATTACTTCCTTAGTACTTCTTCCGTCTTTTTAGAATGCGCACTTGCAAATTCTCTAGGACCTAGGTGGTTATCTATTGGCTGTGGGATGGACTAAAAAATAGCATTCACATTACGCATGCATATAGGAATAGTACATACTAGAAATAAATGCAATGCGCTCTAAACCTTGTCTATTGTGAAAACGCACGCAAATTTAACTGTGTCTTCTAAACTGTGACGAAGGGAGTAGCTCAACATTGATAGCACTACGTATATCCTGGAGTTTTGCAGGACGGAAATCTGATGAAATTTTACAAAAGAGGGCTAAAGTAAAGAATTCATCAGGAAATTTGCATGCTCGACAGGAAAACTGGCGGCACATCAAGAGATGTGTATTTGAGAGGCCAACAGACCTGATGTCATTCTTGACACCCCGCTTAATTTGGCTACAACTTCGTACTACCTCCGTCCGGGTTTTTCGTGCCAAATTTTGACCATAAATTAAACTAACAAAATGTTCACGCATGTCACCAAACATTATATTTTTGAAAAACTATGTTCAAATACGAATTCAATAAAATAATTTTTTTTGACATGCATTAACATTTTGTTAGTTAAATCTTTAGTTAAAATTTGACACAAACTACAATGAGGACCTATAAACCAAGACGGAGGTAGTACTGTAAACCTCGGTGATTAGCCAGCCAGTTTTGCTAAAGCACATCCATATGTGCCCTAAATATTGCACATCTAAGTCCTATGTCATTGCTTAGCCGGCATACTTGAGGGAATCATGCATCCCAAGCCATTAGAAGTACATTAAAACAAGGTATATGAAGCAGGATGCAGTTCTGCTTTGAGTGTATTCAGAAGATGTATCTCACTGTACCCAAGTACAGATTTGGGAGTACAGAGTGGTGCTTTCTATCCATACATAACATAGTAACACACTGCCACGATGATTATGCAGATAGGCCTTCTACTTCACAGTAGCCAGAAATGAAAAAAAAAATAACAGACAACAAATTACAGTCAAAATTCCTTGTGTGCAGAAGAAAATGTTTTCGCCCTGGAGAATCTGATGCCGCTCACATTGGCTAGAGAACAAAGGGTAATTCTGAAAATTACAGGTCTATCTGTTGTGGAAAGCTTAGCTTTTCGTAAATCCTGGTGTCTAGCTCTTCTAACTAGGCATGCACTTCTCCTCGTTACTAATACACAAAACATGATGATCTAGTCTATGCTCCCTTGACTTTACGTGATGGAGGCCGCCGGAATATGTTAATGAGATCGTCGAGGCCCTGTTCAAGAGAAAACGTATCATCTCAGTGCAGGGAAAGAAAGCTTCTAGTTATGTTTACAGAAATGAATCGGTCCATACCCGTGTTGTGATTACTAGGAAACTGAAGAGAACAATTAGATAGGAACCGAGCACCAGAAGGAACAACAGGTCGAAAGTAACACTTGCAACCTGTGAATTTGAACAATAAAAGGCCGGTTGAGGTCATTTCAATGTGGTGATGGTGATATCTAATAAAAGCAACATAAAAGGTGGATGTAAAACTTAAAATCCATGGATGACACATCACAAGGCACTTGTTATGGCGCTGCTAGAAGGAGGGCGCGAGAGGGCCGGCCGGGGGCCTTTTGCCCACGGCCGGGCAAGATGGAAGGGATTTCCTTCTTAATTCTTGCTTGATTAGATTGATACATCTCCTCTCTTTATATAGAGAGGTTTACTTGACTCCCAAGCAAGGCTTACTTGACCCCTAAGCAAGCGACCCTTATCTCTAATTAACCCTAAGACTAATGGGCCCATTAGGCCCATTACGTACTCTAACACTACACCCCACCTGGACATGCAGCTTGTCCTCGAGCTGCAGCCTAACCAACTTATAACCATGACTCGACGCGACACAAACCTAACACCTAAAAACAAGCCTTTTACATCTCGGCTTGTTTTATTACTCTCAGCCTGAAATGGACTGGGACGCTTTATTTTGGACTCCTTAACAAAAAAGTGAACACCCTCCACACATCGAACGTGCACGTGTACAGCCACCTGGATCCCATGGACACCATCTGGACGAAGGCAGTGCATGTGTATGGCCACCTGGAAGTGGTTGCAAGAGCGACCAGCGGAGGCGCCCTCGCGGCGGCCGGCGGCGGAATGCAGTGGTGTTACGCGGTCCGCTCCTGTCGAGGAGGGGTGCGCTCCCCCAACCGCCGATGTCGCAGACTTTGAGGTCACTGCCCGCGAGGAAAACAGCATGCCCGTTTATGGGGGAAACCGCATGCCCAAGATCCCCGACGCAGCGGCCGAGATCGAGGTCTGTCGCACAGCGAAGGGCAACTTGGAGGAGCGGCAGCTGCAAACTACGCAGTGTTGAGGAGGGCTGCGCAAGGAGGCCGCGCGCAGCAGCCGGCAGCCTCACCGTCGCCTCGGACATGTCGCTGGACGGTTGCTTCGTAAGGGACTTCTGTTGACGGATGGCGGCCGCCGCTTCTGGCATGGCAACACCTGGAGGCTGAGGGGGCACCCACTGGTGCTGAGGCGGCGGCGGCCTTTCCACAACGCCGCTGTTGTATGCCAGCGGCCTCGGCTCCTCGGCGTGGAAATCAGGGGCCTTCCCGTTCTGGTGGTACGAGGGGGCATAGTTGTCCTGAGCCTAAGAGTATGACCCATCCTCGCTCAAGTAGGCGTTGGATCCATAACCATGCTTTTGCTGTGCATGTTGCAGCATCTCCAATGCCTGCTTGCTCCCAGAAGGTCTATTATCCCCTCGCTGTACTATTTGCTCAACATAAGATCTTGAATATGATCCAGATGTAAGTTCAGTAGGTGCTGGCGGCTGCAGCGGGCCGAAGGGTGTGGCGGAGGCCGCCAAGAGCGGCGGCTGCCTCGACAGCCAGGGCTGCTGCTGCAGCTGGCCGGCGACCGCGGCGGAGTCCGGCAAAAGTGGCGGCTGCCATGGCAGCAAGGGCGGCCCGGTGGTGGCGGGTGGCGGCGGAAACTGCAGCTGGGGCTGCAGCGACCCGGCAAACGCGGCGGAGGCCGCCAGGGCCGGCGGCTGCCACGGCAGCCATGACGGCCCGGTGGTGGCGGCGGCCGGCGGCGGCCCGTAGGATCCGATCAAGTAGAGCTGGATGTCCTGGACCGCCAGGGTTAGGGCACGCAGCACCCCGGTCATCTCCTCCGGTGTGAGGACAGGGGGCGACGTGGCGATCGGCGGCGGAAGTGTTGAGGAGGGCGGCGGCGAAGACATGATCGAACGAAGCTAGCTGATACCAAATTGTTATGGCGCTGCTAAAAGGAGGGCGCGAGAGGGCCGGCCGGGGGCCTTTTGCCCACGGCCGGGCAAGATGGAAGGGATTTCCTTCTTAATTCTTGCTTGATTAGATTGATACATCTCCTCTCTTTATATAGAGAGGTTTACTTGACTCCCAAGCAAGGCTTACTTGACCCCTAAGCAAGCGACCCTTATCTCTAATTAACCCTAAGACTAATGGGCCCATTAGGCCCATTACGTACTCTAACAGCACTACCAATCTAGAGGCTATATATATGCTCAGTACACTTTTATGTCATTCTGAAATTAAAAGGCGATATCCAAACATGGAGAAGTGTGGCATGAAGCTTACACACTTACCTGGTATACGTTTAAAGTTGACTTTGTTGCATCATAGAAAGTGAACATGCCATCAAGGACGTCATTTTGAACATGCACATCAGTTGTATGCTCGGACAGTTCCTGCACCAATACATAGATAGTGTCATGTCTTGCGAGGAAACTATGAACAAGGTGAACTAGATGAGATCACTGATAGAAGGTACGCAACCTTTTTAAGTGCTACAATGAAGGGGTCATTCTTCTGAAGAAAAGGTGCAACCCGTGGTGTCCGTGAAAAAAGATCCAACCAGGACCGGATGTAGTGAGGACTGATGGCTAAGCTGCTGTTATCAGCAAAAACATCAATGTTCCTTCCTCTCAACCTGTAGATTTGTCTCTGTGAAGAGGCACTATTAGTATAATATCAGACTTCATCTAATTATAAGAATCTTGGTTCAGAAAAGAGCAAAAGGCGGACGGTAACTTTAGTTCTTCCAATCACTTATTATAGCAGCATTTTGCACATCTAATCATTTTAACATTCAAACATGCCACCTGAATAACACGAAACAACTGAAACATGGATGGACGGCAGAATCTCCTAAACCTTCGTCTAATTATAAGAATCCTGATTTAGAAAAGAGCAAGAGGCAGCCAGTAACTTTAGTTCTTCCGATCAATCATCATAGCGGCATTTTGCTTACCTAATAATTTCTTGCATCAAATTCAAACAAACACGCTACCTAAATAACAGTATCACATGAAACAATTGTAGTGTGGATGAACAGCCGAATCTCCTAAACCTTCGTCTAACTAAGAATCCTGGTTCAGAAAAGAGCAAGAGGTAACCAGTGACTTTAACTCTTCCAAACAATTATCATAGCAGCAATTTACATTTCTAATGATTTTTAGCATCACACATGCTTATAACATAAAACCATTGTAACATGGATGAATAGCAGAATCTCCTAAACCTTTGTCTAACTATAAGAATCCTGGTTCAGAAGAAAGCAAGATGTAATCAGTAACTTTAGTTCTTCCAAACACTCATCATAGCAACAATTTGCATTTTTAATGTTTTTTTGCATCACATTCAAACATGCTTATAACACGAAACCATTGTAACATGGATGGACGGCAGAATCTCCTAAACTGGTATTTCTATGCAGCTAGACATTTGAGTGTAACTGAAGCACTAAAATAACTCGATCAACTTTGTGTTGACATATTTCCAGAGAAACTTCATGCTAAGTTAAAACCAGTTGAACAGTTATATTATCCTACATACATGCTACTGCTGTGGATATTTAAATCTAAATTTCTAACCAAACTAAAAATTCAATTAGTCCGTACAAACACGTTTTCCCAAAGAAACAAATATTGAATGAATATTTGTGGATACACCGAAAAGAGATGTATAACAGAAGCGGTCACTTGCCCATTGGAAATTCTTACATGGAAAAAATGTCTACAAACCATTAACACATATACATCTAACACTGAAGAAACGATAACTTCATCAATATTATCTAACTACTGTGTGCAAAGTAAAATGAAAAAAAAAATCAGAGCAAATGATTTAGCTTACCGCAAGACTCTCAGAAACTAATTTGACAGTTCTCATTACTGACTCAACATCTGCTGATTCTCTGAAAGAAGGAAAATGCAAGTAAAATATTAAAAACTAAGACAGTGAAAAAAGAATTAGGGTGTATTAGAAGTGACTTCACCTAGTGTCGTACAGACCACCAGTGTTTTCCAAAAATTCAGGAGGTGTAGACAATTCCGAAAGAGTTAGCGCAGTCACCCTAAACCTCGAGAATTGCTCATGTTCCCATGCTACCTGCAAGATTGCAAGCATGTCACTTGGCAAGCTTGAAAGTTTAACGAAATAGAATAGTTAATCAGCAATACTAAAGCAGTAAAAGGCTTCTAGATTCCAAAATGTAAATACTAAAACAGCATATTAACTTCTAGAAATAGCATATACTCCCTCCGTTCCTAAATATAAGGCTTTTTAGAGATTTCAATGCAGACTACATACGGAGCAAAATGAGTGAATCTACACTCTAAAATATGTCTATATACATCCGTATGTAGTCGTATTGAAATCTCTAAAAGGTCTTGTATTTAGAAACGGAGGGAATAGTTCTGAACTCGTTTCTAAACCAGCCCTCATGCCAATACTAAGCTAATTCTTGATCCTGCGCTCGAAATACTATGTCAGGCTACCATGCCAGAAGAATTGATTCACCAATAAGTATTTCAAATGCCATCATGCTAGTACTGACAGTAAGTACATGTAAGATGGATTATCTGAAATCCTGATGGGATCCAAGCCTAATGAAGGTGTACAATCCTTCAAAAGGCAAGAACATACTCTAGAATTTGACACATTAATTTTCTTGTGCTTGATGCCGACTGAAATGCCCATTTCCTTGGAGACATCTGAAAAATCCTGAAGCAAAGAAACTTCGAGTTGTGAATCGACTTATCATTGCAGACAACTGAGGTTATGGACCGAAAAACTTGAAATGGCTACTGTACTTCAAAGATTTGCTTGATGTAAGGGTTCTCTGGAGGCTTTGATACATGCATCCAGAGATCATTGCTCCAGGAACCAACGCTATTCAAGCAAATTGCATAGTCAATACTCTCGCGTACACGCTGATCGAAACTTCTAAGCCACTGTAACAAAATTTGAAAACCATACAGCTGTGAGTTGACCATGAATATGCACCAGAAGGCTTTCATAATGGCGCAAGATGATCACTAACCTTGCTAGTTCCATTGTAATTGTAGGGTCCGCCAGATGTTAATCCAAAGAGAAGATTAAACTTGCCTCTGGTCTTAGGACTTGAATAGAGGCGTGAAAAGATCCTTGCAATTTCTAGAAGAGCCACAGCTCCACTTCCATTGCTATCACTTCCCACGGAAAGCGCCTAAAAACATATGTATTACGAAAATACTGAAAATAATATCAAAGATTCTTGAAACATTTTTCCTGGGTTACATACAGGTGCAGCACCAAAAGTGTCATAGTTTGCAACTATGGCAATGGTTGGAAGCTGTTCAGCATCACCCTCTCCTCTCGATCCAGGTAACCATCCCTGCAACTCAAAGATATTAAACTTAGTCCTGTTGACATCTCATGAAAGATGGGAAACACTATTAAATTTGTAAGAGTCAGATATCAGGTGTAGCGATCACTTCTGGCATATAGCCAGCCATTCTTCATGGTCTACTTAATTGTTTGTTCCAAAAGAAAACAGATCTATAAGATGTTGCAGTGAATTATAAAGTAAATAAGATCAACCTGATGAATGCGAAAGTAGACAGTAAATTCATGTCAGAGCAGCTACCTGGATATTTGAAATGGTTGGAGATGACACCCTTTTAGGTTCCGCAGAAGGCACTACAAGCTTGTATCTACAAGTCCAAAAGACAATCAAGACCATGCAGGAGGCTGACAATTTATAGTCAAGTGTTACACTAATTATAGTGCAAAATGCTGGACACTCGAGAGTATGCTGAGTTTCGTCTTCAAGTATTACCCTCCTGTTGATGCAGAGGCTGGCTGGCCTGAAGAGGCAATTTTACGAATATCTGCCAATAGGTTATCCAAATTGTCATCATGGAAAGCGAAGTACACTGGAAACTGCATAGAGTAATGCACATGAGTTAGCCAAAATATTATATCATATTTAAAAAGTTGATCACTGAACAAAGAGGAAGCAGGACATTTAGACTGGAAAAAAAACATTAGCAAATCTGAAGGAAAGATCACTATTTATAAAAACAATGTTATACTGCAATGGGGGTCACAGAAACTGTTGGTGCTGTACCAATAGCAATTTAAAGCGTGCATCCTTCAAAACAAAGAGAAGTTTGGTTAACAGCTAAAAGCACCAATCAGGATTTCAAATGCAACTATAACTGTATTATTTTTGTTGAGCTACATTGCCAAATACAAATTTACAAAACAGATTGCAGAAGTTCAAAGCATATTTATAGTGTTATAATTTGTACTTCTAAATATTATATCTGTGGAGCTGTGTGATATAACTAACTAGATACTGTATAAGTAATGGAACATATAAATCACAAGCAAAGATAGACATAGTTGCCTAACAAATTTATAACTTACCGGCACTTCTTCATGCATGAGCAACTTTTCTAGCTCAGCCAGCACATTCTTTGGTTCCCCCTTGTCATCGTTGTTTCCCTCAACATTCTTAGCGCTGATGTTTCTCGGGAGCAGAATGAGCAACCCTCCAAGATGTTTTTTCTCTGACAGGTACTCTGAGTAGTAGGTAATGAAACAGCAGTTTGTCAACACTATTATTTCAATCAAATTCCATGTGCAAAATAAATAATTAATACTGTGGTTCATTGAAGAAACATGATCTTTTTCGGATGGTTCATGCATGATGGAACATCATCGTTGAGTCATGATTGTTGTAGTTTAGATGCCATGACTCGACAGTTCGTAATGCCACATGAGTGAGTGCATACATTTTGGCAAAAGTAGCAAACAAGTCAGATGATAACTGAAGGCATACTAAAGCCCATAAATAGAGCTTATCCTGGCTACGACCCGGTTGCTGTAACTAAACGAGCAGCATGTGCCATGTAGAAACACGAAAGTAACTGATACACGTCGACATCGGAATCTTACGAGATCGGAAAGTATATCGCCAACACTACACATCTCGATCGGCAATGCGAAGTGGCACACAGATCGAGCTCAATTTTAGCTAGAGCCGGTGAAGAGCTCGTCTCATCTACTACAGCGTGCTGGTACTAGGAGGATGGCGCGAAAAAAGGGGGAGGGCAGGAGTACCTCGGAGGAAGGAGAGCGGGAGGTCGAGCAGCGGCGCGACGAGCGCGGAGCGGGAGAGGTCAGCCCCCGCGGGGAGCGGGAAGGCGGCGGCGTGGTGGTTGAGCGCGGCGGCGCGGGAGCCGAGCGGGGCGCCGGCGAGGTCGTACTGGATGAGGCGGTAGACGCCGACGGCGGCGGCCGCGTCGCCGAGCTCGACGCAGGCGAGGAGGACGAGCAGGACGGCGAGCGCGGAGGAGACGGAGGCGACCACCTCCCCGGAGGGAGACATGGCCGGCGCGGCGGGGTGGGGCTCTGGGGCCGGGGCGGAGATGCAGATGCAGCCGCTGCCGCTGCCGCTGCTGCCGATCTGATTGGTATCAGACTGGTGTTCAATCAAACCAAGTCCTCTCGACCTCACGTCCTCACCTTCACTGCGTGCGGAGGTGGCGGCGTGGACTCGCCTGGTAATTTCCTCTGCTTTTCTGGGTTCCTTCGCATAAACTTCACCATGTGATTTCCGATCGTAGATTAACATCGCATTCATGCATAATGGAACAGGTCATGTGCGGGTTGACATAGTTAATTGCTACTGCCATGCTTCGGTTAAATATAATGCCTAAACTAATCCCATGGGTGGAACATCATGGTAACTTTGCATTGTCAAGTGACTAGCTACATTCTTGTTTGGCATCGCGATATTATTGTAGTGTTCAACCATGTTCTTAGTTTTCTCATCCAGCATGAGACTCTACTCCGACGTGCTTTGCATCTTTGAATTCCAATGATGCTTATAAAAAGAAAAAAAAAGGTTGTTCTTCTTAGGTTATTAAGCAATTTTCATTAAGCTAGATTCGGTTTGGCAACATAATAAACGTGCTACCAGAGCATATCATAGGACACATTTAGTATATTTTCATATATATGAATCAAAAACACTTGTGAAAGCATGTATAGGTTGCATCCTGGTGTTTCTTTGCGCGGATCTTTTCTTAGCCCTCTTCTTTCAGAATCTATATCTACTATGAAATATTATGGTCTTTTCTGATAGCATATACCAATCCTATGTCAGGTTTGGTTATGACCTCTACGTTTGTTGTGTGCATTATTTGAATGTTTACTTGCTTATGCCTGATCCTATCTAGGCTTTGATCCTATCCTAGCACTGGTCCTATTCCAAGTCCTAGTGCTACTCAGTCTCTGATCCATTGTCTAATGCAATGGCTTGTGGTTTCTTGCAATGTCAACTTCTTTTTTAGGAATTCTTCAATGACAACATAATCCTGGAAAGTTCTTAATTAAAATATTGAGGTTTGAACTCCCCAGATAAATGGTTGCATATTCAAAACAAGATTGAAGAGAGTGGTTGCACTGTGGTGTGTTTCTGGGGAACTAAAAAGAGCATATTAATATACCCTTCATTAGGAAATTTTATCGTCTAGTATTTGATTCCTTCCCTTTTTCCATTTGTTGTTAGATCTGGTGGAATTCTCGTTGTTTCAATACAAAGGAGAGCTCTTTTTTCATAATGAATTTGCAATATATGTAGTGCTTCAATCAAACAAAATGTGGGAAATGTTAGACTCTCCCAAACATCCACGCTCCATGACAGGATGATGAAAAATCAGAATTCCTTAGTTGCTTCGATGGTACTCATATCCCTGATGATGTAGATTGGCTGCTTCTAGGAGATTTCACCTCATTGGAAGCTTTGATGATAGAAGAAAACCTGGAGGGAATTTCAGTGACATGTTGCATTCCAATGTAGTAATTAGTCAACTTGGTATCGTTGATATCCCACTTCAAAGCGGGAAATTCATCTGGAGCAATATGCAATCTAGCCCTTTTTTAGAGAGACTGGACTGGTTCTTCACGTAACATCCTAGACATTATAGTGCTTTACCCTTTACTTTAGCTATGATAGCTTCTCACCATGTGCCTCATGTTATTCACATTAAAACCTCTATGCCCAAGAGCAACATTTTAAGGTTTGAAAATTGGTGGATGGATCATGGCCAATTTCTGCCTTTAGTGAAGTCGGTTTGGACTAAGAGCATTCACTGTGCAGATGCTACTAAGAGGATTAATGCAAAAAAATGGAGATTCTCAAAAAATTCTTAAAACTTGGACCAAAATCTTATCTATTCTTAAGGAGGAATATTACTGATGTCAATCCTCTGATTGCCCTGATTGACTCTACTAAAAAATTCAGAATATGCTCTTAGGAAAGATCTTGAGGCTCACTTGACTTTGTTGCATCAGCATAGAAAGTCTATCGGTAATAGAGGGCAAAATTAAATGGGTGCCTTTATGAAGTGAGAATTCCAGGTTTTCTTCACTCTGTGGCCACACTACAACATAAGAATAATAACACTGCCACTATGGTATGTCCTGATGGGTCTGTTGTTTCTAATCATGATGCCAATGCAATCCCCTTAGATGATGCTTGATACGTCCATTTTGCATCATGCTTTTATTGTTGGGTTTCGTAGTAATTTCAAAAAATTTCCTACGCACACGCAAGATCATGTGATGCATAGCAACGAGGGGAAGAGTATTGTCTACGTACCCTACGCAGACCGACTGCGGAAGCGATGACACGACATAGAGGAAGTAGTCGTACGTCTTCACGATCCAATCGATCAAGCACCGAAACTACGGCACCTCCGAGTTCGAGCACACGTTCAGCTCGATGACGATCCCCGGACTCCGATCCAACAAAGTGTCGGGGAAGAGTTCCGTCAGCACGACGGCGTGGTGACGATCTTGATGAACTACAGCAGCAGGGCTTCGCCTAAACTCCGCTACAGTATTATCGAGGAATATGGTGGCAGGGGGCACCGCACACGGCTAAGGAATCGATCACGTGGATCAACTTGTGTCAACTTGTGTGTTTAGAGGTGCCCCTGCCTCCGTATATAAAGGAGCCAAGGGGGGGAGGAGGCGCCGGCCAGGAGGAGGTGGCGCAGGAGGAGTCCTACTCCTACCGGGAGTAGGACTCCCCTCCAATCCTATTCCAACTAGGATTCCCAAGGGGGAAAGAGGGAGAGGGGTGGCCGGCCACCTCTCCTAGTCCTAATAGGACTAGGGGAAGGGGGGAGGCGCGCAGCCCCCTTGGGCTGCCCCTTTCTCCTTTCCACTAAGGCCCATGATGGCCCATATGGCTCCCGGGGGGTTCCGGTAACCTCCCGGTAACCCGGTAAAATCCCGATTTCACCCGGAACACTTCCGATGTCCAAACATAGACTTCCAATATATCAATCTTTATGTCTCGACCATTTCGAGACTCCTCGTCATGTCCGTGATCACATCCGGGACTCCGAACAACCTTCGGTACATCAAAATGCATAAACTCATAATATAACTGTCATCGTAACCTTAAGCGTGCGGACCCTACGGGTTCGAGAACAATGTAGACATGACCGAGACACGTCTCCGGTCAATAACCAATAGCGGGACCTGGATGCCCATATTGGCTCCTACATATTCTACGAAGATCTTTATCGGTCAGACCGCATAACAACATACGTTGTTCCCTTTGTCATCGGTATGTTACTTGCCCGAGATTCGATCGTCGGTATCCAATACCTAGTTCAATCTCGTTACCGGCAAGTCTCTTTACTCGTTCCGTAATACATCATCTCACAACTAACATATTAGTTGTAATGCTTGCAAGGCTTATGTGATGTGTATTACCGAGAGGGCCCAGAGATACCTCTCCGACAATCGGAGTGACAAATCCTAATCTCGAAATACGCCAACCCAACATCGACCATTGGAGACACCTGTAGTACTCCTTTATAATCACCCAGTTACGTTGTGACGTTTGGTAGTACCCAAAGTGTTCCTCCGGTAAACGGGAGTTGCATAATCTCATAGTCATAGGAACATGTATAAGTCATGAAGAAAGCAATAGCAACATACTAAACGATCGGGTGCTAAGCTAATGGAATGGGTCATGTCAATCAGATCATTCTACTAATGATGTGACCTCGTTAATCAAATAACAACTCATTGTTCATGGTTAGGAAACATAACCATCTTTGATTAACGAGCTAGTCAAGTAGAGGCATACTAGTGACACTTTGTTTGTCTATGTATTCACACATGTATTATGTTTCCGGTTAATACAATTCTAGCATGAATAATAAACATTTATCATGAAATAAGGAAATAAATAATAACTTTATTATTGCCTCTAGGGCATATTTCCTTCAGTCTCCCACTTGCACTAGAGTCAATAATCTAGTTCACATCGTCATGTGATTTAACACTAATATTCATATCTGTATATGATTAACACCCATAGTTCACATCATCATGTGACCAACACCCAAAGGGTTTACTAGAGTCAATAATCTAGTTCACATCGCTATGTGATTAATATCCAAAGAGTACTAAGGTGTGATCATGTTTTGCTCGTGAGAGAAGCTTAGTCAATGGGTCTGTCACATTCAGAGCCGTATGTATTTTGCAAATATTCTATGTCTACAATGCTCTGTGCGGAGCTACTCTAGCTAATTGCTCCCACTTTCAATATGTATCCAGATTGAGACTTAGAGTCATCTGGATCAGTGTAAAAGTTTGCACTGATGTAACTTTTACAACAAACTCTTTTATCACCTCCATAATCGAGAAACATCTCCTTAGTCCTTACTAAGGATATTCTTGACCAATGTCCAGTGATCTACTCCTAGATCACTATTGTACTCCCTTGCCAAATACAGAGCAAGGTATACAATAGGTCTGGTACATAGCATAGCATACTTTATAGAACCTATGACTGAGGCATAGGGAATGACTTTTCATTCTCTTTCTATTTTCTGCTGTGGTCGGGATTTGAGTCTTACTCAATTTCATACCTTTGCAACACAGGCAAGAACTCTTTCTTTAACTGTTCCATTTTGAACTATTTCAAAATCTTGCCAAGGTATGTAGTCATTGAAAATCTTATCAAGCGTCTTGATCTATCTCAATAGATCTTGATGCTCAATATATAAGTAGCTTTTACTGAGGTCTTTTCTTTTTAAAGAACTCCTTTAAAACACTCCTTTATGCTTTGCAGAAAAATTCTACATCATTTCTGATCAACAATATGTTACTCACATATACTAATCAGAAAGGCTGTAGTGCTCCCACTCACTTTATTGTAAATACAGGCTTCATCGTAAGCCCATATAAAACTATATGCTTTGATCAACTTATCAAAGCGTATATTCCAACTCCGAGATGCTTGCACCAGTCCATAGATGGATCGCTGGAGCTTGCACATTTTGTTAGCACCTTTAGGATTGACAAAACCTTCTGGTTGCATCATATACAACTCTTCTTCCAGAAATCCATTCAGAAATGCAGTTTTGACATCCATCTGCCAAATTTCATAATCATAAAATGCGGCAATCGCTAACATGATTCGGACAGACTTAAGCATCGATACGAGTGAGAAAACCTCATCGTATTCAACACCTTGAACTTGTTGGAAAAACTTTTGCAACAAGTCGAGCTTGGTAGATAGTAACACTACTATCAGTGTCCGTCTTCCTCTTGAAGATCCATTTATTTAACATGGCTTTGCTGATCATCGAGCAAGTCAATCAAAGTCCATACTTTGTTGTCATACATGGATCATATCTCAGATTTTATGGTCTCAAGCCATCTCGCGGAATCTGGGCTCATCATCGCTTCCTCATAGTTCGTAGGTTCATCATGGTCTAGTAACATGACTTCCAGAATATGATTACTACACCACTCTGGTGTAGATCTTACTCTGGAAGATCTACGAGGTTCTGTAGTAACTTGATCTGAAGTTTTATGATCAATATCATTAGCTTCCTCACTAATTGGTGTATTTGTCACAGGAACTGATTTCTGTGATGAACTACTTTCCAATAAGGGAGCAGGTACAGTTACCTCATCAAGTTCTACTTTCCTCCCACTCACTTCTTTCGAGAGAAACTCCTTCTCCAGAAAGGATCCATTTTTAGCAACGAATATCTTGCCTCCAGATCTGTGATAGAAGGTGTACCCAACAATTTCCTTTGGGTATTCTATGAAGACGCACTTCTCCGATTTGGGTTCGAGCTTATCAGGATGAAACTTTTCCACATAAGCATCGCAGCCCCAATCTTTAAGAAACGACAACTTGGGTTTCTTGCTAAACCATAGTTCATATAGTGTCGTCTCAACGGATTTAGATGGTGCCCTTTTAACGTGAATGCAGCTGTCTTTAATGCATAACCCCAAAACGACAATGGTAAATCAATAAGAGACATCATAGATCGCACCATATCCAATAAAGCGCGGTTACGACGTTCGGACACACCATAACATTGTGGTGTTCCAGGTGGCGTGAGATATGAAACTATTCCACATTGTTTTAATTGAAGACCAAACTCGTAATTCAAATATTCGTCTCCGTGATCAGATCGCAGAAACTTTATTTTTCTTGTTACGATGATTTTTCCACTTCACTCTGAAATTCTTTGAACCTTTCAATTATTTCAGACTTATGTTTCATCAAGTAGATATACTCATATCTGCTCAAATCATCTGTGAAGATCAGAAAATAATGATACTTGCCACGAGCATCAACACTCATTGGATTGCATACATCGGTATGTATTATTTCCAATAAGTCAGTAGCACGTTCCATTGTTCTGGAGAACGGAGTTTTAGTCATCTTGCCCAAAAGGCACGGTTCGCAAGCATCAAATGATTCATAACCAAGTGATTCCGAAAATCCATCTTTATGGAGTATCTTCATGCGCTTTACACCGATATGACCCAAACGGCTGTGCCACAAATAAGTTGCACTATCATTATTAACTTTGCATCTTTTGGTTTCAATATTATGAATATGTGTATCACTACGATCGAGATCCAATGAACCATTTTCATTGGGTGTGTAACCATATAAGGTTTTATTCATGTAAACAGAACAACATTTTATTCTCTTACTTAAATGAATTACCGTATTGCAATAAACATGATCAAATCATATTCATGTTCAACGCCAACACCAAATAACACTTATTTAGTTTCAACACTAATCCCGAAAGTATAGGGAGTGTGCGATGATCATATCAATCTTGGAACTACTTCCAACACTCATCGTCACTTCCCCTTCAACTAGTCTTTGTTTATTCTGCAACTCCCGTTTCAAGTTTACTAATCTTAGCAACTGAACTAGTATCAAATACTGAGGGGTTGCTATAAACACTAGTAAAGTACACATCAATAACATGTATATCAAATATACTTATGTTCACTTTGCCATCCTTATTATCTGCCAATCACTTGGGGTAGTTCCGCTTCCAGTGACCAGTCCCTTTGCAGTAGAAACACTTAGTCTCAGGCTTAGGACCAGACTTGGGCTTCTTCACTTTGAGCAGCAACTTGCTTGCTGTTCTTCTTGAAGTTCCCCTTCTTCCCTCTGCCCTTTTCTTGAAACTAGTGGTCTTGTCAATCATCAACACTTGATGCTCTTTCTTGATTTTTTACCTTCGTCGATTTCAATATCACGAAGAGCTCAGGAATCATTTTCGTCATCCCTTGCATACTATAGTTCATCACGAAGTTCAGTAACATAGTGATGGTGACTAGAGAATTCTGTCAATCACTATCTTATCTGGAAGATTAACTCCCACTTGATTCAAGCGATTGAAGTACTCAGACAATCTGAGCACATGCTCACTAGTTGAGCGATTCTCCTCCATCTTTTAGCTATAGAACTTGTTGGAGATTTCATATCTCTCAACTCGGGTATTTGCTTGAAATACTAACTTCAAATACTGGAACATCTCATATGGTCCATGATGTTCAAAACATCTTTGAAGTTCCCGATTCTAAGCCATAAAGCATGGTGCACATAACTATCCAGTAGTCATCATATTGAGCTAGCCAAACGTTCATAACGTTTGCATTTGCTCCTGCAATAGGTCTGTCACCTAGCGGTGCATTAAGGACATAATTCTTCTGTGCAGCAATGAGGATAAACCTCAGATCGCGGATCAAATCCGCATCATTGCTACTAACATTTTTCAACACAATTTTCTCTAGGAACATATCAAAATAAACACAGGGAAGCAACAATGCGAGCTATCGATCTACAACATAATTTGCAAAATACTACCAGGACTAAGTTCATGATAAATTTAAGTTCAATTAATCATATTACTTAAGAACTCCCACTTAGATAGATATCCCTCTAATCTTCTAAGTGATCACGTGATCCAAATCAACTAAACCATAACCGATCATCACGTGAGATGGAGTAGTTTTCAATGGTGAACATCGTTATGTTGATCATATCTACTATATGATTCACGCTCGACCTTTCGGTCTCCGTGTTCCGAGGCCATATCTGCATATGCTAGGCTCGTCAAGTTTAACCTGAGTATTCTGCGTGTGCAAAACTGGCTTGCACCCGTTGTAGATGGACGTAGAGCTTATCACACCCGATCATCACGTGGTGTCTGGGCACGACGAACTTTGGCAACGGTGCATACTCAGGGAGAACACTTCTTGATAATTTAGTGAGAGATCATCTTATAATGCTACCGTCAATCAAAGCAAGATAAGATGCATAAAAAGATAAACATCACATGCAATCAATATAAGTGATATGATATGGCCATCATCATCTTGTGCTTGTGATCTCCATCTCCGAAGCACCGTCATGATCACCATCGTCACCGGCGCGACACCTTGATCTCCATCGTAGCATCGTTGTCGTCTCGCCAATCTTATGCTTCCACGACTATCACTACCGTTTAGTAATAAAGTAAAGCATTACATCGCGATTGCATTGCATACAATAAAGCGACAACCATATGGCTCCTGCCAGTTGCCGATAACTTGGTTACAAAACATGATCATCTCATACAATAAAATTCAGCATCATGCCTTGACCATATCACATCACAACATGCCCTGCAAAAACAAGTTAGACGTCCTCTACTTTGTTGTTGCATGTTTTACGTGGCTGCTACGGGCTTAAGTAAGAACCAATCTCACCTACGCATCAAAACCACAACGATAGTTTGTCAAATAGACTCCGTTTTAACCTTCGCAAGGACCGGGCGTAGCCATACTTGGTTCAACTAAAGTTGGAGAGGCAGTCGCCCGCAAGCCATCTCTGTGCAAAGCACGTCGAGGGAACCGGTCTCGCGTAAGCGTACGCGTAAGGTTGGTCCGGGTCGTCTCGTCCAACAATACCGCCGAACCAAAGTATGACATGCTGGTAGGCAGTATGACTTGTATCATCCACAACTTACTTGTGTTCTACTCGTGCATATAACATCAACATCAATAACCTAGGCTCGGATGCCACTGTTGGGTTTCGTAGTAATTTCAAAAAATTTCCTACGCACACGCAAGATCATGTGATGCATAGCAACGAGGGGAAGAGTATTGTCTACGTACCCTACGCAGACCGACTGCGGAAGCGATGACACGACGTAGAGGAAGTAGTCGTACGTCTTCACGATCCAACCGATCAAGCACCGAAACTACGGCACCTCCGAGTTCGAGCACACGTTCAGCTCGATGACGATCCCCGGACTCCGATCCAGCAAAGTGTCGGGGAAGAGTTCCGTCAGCACGACGGCGTGGTGACGATCTTGATGAACTACAGCAGCAGGGCTTCGCCTAAACTCCGCTACAGTATTATCGAGGAATATGGTGGCAGGGGGCACCGCACACGGCTAAGGAATCGATCACGTGGATCAACTTGTGTCAACTTGTGTGTTTAGAGGTGCCCCTGCCTCCGTATATAAAGGAGCCAAGGGGGGGAGGAGGCGCCGGCCAGGAGGAGGTGGCGCAGGAGGAGTCCTACTCCTACCGGGAGTAGGACTCCCCTCCAATCCTATTCCAACTAGGATTCCCAAGGGGGAAAGAGGGAGAGGGGTGGCCGGCCACCTCTCCTAGTCCTAATAGGACTAGGGGAAGGGGGGAGGCGCGCAGCCCCCTTGGGCTGCCCCTTTCTCCTTTCCACTAAGGCCCATGATGGCCCATATGGCTCCCGGGGGGTTCCGGTAACCTCCCGGTAACCCGGTAAAATCCCGATTTCACCCGGAACACTTCCGATGTCCAAACATAGACTTCCAATATATCAATCTTTATGTCTCGACCATTTCGAGACTCCTCGTCATGTCCGTGATCACATCCGGGACTCCGAACAACCTTCGGTACATCAAAATGCATAAACTCATAATATAACTGTCATCGTAACCTTAAGCGTGCGGACCCTACGGGTTCGAGAACAATGTAGACATGACCGAGACACGTCTCCGGTCAATAACCAATAGCGGGACCTGGATGCCCATATTGGCTCCTACATATTCTACGAAGATCTTTATCGGTCAGACCGCATAACAACATACGTTGTTCCCTTTGTCATCGGTATGTTACTTGCCCGAGATTCGATCGTCGGTATCCAATACCTAGTTCAATCTCGTTACCGGCAAGTCTCTTTACTCGTTCCGTAATACATCATCTCACAACTAACATATTAGTTGTAATGCTTGCAAGGCTTATGTGATGTGTATTACCGAGAGGGCCCAGAGATACCTCTCCGACAATCGGAGTGACAAATCCTAATCTCGAAATACGCCAACCCAACATCGACCATTGGAGACACCTGTAGTACTCCTTTATAATCACCCAGTTACGTTGTGATGTTTGGTAGTACCCAAAGTGTTCCTCCGGTAAACGGGAGTTGCATAATCTCATAGTCATAGGAACATGTATAAGTCATGAAGAAAGCAATAGCAACATACTAAACGATCGGGTGCTAAGCTAATGGAATGGGTCATGTCAATCAGATCATTCTACTAATGATGTGACCTCGTTAATCAAATAACAACTCATTGTTCATGGTTAGGAAACATAACCATCTTTGATTAACGAGCTAGTCAAGTAGAGGCATACTAGTGACACTTTGTTTGTCTATGTATTCACACATGTATCATGTTTCCGGTTAATACAATTCTAGCATGAATAATAAACATTTATCATGAAATAAGGAAATAAATAATAACTTTATTATTGCCTCTAGGGCATATTTCCTTCATTTATATCGATATTTATTGCATTATGGGCTGTTATTACACGTTATGTCACAATACTTATGCCTATTCTCTCTTATTTTACAAGGTTTACATGAAGAGGGAGAATGCCGGCAGCTGGAATTCTGGGCTGGAAAAGAAACAAATATTAGAGACCTATTCTGCACAACTCCAAAAGTCCTGAAACTCCACGAAAGTAATTTTTGGAGCTAATAAAAAATATTGGGCGGAAGAAGTTCCAGAGGGGGCCACCCACCGTCCACGAGGGTGGGGGGCGCGCCCTACCCCCCTGGGCGTGCCCCCTGCCTCGTGGGCCCCTTGGCAGGCCTCCGGTGACCATCTTCTGTTATATGAAGTCTTTTAACCTGGAAAAATCATAAGCAAGCTTTCGGGACGAAACTCCGCCGCCATGAGGCGGAACCAATCTAGGGCTCTAGCGGAGCTGTTCTGCCGGGGAAACATCCCTCCGGGAGGGGGAAATCATCACCATCGATCATCTCATCGGGAGGGGGTCAATCTCCATCAACATCTTCACCAGCACCATCTCCTCTCAAACCCTAGTTCATCTCTTGTATCCAATCTTTGTACCAAAACCTCATATCGGTACCTGTGGGTTGCTAGTAGTGTTGATTACTCCTTGTAGTTGATGCTAGTTGATTTATTCGGTGGAAGATCATATGTTCAAATCCTTATGCATATTAATACCCCTCTGATTATGAACATGAATATGATTTGTGAGTAGTTACGTTTGTTCCTGAGGGCATGGGAGAAGTCTTGCTATTAGTAGTCATGTGAATTTGGTATTCATTCGATATTTTAAGGAGATGTATGTTGTCTCTCCTCTAGTGGTGTTATGTGAACGTTAACTACATGACACTTCACCATTATTTGGGCCTAGAGGAAGGCATTTGGAAGTAATAAGTAGATGATGGGTTGCTAGAGTGACAGAAGCTTAAACCCTAGTTTATGTGTTGCTTTGTAAGGGGCTGATTTGGATCCACATGTTTCATGCTATGGTTAGGTTTACCTTAATACTTCTTTTGTAGTTGCGGATGCTTGCGATAGGGGTTAATCATAAGTGGGATGCTTGTCCAAGAAAGGGCAGTACCCAAGCACCGGTCCACCCACATATCAAATTATCAAAGTAACGAACGCGAATCATATGAGCGTGATGAAAAGTAGCTTGACGATAATTCCCATGTGTCCTCGGGAGCGCTTTTCTCCATATAAGAGTTTGTTCAGGCTTGTCCTTTGCTACAAAAAGGATTGGGCCACCTTGCTACACCTTATTTACTTTCATTGCTTGTTACCTGTTACAAATTACCTTATCACAAAACTATCTGTTACCGGTAATTTCAGTGCTTGTAGAGAATACCTTACTGAAAACCGCTTGTCATTTCCTTCTGCTCCTCGTTGGGTTCGACACTCTTACTCATCGCAAAGGACTACGATAGATCCCCTAAACTTGTGGGTCATCAAGACTCTTTTCTAGCACCGTTGCTGGGGAGTGAAGCGCCTTTGGTAAGTGGAACTTGGTAAGGAAAAATTTATATAGTGTGCTGAAATTTACTGTCACTTGTTACTATGGAACGTAATCCTTTGAGGGGCTTGTTCGGGGTATCTTCACCCCAACCAGTAGAGCAAAGAGTTGCTCCTCAACCTACTGAACCAACTGAAAATGTTTACTTTGAAATTCCTTCGGGTATGATAGAGAAACTGCTAGCTAATCCCTTTACAGGAGATGGAACATTGCATCCCGATTTGCACCTAATCTATGTGGATGAAGTTTGTGGATTATTTAAGCTGGCAGGTATGCCCGATGATGTTGTCAAGAAGAAGGTCTTCCCTTTATCTTTGAAGGGAGATGCATTGACATGGTTTAGGCTATGTGATGATATGGGATAATGGAACTACAAACGATTGAAATTGGAATTTCATCAGAAGTTTTATCATATGCATCTTGTTCATTGTGATCGTAATTATATATATAATTTTTGGTCTCGCAAAGGAGAAAGAATCGCTCAAGCTTGGGGGAGGCTTAAGTCAATGTTATATTCATGCCCCAATCATGAGCTCTCAAGAGAAATTATTATTCAAAAAAATTATGCTCGACTTTCTCTCAACAATCACTCCATGCTTGATACTTCTTGTGTTGGATCTTTTATGATGAAGACTATTGAATTCAGATGGGATTTATTGGAAAGAATTAAACGCAACTCTGAAGATTGGGATCTCGACAAAGGTAAGAAGTCAGGTATGACACCTAAGTTTGATTAAATCTTTTATGGATACCAATGCTTTTCGTGAATTTAGCACTAAATATGGACTTGACTCTGAGATAGTAGCTTCTTTCTATGAATCTACTCATGTTGACCTCCCTAAGGAGAATTGGTTTAAATATAATCCTCCCACTGAAGTAAAAGTAGTTGCGCCCATTAAAGTTGAATAAAAGACTATTACTTATAATGATCCAGTTGTTCCTACTACTTATATTGAGAAACCACCTTTCCCTGTTAGGATAAAGGATCATGCTAAAGCTTTAATTGTGGTTCGTAAGAGTATACTAAGACACCTACGCCACCTGAGCAAATTAAAGTTGGACCTAGTATTTCTATGGTTAAAGATCTCTTGGCTGATAATATTGATGGGCATGTTATTTACTTCTGTGATGAAGCTGCTAGAATTGCTAGACCAAATAATAGGAATAAACATAGACCTGTTGTAGGCATGCCTGTTATTTCTGTTAAAATAGGAGATCATTGTTATCATGGCTTATGTGATATGGGTGCTAGTGTCAGTGCAATACCTCATTCCTTATACGAAGAAATTATGCATGATATTGCACCTGCGGAGATAGAAGAAATTGATGTTACAATTAAGCTTGCCAATAGAGATACTATTTCACCAGTTGGGATTGTTAGAGATGTTGAAGTCTTCTGTGGGAAAGTTAAATATCCTACTGATTTCCTTGTTCTTGGTTCCCCACAAGATGAATTCTGTCCCATTATATTTGGTAGACCCTTCTTGAATACCGTTAATGCTAAGATAGACTGCAAAAAGGATGTTGTTACTATTGGTTTGGGGGATATGTCTCATGAGTTTAATTTTGCTAAGTTTCGCAGACAACCCCATGATAAAGAATTGCCTAATAAGGATGAAATTATTGGTCTTGCTTCTATTGTCGTGCCTCCTAATGATCCTTTAGAACAATATTTGCTAGACCATGAAAATGATATGTTTATGAATAAAAGAAGGGAGATAGATGAAGTATTCTTTAAACAGGGACCTATTTTGAAACACAACTTGCCTGTTGAAATCTTAGGGGATCCTCCACCACCCAAGGGTGATCCTGTGTTTGAGCTTAAACCACTACCTGATACTCTTAAATATGCTTATCTTGATGAAAAGAAGATATATCCTGTTATTATTAGTGCTAACCTTTCAGAGCAGGAAGAGGAGAGATTATTGAAAACTCTGAAGAAGCACCGTGCTGCTATTGGATATACTCTTGATGATCTTAAGGGCATTAGTCTTACTCTATGCCAACACAAAATAAAATTGGAGAAAGACGCCAAACCAGTTATTGATCACCGACGACGGTTAAATCCTAAGATGAAAGAAGTGGTAAGAAAGGAAATACTAAAGCTCATGGAGACAGGTATAATTTATCCCGTTGCTGATAGTCAGTGGGTAAGTCATATCCATTGTGTCCCTAAGAAGGGAGGTATTACTGTTGTTCCTAATGATAAAGATGAATTGATCCCGCAAAGAATTGTTACCGGTTATAGGACGGTAATTGATTTCCGCAAATTAAATAAAGCTACCAAAAAGGATCATTACCCTTTGCCTTTTATTGATCAAATGCTAGAAAGATTATCCAAACATACACATTTTTGCTTTCTAGATGGTTACTCCGGTTTCTCTCAAATACCTGTGTCAGCAGAGGATCGGGAAAAGACCACTTTTACTTGCCCTTTCGGTACTTTTGCTTATAGACGTATGCCTTTTGGTTTATGTAATGTATATGCTACCTTTCAAAGATGCATGATGGCTATATTCTCTGACTTTTGTGAAAAGATTTGTGAGGTTTTCATGGATGATTTCTCTGTTTATGGATCTTCTTTTGATGATTGCTTGAGCAACCTTGATCGAGTTTTGCAGAGATGCGAAGATACTAGTCTTGTCTTGAATTGGGAGAAGTGCCACTTTATGGTTAACGAAGGCATTGTCTTAGGGCATAAAATTTCTGAAAGAGGTATTGGAGTTGATAAAGCTAAAGTTGATGCTATTGAAAAGATGACATGTCCCAAGGACATTAAAGGTATAAGAGGTTTCCTTGGTCATGCCGGTTTTTATAGGAGGTTCATTAAGGACTTCTCTAAAATTTCTAGGCCTCTGACTAGTCTCTTACAAAAAGATATTCCTTTTGTCTTCGATGATGATTGTGTAGAAGCATTTGAAATACTTAAGAAAGCTTTGATTTCTGCACCTATTGTTCAGCCACCTGATTGGAATTTACCCTTTGAAATTATGTGTGATTCTAGTGATTATGTTGTAGGTGTTGTTCTAGGACAAAGAGTTGATAAGAAATTAAATGTTATTCAGTATGCTAGTAAAACTCTAGACAGTGCCCAGAGAAATTATGCTACTACTAAAAAAGAATTTTTAGCAGCTGTATTTGCTTGTGATAAGTTCAGACCTTATATTGTTGATTCTAAAGTAACTGTTCACACTGATCATGCTGCTATTAAATATCTTATGGAAAAGAAAGATGTTAAACCTAGACTTATTAGATGGGTTCTCCTACTACAAGAATTTGATTTGCATATTATTGATAGAAAGGGAGCTGAGAACCCCATTGCTGACAACTTGTCTAGGTTAGAGAATGTTCTTGATGACCCACTACCTATTGATGATAGCTTTCCTGATCAACAATTAGCTGTCATAAATGCTTCTTGTACTGCTCCATGGTATGCTGATTATGCTAATTACATTATTGCTAAATTTATACCACCTAGTTTCACATATTAGCAAAAGAAAAAGTTTTTCTATGATTTAAGACATTACTTCTGGGATGACTCACACCTTTATAAAGAAGGAGTAGATGGTGTTTATTAGGCGTTGTGTACCTGAGCATGAACGGGAACAAATCCTATGCAAGTGCCATTCCGAGGCTTATGGAGGACACCACACTAGAGATAGGACTGCACATAAGGTATTGCAATCCGATTTTTATTGGCCTACTCTCTTCAAGGATGCATGTAAGTTTGTATTGCCTTGTGATGAATGTCAAAGAATTGGTAATGTTAGTAGACGTCAAGAAATGCCTATGAACTATTCACTTGTTATTGAACCATTTGATGTTTGGGGCTTTGATTATGTGGGACCGTTTCCTTCCTCTAATGGTTATACACACATTTTAGTTGTTGTTGATTACGTTACTAAGTGGGCAGAAGCTATTCCAACTACTAGTGTGTAACACCCACGATGTGGCTATATCTCCCACGTGTCGAAGCACGACTTAGAGGCATAACCGCATGGTGGTTTTGTCGCAAGAAGGGTCATCTTCACACAATCCCATGTAATGAACAAGAATGGGATAAAGAGAGTTGGCTTACAATTGCCACTTCACACAATACATAATTAAGATCATACATCATTCAAATACACTCATAGACCGGCTACGGTCAAGTTCAAATGAAAAGAAGACAACCCCAAATGCTAGATCCCCGATCGCCCCGACTGGGCTCCTCTACTGATCATCTGGAAATGATACATAGTAACGACCAAGGGCCTCATCAAATTCCCACTTCAGCTCAGTTGCACCATCTGCGCCAGTATCCTCGGCACCTACATCTGTTTTGGTAGAATCTGTGAGCCACGGGGACTCAGCAATCTCACACCCGCGAGATCAAGACTATTTAAGCTCATAGGTAGGCAAAGGGGTAATATGGTGGAGCTGCGACAAGCACTAAGCATATATGGTGGATAACATGCGCAATTGAGAGCGAGAAGAGAAGCAACGCGTCGGTCGAGAAGCTAGAAGTGATCAAGAAGTGATCCTGAAACTACTTACGTCAAACATAACTCAACCGTGCTCACTTCCCGGACTCCGCCGAGAAGAGACCATCACGGCCACACACGCGGTTGATGCATTTTAATGAAGTCAAGTGTCAAGTTATCTACAACCGGACATTAACAAATTCCCATCTGCCTCATAACCGCGGGCACGGCTTTCGAAAGATTGTATACCCTGCAGGGGTGTCCCAACTCAGCCCATCACAAGCTCTCACGGTCAACAAAGGATAAACCTTCTCCTGGGAAGACCCGATCAGCCTCGGAATCCCGGTTCGCAAAACATTTCGACAATGGTAAAACAAGACCAGCAAAGCCGCCCGAAGTGCCGACAAATCCCGATAGGAGCTGCACATATCTCGTTCTCAGGGCACACCGGATGAGCCAGACGTCGGGTTGGCATAGACCCTGGTTGCCCAAGGGGCGCCGGACATCGCTCAGGTTGGACCAACACTCGAAGGAGCACTGGCCCGGGGGGGGGGGGTAAATAAAGATGACCCTCGGGCTCGCGAAAACCCCAGGGAAAAAGGCTTAGGTGGCAAATGGTAAAACCAAGGTTGGGCCTTGCTGGAGGAGTTTTATTCAAAGCGAACTGTTAAGGGGGTCCCATAAATCACCCAACCGTGTAAGGAACGCAAAATCAAGGAACATAACACCGGTATGACGGAAACTAGGGTGGCAAGAGTGGAACAAGTCACCAGGCATAAGGCCGAGCCTTCCACCCTTTACCAAGTATATAAGGTGCATTAATTTAAACAGGAAATATTGTGATATCCCAAAATATCCATGTTCCGACCAGGAACAAACTTCATCTTCACCTGCAACTAACAATGCTATAAGAGGGGCTGAGCAAAAGCGGTGACATAGCCAATCAACGGTTGCTAGGACAGGTTGGTTAGAGGTTTGACATGGCAATAGGTAGGCATGGTAAACAATGGCAGGAAGAGCTAACATAGCGATAGAGCGAGTACTAGCAAGCAAAAATAGAAGTGATATCGAAGGTATGGTCATCTTGCCTGCAAGGTTCTCAGAGTTGTCGAAGGCTTGATCCTCGTAAGCGTTCTCAACTGGTTCCTCGTGCACGTACTCGTCTCCCGGCTCTACCCAAAGCAAGAACACAAGCAAGGAACCACAATAAATCACGGTGCAATGCACAAGCATCATGATGCAATACATGTCATGATATGCGAGAGGTGATATGCAAAGCGTATGCGTGCTTCGGAAGGAAAGATGATGAACAAGGCATCAACTTGGCAAACCAAGTATGCCGCTGGAAAGATGAGATGATTTCGGTTGAAATCGATATAGAGATCACCGGATTCAGATGCACGGTTTGCAAAAGACAAGCAAGACAAGATATGATGCAAACTGCTAAAACAGCAACATGACCACTTGGATGCAAAGTATAAATAAGCTATAGCACCCAAACATATGAACAAAATGCATAGCAGTGATGTACATGAGATGCTCTACGAAACATGAACATTGAGCTCAATCTAAAAGCCACTAGAGCATGACTAAAATAGCATGGCAAAGATGCAAAAGATAACAGGTTCTACAGACTTAGTGGAATTACTAGGCATAGCAGAAACATATTCATCATGGCATCTCTACAGGCTTGATTAACTCACTACCAGGCATGTCATGGCATGGAACAAGTACTAGCATGAAGTAGGCATGAAAATGAAGCTACTCATGTGCAAAACAATCAACTAGCATATTTGCATGAACAAACACCTAAGAGACAAAACAACAATATGAAGTGAGATAACATGATTATGAACTTGCTCAAATGCAGAAACTAATGCCACCATTGGATTGGTGGGATTTTTCTACCCCAAAAACATATATAATATGATAGGGTTGCTGTAGAAAAATCATCACAAATGCATTAAGTTAAACCTGCCCTATATGGTAAATGACAGAAATGGCATATTCCATAATCGGAAACGTCCAGAAATGGACTTGCCCGAAAAGGACAGATTCCATATGCCAGAAATGGTATATTCGCTGGGAACCAAAATAACACAAATAATAAAATAAATAAATAAAAACACAGGGGCTAAGGAGGATGACAAGTGGGGCCACCCTGTCATACGCACAGTGCATAGAAATGGAAAAAAGGGGGGGATGAAATATGCAGCCACGGGGGATCGAACCCGGGTCTCCCGGGTGTGGCTCTCCTTCGGCAACCACTGGGCTAGGCAGGCGGTTCTGATAGGAAAAGGGCTTCGGCTCCTTTTAGATAGGCACCAGGTCGAGCAACTCTGTTGCAAACAGAGAAGACGACGGCGCCGGCGAGGGAAACGGCGGCAACCAGTGGGCACAGGGACTCCGGCGGCCGTGCAGAAAGGGGAATGGATGCGTGCATCTACGAGGGGATGCGGGGGCGCTCGAGCTCGAGCAGTTGCTCGACTCGGGGCCATGGCGTCCGCGGCGAACGGCAGCAGCAGCTACGGCGACACCGGGAAAGGCCGGGTGCGCGCGGGAGCACGAACGAGCGGCGCGAGCGAGCTGCGGGAGCACGACAGGGGGGAACCAGAGCGGGGGCATGCAAACACGCTACGACTGCACAGCACTGCACAAACGAATTCAGAAAACGCCGGAGCACTGCGAGCGCGAGAAAGACATGGATCGGAAAGCGATCTACGGGCGCCTACATGCCATGGGAAGGATGGGAGAGGGAGGTGCGTTACCCAGCTCACCCAAGGACGCGAAGTGGTCGACGGAGACGAGCTGGCGGCGACGAATCAGAGCTCTGAACCTTGGCGCGTTTCTGACCGAGAGGAAGGAGGAAGCAGGGGACGTCGAGGAACTCGTCGTCCGGGGCACCGTAGTCGACGTCGTGGAAGGAGATGACGACGAGGAAGAAGAAGGGCACGATCGGCAGGGTTGGGAGTGGCCGAAGAGCACGTCGGCGACGAGGCGCTCTCAGGTGCGCTCGGGACGGAGCGGATGTGGTGGATCTGGTGGTTCTACTCACCTGGCGGCGGCAAAGAGAGGAAGAGGGAAACCCTAGGGGTTGTGTGGACACGGAGAGGGGATAAAAGGGGGGCTAGGGCGACGGGTGGAGCACGGCGTCGACGCAGCCGTGGCCATGTGCGCGCCCGGCGCGAGCTTGACGAAAAGGCGAGGGGCAGGTGCGCTGTAGCCAGTGGCTGACTAGTAGGGTCGCGAGTGCCACGTGGGCGTACGGGCTGCGGGGTAGCGAGGCGACCGGGTGAGAAACGGCGAGGGCGCGAGCGGGCTGGCTGGCGCGTTGGCTGGGCTGGCTGGCTGCGCTGGCTGGGCTGGCGGGCTGCGTTAGCTGGGTTGCGGGAGGCCCAGGGGGGCTGCTGCGCTGGCTGCAGGCTGCTGCTTTATTTCTATTTTTTTAAACAGAAATAGAAACAGAAAAACTCAGGGAAAAAGGAGAGGAGTTGGAGCATAAAGAAAATATTCTCCAACTCCTGGAATTATCCACTATTTTAATAAATTGCATTGGGCATTTTTAGAGGTAGAAAAATAAGACAAGTTTGAATTATATTCAAACTTGTGTCATTTTTGAACCTGACCAAAACAACTTCAAATAAGGATATATTTAGCAGAGAGGTTTAGGGCAAGGAGCAAGATTTACAGGGAGAAGATGAACATTAATAGAGAAAGGAAAATTAGCACTTGATAAAAGAAGGAAGTAGAGGGAAGGAGAAGTGATGGTGCCATGGTTTGAAAAGGGGAAGAAAGGTCATGCCCATGATGCTCATGGCAACAACAAGAATGACAAAATGCAACATGAGATGGCATGAGATGAAAATGCACTATATGATGATGACATATGATGGCTAAAAGGCATATGACAAGAAGCACAAATGCAAAATGGTAAGGAGAGCATGACAAAGAAAAGAATAACACACATAACCAAAACAAGATGAGGCCAATCATGATAAAACCCACAAGAATTGGATGAAGTTCAAGTTGATATATAGCCAAAATGGGACATGATACATCTGGGGTGTTACAACTCTCCTCCACTACAAGAGGATCTCGTCCCGAGATCTAGGACTGAAAGAACTCCGGATATTCGGAAAGGAGGTGATCCTCGCGCTCCCAGGTGGCTTCTCGGTCGGAATGGTGTGACCACTTCACTTTCAGGAATTTGATTGACTTGTTGCAAGTCTTGCGCTCGGTTTCTTCAAGAATAGCAACGGGATGCTCATGATAAGAGAGATCTTCTTGGAGGTCGATTTCTTCGAAGTTGATAGTGCGCTCAGGAGTCTTGAAGCACTTGCGAAGCTGTGACACGTGAAACACATCGTGCACGTTTGCAAAGTTGGATGGAAGCTCAAGTTGATAGGCGAGGTCGCCTCTTTTGCCAATGATCTTGAAAGGGCCCACGTATCTAGGGGCAGGCTTCCCTTTGATACCGAAGCGACGAGTGCCTTTCATTGGAGAGACGCGGAGGTAGACATGGTCTCCGATTTCAAAAGCCAAGTCACGGTGCTTGCTATCATAGTAACTCTTTTGGCGCGATTGCGCGGCTTTGAGATTCTCACGAATGACTTTGCACATTTCTTCGGCTTCTGTGATCAAGTCGTTGCCAAGAAGTTGGCGTTCACCTGTCTCAGACCAGTTGAGAGGAGTATGGCACTTTCTGCCATAGAGAATTTCGAATGGGGCCTTGCCCGAACTCGCTTGGAAGCTGTTGTTGTAGGAAAACTCGGCATATGGAAGACAATCTTCCCACTTCATACCGAAAGAGATGACACAAGCCCTGAGCATATCTTCAAGGATTTGATTGACTCGCTCGACTTGGCCACTTGTTTGAGGATGGAAAGCTGTGCTGAAACGGATGTTGGTGCCCATGGCCGTCTGAAAGGAGTCCCAGAACTTAGAAGTGAAGATGCTTCCACGATCTGAAGATATCAATTGTGGAATACCGTGCAAGGAGACAATTCTGGAGGTGTATAGCTCTGCCAGCTGAGCTGCTGTGATAGATTCTTTGATAGGAAGAAAATGAGCCACTTTGGTAAGCTTGTCAATGACAACGAAGATAGCATCATTTCCACGCTTGGACTTAGGAAAACCAGTCACGAAGTCCATCTCGATATGGTCAAACTTCCATTCCGGAATAGCAAGAGGTTGGAGGAGACCAGCTGGTCGTTGGTGTTCTGCTTTCACTCTTCTGCAGACATCACATTCATTCACGAATTGAGCAATTTCTCGCTTCATTCGAGTCCACCAATATGACTGCTTGAGGTCATGGTACATCTTTGTACTTCCAGGATGAATGGATAGGAGGGAATTGTGTGCCTCATTCATGATGACTTTTCTCAGATCACCTTTAGGAACCACAATTCGATCCTCGAAGAAAAGAGTATCTTTGTCATCCAAGCGATAGCACTTGTATTTGGGAATGCCCTTGTCAATACCACGTTTCACCTTCTTCACCATGGTATCCAGGAGTTGTGCCTCACGAATTTGATCTTCCAAACTAGGAGAGACTATGAGGTTGGCAAGAAAGCCTTGAGGAACAACTTGAAGATTCAGCTTGCGGAAGGCTTCACAAAGATCTGGTTGAAACGGCTTGAGAATTAGACTGTTGCAATAAGCCTTTCTGCTCAGAGCATCTGCAATCACATTCGCCTTGCCAGGAGTATATTCGATACTCGGATTGTACTCTTGAATCATTTCGACCCATCGAGTTTGCCTGAGATTAAGGTTGGGTTGAGTGAAGATATACTTGAGGCTCTTGTGATCGGTGAAAATGTCCACTTGCCTTCCCAATAAGAGATGTCTCCATGTTATCAATGCATGGACAACTGCCGCCAACTCGAGATCGTGAGTGGGGTAGTTCTTTTCATTGGGCTTCAACTGATGAGAGGTATAGGCCACAACTTTTTTCTCTTGCATCAACACAGCACCGAGACCTTGAAGAGGAGCATCACAGAATACTTCGAATGGCTTGGATTCATCAGGAGGAGTCAAAGCAGGAGCTGTGACTAGCTTCTCTTTGAGGGTGTTGAAAGCAACATCGCACTCAGGCGTCCTGCTTGACATGCTTCTGGAGGAGGTTGGAAAGAGGCTTTGCAATCTTTGAGAAGTTCTCAACGAATCTTCGACAATAACTTGCAAGACCAAGAAAGCTGCAAAGCTGTTTGACATTCTGAGGAGGTTCCCAATTCAGAACTGCGGAAACCTTTGCGGGATTAACAGCAATGCCCTTGGCAGAGATGATATGACCAAGGTAAAGAACTTCATCAAGCCAGAACTCACATTTGGAAAACTTCGCATAGAATTGATGCTCTCTGAGCTTGTCAAGCACCAATCGCAAATGTTTGGCATGATCCTGCTTATTCTTGGAGAACACCAAAATATCATCGAGATACACCAGAACAAATTCATTGGTGTAGGGGTTGAAGATAAAGTTCATCATGCGAGAGAATGTTGGAGGAGCATTGACAAGGCCGAAAGACATGACAGTATATTCATAAGACCCATAGCTTGTTCTAAATGCTGTCTTGGGAATATCTTGTTCACGAATGCGAATCTGATGATAACCCATACGAAGGTCAAGCTTGGAGAATACTTTAGCCCCTTTGAGTTGCTCGAAAAGCTCGTTGATGTTGGGAAGTGGATACTTGTTCTTGATTGTCTTCTTGTTCAATGGACGGTAATCGACGCAAAGTCGGTCCGTGCCATCCTTCTTCTGGACAAAAAGAACTCCACAACCCCATGGGGAAGAACTCGGTCTGATCAAACCCAGACGCTCTTGTTCATCGAGCTGCTTCTTCAATTCCTTCAGCTCCTTGGGTCCAAGATTGTATGGATGCTTGCAAACGGGCTCAGTTCCAGGCTCAAGATCAATAACGAACTCGACTGGCCGATGAGGAGGCATACCCGGAAGCTCTTCTGGAAAGACATCTTGGTACTCACAAACGACTGGAATTTGAGAAATAGCATCCAATTCGCCCTTCTCATTGAGAGAAAACAACCGAATGGTTTCATCACGAGCGGCATAGATGATAACATCCTCAGAAGGGTGTGTCAATTGAATTTGCCTGGCAGCACAATCAAGCTGAGCTTTGTGCTTAGAAAGCCAGTCCATCCCGAGAATTAGATCAATATCAGAATCGCCAAGAACAACTGGAGAAGACAGAAATTTATAGTCGCCCATCTTGATACCGACATTTGGAACCATCAAACGAGAACTCATGTGCTTGCCCGGGGAAACAATTGCTAGAGTTCTATCCAAATATTCCGAAGTGAAATCATGCTTGGTAAAGAACGGTATTGACATGAAATAATGCGATGCACCAGTATCAAATAAGACTTTTGCAGGAATATCATTAACTGAGAGATTACCCATGATCACATCTGAAGAATCCTCTGCCTGAACTGCATTCAGCATGTTCACCTTTGCATGCTTTGGATTATGCTTGACCACTGCATTGCTTTAAGATCTCACAGGAGGAGGAGGAGGAAGGCGCCTTTGATTGAAGCATTTGTTCGCGTAGTGACCTTTCTGCTGGCACTTGTTGCAAGTCACTTCTGAGAGCGGACGATGATAAGGAGCATTCGACTTTGAAGCTTGAGGCTGAGACTTGTTCTGATAGCTTGGGTTGGGTGGGTGGGAAGATCCACGACCACCTGAGTTCTTCTGCTGGTAAGGCTGACGAAACAGAGGAGGAGGAAGATAGAACTTCTGCTGCTTAGCTGCCACTTGTGAGGAAGAAGAAGATTGCACTGCATCTCTGATTCTCTTCTTAGAAGCCTCACACTTGAGCTGAGCACCTTCTTGCTTGAGTGCCATATTGTAGAATTGATCAAACTGAGTAGGCTCAACAAGAACGAGAGCTAACTGCAGATCCTCTCTAAGGCCACCTCTGAACTGATAGATCATACTTTTCTCATCAGGAACATCTTGCTTAGCAAAGCGAGCAAGTTTCTGAAACTGCTTGTTGTATTCGTACACTGACATGTTGCCTTGCTTGAGATTGCGGAACTCCTCACGCTTGCTCTCAACAACACTGGTAGGAATATGGTGAGCTTTAAAGTCCCGACAGAAATCAGTCCAAGTAATCACTCGACCACCTCTGGAATCCTTGTATTGCTGGAACCAATCAGCTGCCTGATCCTTGAGCTGAAAAGAAGCGAACTTGACATAGTCCTCAGGCCTGACATTGCTGCATTCAAAATGCTTGTTGATATCCACGAGCCAATCATCGGCGTCTGTGGCCTCGGCACAGTAGCTGAAAGACTTCGGCTGATTTGCCAGGAACTGGTTGAGGGATGGAAATAGAGGCTGATGATTGAACTGCCCTTGACCTTGATTCCCTTGGTTGCCTTGGCCTTGGTTGCGCTCTTGCATGAGCTGGATCATCATCTGAGCATGGGCGTTAGAGGCTGCCATCAAAGCTTGCCATGCCTCCGGAGGCGGAGGTGGAGGTGGAGGGTTCGCCTGACTCCCATCATTGCGTTCCGGATTCTGACGCGTTGGCGGAGCCATCCTGAAGAGGGTGACATCCGTTAGCATCTTGATAGACAGATAGACAAGTTGAATCAACGGATAGAAATTGCAACATATAGTCTTCACAATAAACATTCGAACAAGGATGAACGAATGAATTCCAAAGCAAACATCACACGTCCATTAAGGTGAGAAGCCACTTGAATAGAGATTGATGAATGAAATAAACAAGGTACAACTGGAACAAATAAGTGGTAAGGATTACCCAATCACAAACCAAATATCTGCGGGAAGAAATGCTAGAGCTACTTGAATCCCACCTATAAACTCCCGAAATTTTCTGGTTATGCAATCAGGTGTTGGGGATACAGGGGAAGCAATATATCTCACCCAAACTAACAATCCCTACATCCAGCTGTATCCATCCGTCAACACATAACCAAGAAACCTTCGGAAATCATGTACCTCAACCTTCGAAAAGCATCTGTTATACGAGTTATGGCAATACTCCCGAGCTCGCCCCAGTACTGGGTTATCGGGGTTATCTCACCAACAACTGTACAAAAGAGATTTTCGATGTCGGCAAAGCTCAGGTATTCCAGAACTGCAACGATAAAATTGTGACGACAACACCTCAGAGCTCGACTCCCCGGGTCAAAGCCACATAAATAGACAGGAGGCACCAAGAACAATGTTCTCGTCACAAAACCATCGAAACGATTCCAAGATACCCGCGTGATCCTAAATTTTTTTAGTGAAATTTGAAGAAGAGGACAGTCAAAACATCTACGTCAGGAGACCTCACCAGAGCGACGAAGGGACTGAGGAGTAAAAAGAATCCTACTCTCCGATATATATAATCCTAAGACTCAAAACATTTTTGTTCTAGACTCAACATCGCCAGCAAACAATCAAGCAGGGGGCTCCTAAGTCGGGGATGGCTCTGATTACCAACTTGTAACACCCACGATGCGGCTATATCTCCCATGTGTCAAAGCACGATTTAGAGGCATAACCGCATGGTGATTTTGTCGCAAGAAGGGTCATCTTCACACAATCCCATGTAATGAACAAGAATGGGATAAAGAGAGTTGGCTTACAATCGCCACTTCACACAATACATAATTAAGATCATACATCATTCCCCGGCTACGGTCAAGTTCAAATGAAAAGAAGACAACCCCAAATGCTAGATCCCCGATCGCCCCGACTGGGCTCCTCTACTGATCATCTGGAAACGATACATAGTAACGACCAAGGGCCTCATCAAATTCCCACTTCAGCTCAGTTGCACCATCTGCGCCAGTATCCTCGGCACCTGCATCTGTTTTGGTAGAATCTGTGAGCCACGGGGACTCAGCAATCTCACACCCGCGAGATCAAGACTATTTAAGCTCATAGGTAGGCAAAGGGGTAATATGGTGGAGCTGCGGCAAGCACTAAGCATATATGGTGGCTAACATACGCAACTGAGAGCGAGAAGAGAAGCAACGCGTCAGTCGAGAAGCTAGAAGTGATCAAGAAGTGATCCTGAAACTACTTACGTCAAACATAACTCAAGCGCGTTCACTTCCCGGACTCCGCCGAGAAGAGACCATCACGGCTACACACGCGGTTGATGCATTTTAATGAAGTCAAGTGTCAAGTTATCTACAACCGGACATTAACAAATTCCCATCTGCCTCATAACCACGGGCACGACTTTCGAAAGATTGTATACCCTGCAGGGGTGTCCCAACTCAGCCCATCACAAGCTCTCACGGTCAATGAAGGATAAACCTTCTCCCGGGAAGACCCGATCAGCCTCGGAATCCCGGTTCACAAAACATTTCGACAATGGTAAAACAAGACCAGCAAAGCCACCCGAAGTGCCGACAAATCCCGATAGGAGTTGCACATATCTCGTTCTCAGGGCACACCGGATGAGCCAGACGTCGGGTTGGCATAGACCCTGGTTGCCCAAGGGGCGCCGGACATCGCTCAGGTTGGACCAACACTCGAAGGAGCATTGGCCCGGGGAAGGGGGGGGGGGTAAATAAAGATGACCCTCGGGCTCGCGAAAACCCCAGGGAAAAAGGCTTAGGTGGCAAATGGTAAAATCAAGGTTGGGCCTTGCTGGAGGAGTTTTATTCAAAGCGAACTGTTAAGGGGGTCCCATAAATCACCCAACCGTGTAAGGAACGCAAAATCAAGGAACATAACACCGGTATGACGGAAACTAGGGCGGCAAGAGTGGAACAAGTCACCAGGCATAAGACCGAGCCTTCCACCCTTTACCAAGTATATAAGGTGCATTAATTTAAACAGGAAATATTGTGATATCCCAAAATATCCATGTTCCGACCAGGAACAAACTTCATCTTCACCTGCAACTAACAATGCTATAAGAGGGGCTGAGCAACAGCGGTGACATAGCCAATCAATGGTTGCTAGGAGAGGTTGGTTAGAGGTTTGACATGGCAATAGGTAGGCATGGTAAACAATGGCAGGAAGAGCTAACATAGCGATAGAGCGAGTACTAGCAAGCAAAAATAGAAGTGATATCGAAGGTATGGTCATCTTGCCTGCAAGGTTCTCAGAGTTGTCGAAGGCTTGATCCTCGTAAGCGTTCTCAACTGGTTCCTCATGCACGTACTTGTCTCCCGGCTCTACCCAAAGTAAGAACACAAGCAAGGAACCACAATAAATCACGGTGCAATGCACAAGCATCATGATGCAATACATGTCATGATATGCGAGAGGTGATATGCAAAGCGTATGCGTGCTTCGGAAGGAAAGATGATGAACAAGGCATCAAATTGGCAAACCAAGTATGCCGCTAGAAAGATGATATGATTTCGGTTGAAATCGATATAGAGATCACCGGATTCGGATGCACGGTTTGCAAAAGACAAGCAAGACAAGATATGATGCAAACTGCTAAAACAACAACATGGCCACTTGGATGCAAAGTATAAATAAGCTATAGCACCCAAACATATGAACAAAATGCATAGCAGTGATGTACAGGAGATGCTCTATGAAACATGAACATTGAGCTCAATCTAAAAGCCACTAGAGCATGACTAAAATAGCATGGCAAAGATGCAAAAGATAACAGGTTCTACAGACTTAGTGGAATTACTAGGCATAGCAGAAACAGATTCATCATGGCATCTCTACAGGCTTGATTAACTCACTACCAGGCATGTCATGGCATGGAACAAGTACTAGCATGAAGTAGGCATGAAAATGAAGCTACTCATGTGCAAAACAATCAACTAGCATATTTGCATGAACAAACACCTAAGAGACAAAACAACAATATGAAGTGAGATAACATGATTATGAACTTGCTCAAATGCAGAAACTAATGCCACCATTGGATTGGTGGGATTTTTCTATCCCAAAAACATATATAATATGATAGGGTTGCTGTAGAAAAATCATCACAAATGCATTAAGTTAAACCTGCCCTATATGGTAAATGACAGAAATGGCATATTCCATAATCGGAAACGTCCAGAAATGGACTTGCCCGAAAAGGACAGATTCCATATGCCAGAAATGGTATATTCGCTGGGAACCAAAATAAAACAAATAAAAAAATAAAAAAAACACACATGGGCTAAGGAGGATGACAGGTGGAGCCACCCTATCATACGCACAGTGCACAGAAATGGAAAAAGGGGGGGGGATGAAATATGCAGCCGCGGGGGATCGAACCCGGGTCTCCCTGGTGTGGCTCTGCTTCGGCAACCACTAGGCTAGGCAGGCGGTTCTGATAGGAAAAGGGCTTCGGCTCCTTTTAGATAGGCACCAGGTCGAGCAACTCTGTTGCAAACAGAGAAGACGACGGTGCCGGCGAGGGAAACGACGGCAACCAGTGGGCACAGGGACTCCTGCGGCCGTGCGGAAAGGGGAATGGATGTGTGCATCTACGAGGGGATGCAGGGGCGCTCGAGCTCGAGCAGTTGCTCGACTCGGGGCCATGGCGTCCGCGGCGAACGGCAGCAGCAGCTACGGCGACACCGGGAAAGGCCGGGTGCACGCGGGAGCGCGAACGAGCGGCGCGAGCGAGCTGCGGGAGCACGACAGGGGGGAACCAGAGTGGGGGCACGCAAACACGTTACGGCTGCACAGCACTGCACAAACGAATTCAGAAAATGCCGGAGCACTGCGAGCGCGAGAAAGACATGGATCGGAAAGCGATCTACGGGCGCCTACATGCCTTGGGAAGGATGGGAGAGGGAGGTGCGTTACCCAGCTCACCCAAGGACGCGAAGTGGTCGACGGAGACGAGCTGGCGGCGACGAATCGGAGCTCTGAACCTTGGCGCGTTTCTGACCGAGAGGAAGGAGGAAGCAGGGGACGTCGAGGAACTCGTCGTCCGGGGCACCGTAGTTGACGTCGTGGAAGGAGATGACGACGAGGAAGAAGAAGGGCACGATCGGCAGGGTTGGGAGTGGCCGTAGAGCACGCCGGCGACGAGGCGCGCTCTCAGGTGCGCTCGGGACGGAGCGGATGCGGTGGATCTGGTGGTTCTACTCACCTGGCGGTGGCGAAGAGAGGAAGAGGGAAACCCTAGGGGTTGTGTGGACACGGAGAGGGGATAAAAGGGGGGCTAGGGCGACGGGTGGAGCACGGCGCCGATGCGGCCGTGGCCATGTGCGCCCCCGGCGCGAGCTTGACGAAAAGGCGAGGGGCGGGTGCGATGTAGCCAGTGGCTGGCTAGTGGGGTCGCGAGTGCCACGTGGGCGTACGGGCTGCGGGGTAGCGAGGCGACCGGGTGAGAAACGGCGAGGGCGCGAGCAGGGTGGCTGGCGCGTTGGCTGGGCTGGCGGGCTGCGTTAGCTGGGCTGCGGGAGGCCCAGGGGGTGGGGCTGCTGCGCTGGCTGCAGGCTGCTGCTTTATTTCTATTTTTTTAAACAGAAATAGAAACAGAAAAGCTCAGGGAAAAAGGAGAGGAGTTGGAGCATAAAGAAAATATTCTCCAACTCCTGGAATTATCCACTATTTTAATAAATTGCATTGGGCATTTTTAGAGGTAGAAAAATAAGACAAGTTTGAATTATATTCAAACTTGTGTCATTTTTGAACCTGACCAAAACAACTTCAAATAAGGATATATTTAGCAGAGAGGTTTAGGGCAAGGAGCAAGATTTACAGGGAGAAGATGAACATTAATAGAGAAAGGAAAATTAGCACTTGATAAAAGAAGGAAGTAGAGGGAAGGAGGAGAAGTGATGTTGCCATGGTTTGAAAAGGGGAAGAAAGGTCATGCCCATGATGCTCATGGCAACAACAAGAATGACAAAATGCAACATGAGATGGCATGAGATGAAAATGCACTATATGATGATGACATATGATGGCTGAAAGGCATATGACAAGAAGCAAAAATGCAAAATGGTAAGGAGAGCATGACAAAGAAAAGAATAACACACATAACCAAAACAAGATGAGGCCAATCATGATAAAACCCACAAGAATTGGATGAAGTTCAAGTTGTTATATAGCCAAAATGGGACATGATACATCTGGGGTGTTACATAGTGCTGATCATAACACCTCTATTAAGATGCTTAAAGAAGTTATTTTTTCGAGGTTTGGAGTCCCTAGATACCTAATGACTGATGGTGGTTCACATTTTATTCATGGTGCTTTTCGTAAAATGCTTGCTAAGTATGATGTTAATCACAGAATTGCGTCTCCATATCACCCTCAGTCTAGTGATCAAGTAGAATTGAGTAACAGAGAGCTCAAATTAATTTTGCAAAAGACTGTTAATAAATCTAGAAAGAATTGGTCCAAGAAACTTGATGATGCATTATGGGCTTATAGAACTGCATATAAAAATCCTATGGGTATGTCTCCATATAAAATAGTTTATGGAAAAGCATGTCACTTACCTCTCGAACTAGAACATAAGGCATATTGGGCCATTAAAGAGCTCAATTATGATTTCAAACTTGCCGGTGAGAAGAGGTTATTTGACATCAACTCACTTGATGAATGGAGAACTCAAGCCTATGAGAATGCCAAGCTGTTTAAAGAAAAAGTTAAAAGATGGCATGACAAAAGGATACAAAAGCGTGAGTTTAATGTAGGTGATTATGTGTTGCTATACAACTCTAGTTTAAGATTTTTTGCAGGAAAACTTCTCTGTAAATGGGAAGGCCCTTACGTTATCGAGGAGGTCTATCGTTCCAGTGCCATAAAAATCAACAACTTCAAAGGCACAAATCCGAAGGTGGTGAACGGTCAAAGGATCAAACATTATATCTCAGGTAATCCTATAAATGTTGAAACCAATGTTATTGAAACCGTAACCCCGGAGGAATACATAAGGGACACTTTCCAAAATGTTTCAGACTCCGAAAAGGAATAGGTATGTGGTACGGTAAGTAAACCGACTCCAAAGCAGTTATAATAGTAAAAAAAATTCTGTTTTGGAATATTTAAGAAAATAGGAAAATAAGAAGTAGTCCGGGAAGGACACGAGGCATCCACGAGGGTGGTGGGTGCGCCCCCTGCCTCGTGGGCACCTCGTGTGCTCTCCGGACTCCGTTTTCTTGCATGATACTTCTTTTTGTTGGTAAAAATTCATTATATAATCTCCTGAAGGTTTTGACCACTGTATCATGCGAATATCCTCTATCTTTGTTTCGAGCTGTTTTCTGTCAGAGTTGTCATGGCCAGGCATCATGTCATCACCCATCTCCAACAATGAAGGCAACGATTCTTGGATAATGAAGGTGGAGCTGAAGAGAGAAGAACCCATGGAGATCAACAAGGATGATAGGATCAAGAAGGCCATGGAGGAACAAGCTCCGGCGGGAGAAAAGAAGCCATCCAACCTATCCCCGACCTCTGTACCCCAACTGAGATTGAAGCTTTCAAGATGATTGAGTTAGCTCGCATACAAAACAAGTATCTCACACGTGAAAATATTTTGTTGAAGGATCATATCGTCGCACTCAAGGGCATTACTCGCAAATTCGAAGAGCTCCTACGCTCGATGTGCGACTATCCATCATCATCACCACCTTCTTCACTAGCAAAGGAGACATAATTACATGGGTATGGGCACTCCCCTTGGCAACTTCCAAGCTTGTGATAAAGACCAAACCTCGATGGCGAGATCCGATCTGTTGTTGCGGCCCGACCTTTCACGACACTCCACCACCAGCAGTAGTAACCTCTCGCCCGTGGACGCGATGTACACGAAGTAGAGGGTTTGAACCTTACGGCTCAGCACGAGAAAACCAATCTCGACGATGGTACTCACGCACAAAACAATTTCCACGAAGAGAAATCGCAACACAGAGGTTTTCTAAAGCTTCCTCCAAAACTTAGGGATTTTTAGACAGCTACCCCCAAAACTCGATATGGGTATTTACCCTAAAAACACATCGTGTCTATTTTATAAAATAACCTGCCTTTACATGATCGCATCCTCTACTACTTATAGCTGACCCGACTAATCAACTTACCCTCACGTAGAAGTAATCTATCCCTACATGCAACGCACAAGTCAAAAGGAAACTAAGACTATAATCTATTTTGGAATCTATACTATATTTAATTAGTTGTCTTTTACATCTCGGCAACAAACATCGTGTATGTATCTTCACTGTAGGTGGACCCCATCCCAAGTCCTTGAGAGATAGATGGCCACGTACATCTCCTTCCCGTACATGTTCCTTGCGTGGTAAAAATAGGAACATAAATCCTTCTTTAAACCTTCCTTTAACTCCTTTTATATCTCCAAGTAAATAGCCATAATTCTTGGTTGCATGCACCGAATGAATTTTGCCTCCTACAATTGGAACAGAATAGCATTCTAGGTTGGCTTCCATCTCATGTTTTTCTCTCTTTATTTCTTGCATCATTGTACGCATGTCAAGTCCTGATGTAAATCTCATCTTGTCCTGAGCCTGGACATGTTTCTCCTTTTGGCCTATATTAGTTATGTGCGATGCATCAACGTGCATGCAAGTATTAACTAGTGTATCCTCATCTTTATTACTTGGCCGGAGATACTCCGGTGTAGATGCTTCGTATTTTCGGACAACATCGGCTTCAGATGAAACGTCGACAACCTCAGTGTTTTTATTACAACGGGTCGTATCAGCTTGGGGGAGGTGCCCCGGTATCGTATCACCATCACACTTCTATCTTTACCGTTTTTCTTAGTTCGATCCTTTTAGTAATATCTTGATCTAGTAGAATAAGTTTTGGTATGATTTAGTTTTGAGTTTTGCTTTATAGTCCCTCTATGTAATCGAGTCCATGAGCTATATATAATAAAGATTAATGTTGAGTTAAGGGCTTTGCTATCTTGCTATGATCTTAAGGGAATAAAAGAAAGAATTAAAAAGAAATAAAGAAATCATGTTGATCCTATGGAGAGTAATGACTTCACATATAAAGAGTATGATGAATAAAAGTTGTTGAGAGTTGACAAACATAGCTTTGGTCATCGTTGCAATTAATAGGAAGTAATAAAGAAAGAGAGGTTCTCACATATAAATATACTATCCTGGACATCTTTTATGATTGTGAGCACTCATTAAAATATGACATGCTAAAGAGTTGGTGTTGGACAAGGAAGACAATGTAATGGGTTATGTTTTCTTATATCTGAAATAAAGTATATTGTCATGGACCATCCGACATGTTGAGCTTGCCTTTCCCCCTCATGCTAGCCAAATTCCTTGCACCAAGTAGAGATACTACTTGTGCTTCCAAATATCCTTAAACCCAGTTTTGCCATGAGAGTCCACCATACCTACCTATGGATTGATTAAGATCCTTCAAGTAAGTTGTCATGTTGCAAGCAATAAAAAATGCTCTCTAAATATGTATGACTTATTAGTGTGGAGAAAATAAGCTTTATACGATCTTGTGATATGGAAGCAATAAAAGCGACAGACTGCATAATAAAGGTCCATATCACAAGTGGCAATATAAAGTGACGTTCTTTTGCATTAAGATTTCGTGCATCCAACCATAAAAGCACATGACAACCTCTGCTTCCCTCTGCGAAGAGCCTATCTTTTACTTATGTCTTATACAAGAGTCATGGTGATCTTCACCTTTCTTTTTACATTTTATCCTTTAGCAAGCACCTCGTGTTGGAAAGATCCTAATATATATAGGGCTGGACTATTCTGTTACCCATAACAGAATATTATTCTGTTACCATCGGTCCCTATAAGAGCACGACGCGCAGACCATAGTAAACTTCCCGACCCGCCCCCAACCTACCCACCTCCTTCCGCCGGAGGCAGCCGTCGCGGGCGGGCGAGCGACGGCGGCAGCCGGAGCAAGGGAGCCCGTGGGACCGTGACAGGTCGCTCCTCTGACCCACGCGCTGACGCCGGCTGGCCGTCCGCTCCTCCGCCGACCGGGTATGCACACCGACCCGAACCGATACGAGCTGGGTAAAATCCCACCCACCGCCCAGTTCCCACCAGCGAATGGCCTCCGCCCCTGCTTTTAGCGCGCCGCCGCCGGCCTCCCACCACACACGCCGCCGCCATGCTACCGTCACACAAGCCGCCACCGGCCTCCCGCAAGACTCGCCGCCAACGGCCCCTGCTTCCACCCGCCATCAGCCACCTTCAAGGGACACCCAGTCACCTTCACCGCCGCCACGAGCGACGCGCCTCCTCCCATGGATTTGGTCGCTGCCCTGCGCCTCCTGCTGGCGACGAGCCCAGTCCTCCTGCCTTCTTCCAGCAACGCGCGCCGTTCAACGCCACCACCACTGCCAGTTCAACGCTGCCCCGAAAAATCCTATGCGTCAACCCCCTGGCTGACTTTGTTTCTCTCAACTTCAAGAAGAGGTTCACTTCAGAAGTTTGAACAAGAAAAAGAGGTTCATTTCAGAACTTGCGTGTGGTGTATGTACTGCTGCTAACCTTGTTTTGCTTCTTTACAAAGCCTCTAGGAATATTAGTACTGAATTGTTTCTGTCAGCTCCAGCGGGCAAGTGGCCCTGCACAACAACATGCAGCAGTTCAACAGGGGAGTGTGGGTCAGTACCACGCCGACAAGTCAGGTAGACGTCCTTTGCATCACGAACTGGTGCAGTTCGATCTTGCACAAGCAGGAAATTCCCTGGTGCCGAGTGTGTCAGTACCACCCTACACAACAGCAATCATTATCTTCTTGCAGCTTCCATTGAACAATTAATCCAAGGAATTTTGGGTGGAGCAACATTTGTCGGTCTTAGGAATCTCGGTCATTATTCACCACCAGCCATGGTGATGGTCATTGCTGCTCTTTCCATCGCATGGGAGCCGGTTGTTGCTGCCCTTCAATATCTCTATTTCTGAACTATTGTTGCTTGCTATCTCACCCCTCTCAAAATTGTTCGATGATTCGTGTACAGAGAAATTAGTACCTTTTTTGTGTTTCTTTTTTAAGTCATTATATGCTCTTGAAATGTTTATGTTTATGCCTCAAAAGAGAGAGAGAGAGAGAGAGAGAGAGAGAGAGAGAGAGAGAAAACCAGTACGTGTGTCTCACACTCTGTTACATAACATTTTAATTATCTTTGCCACAAAGCTTCATTTATCCAGAGAAGTTCAAAGTAAAGATTAATTCACACTTTAGGTTTTTCTCCTTTTGTCTATTTGTTCAGTTCTGACTCCTTCGGTTTTGGTTGCAGAGAAAGTTCAAAGTTCATGCTCCTTTGTTTTTTGTTAAGTCAGGCAGAGTCAGGTTTTGCTTGGGCATCATCTCGTCTCGTCCGTTCAGCAAAAGCCTCCAAATAAGTTTACACTTGTGGTTTTGCTCGTTGGTTTAATTCTTCAGTCCACACTCCTTGGGTTTTTGTTCTAGAGAAGTTAAAGAAAACCTGTAGAGGTTTGTGGTAAGTTATGTTTCATTTGAAGCAGGAACATCAACTGCCACACCGATTGAGTTATGTATAATTCGTACCAATTGTTCATATGTTTGATTCTAACCCTTTAAATTTTACTAGACAACGCAGCCCAAGGACATGGTGTTGAAGCTGTCGGGCGCGCAGAGGCAGGCGGTGCTGAAGCGCGGGGGCTTGCTGCTGCCAAGGGGTCAAACGACACCCCTGTACTAGAGCAGGTAGTACTGCATGGGCGTGTCCACCTGTGACGTACCTGGCCACGGTGGCGGCACAGCGGCGTCGAGCATAAGCTGCACGCCGCTCTTGCCCATGCAACCCGCCGCCTGCTAGCCATGCATCATGCCGGCGGTCGTCTCCACATCAGTTTGATTTGGGCACTTGGGACAACGACTTAAAAGTTGAATGATGCCATGATTTGGCATTTGCTCTATGTATAGTGAAATAGTGTTGTGTATTGTTATCGGCTCATGGTAAGCACCCGGGTCGCCTTGGCCGCCTACTCATCCTCCACCTTGGCCGCCTACTCATCATGTGCTGGTCATTGGTACAGATTGCCATCATGATACTTGTATTGGGGGCTGGAGCTCATGTATTACTCCCAGGTAAGTTCAAAATTTCATGTACATTGACAGTGAATAAGTTCAAGTATATTAATAATTAGAAGTTCAGGTATATGGAATCTGATGCTTGCTGTGTGCATACAAGGGTCAATTCATCTATGTGTTTGTTGTTTGTCTGAAGCACATGTAAATTTAGTGTCATTGCTAAAATGCAGGTTTAATTTTGTTGGTTTATGAATTTTCCGCTGCAATCTAGTAGAAAAATGAGTGAAGGGGCATGTGTTTCTGAAAAAATGTGTATGTTCAAAATGGGAGGCACAGTACATAGGGATGTTGTCCATCATCATTGATTGATTAAATCACATGCGCGCACACACACATATTGACTGAACTACCCTAACATCGATGATAAAGCCTTTTTCTATTTCCCTCCTACACGAGGACAGTACAATGATAGAATAAAAATCAGTTCAAAAATATATATGCTGGAGGTTTGTTGGAATGACAGAAAACACCAGTTCAATTTTTCTATACCATCGCTTTTATTGCTAGATGTTGTAGTCACTTGTTTTCTTGATGCCATCAGGTGTTTGCTTAAATGCTTCAGTCCAACAAAAATCTCCAGAAAAGTTCATAGTTTGTTTTCAGAAAAACTCCATGGTATTTCTTCAGCTGCAGCATGTACATGTGTCCCTACAAAAAATGGTGAGCATACCCCCAGTTGCACGCTGATGCCCCCATGTTCGGCACTTTTCTTCTTGGAGCCAAGCTGTTGTTGCTAATGCGTTTGGATTTGATAAACAAGATAGAGAATAAAAGGGACGGGTGAAGAGAGAGCAAGTAGAGGAGAAAACTTGTGGGAGCCAGGCTTCTTGAAACATTGCATCCGAGCTGATTCTGGCTGCCACACGAGTTAACAACTAACTTATTTCTGTGTGGTTTGTGCAGTCCTATAGGTGTTTATGTTCATGCCCACAAGTGATTTGTTGTGAAGTTAGGCAAGATGAAGCCGGGACAAGTCCGAATCGTGTGGCAGCGCCTCTTGTGATTACTACTACAAAGCAGAAAGGATCTCTGTAAGTTAGTTAATAGCACCATGCCGTGCCTCTTGTGCTGCAAGACTGCTAGTTCTTCAACTAAAAAATATGTACGTTGCACTTCATCTTTACAGAGCCAAATCCTGGTGCGCCCAGCCGCTGCTCGTGAACCCCGCCTCCATCAGCTCCACTTCACTAGAGCCGTCAGTCCACAGGAATAGGGGTAGCGGATCCCCTATAGCGGCCAAATCCCGGTGCACCCAGCCGCTGCTCGTGAACCCCGCCTCCATCAGCTCCACTTCACCGGAGCCATCAGTTCGCAGTAGGGGTAGCAGGTTCACCCGACATCCGACGCCTTCTTCCATCTCCAAAAATCTTGTTTTTTGAGTTCAGTTCTTCGTCACATGTTTCACTAGCTGAAAATGCATGGTGTTCTGAAATTGCTTGCGGACCACTAGCTGAAATTGCTTGACGAACAAAGCAAAGGTTGTATCTTCATCTACTGTTTTTTAGATATTAGTCATATGCACGAGCACGACTATATTTGCTTGTTATGATCTAGTGGGCAGCATTAACATTTTGGTAGTCCTTCTGCAGGGCCCAAACCCACTATCGTGCAAGAAAAAGAAAGCAAAGCCCCAACCATCAGCTGCTCAATCATCAGGTAATTAATCAGCACTAAAACATACGTGTCTAATCCAATGTTGCGAAAGCAAGCTTGGAGTTGCCTGACTTATCTTTAGGTGTATAACTAATAGTAAGATGGAGAAGAGATAATGCAACAAAAATCTTAGATAGGGCAGTGAAGTCCATTGCGCATTTTGATTTTTTGTAGCTCCGGACATCAGTTGTATTGAGACATGGATGGCTCTACACCTGAAGCACATATATCTGACAAGCATGATCACATGTTCCCTTCAGGATCTGATGGCCGATGGAGAGGCGAAGCGGAAGACGGTTAGGAAGCGCAAGAGAATTGGCAAAGACAGCATGTCGATGTGTATTTAATAGCAAGTCCATGTATTACTACATGAGAAGTACTGCTAGTGAGACTTCACTGCCCCATTTCAACAAACTTGTATATGCAATCCTGGTTTGACAAAGTACTCTGCTGCTGGTTTCAATTCCCTCACTGGATTTGCAGGCTCACGACCATCCTCTAACACCCGTCAGTGCCACCGATTTAAAGGAGCTCCGTGAGCGTGTACTTTTCCTGGTATACAATTTCGTTCCTCCTTATATTGCAGTCATTTTGGTTAGTATAAACTTGTATGGACGAAAAAGAATTCTACCAGGAAGTTCATATCTTAAATCCAGATAAGTTCGAAAAACAAACCACGACCAGTTTGAAAAAGAACCACTCTCGCTCCACCGCGGCGCCCAGGCCGTTCGCCGCCGGCACCACAGTCCGTTCACCACCGGCGCCACAGTCCGTTCACAGTGACACTGAGGCCGTTCAACGATGCAATGGTGAGGTCTGGCCTTTCCCATTCCTCTTTTTATGAAGCCTCCGAGTCGAAGTTCACCTCCGTGTGCTGCTCCACTCGTAGCTCCCAGCCTACCCTCGAGCAAGTTAGTGCCGTGCACGAGATCAGTTCAACCTGTGCACTTGGTACGTTTGTGGGAATGTCTGAGCAAAAAGAGAAACCATATATTTTTCTGCAACATTTCGACCCTGCATCCCATGAGTTCCTGATTTCTTTCTTTTGTGCAACAGTTCGACCTCGACGCTTGTGGCAGTCCCACAAGGACAAGTGTGGTCTACGATCGAGCAGTTGGTTCCCAAGTGGGTTCCTGGCTGAAGGTGGGCTTCCACGTTGAGGTGTGGAACGCAATTTACATGGAGATCCTGATGGAGTAAGATGATGGCGATGTGGCGCAGGTGGACCTCATGGAGTTTGGCTGGGCTAGCGGCGGTCGGCGGTGGACGCGGGTGCATGAGTTGTGGGGCTCCATCTGCCGCTCAACCACCGCTTACTCCCACTCTGTTCACTAGTTTTGTTTTCATTGTCATGCCTATTCATCGTCGACCTGCAGCAGCAGGAGACACGAGATCACCTCCGGCACCGTTGGTCACATGAAGGTCGCCAAAAATGGTATATTCTCCATAAAAATAGGTGTTTGCTTATCTATATTCTCTATTGTTGAATTATAGCACAAACATTTGCTGAAACGTGGTGCTCGGGATGTCTATTTTAATTCCTGAAACACAAACTAGGTGCTCTCAGTTCAGTACGTGAACAATCATCAGCTCGTGAAAAATACATATAACCTGCCTTGTTGTGTGGGATTTGGGGGGTGCCTAGTATGGCTAGAGTTTTCAAGTATAACAAGTGTGATAGTGGCAATTTTCAATAACTTTAATAGTTCAAGTACATAACAAAACATAAGTCCACTCTGTAAACAACAGTAGACGCAGAAAGTTCAATTTTGCTATTTGTGATTGGTAATGCAGATGTGTTCTTTTGTGGTGAGGATTTCGGCACTAAACTATGCAAACAATTTAAAAGTACTCAAGTCCAACTTGCAAACCCGTAGCAGTCCTATAGTGCAACATGCATCAAATTCACAAACAGTAAACCTGACTTGAAGCAAATTCGCATCTGGTTGTTTATTTTGTAGCTCATCATTTCTAACATAAGCCAATGCTTCTATTATAATCTAGTTGTTTATTTTGTAGCTCACATTTTCTAATATAATGTTAAAATGTCCACTAGATGAAAAATTCGCGGTGTTAGCTAGATCAGTATGAGTGCTCATTAGTAAGACAAAAGTACCAGTACTGATCACTACGACATACACAAATACTAGTACTGATCAGTACTATATAGAGCCAAGCATCACTATGGATATTACTGACCATAGGAAATTATTAGAATAATTTAATGTTTTTGTAGCTCACCTCTAATTTGTTTCTCTCTACTGCTCTTTTCTCTCACTATTTTGTTTCTCTCCATACTGCAGCACAAGAGAGGTTTGGACGGATGCTGATCACTAGCCCACTATGATGCCACCGATCACTAGCACGAAGGACACCAAGAGGTTGAGGATGAAGTACATGACGCAGACAATGAGGAAAACCGAAACATGGAATCCGTACACATAGCACCAACTGCAAATTCAAATTTTCTGTCTGATGATTTGATTGCTACTTGTTAAAGAAAGTGTACATAACAGTTAGATGTTTCCGCAATAAAGGAAAATTTGTTTGAATTAAAAATATTGATCAGTACGAATCAAAAATAATGATCAGTTCGATAGTGCTCTCTCCTGCCTATTTTGGTTGATGCCACGAATAGTAAAAAAATTGTATGGGAATGTTTAATTATTACTAGCATGTAAGTTCAAAAAATAAAACATAGTCAGTTTGTCTATGAAATTTGAGGAAGTCCGTCAATGGACCCGAGGAAATTATGCTCAAACAAAAAACAAAACATATTTATTCGGGTAAAAAATTATTTTAGTTCAGCTACACAAACCATGCAGGTTCAATAATGATGATACCATAAGTTCGGACAAGGAATCAAATATGAATTTAAAACCCAAAACTTTCACTTCTATAAGTTCAAGTGCTCATCCATACACGGTAATTCAAGTTGGTAAAAGTTCAAGTCGCAAAACAAAAGAAGTCCAGAACATCATTGCAAGAAATGTGAGTTAAGAAAGAAACAAAACATTTTTCTTTTATAAAAAATGTCATTCAGTTCAACGGTACAAATGATGCAAGTTCGGGGATGATGATATCATAAACCGTTGAAAGGCCTGTCATGCTGCTAGCAGACGCCTTGGCTGAGTACCACTTCCCCTCCTACTTGCTCATGAGCGGCCACATTACACCCCAGGAGAGGACAGCACCAAAGAGGAGGGAGAGGTTGACGAGGTGCGAGCAGATCATCCCGACGCCAACATACGTCAGGCTGAAGTCGAAGAAAAATCTAGCCAAGGAATCATCGAGGATTTAAAATGGTGAACTCTCTCATGCATTTTAATTTTTCAACCACCGAAACTTAAAAATTGTTCAGCGAGAGAAAAAAAAAGAAGAAGTCATATAGGCGTTGCGTTAACTTCCAGGCTTTTAGCCCGAAGGTGGGAAACTGGAGGAAGCCACATACGTCACTGTTGGTGTAGAACCACTGGAAGAAGCTGATCCCAAAGTACTTGAGGAGTCCCACGGACCTACTGCCTGTTGCGGTAAAGGTTGAAAGAAATTCTGAATCAGTCTGGGCCATCCTTTCTAAAGCATTTTTTAAACAGTTAAAACACAATTTGATTCATCGTAGCTGGGAATAAGAAGGTGTCCTTTTCACGCAAAGGAAAGGAAAAATAAAAAGGGTCGGACCTTGCATTCTTATCTCCTTGAGGTGTGTGGAACCCGTTTATGAGGACGGCAGTGGCAGTCCCACTTGGGTAGATTAGCTTGTAGTCGATCATCAGTACCTGAAAGTGTTTAGTTTCACCACCAAATCATCAGTTAAATTGAAGACCGATTGTGACTACAAACTCAATTGTAAATATCTTTCTCATCAAGATCAAAAATAAAATGCAGACTAGCTAGGTTCAGTCAGTGACCGCAACCTTGGTGCTACGGTCTTGCGAGCAATGCCAAAGTTTAAGTTCTTCTGACAGTGCAACAACGACCCAGGAAAATCGGGAAGCGCGACTCACCATGGACAAGGAGAGATCAGAGAAGGGCGCTGGAGCATGGAAATGGAATTAAGCCCATAGTTTTAATATCTGTGTGTCCTTATATATAAATACAACAAATCAACAAATCATGGTGATACCTAATCAAATTCAACAAATGAACAAATCAATCAAGGGGCGGTTGACCATTGGCCATCTCTCCTTTTACAGCAAAAGCCTCAGCTTCTTGGTGGGGAGAGGGCTCTGCACCTCCTCCTCCTCGGGCCGCCTCTTCACCCCTGCGTTCTCCGGCATCGGCATCAGGTTCAGGTCGAAGTTCCTCAGCATGGCGGAGGACATCGACACGGAGATGGACATGGACATGGACACGGAGGTGCCGTCCCAGTAGTGGCAGTGCTTGTGCCCTCCGAGCGCCTGTCGGGTCGTGAAGTCCCGCCCGCAGACGGTGCACTGATGCGGGCCGCCGCTGCTCCCGCTCGAGGACGCCGCCGCGCTCGCCTCCGACCCGCGCCCGCGGATGCCTGCGCGGTGATGCAACGCTCTCCGGTGGGCGGTGGCTTGCGGTGGCTAGACTTGTGCCCGCCAAGCACCTGGTACGACGCGAACGCCTTCCCGTAGACCGTCCAGCTAAACCGCAGCTCCTGAGCCGGCGCGGGGGACGGGTTCCACGCGCTCGCCTGCTGCTCCTTGCCGGTGGCGGCGAGCGCGGCGAGGCAGATGGCGAGGTAGTCGTCCTTGTTGAGCACTAGCGTGGCGGTGGGAACCAGGGAGAGGGAGAGGGAGAGGTCGGTCTAGTCCGCCACCACCCCGCGGACCGTCACCTGCTCGCACCATGGTGGCACGCGCTCCGCCACCCGTGAGGCCGCCGCGTCGTACATGGAGTTGGCGCCCGGGAAGGCCCTCAGGGCGAGCAGCTAGAGCTCCTCAACGGCGGCGGCAGCTGTGGTGACTGTGCTGCGGGGATGAAACGCCATGAGTCCAGTAACATAGGTCCAAACAGAGCATCGACCCATAAAGGATGATCAGTTCGACAAAAATGAGAGCATCAGTTCAACCCGTCGAATTCGTCAGTTCAAAAAGGGTAACAGAATAATATTCTGTTACGCGTAACAGAATAGCCTATATATATATATATATATATATATATATCCAATTGGATGTAAGTTAGCATGAACTATTATTGTTGACATTACCCTTGAGGTAAAAGGTTGGGAGGCAACACTATAAGCCCCTATCTTTCTCTGTGTCCGATTAAAACTCCATACCCACAAGTATTGCGTGAGTGTTAGCAATTGTGAAAGACTAAATGATGGTTGAGTATGTGGACTTGCTGAAAAGCTCTTATATTGACTCTTTCCTATGTTATGATAAATTGCAATAGCTTCAATGACCGAGATTATAGATTGTTAGTTTTCAATGAAGTTTCTGATTCATACTTGACATTGTGAATAGATTGTTACTTTAGCATAAGAAATAATATGAATATATATATATATATATATATATATATATATATATATATATATATATGTTGCTGTTATAAGAATGATCATGATGCCCTCATGTCCGTATTTTATTTTATCGACACCTCTATCTCTAAACATGTGGACATATTTTCCGATTTCGGCTTCCACTTGAGGACAAGCGAGGTCTAAGCTTGGGGGAGTTGATACGCCCATTTTGTATCATGCTTTTATATCAATATTTATTGTATTATGGGCTGTTATTACACGTTATATCACAATACTTATGCCTATTCTCTCTTATTTTACAAGGTTTACATGAAGAGGGAGAATGCCGGAAGCTGGAATTCTGGGTTGGAAAAGGAGCAAATATTAGAGACCTATTCTGCACAACTCCAAAAGTCCTGAAACTCCACAAAAGTCAATTTTGGAATTAATAAAAAATATTGAGCGGAAGAAGTTCCAGAGGGGGGCCACCCGCCGTCCATGAGGGTGGGGGGCGCGCCCTACCCCCTTGGGCGTGCCCCCTGCCTCGTGGGCCCCCTGGCAGGCCTTCGGTGACCATCTTCTGCTATATGAAGTCTTTTACCCTGGAAAAATCATAAGCAACCTTTCGGAACGAAACTCCGCGCCACGGGGCGGAACCTTGGCGGAACCAATCTAGGGCTCCGGTGGAGCTGTTCTGCCGGGGAAACATCCCTCCAGGAGGGGAAATCATCACCATCGTCATCACCATCGATCCTCTCATCGGGAGGGGGTCAATCTCCATCAACATCTTCACCAGCACCATCTCCTCTCAAACCCTAGTTCATCTCTTGTATCCAATCTTTGTACCAAAACCTCAGATTGGTACCTGTAGGTTGCTAGTAGTGTTCATTACTCCTTGTAGTTGATGCTAGTTGGTTTATTCGATGGAAGATCATATGTTCAGATCCTTATGCATATTAATACCCCTCTGATTATGAACATGAATATGATTTGTGAGTAGTTACATTTGTTCCTGAGGACATGGGAGAAGTCTTGCTATTAGTAGTCATGTGAATTTGGTATCCGTTCGATATTTTGAGGAGATGTATGTTGTCTCTCCTCTAGTGGTGTTATGTGAACGTCGACTACATGACACTTCACCATTATTTGGGCCTAGAGGAAGACATTGGGAAGTAATAAGTAGATGATGGGTTGCTAGAGTGACAGAAGCTTAAACCCTAGTTTATGTGTTGCTTCGTAAGGGGCTGATTTGGATCCACATGTTTCATGTTATGGTTAGGTTTACCTTAATACTTCTTTTGTAGTTGCGGATTCTTGCAATAGGGGCTAATCATAAGTGGGATGCTTGTCCAAGAAAGGGCAGTACCCAAGCACCGGTCCACCCACATATCAAATTATCAAAGTAACGAACGCGAATTATATGAGCGTGATGAAAACTAGCTTGACGATAATTCCCATGTGTCCTCGGGATCGCTTTTCTCCATATAAGAGTTTGTTCAGGCTTGTCCTTTGCTACAAAAAGGATTGGTCCACCTTGCTGCACCTTATTTACTTTCATTGCTTGTTACCCATTACAAATTACCTTATCACAAAACTATCTGTTACCAATAATTTCAGTGCTTGCAGAGAATACCTTACTGAAAACCGCTTGTCATTTCCTTCTGCTCCTCGTTGGGTTTGACAGTCTTACTTATCGAAAGGACTACGATAGATCCCCTACACTTGTGGGTCATCAATGCTTTTAAAGGAAGATTGGGTCAGACTGACAATTTTTATATTCCTCATGAACTTCTTAGTCTCTTGGAGCCCCATACTATCTTGGATTTTTTAGGAGAACCTTTCACCCATGAAGAGATTGATGCTATCATCAAGGAACTACCTTCTAATAAATCTCATGGACCCGATGGTTTAAATACAAATGTCATCAAAAAAAAGTTGACCCATTTTAAGAAAAGTTTTATATGATCTTTGTGACCAGTTTCATAAGAGAAACTTATACCTTCAAACTATGAATGACTCTTTCATTTCTCTAATCCCAAAAAGGCAGGTGCTTCTCGAGTCAATGATTGTATGCCCTTTCTCTTTAGAGTTTCCTATCAAGCTCCCAACTAACACATTGCAATCCATCATCCCGGAATTGATGCATGTTAACCATTTTGGTTTTAGGACAATACAAGGTTGTAGTCCTGGGGTATACGAGTATATGTTCCAATGCCACAAGTTCAAACATCCTACTGCTATTTCAAAGCTAGATTTGAAAAAGGCTTTTGATAGACTCGAGCATGAAATTCTTATGGCCATCCTTGGGCAGAAAGGGTTTGGGAATAAAAGGTTCTACTGGAATAATCAAATTGTGTCCTCAACTACCTCTTTTATCCTTCTAAATTGTGCCTTGCGAGCTCAGTTTAAATGTGGAAGAGGAGTCACATAGGATTATCCTCTCTTCCCACTTCTTTTTTGTTGGGGAACGTAGTAATTTCAAAAAAAAATCTACTCACACGCAAGATCATGGTGATGCATAGCAACGAGAGGGGAGAGTGTTGTCCACGTACCCTCGTAGACCGAAAGCGGAAGCGTTAGCACAACGCAGTTGATGTAGTCGTACGTCTTCACGGCCCAACCGATCAAGCACCGAAAGCACGGCACCTCCGAGTTCTTGCACACGTTCAGCTCGATGACGTTCCTCGAACTCCGATCCAGCCGAGTGTCGAGGGAGAGTTCCGTCAGCATGACGGCCTGGTGACAATGATGATGTTCTACTGACGCAGCGCTTCGCCTAAGCACCGCTACGATATTATCAAGGAAGACTATGGTGGAGGGGGGAACCACACACGGCTAAGAGATCAATGATCAATTGTTGTCTATTGGGGGGAGGCGACCGGCCAAGGAGGAGGGTGCGCCATCGGGAGTAGGACTCCTCCTTTCCTTGTTGGATTGGAGAGAAGGAAAGAGGAGGAGAGGAGAAGGAAAAGGGGGTTGCACCCCTTGTCCATATTCGGACCAGAGGGGCGGCGCAAGCCTCCTTCCTTTTGGCCTCTCTCCTCTATTCCTGTATGGCCCAATAAGGCCCATATACTCCCCGGCGAATTCCCGTAACTCTCCGGTACTCCGAAAAATACCCGAATCACTCAGAACCTTTCCGAAGTCCGAATATAGTCGTCCAATATATCAATCTTTACGTCTCGACCATTTCGAGACTCCTCGTCATGTCCCCGATCTCATCCGGTACTCCAAACTACCTTCGGTACATCAAAATACATAAACTCACAATATGACCGTCATCGAACTTTAAGCGTGCGGACCCTACGGGTTCGAGAACTATGTAGACATGACCGAGACACGTCTCTGGTTAATAACCAAAAGCGGAACGTGGATGCGCATATTGGCTCCCACATATTCTACGAAGATCTTTATCGGTCAAACCGCATAACAACATACATTGTTCTCTTTGTCATCGGTATGTTACTTGCCCGAGATTCGATCGTCGGTATCTCAATACCTAGTTCAATCTCGTTACCGGCAAGTCTCTTTACTCGTTATGTAATACATCATCCCGCAACTAACTCATTAGTTACAATGCTTGCAAGGCTTATAGTGATGTGCATTACTGAGTGGGCCCAGAGATACCTCTCCGACAATCGAAGTGACAAATCCTAATCTCGAAATACGCCAACCCAACAAGTACCTTCGGAGACACCTGTAGAGCACCTTTATAATTACCCAGTTATGTTGTGACGTATGGTAGCACACAAAGTGTTCCTCCGGTAAACGGGAGTTGCATAATCTCATAGTCATGGGAACATGTATAAGTCATGAAGAAAGCAATAGTAACATACTAAACGATCAAGTGCTAAGCTAACGAAATGGGTCAAGTCAATCACATCATTCTCCTAATGATGTGATCCCGTTAATCAAATGACAACTCATGTCTATGGTTAGGAAACATAACCATCTTTAATTAACGAGCTAGTCAAGTAGAGGCATACCAGTGACACTCTGTTTGTTTATGTATTCACACATGTATTATGTTTCCGGTTAATACAATTCTAGCATGAATAATAAACATTTATCACGATTTAAGGAAATAAATAATAACTTTATTATTGCCTCTAGGGCATATTTCCTTCAGTCTCCCACTTGCACTAGAGTCAATAATCTAGTTGACATCGCCATGTGAATTAATACCAATAGCTCACATCACCATGTGATTAACACCCATAGTTCTCATCGTCATGTGACCAACACCCAAAGGGTTTACTAGAGTCAATAATCTAGTTCACATCGCTATGTGATTAAAACCCAAAGAGTACTAAGGTGTGATCATGTTTTGCTTGTGAGAGAAGTTGACTTTTTAGTCAACGGGTCTGCCACATTTAGATCCGTATGTATTTTGCAAATTTCTATGTCAACAATGCTCTGCACGGAGCTACTCTAGCTAATTGCTCCCACTTTCAATATGTATCCAGATTGAAATTTAGAGTCATCTGGATCAGTGTCAAAATTTGCATCGACGTAACCCTTTACAACGAACCTTTTTGTCACCTCCATAATCGAGAAACATATACTTATTCCACTAAGGATAATTTTGACCGATGTCCAGTGATCTACTCCTAGATCACTATTGTACTCCCTTGCCAAAATCAGTGTAGGGTATACAATAGATCTGGTATACATCATGGCATACTTTATAGAACCTATGGCCAAGGCATAGGGAATGACTTTCATTCTCTTTCTATCTTCTGCCGTGGTCGGGCTTTGAGTCTTACTCAATTTCACACCTTGTAACACAGGCAAGAACTCTTTCTTTGACTGTTCCATTTTGAACTACTTCAAAATCTTGTCAAGGTATGTACTTATTGAAAAACTTATCAAGCGTCTTGATCTATCTCTATAGATCTTGATGCTCAATATGTAAGCAACTTCACCGAGGTCTTTCTTTGAAAAACTCCTTTCAAACACTCCTTTATGCTTTGTAGAATAATTCTACATTATTTCCGATCAACAATATGTCATTCACATACACTTATCAGAAATGTTGTAGTGCTCCCACTCACTTTCTTGTAAATACAGGCTTCACCGCAAGTCTGTATAAAACTTTATCCTTTGATCAACTTATCAAAGCGTATATTCCAACTCCGAGATGCTTGCACCAGTCCATAGATGGATTGCTGGAGCTTGCATATTTTGTTTAGCACCTTTAGGATTGACAAAACCTTCTAGTTGCATCATATACAACTCTTCTTTAATAAACCCATTAAGGAATGCAGTTTTGTTTATCCATTTGCTAGATTTATAAAATGCAGCAATTGCTAACTTGATTCGGACAGACTTAAGCATAGATACGAGTGAGAAATTCTCATCGTGGTCAACACCTTGAACTTGTCGAAAACCTTTTGCGACAATTCTAGCTTTGTAGATAGTAACACTACTGTCAGCGTCCGTCTTCCTCTTGAAGATCCATTTAATCTCAATGGCTCGCCGATGATTGGGCAAGTCAATCAAAGTCCATACTTTGTTCTCATACATGGATCTCATCTCAGATTTCATGGCCTCAAGCCATTTCGCGGAATCTGGGCTCACCATTGCTTCTTCATAGTTCGTAGGTTCATCATGGTCTAGTAACATAACTTCCAGAACAGGATTACCATACCACTCTGGTGCGGATCTTACTCTGGTTGACCTACGATGTTTAGTAACAACTTGATCTGAAGTTTCATAATCATCATCATTAACATCCTCACTAATTAGTGTAGTAGTCATAGGAACAAATTTCTGTGATGAACTACTTTCCAATAAGGGAGCAGGTACAGTTACCTCATCAAGTTGTACTTTCCTCCCACTCACTTCTTTTGAGAGAAACTCCTTCTCTAGAAAGGATCCATTCTAAGCAACGGATATCTTGCCTTCGGATTTGTGATAGAAGGTGTACCCAATTGTCTCCTTTGTGTATTCTATGAAGAAACATTTCTCCGATTTAGGTTTGAGCTTATCAGGATGAAACTATTTCTTATAAGCATCGCAACCCCAAACTTTAAGAGATGACAACTTTGGTTTCTTGCCAAACCACAGTTCATACGGTGTCGTCTCAAACGAATTTAGATGGTGCCCTTTTTTTACGTGAATGCAGCCGTCTCTAATGCATAACCCCAAAACTATAGTGGTAAATCGGTAAGAAACATCATAGATTGCACTATATCCAATAAAGTACGGTTATGACGTTCGGACACACCATTATGCTGTGGTGTTCCAGGTGGCATGAGTTTGTGAAACTATTTCACATTGTTTTAATTGAAGACCAAACTCATAACTCAAATATTTGTCTCTCCGATCAGATCGTAGAAACTTTATTTTCTTTACGATGATTCTCCACTTCACTCTGAAATTCTTTGAACTTTTCAAATGTTTCAGACTTGTGCTTCATTAAGTAGATATACCCATATCTGCTCAAATCATCTGTGAAGGTTAGAAATAACGATACCCGCCGCGAGCCTGAACACTCACCGGATCGCATACATCAGTACGTATTATTTCCAATAAGTCAGTTGCTCGCTCCATTGTTCCAGAGAACGGAGTCTTAGTCATCTTGGCCATAAGGCATGGTTCGCAAGCATCAAGTGATTCCAAAATCCCATCAGCATGGAGTTTATTCATGCGCTTTACACAAATATGACCTAAACGGCGGTGCCACAAATAAGTTGCACTATCATTGTTAACTTTGCATCTTTTGGCTTCAATATTATGAATATGTGTATCACTACGATCGAGATCCAACAAACCATTTTCATTGGGTGTATGACCATAGAAGGTTTTATTCATGTAAACAAAACAACAATTATTCTCTAACTTAAATGAATAACCGTATTGCAATGAACATGATCAAATCATATTCATGCTCAACGCAAACATCAAATAGTACTTATTTAGGTTCAACACTAATCCCGAAAGTATAGGGAGTGTGCGATGATGATCATATCAATATTGGAACCACTTCCAACACACATCGTCACTTCACGCTTAACTAGTCTATGTTCATTCTGCAACTCCCATTTCGAGTTACTACTCTTAGCAACTGAACTAGTATCAAATACTGAGGGGTTACTATGAACACTAGTAAAGTACACATCAATAATCTGTATATCAAATATCCCTTTGTTTACTTTGCCATCCTTTTTACCTGCCAAATGTTTGGGGTAGTTTCGCTTCCAATGACCATTCCCTTTGCAGTAGAAGCACTCAGTTCCAGTCTTGGGTCTAGCTTTGGGCTTCTTCATGGGAGTGACAACTTGTTTGTCATTCTACTTGAAATTCCCTTTCTTTCCCTTTGCCCTTTCTTGAAACTAGTGGCCTTGTTAATCATCAACACTTGATGCTCTTTCTTGATTTCTACCTTCGTTGGTTTCAACATCACGAAGTGCTCGGGAATCATTTTCGTCGTCCTTTGCATACTATAGTTCATCATGAAGTTCTACTAACTTGGTGATGGTGACTAGAGAACTCTGTTAATCACTATCTTATGTGGAAGATTAACTCCCACTTGATTCAAGCGATTGTAGTATCCAGACAATCTGAGCACATGCTCACTAGTTGAGCAATTCTCCTCCATCTTTTAGCTATAGAACTTGTTGGAGACTTCATATCTCTCAACTCGGGTATTTGCTTGAAATATTAACTTCAACTCCCGGAACATCTCATATGGCCCATGACGTTCAAAACGACTTTGAAGTCCCGTTCTAAGCCGTTAAGCATGGTGCACTAAACTATCAAGTAGTCATCATATTGAGCTAGCCAAACGTTCATAACGTCTGCATCTGCTCTTGCAATAGGTCTGTCACCTAGCGGTGCATCAAGGACATAGTTCTTCTGTGCAGCAATGAGGACAATCCTCAGATCATAGATCCAATCCGCATCATTGCTACTAACATCTTTCAACACAGTTTTCTCTAGGAACATATCAAAATAAACATATGAAAGCAACAACGCGAGCTATTGATCTACAACATAATTTGCAAAATACTACCAGGACTAAGTTCATGATAAATTTAAGTTCAATTAATCATATTACTTAAGAACTCCCACTTAGATAGACATCTCTCTAATCATCTAAGTGATCACGTGATCCAAATCAACTAAACCATAACCGATCATCACGTGAAATGGAGTAGTTTTCAATGGTGAACATCACTATGTTGATCATATCTACTATATGATTCACGCTCGACCTTTCGGTCTCAGTGTTCCAAGACCATATCTGCATATGCTAGGGTCGTCAAGTTTAACCTGAGTATTCTGCGTGTGCAAAACTGGCTTGCACCCGTTGTAGATGGATGTAGAGCTTATCACACCCGATCATCACGTGGTGTCTGGGCACGACGAACTTTGGCAACGGTGCAGACTCAGGAAGAACACTTTTATCTTGAAATTTAGTGAGAGATCATCTTATAATGCTACCGTCAATAAAAGCAAGATAAGATGCATAAAAGATAAACATCACATGCAATCAATATAAGTGATATGATATGGCCATCATCATCTTGTGCTTGCGATCTCCATCTCCGAAGCACCGTCATGATCACCATTGTCACCGGCGCGACACCTTGATCTCAATTGTAGCATCGTTGTCATCTCACCAACTATTGCTTCTACAACTATCGCTACCGCTTAGTGATAAAGTAAAGCAATTACAGGGCGATTGCATTGCATACAATAAAGTGACAACCATATGGCTCCTGCCAGTTGCCGATAACTTGGTTACAAAACATGATCATCTCATACAATAATATATAGCATCACGTCTTGACCATATCACATCACAACATACCCTGCAAAAACAAGTTAGACGTCCTCTACTTTGTTGTTGCAAGTTTTACATGGCTGCTACAGGCTTAGCAAGAACCGTTCTTACCTACGCATCAAAACCATAACGATAGTTTGTCAAGTTAGTGCTGTTTTAACCTTCTCAAGGACCGGGCGTAGCCACACTCGGTTCAACTAAAGTTGGAGAAACTGACACCCGCCAGCCACCTGTGTGCAAAGCACATCGATAGAACCAGTCTCGCGTAAGCGTACGCGTAATGTCGGTCCGGGCCGCTTCATCCAACAATACCGCCAAACCAAAGTATGACATGTTGGTAAACAGTATGACTTGTATCACCCACAACTCACTTGTGTTCTACTCGTGCATATAACATCTACGCATAAAACCTGGCTCGGATGCCACTGTTGGGGAACGTAGTAATTTCAAAAGTTTTCCTACGCACACGCAAGATCATGGTGATGCATAGCAAAGAGAGGGGAGAGTGTTGTCCACGTACCCTCGTAGAGCGAAAGCGGAAGCGTTAGCACAACGCGGTTGATGTAGTCGTACGTCTTCACGGCCTGACCGATCAAGCACCGAAAGCACGGCACCTCCGAGTTCTTGCACACGTTCAACTCGATGATGTCCCTCGAACTCCGATCCAGCCGAGTGTCGAGGGAGAGTTCCGTCAGCACAACGGCGTGGTGACGATGATGATGTTCTACCGACGCAGGGCTTCGCCTAAGCACCGCTATGATATTATCGAGGAGGACTATGGTGGAGGGGGGCACCGCACACGACTAAGAGATTGATACGTCTCCAACGTATCTATAAGTTTTTATTGTTCCATGCTATTATATTACACCTTTTGGATGTTTATGGGCTTTATTTTACACATTTATATCATTTTTGGGACTAACCTACTAACCGGAGGCCCAACCCATATTGCTGTTTTTTGCCTATTTCAGTATTCCGAAGAAAAGGAATATCAAACGGAGTCCAAACGGAATGAAACCTTCGGGAGCGTGATTTTTGGAACGAACGTGATCCGGAGAACTTGGAGTGCAAGTCAAGAAGCAGACGAGGCCTCTAGGAGATAGGAGCGTGCGCCCACCCCTCCTGGGCGCACCCCTGTCTCCTGGGCCCCTGAGCGGCCACCGACGTACTTCTTCCTCCTATATATACCTATGTACCCCGAAAACATCCAGGGAGCCAACGAAACACAATTTCCACCGCCGTAACCTTCTGTATCCGCAAGATCCCATCTTGGAGCCTTCGCCGGCGCTTCGCCGGAGGGAGAATCGACCATGGAGGGCTTCTACATCAACACCATAGCCCCTCCGATGAGTTGTGAGTAGTTTACCATAGACCTTAGGGTCCATAGTTATTAGCTAGATGGCTTCTTCTCTCTTTTTGGATCTCAATACAATGTTCTCCCCCTCTCTTATGGAGATCTATTCGATGTAAACTCTTTTTGCGGTGTGTTTGTCGAGATCCGATGAATTGTGGGTTTATGATCAAGTTTATCTATGAGAAATATTTGAATCTCCTCTAAATTCTTTTATGTATGATTGAGTTATCTTTGCAAGTCTCTTCGAATTATCAGTTTGGTTTGGCCTACTAGATTGATCTTTCTTGCCATGGGAGAAGTGCTTAGCTTTGGGTTCAATCTTGCGGTGTCCTTTCCCAATGACAACAGGGGCAGCAATGCACGTATTGTATTGTTGCCACTGAGGATAAAAAGATGGGGTTTATCTCATATTGCTTGAGTTTATCCCTCTACATCATGTCATCTTGCTTAATGCGTTACTCTGTTCTTTATGAACTTAAAACTCTAGATGCAGGCAGGAGTCGGTCGATGTGTGGAGTAATAGTAGTAGATGCAGGCAGGAGTCGGTCTACTTGTTGCGGATGTGATGCCTATATACATGATCATGCCTAGATAATCTCATAATTATTCGATTTTCCATCAATTGCTCGACAGTAATTTGTTCACCCACCGTAATACTTATGCTATCTTGAGAGAAGCCTCTAGTGAAACCTATGCCCCCGGGTCTATCTTTTATCATATAAGCTTTCAATCTACTTTTATTTGCATATTTACTTTTTGCATCTATATTATAAAATACCAAAAATATATTTATCTTATCATACTATCTTTATCAGATCTCACTTTCGGAAGTGGCCGTGAAGGGATTGACAACCCCTTTATTGTGTTGGTTGAGAGTTCTTTGTTTGTTTGTGTAGGTGCGTGGGACTTTTGAGGAGCCTCCTATTGGATTGATACCTTGGTTCTCAAAAACTGAGGGAAATACTTACGCTACTATTACTGCATCACCCTTTCCTCTTCAAGGAAAACCAACGCAAGCTCAAGATGTAGCAAGAAGGGTTTCTAGCACCGTTGTCGGTGAGGTCTTCACTCAAGTCAAGACATACCAAGTACCCATCACAAACTCATCTCCCTCGCATTTACATTATTTGCCATTTGCCTCTCGTTTTCCTCTCCCCCACTTCACCCTTACTGTTTTATTTGCCCTCTCTTTCCCAATCTCTCTCTCCCTTTTTCGCTTGCCTTTTTCTGTTTGTTTGTGTGCCTGTTTGTCCTTATGGCTTTGCCTAAGAGTACCGATCACCTTCTTAGAAGGTTGGAAGATATTGAATCAAACATTAGAAGCTTTATGAATTTGCAATTTGAGCATAATAATTTCTTCAGAAAACGTTAGTTACAGATTGCTACAGACTGTTCTGTTTTTGACAGATTCTGTTTTTCATGTGTTGTTTGCTTATTTTGATGCATCTATGGCTAGTAAAATAGTTTATAAACCATAGAGAAGTTGGAATACAGTAGGTTTAGCACCAAAATAAATAAAGAATAAGTTCATTACAGTACCTTATGTGGTGGTTTTGTTTTCTTTCACTAACGGAGCTTATAAGATTTCCTGTTGAGTTTTGTGTTGTGAAGTTTTCAAGTTTTGGGTAAAGCTTTGATGGACTATGGAATAAGGAGTGGCAAAAGCCTAAGCTTTGGGATGCCAATGGCACCCCAAGATATTCAAGAATAGTCAAAAGCCTAAGCTTGGGGATGCCCCGGGAAGGCATCCCCTCTTTCGTCTTCGTTCATTGGTAACTTTACTTGGAGCTATATTTTTATTCGCCACATGATATGTGTTTTGCTTGGAGCGTCATGTATTATATTAGTCTTTACTTTTTAGTTTACCACAATCATCCTTGCTGTACACACCTTTTGGGAGAACCCCACTTGATTATAATTTTCTAGAATATGCTTTGTGCTTCACTTATATCTTTTGAGCTTGATAGTTTTTGCTCTAGTGCTTCACTTATATCTTTTAGAGCACGGCAGTGGCTTAATTTTGAAGAAATTGCTAGTCTCTCTTGCTTCACTTATATTATTTTGAGAGTCTATTAGAACAGCATGGTATTTGCTATGGTTACAAATTTGGTCCTAGAATGATGAGCATCCAAGTTGGGTATAATAAAAACTATCATAGGAAGTGAATTGGATGCTATGATCAATTTGGTGCTTGATAATTGTTTTGAGATATAAAGGTAGTAATGTTAGAGTCATGCTAGAAATTGAGAAATACTTTTGTTAAAGTTGGCAAGTCCCGTAGCATGCACATATGGTAAAAGTTGTGTGACAAATTTGTTGCATGAGGTGCTCTTTTGATTGTCTTCCTTATGAGTGGCAGTCGGGGATGAGCGATGGTCTTTTCCTACCAATCTATCCCTCTAGGGGCATGCGTAGTAGTACTTTGCTTCGAGGGCTAAGTAGACTTTTGCAATAAGTATATGAGTTCTCTATGACTAATGTGAGTCCATGGATATACGCACACTCATCCTTCCACTTTGCTAGCCTCTATTATATCGCGCAACTTTCGTTGGTATTGCACCCATTATTTACCTTCCTCAAAACAGCCACCACACCTACCTATTATGGCATTTCCATAGCCATTCCAAGATATATTGCCATGCAACTTTCCACCGTTTCGTTTATTATGACACGTTCCATCATTGTCATATTGCTCTTTGCATGATCATGTAGTTGACATCGTATTTGTGGCAAGGCCACCTTCATAATTTTCATACATGTCGCTCTTGATTCATTGCATATCCCGGTACATCGCTGGAGGCATTCATATAGAGTCATATCTTGTTCTAGCTTTGAGTTGTAATTCTTGAGTTGTAAATCAATAAAAGTGTGATGATCTTCATTATTAGAGCATTGTCTCAGTGAGGAAAGGATGATGAAGACTATGATTCCCGCACAAGTCGGGATGAGACTTCGGACTTCAAAAAAAAGAGAGAGAGGCTAAAAAGAAAAAAAAGAGGCCAAAGGAAAAAAAGAGGAAAAAAAGAAAAAAGAAAGAAAAAAATAAAATGAGAGAAAAAGAGAGAAGGGACAATGCTACCATCTCCTTTTCCACACTTGTGCTTCAAAGTAGCACCATGATCTTCATGATAGAGAGTTTCCTATGTTGTCACTTTCATATACTAAGTGGGAATTTTTCATTATAGAACCTGGCTTGTATATTCCAATGATGGGCTTCTTCAAAATGCCCTAGGTCTTCGTGAGCATGCGAGTTGGATGCACACCCACTTAGTTTCTTTTGTTGAGCTTTCATATATTTATAGCTCTAGTGCATCCGTTGCATGGCAATCCCTACTCACTCACATTGATATCCATTGATGGACATCTCCATAGCCCGTTGATACGCCTAGTTGATGTGAGATTATCTTCTCCCTCTTTTTTGTCCTCACAACCACCACCATTTACCACCATAGTGCTATGTCCATGGCTTGCGCTCATGTATTGTGTAAGAGTTGAAAAAGCTGAAGCGCATTAAAAAGTATGAACCAATTGCTCGACTCGTCATCGGGGTTGTACATGATGGGAGTATCTGTGTAATGAAAATGAAGCATGGCCTAACTATATGATTTTGTAGGGATAAGCTTTCTTTGGCTATGCTATTTTGATAGGACATGATTATTTGTTAGTATGATTCGAAGTATTATTATTTTTATGTTTTATAAGCTTTTATCTTGAATCATTTGGATCTGAACATTCATGCCACAATAAAGAATATTACATTGAGAATTATGCTAGGTAGCATTCCACATCAAAAATTCTGTTTTTATCATTTACCTACTCGAGGACGAGCATGAATTAAGCTTGGGGATGCTTGATAGGTCTCCAACGTATCTATAATTTTTGATTGTTCTAGCTATTATATTACCCCTTTTGGATGTTTATGGGCTTTATTTTACACATTTATATCATTTTTGGGACTAACCTACTAACTGGAGGCCCAGCCCGTATTGCTGTTTTTTTGCCTATTTCAGTATTTCGAAGAAAAGGAATATCAAACGGAGTCCAAACGGAATGAAACCTTCGGGAGCATGATTTTTGGAACGAACGTGATCCAGAGAACTTGGAGTGCAAGTCAAGAAGCAGACGAGGCCTCCAGGAGATAGGAGGGCGCGCCCCTGTCTCCTGGGCCCCTCGAGCGGCCACTGACGTACTTCTTCCTCCTATATATACCTACGTACCCCGAAAACATCCAGGGAGCCAACGAAACACAATTTCCACTGCTGTAACCTTCTGTATCCGCGAGATCCCATCTTGGAGCCTTCGCCGTGCTCCGCCGGAGGGGGAATCGACCACGGAGGGCTTCCACATCAACACCATAGCCCCTCCGATGAGTTGTGATTAGTTTACCACAGACCTTCGGGTCTATAGTTATTAGCTAGATGGCTTCTTCTCTCTTTTTGGATATCAATACAATGTTCTCCCCCTCTCTTGTGGAGATCTATTCGATGTAAACTCTTTTTACGGTGTGTTTGTAGAGATCCGATGAATTGTGGGTTTATGATCAAGTTTATCTATGAGAAATATTTGAATCTCCTCTGAATTATTTTATGGATGATTGAGTTATCTTTGCAAGTCTCTTCGAATTATCAGTTTGGTTTGGCCTACTAGATTGATCTTTCTTGCCATGGGAGAAGTGCTTAGCTTTGGGTTCAATCTTGCGGTGTCATTTCCTAGTGACAGCAGGGGCAGCAAGGCACGTATTGTATTGTTGCCATCGAGGATAAAAAGATGGGGTTTATATCATATTACTTGAGTTTATCACTCTATATCATGTCATCTTGCTTAATGCGTTACTCTGTTCTTTATGAACTTAATACTCTAGATGCAGGCAGGAGTCGGACGATGTGTGGAGTAATAGTAGTAGATGCAGGCAGGAGTCGGTCTACTTGTTGCGGACGTGATGCCTATATACATGATCATGCCTAGATAATCTCATAATTATTCGCTTTTCCATCAATTGCTCGACAGTAATTTGTTCACCCACCGTAATACTTATGCTATCTTGAGAGAAGCCTCTAGTGAAACCTATGGCCCCCGGATCTATCTTTTATCATATAAGCTTTCAATCTACTTTTATTTGCATATTTACTTTTTGCATCTATATTATAAAATACCAAAAATATATTTATCTTATCATACTATTTTTATCAGATCTCACTTTCTCAAGTGGCCATGAAGGGATTGACAACCCCTTTATTGCGTTGGTTGCGAGTTCTTTGTTTGTTTGTGTAGGTGCGTGGGACTTTTGAGGAGCCTCCTATTGGATTGATACCTTGGTTCTCAAAAACTGAGGAAAATACTTATGCTACTATTGCTGCATCACCCTTTCCTTTCAAGGAAAACCAATGCAAGCTCAAGACGTAGCAGTGATCAATGATCAATTGTTGTCTGTTGGGGTGCCCCCCTGCCCCCGTATATAAAGGAGCAAGGGGGGGGGGGGCAAGGAGGAGGGCGCGCCAAGGGGGAGTCCTACTCCCACCGGGAGTTGGACTCCTCCTTTCCTTGTTGGAGTAGGAGAGAAGAAAAGAGGAGGAGAGGGAGAAGGAAAAGGGGGCTGCACCCCTTGTCCAATTCGGACCAGAGGGGGGGGGGGTGCAGGCCTCCTTCCTTTTGGCCTCTCTCCTCTATTCCCGTATGGCCCAATAAGGCACATATATTCCCTGGTGAATTCCTGTAACTCTCGGGTACTCCGAAAAATACCCGAATCACTCAGAACCTTTCTGAAGTCCGAATATAGTCGTCCAATATATCGATCTTTACGTCTCGACCATTTCGAGACTCCTCGTCATGTCCCCGATCTCATCCAGGACTCCGAACTACCTTTGGTACATCAAAACACATAAACTCATAATATGACCGTCATAGAACTTTAAGCGTGCGGACCCTACGAGTTCGAGAACTATGTAGACATGACCGAGATACATCTCCGGTCAATAACCAATAGTGGAACCTGGATGCTCATATTGGCTCCCACATATTCTATGAAGATCTTTATCGGTCAAACCGCATAACAACATACGTTATTCCCTTTGTCACCGGTATGTTACTTGCCCGAGATTCGATCATCGGTATCTCAATACCTAGTTCAATCTCGTTACCGGCAAGTCTCTTTACTCGTTACGTAATACATCATCCCGCAACTAACTCATTAGTTACAATGCTTGCAAGGCTTATAGTGATGTGCATTACTGAGTGGGCCCAGAGATTTCTCTTCGATAATCGGAGTGACAAATCCTAATCTTGAAATACGCCAACCCAACAAGTACCTTCGGAGACACCTGTAGAGCACCTTTATAATCACCCAGTTACGTTGTGACATTTGGTAGCACACAAAGTGTTCCTCCGGTAAATTGGAGTTGCATAATCTCATAGTCATGGCAACATGTATAAGTCATGAAGAAAGCAATAGCAACATGAATGTAAAGTCGGTGAGAAATACGTACTCCCCCAAGCTTAGGCTTTTGGCCTAAGTTGGTCTAGTACCAAGGACCGCCGCTACTCTCCCCGGTGTAATGGGAGGTATAATCAGGATACCACTAGCTGGTCATCTCCGGATCCCACTGGACAGATGATGCACGATAAGGGTCCAGTTCAGGTTCCGGCTCAGGTTCAGGTTCTGGAGTAAAAGCTTGGGCTCGATGATTGTTCACCGCTTCCGGTGTGACAAGAAAATTTTCTGCAAGCAAATCAAACAACAGAGGCGCAGGCAAAATAATAATCTCAATGTGTTTCTTATTGAATCTAAGCTTATACAAGAGCATCTTATCTTCGTTGTCAACAATAAACTTGTGTGCTACCTTGCTCTTGTAATCTAAAATGTGAGGAGGCAATATTGTCTCCTCTTTCTCAAGATGCCTAATGGGTATCTGAAAATGTCTAGCAAGACGTGCAGCATAGATACCTCCAAATATGGGGCCTTTTGTACGATTCATGGCTAGCCGTTTAGCAATGATGGCACCCATACTAAAAGTATTGTCTCCAAGTAAGGCATGTTGAAGAATGATAATATCAGGAACACTTAAGTTTCCATTATTTCCACGACCAATCAAGCATCTACTAGCAAATATGGAAAAGTAGCGTAAAACAGGGAAATGTATGCTAGAGACTTTTGCCTCGGAACCCTTCTTTGGCTCCTCTACGGCGATTAACAAAGCCATCCACATCTTTACGATGGGGTTCCTCTAATTCTCCCTCATAAGGTATCCTACACACCGCGCAAAAATTACGTAAAGACATTTCTCTGAATTCATCATATAAATGAAATGATACTGCAGGTGGTGACTTCTTAGGATAATAATAAAAGTTTTGCACGAAAGTATTGGTGAGTAAGAGATACTGATCGATCCGGTCGTTGATGAAACCGGTGAGGCCTGCAGTCTCGATCAAAGAATAAAAATCTTCATGAATTCCAGCTTCTTTCAAGAAATCCTCACATGGCCATTCACGCGACCGTACTTCCGCTAAGCGAGGAAGATTATACCTGGCTTTTTCCTTCTCTTTGGCTTGTTTTTCCTGAGAGCCTTGGCTAGAGGAGCCCCTCAAAAGTTTCCTTACCATTTTCTGATTTTTTTTGAAATTCTAGTAACTTCAAAATAAAAGTGAATAAAACTAAACAAGATTGGTAGCAACTACTCCTACAAGTGCCTAGAGCCTATATCATGCATTAGAATTGCTTGGGACCTCATAAATTTAACATGCAAGCTCAAGAACATGGTCACCTATGCAGCAAAAATTTGCAATGAATAAATCACTAGAACAAAAACTAATTGGAACAATGGAGGAGCCACATACCAAGCAACAATCTCCCAAAGCAGTTTTGTGAATGGAGCTTTGAGCAAGGAGATCGAAAATCGCAGCAAAACGAGCTAGAACTCGTGCTTGAGCTGGATGGGGATTTTTTTGGGTAGAAGATGAAGTGTGTGGGTGCTGGCATAAGTGGAGGGGGGCCACCAGGGGCCCACGAGACAGGGGGCGCGCCCTATAGGGGGGGGGCGCCCTCCACTCTTGTGGCCTGGTGCTTGCCCCTCCTGCAGTGTTTTCAGTGCCTAAAATCCTCAAATATTCCATAAAAAATCGTACTAAATTTACAGGGCATTTGGAGCACTTTTATTTTCGAGATATTTTTTAATGCACGGATAAATCAGAAAACAGACAGATAATACTATTTTTGCTTTATTTATTCTAAATAATAGAAAGTAAAAAGAGGGTACAGAAGGTTGTGCCTTCTAGTTTCATCCATCTCATGATCATCAAAATGAATCCACTAACAAGGTTGATCAACTCTTGTTAACAAATTCATTCCGAATAACACGGAACCGGAGAAATTTCGAATAACACTAAGTTACCTCAACGGGGATATGAAAATCCCCAACAATAAGAATATCATACTTTTTCTTGACAGTAGGGAGAGGAAATTCAAAACCTCCAATAATAATAGTTGGAACTTTTCCAATAGAATTGATGCTATGAACTTGAGATTGTTTCCTCGGAAAGTGTACCGTATGCTCATTACCATTAACATGAAAAGTGACATTGCCTTTGTTGCAATCAATAACAGCCCCTGCAGTATTAAGAAAAGGTCTACCAAGGATAATAGACATACTATCGTCCTCAGGAATATCAAGAATAGCAAAGTCCGTTAAGATAGTGACATTTACAACCACAACAGGCACATCCTCACAAATACCGACAGGTATAGCAGTTGATTTATCAGCCATTTGCAAATATATTTTAGTAGGTGTCAACTTATTCAATTCAAGTCTACGATATAAAGAGAGAGGCATAACACTAACACCGGCTCCAAGATCACATAAAGCAGTTCTAACATAATTTCTTTTAATGGAGCATGGTATAGTTAGTACCCCTGGATCTCCAAGTTTCTTTGGTATTCCACCCTTAAAAGTGTAATTAGCAAGCATGGTGGAAATTTCAGCTTCCGGTATCTTTCTTTTATTTGTAATGATATCCTTCATATACTTAGCATAAGGATTTACTTTCAGCATATCAGTTAAGCGCATACGTAAGAAAATAGGTTTAATCATTTTAGCAAAGCGCTCAAAATCCTCATCATCCTTTGACTTGGATGGTTTAGGAGGAAAGGGCATGGGTTTCTGAACCCATGGTTCTCTTTCTCTACCGTGCTTCCTAGCAACAAAATCTTTCTTATCATAACGTTGATTCTTTGATTGTGGGTTATCAAGATCAACAACAGGTTCAATCTCTACATCATTGTTTTTGCTAGGTTGAGCATCAACATGAACATTATCATTAACATTATTACTAGGTTCATGTTTATCACCTGATTGTGTTTTAACATCAGAAATATAAATATCATTGGGATTCTTAGGTGTGTCTATAGTAGGTTCACTAGAAGCATGCAAAGTTCTATCGTCTTTCTTTTTCTTCTTTTTGGAAGAACTAGGTGCCTTTAAATTATTTCTCTAAGAATCTTGCTCGATTCTCTTAGGATGGCCTTCAGGATACAAAGGTTCCTGAGTCATCTATTATATACATAAAACAGAAGTCAAACAAACCATTACGTTTGTCCACATGTGCTAAAAATATATACTCCATTGGTTAACAAAATAATGGTTGAGATTAAAAGATCTAAAAAGTTACGTTCAACAATAGAACGTACAACTTTTATCATTGACACGTTTGCAAAAAAGTTTGTGTTGTCAAAAAAGGTATACATGTTACCCACAAAAAAAAAGATATACATGTTAGTATTGGGTACGTGAGAACAAATCGATCGGCCTTTCGGCCGGCCAGTTTGACGCAACTAATTAATACGGTGATATGAAGCAATCGTATTAATTTGGAACTCATCCTGCACAAACAGGTATAGTCGGAGTATGTCTTTTCCTTTTCTTTCTAACTGCGGACTCTTATTTTAATAGGTTGTGAACAAGCGGACGTAGAAAAGGAAATAAAGTAGGACCAAAAACTGTCGGCCGGCTGTACAAGCATTCAAAGAAGCACATCTACGTATAACTCTCCGTGTACATAGGTAATAATACTATCCGATTTTTTGCAGAAAAATAATATAGCGTTTTGAAGGTACAAATTCTACATGATATCTTCTTCTTTTTGCGGAGGCTATATGTACGAACAAAAGCAAACATAAAAATGTATGCTTCGAATAGAAAAAAGAAACGTATATCTTTGAATATATTTTTCTAAAAAGGAAATTTGACGCAACATACAAGCGTATATACTCTGCCTGAAAATGGTAATAAACTTCCGTACAAGTTTTCTTTTTGCCAGAGAATACAATTATATTTTGATGTACGTACCATGATTTTATATGTACATCTTTGAATATTTTTATTTTAAAAAATAAGGGAATTTGACGCAACATACAAGGGAATCCCAGTTGCTATTGGTAATACATAATATGACTTTATTCCTTGAATATTTAAAAGTAAATAACATTTTTCAAAATTAAAATAAAGGAAGTGCCATCCGAGTTATATTGGTAATACAAAATTATAGTATCATCTGGAACGACAAAGACCCAATGTCAAACATATGATGCATAAGATTTAGCAACTTATATATATGTCTTGCTTTTGTTGATGGGCTAAAAGAAAACATGTACCAAGTATATCAACATGCATGAGGCAATATATTGTATTTTTCATGACAGAAAATCAGTGCAGGAGATTTATCCATCTAAAATTAGAAAATATTAATTGTTGGGATCCATGTAAAATAGGTAGGTAAGACAACCACCTGGGTATGGGTATGCACCGTGTATAGTAGGAATACTTCATACAACATAAAATGGTGATAAATTGATACACCTAAGTTTGATCTCTTTTTGTTACATAAGTCATGTATCTCAACGTTCCTCGGTGTGCACAGTAGCAACCGGAACATATTTTAGTTGGTCTTGAGATCGTAACAGCCCCAGGAACCGCTTAACATACATTATGTGATGAACTCAAGCGAAGATGCAACAAATGAACACACAAGGCGTTTTGAGTCTAGAACAAGGTATATTGTGCCACAGAGCCGTGAAATAGGGCCCAAGTCTTAGGCGAAGTCCAAGAAGAGTCTGAAATGGCTCTATCAATCAGGCCACAGATGACAACACACGGAACGCCCTCGGGCGTTTTGGATTAAGGGTGACTCCAAAGATGACAAACACAGGCACGAACACGACATGCCACATACAATAGTAAAGGATAAGGTGACCGACCATGTGGCTGCAGTTTGTATAGGCTGGACTCTCATTTTTTCTTCTGATCATGCACATCGACCGAGTCCAATTCCATGAAAAAAAATGTTCGAACTGAGCTCCCAAGGTATTATGTGGTTTCAGATATACTATATATCTCCTCTCCGCATGCATTTCCACTCGATCTTATGAAGGCATGCACATGCAAGATGATGTAGATGCATGGTTAGTATTCCATGTAAGAAGTCAGTCCATAGGATGAATAAGGGTGATAGAAGCACAATATATGAATCTATCTATCAATAGGGAAGGAAGGCGCCATATTCAACTATTGAGGTCTGGCAATAAAATACACACCAAGCATGGTGCATGGTAGAAGATTCAGGCAACAACAGAAAAAACAATGATAAGCAAGATAACACACCGGTACGGAAAGCCAAAGCAAAACACAACCAATGATCAACTTGGGTGGAAGAAGAGAATGATTGGTTTACTCAAAATCATATTGGTTTGGAAGATACATAACAAGGAATGAGGATATCATCAAATAGGGAAAAAAATAAAGATTGGTATAAAAGTTCATATATATGGTTTTGCTCTATCTTCCGACCTCACACGCAATAATGTGTGTTATCAACTATTAAAGTATAATGCACTAAATAAGCCAATCATGTTTCCTAGGGCCTTGCCTTTTGATTAGAATATATATAGTTGATTCAGCGACCTGCCATATGGTTGACATAGAAATATAATCCTAAACAGAACAATAGATAATCTAGCCGCGCAAATGCGCGGGTCACTCCACTAGTTCTACCAGTTCTAGTAGCCACTCTAACAGCAAAGTCATTCTTATTATTTAATTCATCAAGCAAATCATTTTGAGCTTTAAGTACTTGCTCAGCTTGAGTAGCAATCATAGACGCATATTTGCTAATGAGTTGGAGTTCACCTTTAACTCTAGCCAAGTTATCGCTTACGCGTCCTATCTCGAAAGCATTATTCTTTAACTCTCTACCAACATAAGCATTAAAACTCTCTTGTCTAGCCATAAAGTCATCAAATTCATCTAAGCAAGGGCTATGAAATTTAGTAGAGGGTATTTCAACTTTATCATATCTATAGAGAGAATTTACCTTTACTACCTGTGTCGGGTTATCAAGACAATGTGGTTCTTCAACACGCGGTATATTAAGACCATGTATTTCTTCAATAGGTGGTAAATTCTTAACATCTTTAGCTTTAATACCTTTTTCTTTCATTGATTTCTTTGCCTCTTGCATATCTTCACGACTGAGAAATAAAACACCTCTCTTCTTCGGAGTGGGTTTAGGAATAGGCTCAGGAGCTGGCTTAATTGGTTCAGGAATTGCCTCTGGAATTGGCTCAGGAAGAGTCCAATTATTTTCATTGGTCAACATATTATTCAATAATATTTCAGCTTCATCGACTGTTCTTTCCCTGAAAACACAACCAGCATAACTATCCAAGTAGTCCTTGGAAGCATCGGTTAGTCCATTATAAAAGATATCAAGTATTTAATTTTTCTTGAGAGGATGATCAGGTAAAGCATTAAGTAACCGGAGAAGCCTCCCCCAAGTTGTGGGAGACTCTCATCTTTGATTTGCACAAAGTTATATATTTCCCGCAAGGCAACCTGTTTCTTATGAGCAGGGAAATATTTAGCAGAGAAGTAATAAATCATATCCTGGGGACTATGCACACAACCAGGAGCAAGAGAATTATACAAGTCTTAGCATCACCCTTTAATGAGAACGGAAAAATCTTAAGGATATAATAATTGCGAGACTTCTCATCATTAGTAAACAGGGTAGCTATATCATTCAACTTGGTAAGATGTGCCACAACAGTTTCAGATTCAAGGCCATAAAAGGATCAGATTCAAGTAAAGTAATAATCTCAGGATCAACAGAGAATTCATAATCCTTATCAGTAACACAGATAGGTGAAGTAGCAAAAGCAGGGTCATGTTTCATTCTAGCATTAAGAGACTCCTGCTTCCATTTAGCTAAAAGTTTCTTAAGATCATATCTATCATTGCAAGCAAAGATAGCTCTAGCAGCTTCTTCATTCATAACATAACCCTCAGGAACAACAGGCAATACATAATCATTGGGAGAACCTTCATCATCACTATCATCAATAATAGCATCTTCAATATTTTCATTCCCCCTAACTCTAGCAAGTTGTTCATCAAGAAATTCACCTAATGGCAAAGTAGTATCACACACATAAATAGTTTCATCATGCATAGCAAAAGTGGCATCATCAATAACATGCGACATATCAGAGTTCATAGCAGTAGCAAGTTTAGGTGTCGCAAGCTTACTCATAACAAAAGGAGAATCTAGTGCAGAGCTAGATGGCAGTTCCTTACCTCCCCTCGTAGTTGAGGGATAGATCTTGGTTTTAGCGTCTTTCAAGTTCTTCATAGTGATCAAAAGATATAAATCCCAAGTGACTCGGAGAATAGAGCTATGCTCCCCGGCAACGGCGCCATAAATTAGTCTTGATAACCCACAAGTGTAGGGGATCGCAACAGCTTTCGAGGGTAAAGTATTCAGCCCAAATTTATTGATTCGACACAAGGGGAGCCAAAGAATATTCTTAGTATCTGCAGCAAAGTATTTAACCACACCTGGATAACTTAGTATCTGCAGCAAAGTATTTAGTAGCAAAAGTGGCATGATAATAAAGGTAACAGTAGCAAAAGTAATGTTTTTGGGTTTTTTGTAATAGTTGTAACAGTAGCAAAGGAAAAGTAAATAAGCGAAGAACAATATATGAAAAGCTCATAGGCAATGGATCAATGATGGATAATTATGCCGGATGTGATTCCTCATGTAATAGCTATAACATAGGGTGACACAGAACTAGCTCCAGTTCATCAATGTAATGTAGGCATGTATTCCGTAAATAGTCATACGTGCTTATGGAAAAGAACTTGCATGACATCTTTTGTCCTACCCTCCCGTGGCAGCGGGGTCCTAGCGGAAACTAAGGGATATTAAGGCCTCATTTTAATAGATAACCAGAACAAAGCATTAGCACAAAGTGAATACATGAACTCCTCAAACTACGGTCATCATCGAGAAGTATCCCGATTTTTGTCACTTCGGGGTTGTCGGATCATAACACATAATAGGTGACTATAGACTTGCAAGATAGGATCAAGAACGCACATATATTCATGAAAACATAATAGGTTCAGATCTGAAATCATGGCACTCGGGCCCTAGTGACAAGCATTAAGCATAGCAAAGTCATAGCAACATCAATCTCAGAACATAGTGGATACTAGGGATCAAACCCTAACAAAACTAACTTGATTACATGGTAAATCTCATCCAACCCATCACCGTCTAGCAAGCCTACGATGGAATTACTCATGCACGGCGGTGAGCATCATGAAATTGGTGATAGAGGATGGTTGATGATGACGACAGCGATGAATCCCCCTCTCCGGAGTCTCGAACTAACTCCAGATCAGCCCCCCCAAGAGAGATTAGGGCTTGGCGGCGGCTCCGTGTCATAAAACGCGATGAAACTTTCTCCTTGATTTTTTTCTCCCCGAACGTGAATATAAGGAGTTGGAGTTGAGGTCGGTGGAGGTTCAGGGGGCCCACGAGATAAGGGGGCGCGCCCTACAGGGGGGCGCCCCTGTCTCATGGACAGGCCCTGGGCCCCCTGATGTATTTCTTTCGCCCAGAAATTCCTATTAATTCCAGAAAGCGCCTTCGTGGATTTCCAGGACATTCCGAGAACTTTTCTTTTCTACACATAAAACAACATCATGGTAGTTCTGCTGAAAACAGCGTCAGTCCGGGTTAGTTTCATCCAAATCATGCAAGTTAGAGTCCAAAACAAGGGCAAAAGTGTTTGGAAAAGTAGATACGTTGGAGACGTATCAAACCCTAGGGCACATTTCTGAGCAAAAATATTTCATCACTCTTTGGAATATTTTGGCTACAGAAAATAAATTCATTTCTGGACAGAAATGGCAGTTTCTACAGCAACTACCATTTTACTAGCTCCATTGTAGCTAGTTTTTCTTGTGCCTATTTACCTTAGTAAGTATAAGCAAGCCTCCAAAGCTCAGCCCTTTGCTCCGAGTGGTTTGACCACAGTAAATCTCCAAAGTTACTGTCCAGAAACTTACTAGCAGTACAAATCCATTTCTACTGCACCTGGATCCAAGCCCAACCATGGTAACACTCCAAGATACCAAGGAATACACGCCAGGCATCAAGTTAGCGCTTAGGGTGGCCTGATGTCACGGTTCACGCGGTGACCGCGTTCGTCTGGGCATGCTGGCATGCAAAACACGCGCTCTGCATGCCACCTAGAGCTCTGTTGAGCGCGTGCTCACTACCCAGCCTGCCCGAGCATGCCAAGCCTCGCCACCATCCCCGTCTCCACTCCCTTAACTCCCCTCTGGCGCTCGCCAACGCGGGAGCTCGCCACAGCGAGCACGGGCATGGTCCGGCCAACGACACAGTGCACGGCGCACTATGCTCGTCGTCTTCCCCCTCGCTCCTGTGCTCATCTGCGCCCGTCAATAGTTTCTGCGTGATATCCGTCCTCTTCCCCCTCTCTCACTAGCGCCATTCGTCGCTAGGCGCCGTGGATAGGTGTCCTCCGGCGGAGCCCGAACCCCTCTCGCTGCCCGCCTATAAATTCCGCCATCCCAGCCCTCCTTGAGTACCCGCAGCTACTCCCACACCCTCCACGAACTAGTAGAAGCTACAGCCCGGCCGGGCAGGCCGCGGGCTGCCATCCCGAAGCCCGAGGTCACTGGCGATTCCCTCCAGACCGTCCCCGCAGCTCCGACCCCTTCCAGGCTAGGGCGACCCTTCTGGGGCCTCCGCCACTCTTCGGTGAAGCCGTTCCGCCCTATTGGAGCCCCTGGAGCCACCCCGAGCCGCCGTCGTCTTCGTCTCCGGCAACCTCTGCCCTATGGCTCCGCTGGAGAGGCCATTTCCGACGTCGTCTGGTCACCTCTAGCCACGCTATGGGTACGGGCAGGTGCGTCATCTTCTTCTCCTTCGATCCCCCCTCTTGTTTGACCCCAAGAACCATCGTCGCCGGCGTGTGCTCCAGCAAAGCTTCGCCTCCCTCTGTTTCCCTCTTCCCCTCCTTCTGGCCTGACTAGCGGGCCCCGCTAGTCAGCCACTCAATACGCGCGCGAAGCGGTATGAGTGGAGGCGCCCTGGGCTTTTACGCCTTTGACATCACCCCCCAGTCTGTTTATTTTTTTATTTCAAATTCATTTAAATCCAGGAAACTTAAAACAACCATAACTTTTTATCTATAAGTCTAAATGCATTGATTCTTTTTGCATTGTGTTCTTTGTCCAAAAATCTAACAGCACCCGAAAGATGGGATTTTTCCTTGCTGCCTAGATTTTCTGGCAATTTTCAGAAGGTTTCTTGATGTTTTCTTTTTGTGGTTTTATTTATTTTCAGAAGTGCAAGCTTGTCTTGAGGATCACCAGGAGATTTGTGAACCTCATCAGCACTAAGGCAAGCCACAGCAACATTTTCATAATGCCACTTCAATATTTGTGATTTTCCTACTTGAAATTAAGATTATTCATGCATTTAAATTATTATTATGATAATTTGCTTGTCATGTTAAAATGCTTGATTTATAGAAAGTTTGAAGTGAATCTTGTTGATAAGCTAACAAGAACTTAGTTATGAGTGATGATAAAATGATATGGTCATGGAGATTAATAATCAGTTTAATTATTATTCTTGCATGATGAAAAATGATGAGATTGCTAGAAATGATTCTGGTTTAAGTGAGGTTGGATCTTAACAAGAGAAATATCATGAGATGATGATGGCTCCATGGGAGCGTAGTTGACTTAGTTATTTTCATGGATATGTGATGCATATGTTGGTGATGCATGGCATGGCATTATGACACTGGTTATTTTCACCCTAAGTTGAACCTGATAAGTAACTCAACTTTAATATGTCGTTGACCGGGTCATGGTGCCGCTGAAACGAGTTTTTCCCAGTGCAACCACATTTGCCGGTATGGGACGGCCTTAATGTGTTTCACTGTCGTGCCTCTGGTCGGTGCCTCCATCTAGGGAAGGTTATGGGCGTGCTGTACCCTGGCCCGGTAAGCAGGCATAACCTTGTGAGCCTGTTGTTAAGTTAAGTTTTTGGTAGCGGGTCCCAGAGTGGATCGTGGCCACGATGGTGGTCGAGGTGTCTTGAGGTAGACACGGGGCCACCCAGGACTAGCCCGATGGAGATTGAGTCGGAGTGGTCGAGAGAGTGTCATGACAATGAAGTGGTTTCGTCGGAATGCCGTTGGTCCACCCGAATGGGAGTGCGAGGCCATGGGTTCCGTAATGTGGGTCCAGTGCGCTACCTCTGCAGAGTGTATTAATCTATCGATAGCCGAGTCCACGGTTACGGACACACTCGAAAGTAGGGTACACCATGGGTCAACACTTAATAAATTTGCACACTAAGTTTGCACTGAGGATGGCAGTAAGGCCATCGTGTTGAGTTGGACCAGGTGTGGTCGGGTTGTGATCGCCGTAAGGATCACGGGCCATTTATTTGTCGGGTTGTGATCACCGTAAGGATCACGTGCCATGTAATGGCCGGGTTGTGATCGCCGTAAGGATCACGGACCATGTATTGGTCGGGTTGTGATCGCCGTAAGGATCACGGGCCATGTATTGGTCAGGTTGTGATCGCCGTAAGGATCACGAGTTTGTTTTTGAGATCATCACGTTGTGGTCAGGAAATGATCACGTCCGGTAAGCCAGTCCAAGGGACGAGTAACACTTGAGCATAGTCACAGCATGTTGGATATGTGGTTGCATTGTTAATAAATGGTTAAATATCGTGATATTGTTTGTCATTATGTTTATGCTTGTTGTGAGCTTGCAAGTACATTCAATGTACTGACCCGGCATGTCATGCCAGATTTCAGGAAAGTCTCGTTGGAAAGGAGTGATGTCTGAGTCTAGACCGTGTCCACATCGGTGTCCCTGTGCTATGGAGTCCCGCTACGACATTGTTCCGCTGCCGCACAGCTGTCATGATCGAGGCCCCTTTATGTTTACTAAATAATGTACATATTGTTCAACCGCACTGTGTGTGCTGCTTGGCCTCGCTAATTGTTGTAATATGAACTATGCTCCGCAAGCATGAAGAAAGCGGTTGTTTTTCTGTACCAAGTTATTGTGTGTTGCTAGAAGACAAGGTCTCTGGGCTGGCAATGCAGGGTAAACCGGTCGCTCTGAGCCGGGGTGCCACACTAACATTGAGATACATGGTTTTAAAATTCTAGTAAATCAAAAACTCATCTGAAATTCATGAAACTTGACATGCTATCATGGAATGGCAATAACATGCAATGGTAAAAATATTGTCCCATTTGGGGTAGGTTGGGGAATAAGCTTCTCACAAATTAGAGCTTCTCGCAATCGACCTCATGGTTACGGTAGGAACGTTTCACCTTACTGGACGAAACAATATCCGTTGCCTCTTCTTGATTTAAATTTTTGCTCTGGTGTCAACATAGAACAACAAGAGTGTCGTGTTAAATTTTGGAATTTTTCGGGGTTTGTTTGGACATTTTATGCATTAATTGAGTTTTCAATGCATTTATGTGCATAATTCAAATTTGAACTACATGCACATGCTCTAATGTATATAAATTAGTTTAAAATTCAAATCTGTCTCCTTGGTTGCATGTTTAGGTCCCATGCAAGAAATGGGAATGAATGTCAAACACCCTACTACCGTCACTCGGCCACAAACATTGAGATACCTGATTTTTAAATTCTAGTAAATCCAAAACTCGTTTGAAATTCATGAAACATGGCATGCTATCATGGAGCGCATCAACATGCCATCGTAAATTTTTTGTCCCATTTGGGGTAGGTTTGGGTATAAGCTTCTCACAAACTAGAGCTTCTCATAACAAGCCTGGTGGTTTCGGTAGGGAACATTTCACCTTTTTGGATGAAATGATAGCCATTGCCTTCTTCTTGATTTCATTTTTTCTCTAGTGTCAACATAGAACAACATGAGTGTTGTGTTAAATTTTTAAATTTTTCGGGGTTCATTATGACATTCTTATGCATTAATTGAGCTTTCAATGCATTTATGTGCATAATTCAAATGTTAACTACATGCACATGCTCTAATGCATATAAATTGGTTGAAAATTCAATTCGGTGTCCTTGGTTGCATGCTTAGGTCTCATGCAAGAAATGAGAATGAATGTCAAACACCCTGCCACCGTCACTCAGCCACAAACATTGAGATACCTGAATTTTAAATTCTAGTAAATCCAAAACTCGTCTGAAATTCATGAAACATGGCATGCTATCATGGAGCGGCATCAACATGCCATCATAATTTTTTTGTCCCATTTGGGGCATGTTTGGATATAAGCTTCACAAACCAGAGCTTCTCACAACAAGCCTGGTGGTTTCGATAGGGAACGTTTCACCTTTCTGGATGAAATGATAGCCGTTGCCTCTTCTTGATTTCAATTTTTTCTCTAGTGTCAACATAGAACAACATGAGTGTTGTGTTAAATTTTGAAATTTTTCGAGGTTCGTTTGGATATTTTTATACATTAACTGGGTTTTCTAGGCATTTTATGTGCATAATTCAAATTTGAACTACATGCACATGCTCCAGTGCATATAAATTGGTTGAAAAATCAAATTTGTGTCCTTGGGTGCATGCTTAGCTCCCATGCAGTAAATGAGAATGAATTCAAACACCAGGGCACTATTGATTGCCGACAAAACATTGAGATACTTTGCTTTTAAATTCTAGTAAATCCAAAACTCGTTTGAAATTCATGAAACTTGGTATGCTATCATGGAATGGCACCCAACATGCTGTGGTAATTTTCGTGTCCATTTTGAGAGAAGGCGCACTAGAATAATAGTCAACAAAGGTATTTTGAAACAACTAGCTGCCGCTCTAACATCACAAATGTTTTAGATAGAACACCAGTATGTACACTGATAGCTTCCCTAGTAAGCCAATGGAAAATGTGCCGAGCAGGATTTGTGCAGCTCTTCATCGCAAACATTTTAGATAGAACACCTGTATGCAAAGTGAGAGCTATGGTCTTCCGCAGTAAAACAAGGGAAAATTTGTTGCGCAGGATTTGTGCATCCCTTCAACGCAAACGGTTCAGATTGAATAAGGTATGCAAAGCGAGACTTCGGAGCTAAGCCAAGAGAAAATTTGGCAAGCAGGATTTCTACCTCCCTTCAACGTAAACGGTTTTTTCGGATGACCGTATGCAACCACGTACGGACAATTTGGTAAGATTTGCGTCTGTCATATTGGGTATATTGTCATTTGTCAAACTGGAAAGATTGATATTTGTTGATCAAGTAATATTGCCATTTGTCGATCCTTGTAACACGGCGAGTTGTCAAAATATGCAGCTAAAAATCACTAGCACTATCTAATTTTTGCAACTAAAATTCAGTAATTAAGCATAGATTTCATTCATAGATTAAGTAGTCGTGCTTAATTTATACAAACAGTTCAACTCAACACCTGAACCGACCAAACTTTTCCCCAATTGTTGCCAACCACGTACTGAAATAGCTAGTTCAACTATATATATACTAGCTAATTTTAAGTACGTTGTACAAATCCACCACATCTATAGTCAGATGAACTGAAAAATAGCCCCTAAATACTACTACTATGAAGGGGTTTGTACTACTTCTGGCAGCCTCTCCTCTGCCGAGCACGCTCAGTAAGAGGAAGAGGAGGAGGAGCCTACTGACGAGCTGGACAACTTCAATACGGTGCCTGCCACTGCTGCACCTTCAGCGACGGTCACCTCAAACGCCCTCTGCCGCTCTAGACGACCCCTCTCAAAGCGGCCGGACTGCTCGTAGATCTCCTGATTCCTCGCCTCTACGTTGGTGTGTGCCGCGGCCACGACGGCGGTAAGGCTCTTTGCATGCTTGACGAGGCGCTCCTCCTCCTCCCGCAGGAACTCAATGTAGTGCGCAAGGTCGCCGTCGCACGTGTGGGTCTCCACCTCCGCCTCCCTCATTCGGGCGACAGTGGCGGAGCGGGTTATGATCCCGGCGGTCGATGATTGGCTGGCGGCCACGGTGGCCGACGATAGAGTGGCGGCCACGACCACCACCTCCCGCCTTCGGGCCAAGGTGGCGGAGCGGGTTATGGCCATGGTGACCGGAAGTGGGGTGGCGTCCACGACGGCCACCTCCTGCCTTCGGGCCGTGGCGGCGGAGCAGGTGATGGCCCTGGCTTTCGACAGAGCTGTGGCAGCAACGGCAGCCGGCAACAGCTGCCGACGGGCATCGGCGGCCGAGCGTGTGGTGGGTCTTGTCGGTGTCAAAACCGGTGAATCTCGGGTAGGGGGTCCCGAATTGTGCATCTAAGGTTGATGGTAATAGGAGGCGGGGGACACGATGTTTACCCAGGTTTGGGACCTCTTTATGGAGGTAATACCCTACTTCCTGCTTGATTGATCTTGATGAATATGAGTATTACAAGAGTTGATCTACCACGAGATCGTAATGGCTAAAACCCTAGAAGTCTAACCTGTATGATTATGATTGCCTCTACGGACTAAGCCCTCCGGTTTATATAGACACCGGAGGGGACTAGGGTTGTACAAAGTCGGTTACAGAGAAAGGAATCTTCATATCAGGGAGCCAAGCTTGCCTTCCATGCCAAGGAGAGTCCCATCCAGACACATGTGAGAGTCTTCGGTCTTGTATCTTCACAACCCATCAGTCCGGCCCATGTCAACAGGTCGGACGCCCGAGGACCCCTTAATCCAGGACTCCCTCAGTAGCCCCCGAACCAGTCTTTCAATGACAATGTGTTCGGCGCGCAGATTGTCTTCGGCATTGCAAGGCAGGTTCCTCCTTCGATTACTTCAAAGTACCTAACTTAAAGAGCAGTATTCGACTTTCCATTTAATGTCGCGCCCATCGGCTTCCACACCTTCATGACTTCAGCTTCCATGTGTCGAGCGAATACGAGAGGTCGGGGTATTTTTGCACATATCACCCTAACGATGTAAGAAAGGCTTCTATTTAAAGAGATTGGGGTCTTCAGATCCATTCCACACCAAGCGAGGAATCCTCAGAGCTTGCTAGGAGAAACCATTCCAACATGGCTAGCGCTCCAAGCTCTTCCTCCCGTCTCCACAACCCCGGAAAAGGCGATTGGGAGAAATGTTCTGTATCCCACAGTCAGCTAGTGAAGCTGCAGACACAGGGATTTCTTCCCCCTGCGGATCTAGTCCCCATTCAAGCAGGATTAACTTCCTTCAATGGTGGGGCTCAGGCGAAGAATTCCCCCAATCCATCCAGGGGAACGAGTGTGCTTCATTCCCTACTTGTTGAGAGGTGTTGGATTTCCAATCCACCCGTTCCTCCGAGGACTTCTGGAGTATTATGGCCTCCAACTGCACAATTTCACTCCTGCCTCTATCCTGCACATCGCGGGTTACGTTGCTCTTTGTGAGCTATTCCTGGGTTGTGAGGCCCATTTTTGAATTATGGAGGAAACTATTCTGCCTCGTCCCTCGTAGCCAAGAGGGATCAATATTTGAAGTTAGCGGAGCCAAGGTATGGCGCATCGCCGAGACCGGATACCTGTCCGACATGCCGAAGAAGGCATCCGAAAAGTGGCCTTCTGAATGGTTCTATATCGAGGACGTCGCCCTTCCTGACCCAGTCTGAATGGTTCTTCCCGAATTTTCAAGCGTCCCGTTGAAGAAACACCACAGATGGCGCCCTCAAAGCCTTGAGGAGGAAGATAGCGCGGAAGTCTGTGAATTGATGAGCAAGATAAAGACGCTTGCCCAGTCCGGATTATCAATAGTCGAGGTAATGGTGACTTCCATAGTACGAGGGGTTCAGCCACTCCAATACAGAGGGCTTCCCATGTGGCATTATAATGGGGAAGATGACGCCTCCCGCTACGGTCGGAAGGGTGCGGACACCCCCGCCGCTTTGGCCAAAATACTGGTCGAACTATACAAAGGGGAGAAAGAGGAATTCACTCGTATTAAGCGCCGAGATGGATTTTCCATGTACAATCCTCCTAGCTGGGTGAGTTCCAATCCCACTACTCTACTCAATCTACTCCCTGAGTCACTTTCCATGGACATTAATCTGTCCAACAGGAATGGCGGAAGATCACCAGGGGGCTCCATAGCCCCGCCCCACAGCCAGAGGACCACAACCGGGACCTTGATCCCGGATTCAAAGAGGATCCAGACATATTCGTGACGCTCGAGGATGGGGTGTTCTACCAGGCGAGCTATGACGGCACGGAAGTGTCCATCACCGCCGAATATCCTGGTCTTCTCCGTGCCTCACATGTAAGTAATCAGGAGACATCTCCTCCGAAAGAGCTTCCTCATTCTGCCTCACCCACCGCACTATCTCGTGCTCCAAAGGGGAGGCGCTCGGCGCACCATCCCGCACCAGAGGCGACTCCAAAGAGAGCGGCACCAACACCGAGCAAGCTTTCAAAGAGGAAGGCAAGCGAAGACATGTCGGAGCCGTCATCAAAGAGGTATGGCTTCGTAAATATGCCCTTTGGCGGTTACATCCAACTGTGACATTATCCGTTCATGTCTTATCAGGAAGAGCGTTCGCCGGACTATGTACGGGAGTCCTGCCAGTCACACTCCCAACAGCCAGGTTCCAGACCATGCCGTAATGATGAGGGATGATACAGGAGTGCTGCTGGATTGTTCTTTGGCAGAGGATTCGGATGATGTGTCCGTCACAAACTCGGAAGTGGAGAGCGCCATGAACCATTGGCCCCGAAGGGCCGCTCTTTGTGACCCCGACTTTACAAAAGAGGCATTCAATGCCTTCAGCTCGGCTTATGCATACATCCGAGCTGCTCGAGACGGGCTTGCCGGAGCCACATATCAACATTTGAAAGATATGCGGGCTCACATTGTATAAACCTGATAATTATATACCAGTAGCCCCCGAGACTTGAATCAGTTGATTTAGCTGATTTAAGGATCATTGTAAAACCTGGTGCTTACGGAGAAGAACAACCTGTTGGCTCAAGAGTTGGAAAAGTGTCGGACCCTGCTAGCCTCTGCGACAGCCGAACTGGATAAATCCAAGAAGGCATCGCCTGGTAATGTGTCCCTCCATCGAGAAAAACAGAATTATATACCAGCAATGCTAACACGGTTGCGTATCTTATGGCAGGATCGTCAGATCATCCGGGAGAGGCACTGGAAGTTGCACAAGCGGGTGAACAAGAAGCCAAAAGGAACCGGGCCGCGGGCGAACGTATACTTACATGGGTCAGGGAGGAGAAAAACAAACTCCAGTATTCCAACACCCAGCTGGGCGAAGAACTGAAAGATGTGCGGGCCCAGCTAGTTGACTTTGTGAAGGAAAATAAGAGGCTGCAAGGCGGCATATTTAGTATGTGTTCAAACTTACCTCCGCGTAATTTGGTGAGGAAAGGAACTGACAGACTTATGTCTGTAGGTATGCTGACTAGCCGTCCCTAAGAGGAGATGTCCGGATCTTCGGGCAATCTGCTACAAGAGCTGTCGCAAATGCACGAGCAAGCTCGGCAGGCGATGCAAAGTGTTGACAAGGCCTTATGGCCATCCGCCTCCCCTACAGGAAGTATGGAGGAGCTTGTACAACTATTCAAGGGAGCACGATGATGTTTCCGATTGTGGAAGATATCGGCCTCCGGGAAGGTGTGCGAGAGGCCTGGGCCATGGTGAAAACACGGTATACCAAGCTTGATCCGAATCATATGGCCCGGGTCAGACCTTTAGGGTCAGATGGAAAAGAAATTCCCGTTAGTTTGGTATATTGATAACCCGCAAGTATACGGGATAGTTGTAGCCTCTTTCGATAAGTAAGAGTGTCGAACCCAACGAGGAGCTAAAGGTAGAACAAATACTCTCTCAAGTCCTATCGGCCACTGATACGACTCTACGCATGCTTGACGTTCGCTTTACCTAGAACAAGTATCAAACTAGAGGTACTTTGTAGGTGTTGTAAGATAGGTTTGCAAGATAATAAAGAACACGTAAATAAAAAGTAGAGGCTGTTTAGATAAAGATGCAATAAAGTAAATGTAGCGAGTGTGGAAAAGTGGTGGTAGGAGTTGCAGAATTATCCCTAAGCAATTGACTACGTTACTAGACCGATAGCAAGTATTATGTGGGAGAGGACACTGCTAGCATGTCATCCCTGACTTGGAATTCTATGCACTTATGATTGGAACTATTAGCAAGCATCCGCAACTATTAACGTTCATTAAGGTAAAACCCAACCATAGAATTAAGATATATTGGTCCCCCTTCAATCCCGTATGCATCAATTTCTCTGCTAGGTTGAAGCTTCTGTCACTCTAGCCCTCCAATACATAGTCCTATCAACATACAACTAACCCTAAGGTGTGATCCACGCGCACGCTCATATGATGGGCACCAAAGGACATCAACATAGCCACAAGCAAATTAAATCAATCATAGCAATTCATCAACCACCAATAGGACAACGAAAATCTACTCAAACATCATAAGATGGTAACACATCATTGGATAATAATATGAAGCATAAAGCACCAGGTTCAAGTAGAGGGTACAGTGGGTTGCGGAGAGTGGACCACTATAGATAGAGGGGGGAAGGGATGGAGATGTTGGTGAAGATGGCGGAGGTGTTGGTGAAGATGGCGGTGATGATGATGGTCCCCGGCGACGTTCCGGCGCCACCGGAAGCAAGGGGAAGAGAGCCCCCCTTCTTCTTCTTCCTTGACCTTCTCCCTTGATGGGAGAAGGGTTTCCCCTCTGGTCCTTGTCTCCCATGGCTTGGGAGGGGAGAGAGCCCCTCCGAGATTGGATCTATCTCTCTGTCTCTCTCTGTTTCCGCGTTCTCTGATCCTTCCCCGTCACCGTTTCTTTTATATCCGGAGATCCGTAACTCCGATTGGGGTGAATCTTTCGCCCAGATTTTTCTCATAAATTAGCTTTCTTGCGGCAAAAGAAGAGCGTCAACCGCCTTACGGGTGGCCCAGGAGAGTGCCAGGCGCACCCAGGGGGGAGGGCGTGCCCCCTATCTCCTGGCCACCTCGGGCATCATTTCGCGTTGATTCTTCCTCCGGAAAATCCCAAATATTCCAAAATAATTCTCTGTTCGTTTTTATCCCCGTTTGGATTCTGTTTGATATTGGGTTTCTGTGAAACATAAAACATGCAACAAACAGGAACTGGCACTAGGCACTGGATCAATATGTTAGTCCCAAAAATAGTATAAAAGTTGCCAAAAGTATATCAAAGTTGAATAATATTGGCATGGAACAATAAAAAATTATAGATACGAAGGAGACATATCAACATCCCCAAGCTTAATTCCTGCTCGTCCTTGAGTAAGTAAATGATAAAAAGGATAATTTTTGATGTGGAATGCTACCTAGCATAATCTTGATCATATATCTAATCATGGCATGAATATTAAGACACGAGTGATTCAAAGCAATAGTCTATCATTTGACATAAAAACAATAATACTTCAAGCATACCAACCAAGCAATTATGTCTTATCGAAATAACATAGCCAAAGAAAGCTCATCCCTACAAAATCATATAGTCTGGCTATGCTCCATCTTCATTACACTACTCCCATCATGCACAACCCCGGTTTCAGCCAAGCAATTGGTTCATACTTTTTAACGCGCTTCAGCCTTTTCAACTCTTACGCAATACATGAGCGCAAGCCATGGACATAGCACTATGGTGGTATATGGTGGTGGTTGTGAGGACAAAAAGGGAGAAGATAATCTCACATCAACTAGGCGTATCAATGGGCTATGGAGATGCCCATCAATAGATATCAATGTGAGTGAGTAGGGATTGCCATGCAATGGATGCACTAGAGCTATAAATATATGAAAGCTCTACAAAAGAAACTAAGTGGGTGTGCATCCAACTTGCTTGCTCACGAAGACCTAGGGCATTTTGGGGAAGCCCATCATTGGAATATACAAGCCAAGTTCTATAATGAAAAATTCTCACTAGTATATGAAAGTGAAAGCATAGGAGACTCTCTCTATGAAGAACATGGTGCTACTCTGAAGCACAAGTGTGGTAAAAGGATAGTAACATTGCCCTTTTTTTTGACGGGCTTCTTTGGCCTTTTTTTAATTTGGTCTTCTTTGGCCTCTTTTATTTTTCATAAAGTCCGGAGTCTCATCCCGACTTGTGGGGGAATCATAGTCTCCATCATCCTTTCCTCACTGGGGCAATGCTCTAATAATGATGATCATCACACTTTTATTTACTTACAACTCAATATTACAACTCGATATCTTGAACAAAGATATGACTCTATATGAATGCTTCCGGCGGTGTACCAGGACGTGCAATGATCTAGCATATCAATGACATCAAAAACGGACAAGCCATGAAAACATCATGCTAGCTATCTTACGATCATGCAAAGCAATATGACAATGAATGCTCAAGTCATGTATATGATGATGATGGAAGTTGCATGGCAATATATCTCGGAATGGCTATGGAAATGCCATAATAGGTAGGTATGGTGGCTGTTTTGAGGAAGGTAAATAATGGGTTCATGATACCGGCGAAAGTTGCGCGGCATAATAGAGGCTAGCAAAGTGGAAGGGTGAGTGTGCGTATATCCATGGACTCACATTAGTCATAAAGAACTCATATACTTATTGCAAAAGTCTACTTGCCCTCGAAGCAAAGTACTACTACGCATGCTCCTAGGGGAAGGGTTGGTAGGAGTTAACCATCGCGCGATCCCGACCTCCACTCATAAGGAAAGCAATCAAAGAACACCTCATGCTCCAACTTCGGTACATAATGGTTCACCATACGTGCATGCTACGAGACTTGCAAACCTCAACACAAGTACTTCTCAATTTCACAATTGCTCAACTAGCACGACTCTAATATCACCACCTTTATTTCGCAAAACTATTGCAAGGAATCAAACATATCATATTCAGTGATCTACAAGTTTATGTAGGATTTTATGACTAACCATGTGAATGACCAATTCCTGTCATCTCTCTAAATTGATATAAGTGAAGCAAGAGAGTTTAATTCTTTCTACAAAAGATATGCCCACGCTCTAACAAATATAAGTGAAGCAAAAGAGCATTCTACAAATGGCGGTTTTCTATGTAAAGGGAAACAGGCAATCCAAACTTCAAATGATATAAGTGAAGCACATGAAGCATTCTATAAAGCCATACTCAAAAGATTTAAGTGAAGTGCAATGAGAATTCTATAAATCAACCAAGTACTATCTCATACCAGCATGTTGCATAAAAGAAAAGTTAAATGCAAAATACGCTCCAAGATTGCACATATCGCATGAACGAAACGAATCCAAAAACATACCGATACTTGTTGAAGAAAGAGGGGATGCCTTACGGGGCATCCCCAAGCTTAGACGCTTGAGTCTCCTTGAATATTTACTTGGGGTGCCTTGGGAATCCCCAAGCTTGAGCTCTTGCCTCTCTTCCTTTTCCTCATATCGAGACCTCCTCGATTAGACACTTCATCCACACAAAACTTCAACAGAAAACTCGGTAAGACCAGTTAGTATAATAAAGCAAATCACCACTCTAAGTACTGTTGCAAACCAATTCATATCTTGTTTTTGCATTGTGTCTACTGTAATATAGCTTTCCATGGCTTAATCCACTGATATAAATTGATAGTTTCATCAAAACAAGTAAACTATGCATCAAAAACAGAATCTGTCAAAAACAGAACAGTCTGTAGCAATCTAAACATCCACCATACTTCTGTTGCCTCAAAAATTCTAAAACAATTAGGAAAAATAAAAAAGTTGTACATGAAGACAGTGCAAAACGAATCAGAAGTGTTTGACCTTCGAGTAAAAAATGTAAAATCGCGCACTACAGCCAAAGTTTCTGTCCTCCACCGTACAAACCAACAAGCATTGTAAACATCCTAAAGGCAAACCTTGGCACAATATTTTTATAATACAATGGAATTGTACAAGGGGATAATTATTTTTTATGAAAAGTTTCTGTAATTAAGATTCACAAAGTTTCCGTGAGCATGAACAAAGTTCAAGGCTAGCTGCCACTTCAACAATGCTTGTCTTTCTCACTTTCACTTTCCTTTTTGAAAAGTTTTGGGTTCCCCTCTTTATTTTTTTATTTTTAAACTATATAAAAGCACTCAACAGAAATAAATGACTCTCTAAAACTTCCGAGTTGTCTCCCTGGCAGCGCTTTCTTTAAAGCCATTAAGCTAGGCATATAGTGCTCAAGTAATGGATCCACCCGGATCCCAAGGTATATCAAAGCCAATTTTAATTAACAATGATTTGTAATTTAGTAGTGAGCACAAAGTAACATATATCATGTAGAAACAAAGTCTAACCCTCTTCCAATGTATCGGCATGTCATAAAAGAACAATTCATGCACACCAAGTAAAGGCCAATGCATAGTATAAGCAGTTTCTTGCAATTCTATCGTGTTGGAAACATAGAGAGGTGGAGATATAGTTCCTCTCTCATAATAATTGCAAGTAGGAGCAGCAAGCACATGAATATTATATCTATCAAAATCATCATGTGTAACAGTAAAAGGCAACCCATCAATATAATCCTTAATAAGCACAAACTTCTCTGATAATGTAGTTTGGAGAATTCAAAAAGATAATAGGACTATCATGCGTGGGTGCAATAGCAACAATTTCATGTTTAACATAAGGAACTATAGCAAGTTCATATCCATAAGCATAATTCATATTGGCATCCTGGCCACAAGCATAGCAAGCATCATCAAAAAGGGGTATTTCAAGAGAATCAACGGGATCATAGCAACCATCATAGCAATCATCCTTCGGTAAGCACGAAGGGGAATTAAAAAATGTATGAGTTGAAGAGTTACTCTCATTAGAAGGTGGGCACGGGTGATCAATCCGCTCTTCCTCCTTTTGTTCTTCGCTCTTCTCATCATCTTTTTCATCCAATGAGCTCACAGTTTCATCAATTTCTTCTTCCATAGCTTCCTGCAAAATATTAGTCTCTTCTTGGACAGCGGAGACTTTCTCAATAAATGAATTAATATAGTAATTGTATTCATAATTTTCATAGAAATATCTAAGTATAGCTAAATTTTCTGGTCTATAAACTGAATCTTCAAAATCGTCAAACGCTTTAAACATAGATCCAATCTCATAAGCACCCATAAAAGCAACAAATTCTTCTATTTGTTCCACATCATAGTAATCATATCTACCATTAGCATAAGAAGCTAAGGTTTTATTATCATTGAATTTGCATGAAAAGGGAAGGTGTGGAGCCTTCATCCTAGAGCAACAAGTATAATCATGTATCAAGCATAGTTGACGAGCATACCAACGCAACATGGAAATTCGATCCCATAATAGTTTCCCTTTTTGTGTCAAGCGATAATCCCTAAAGTATTCACGTTGATCCAACGTGTCTCCCATAACAAAGTTGAATGGGGTTTTCTCAGGATTATTAAAGTAGTACATAATTTCTTTCACATAACGAGCATCGAGGGTTTTAGGAGGTTCTGCATCTCCATGAGTAGCATCTACACCTAATTTTTTTGGTATTTCGTGTTCCATATCCATAGCTAAGGATAGAGAAAAACTTAGAACAACAAATAAAAATTACTTAGTGATAAAGCAAACAAGCACACACGAGAATATTCACCCCACGCTATGACTCCCCGGCAACGGCGCCAGAAAAAGGTCTTGATAACCCGCAAGTATACGGGATAGTTGTAGCCTCTTTCGATAAGTAAGAGTGTCGAACCCAACGAGGAGCTAAAGGTAGAACAAATACTCTCTCAAGTCCTATAGTCCACTGATATGACTCTACGCACGCTTGACGTTCGCTTTACCTAGAACAAGTATGAAACTAGAGGTACTTTGTAGGTGTTGTAAGATAGGTCTGCAGGATAAGAAAGAACACGTAAATAAAAAGTAGGGGCTGTTTAATAAAGATGCAATAAAGTAAATGTAGCGAGTGTGGAAAAGTGGTGGCAGGAGTTGCGGAATTGTCCCTAAGCAATTGACTACGTTACTAGACCGATAGCAAGTATTATGTGGGAGAGGCCACTGCTAACATGTCATCCCTGACTTGGAATTCTATGCACTTATGATAGGAACTATTAGCAAGCATCCGCAACTACTAACTTTCATTAAGGTGAAACCCAACCATAGCATTAAGATATATTGCCCCCCTTCAACCCCGTATGCATCAATTTCTATGCTAGGTTGAAGCTTCTGTCACTCTAGCCCTCCAATACATAGTCCTATCAACATACAACTAGCCCTAAGGTGTGATCCACGCGCGTGCTCATATGATGGGCACCAAAGGACAGCAACATAGCCACAAGAAAATTAAATCAATCATAGCAATTCATCAACCACCAATAGGACAACGAAAATCTACTCAAACATCATAGGATGGCAACACATCATTGGATAATAATATGAAGCATAAAGCACCATGTTCAAGTAGAGGGTACAACGAGTTGTGGGAGAGTGGACTGCTGTAGATAGAGGGGGGAAGGTGATGGAGATGTTGGTGAAGATGGCGGAGGTGTTGGTGAAGGTCGCGGTGATGATGATTGTCCTCGGCGGCGTTCCGGCGCCACCGGAAGCAAGGGGGAGAGACCCCCCTTATTCTTCTTCTTCTTCCTTGACCTTATCCCTAGATGGGAGAAGGGTTTCCCCTCTGGTCCTTGGATCCCATGGATTGGGAGGGGCGAGAGCCCCTCCGAGATTGGATCTATCTCTCTGTCTCTCTTTGTTTCTGCGTTCTTTGCTCCTTCCCCTTCACCGTTTCTTTTATATCCGGAGATCCGTAACTCGGATTGTGGTGAATCTTTCGCCCAGACTTTTCTCATAAATTAGCTTTCTTGCGGCAAAATAAGAGCGTCAACCGCCTTACAGGTGGCCCAGGAGAGTGCCAGGCGCGCCCAGGGGGGAGGGCGCGCCCCTATCTCCTGGCCACCATGGGCATCATTTCGTGTGAATCTTCCTCCAGAAAATCCCAAATATTCCAAAATAATTCTCCGTCCTTTTTTATCCCGTTTGGATTCCGTTTGATATTGGGTTTCTGCGAAACATAAAACATGCAACAAACAGGAACTGACAATGGGCACTGGATCAATATGTTAGTCCAAAAAATAGTATAAAAAGTTGCCAAAAGTATATGAAAGTTGAATAATATTGGCATGGAACAATAAAAAATTATAGATACGACAGAGACGTATCATATATGACCAGGTAAAAGTAGCCGCAAAATATTCTCAACAGGATTGTAAGCTAGACAACCTGTTGGACGTCATAGAAGAGGAAATTTTTGAGTCCAAATGACTATGTACTTTCCTAGCCGGATTGTAAAACAATTGTCATGGCAGACCTTTTCGCTTCGACCTCTGGACCCAAAGGTGCGGAGTGTTTCCGACTACCTGAGCGGCAAAATAAACCGAGGTATGCGTGGAAACCAGGCGTAGGGGTCATAGTTGCTTGAACAGACAAGTTGTATCCGGCTAGCTATGTTATATTACATTGTGATTGTAAGAAACATCTTCCATAGAGAATAGTTCCATTAAGGGTTCCTTTCCCTGGGTGAGCATGCGTTAATGTGCATGCTCGAACTGTGATTGAAAAATCACAGATCGAATATTCCCTTAAGAACGCTAGTTTTCGGCTTCACCCAGTCCGAGGTACACATCCGGATGACCCGGTAGTAACAATCGCGGAGGTGCTCCCTTTATGCCCTAGCCGAACTAACGGAAACGTAGGGCATAAGCACAGGAGCTAGGCAACCCAGCTTGGCCAAAACTTAAGGTATATCGATGCATATAATGGTGAAGAAAAGGTACATACGAGGAAAAGACACATATGTGGTGAGCTTAATGCTCGGAAAAGAGAGGAAAAAAATGGAAACAAAAGGGAGAAGGAGACGAACAAAGAGTTCGGCGCCAGGCATAGAATCTTCGGAGTCTAGCCGCATTCCATGGGTTTGGCTCTAGGCGATTGTCTGATGCATCACACAGGCGGTACGCTCCTCCAGTGAGAACTTCGTCAATGATGAAGGGACCCTCCCACTTGGGCTTGAGTTTGTTCTTTCTCTTCTCCGGCAAGCGTAGAACGAGTTCGCCAACATCATAAGTCTTGGCCCACACTTCTCTGCTTTGATGTCTGCGGGCCTGTTGTTGATAAAATGTGGAACGGGCTTTTGCGATGTCGCGCTCCTCCTCCAGGGCATCTAAGTTGTCATGTCGATCAAGCTCGGCCTCTCTCTCTTCATACATGCGCACTCGAGGTGAGTCATGAATAATGTCACAGGGTAACGCAGCCTCTGCACCGTACACCATGAAGAAATGTGTATATCTGGTAGTGCGATTGGGCGTGGTTCGCAGCCCCTAGAGTACGGAGGCAAGCTCCTCGACCCAGTGCTTGTCTGATTCTTTTAAAGACCGCACTAGTCTGGGCTTAATGCCGCTCATAATAAGACCATTGGCTCGTTCGACTTGACCGTTTGTTTGCGGGTGATAGACGGAGGCGTTATCGAGCTTAATGCCCAGATTAACACACCAGGTTTTCACCTCATCGGCTGTGAAATTGGAGCCGTTATCGGTGATGATGCTGTGTGGAACACCATAATGGTGCACAACACCAGATATGAAGTCTATCACTGGTCCAGCTTCGGCCGTTTTAACTAGTTTGTCCTCTATCCACTTAGTGAATTTATCCACCATGACCAACATATATTTTTTCTTATGGCTTCCTCCTTTAAGGGGTCCGACCATATCAAGCCCCCAGACCGCAAAAGGCCAAGTGATGGGGATTGTTTGTAGAGCGGTGGGTGGCATATGGCTTTGGTTGGTGAAAAGCTGGCATCCGACGCAACGTTGGACAAGGTCCTATGCATCTGCTCGGGCCGTCGGCCAATAGAAACTTGTACGGAAGGCCTTGCTTACAAGGGCCCGAGCCGTGGCGTGGTGACCACTGAGACCGGCATGAATTTCAGCCAAGAGCTGCCGCCCCTCTTCCTCGGAGATACATCTTTGAAGTACTCCGGTAGCGCTTTTCTTGTAGAGTTCTCCGCCGTGAACCTTGTAGGCTTTCGAGCGGTGGACAATGCGGCGCGCCTCATTCTGATCCACAGGTAGTTCTCGCCTATTATGGTAGGCCAAGAAGGGTTTGGTCCATGGGGCAATGACTGCCATGCTAAGATGGGCCGACGGTGTTATTTCGATGGCTGAGCCCCCAATGATATCGGTGTATTCGGAATCTGGGGTTATAGTCAGATCCGGACTGGTGTTGTCGCTCTCCCCTTGCCACACCACGGATGGCTTGAAGAGCCTTTCCAGAAAGATGTTAGGTGGGACGGGGGCGCGCTTGTGTAACATCCCAAATTTTCAATTTGGAATGTTATACATTAGATCATCATTGCATATTATATTTTATTGCATTTTGGCTTGATCCTAGAAACTCTACGCAACTCAAGGACCCACGGAGAGAGTTGGGGATTTCGTTATTTTCATATTTGAGTTTTCTCAAATTTTGGAAGTAGGATTATTTGATTTTATTTATTTTATCTTCAATTGTTTCTAATATAAAAATATGAGAGAGGGAATAAAATGACTTTCCCAAAATAAAGAAATATTGAGGATTTAATAAAAAATCAAATAAGATTTTATTTCGGAGTTTTTGGCTATTTTATTTGAATTTAGAAAAAATGTGCGTTTTCCAAAATTGCATTTAGGCCCCAAATAAATGTTCATATTGTCCGGCTTGATTTTAGAAGTCGGGGAAAATTTAATTCGAGATTTTTGGAGTCCGTTTAGTATTTATTTTATTTGTTTTTCTGCGCGAAATTATATAAAAAAAACAAACTAACCGACTCGGGCCGCCGTGGGCGACCCAGACTCTTTTTCGCCCCGAGCTTTATAAGCCGCTGCCCCACCCCCGCAGCCCACCTCAGCCCACCCCGCCGAAACCCTAACCCTAAACCGCCGCCGCCGCCGCCGCCGGACGCCGCTGCGCCCCTCGCCGCCGCCGCCGCCGCGCCCCTCGCTGCCGCCGCCGTTCGCCACTGCCGCCTCGCGGCGGAGCCGCCACTGTCGGTCGCCGCCACTGCCGGAGCCCGCCGCCCCTCGCCGGACCACGCCGCCGCTGGTTTTCTTCGGAAAACCGTTGGTTTTTTTAGGAACCGTGTTTTTTTAATAGATCGGTTTTTTGGTTTATTTAGTTAGCGAGCGTTCGCTCGTTCGTTTGTTTTAACGGATGAGTTCACCATTTAGTTGCAGTCAATGAACGTCCGTTCATTAGACAGTTTGCCAATTTTTCTTTTTTTCAGATTTTTCGCGATTATTCCAGATCGTGATTTCTGATCCGATTTTCGTTTTAGTATAACTTTTCGCTTGTTTATCTGAATCAGGTAATTCAAGCGCCTAGAGTTTCGTCTCGGAACCCTCTTTCCGTTTAACCAACTCAAAAAAGTTTTTGCTACTGTAAAATTTGACTTAGGTCCAGATTAGTAAACGAAGCTTGTTTCATTCGTCGTTTGACTTTCGTTGCTTCGTTTGATTTGATTCTTTTTTGCAAACCGGAGTTCTTAAGTTGAACTTTCTGGTTAGATATATTATTTGAGTTTTACCTGTGCATTAGATGAGTGCTTATTGTATGCTTGTTTGTTTGCGATAGAGTACCCGGAGTGCGCCGCTTGCTATTTCGAATCTCTAGGTTTCACGGATCATCAGCAAGGCAAGTAACACTTTAATCATACCTCTTTACTACCCAGTTTTACTGCATTAGATCAACCCTCAAACAATTGCATGGTTAGGATCTATTTAATATGTGGGTTTTGGGAAGTAGATGAGGTAGTACCTATTACCTGTTTTATTATCAAACCTTTGGGAGTTACTTCTACGTTTTCTTATATTGCCATGCTATGCTAGTAGACGTGGATTGGGTGAGTGTATTCATGACAGATGTGAGATTGTTATTTAATGGTTTACTTAAGGTGGCAACTTAAACTCACATCTGGGTGGATTGAGGCACCTGGGGAACCCAGTGTTGCCTGTATTTTTGGAAATCCCGGGGTACCGTGTGATTCTCCTATGGACCGCCACCTAGGCTCAAAGGGATCATGAGATTATTCATGCTAGAAACTTCTGTGTGCAGCCACAATCTAATATGGGCTCTAACATAGTTGATTAAGTTGTGTGAACTCTTGAAGAGGTAGACTAGCAGATGTAGGGGAAAGTAGGTGTAACTGTCTACCCGGAGTAGGGAGTTTATGCTTCTGAAAGACTGTGTCTCGGTCATCCGTTTCTCAAACACCATGTAGTGCGAGAAATCCAGCGGAGGCGATCGAGTCTTGTGGTGAAAAGTGCGCAAACCTCTGCAGAGTGTATACACTAATCATGGTTAGTTGTGTCCCCGGTTATGGATGTTTTGAGTATCTATTACTTGGATTATCATGTGAATCTCATCATCTTACTTTTAAATTTAACCTTGTTGGGTTAATGATGATGCTTAATTGGGATTGAGTAGGAGTACCCTTCTCAATGTTTAACAACCACCATGATAGTTAAATAAAATTTATTCCTTTGCAGTAGGAAAAAATTGGCTTTATGTAAAACTGTAACCATAGAGCTTTCCACCAGCCATATATGCATGTAGTATAGCATTATTCTGTTTATTACTCTCTATGTGTTACATTGCCAGCATATTCCATGTGCTGACCCATTTCGGGCTGCAATGTTCATGTTGCAGACTTTTCAGATGACGAGTAAGGTGCCTTAGGTTGTGGTCTTATACTCAGTGATGCCGTTGGAGTTGATGGACTCGCTTATCTTCCAAGCCTTCCGCTGTTATCGTTATTAGATGGCCTTAAGCCATATTTATTATAATAAGTTCTCTTTTGAGACATTCGATTGAATAAGCGTGTGATTGCTACTCTGTTATAAATCCTTCAAGTACTGTGCGTGTCAGCATTACCGATCTAGGGATGACACTGATGCATAGAGATCAAACTGTTTGCGGTCGCTACAAGATGGTATCAGAGCACATGCTGACTGTAGGACACGACCACTAAGCTAAAGCCCTAGATCACTACTCTCTCTTCTCATTTCTGACTCCTCATCTTTTCTACTCTTTTAGGATGGCGGATGCAAGGAACAAGTTCACGCAACCGGATGAAGATACACCCTTTGGACTTCACTTGAAGGAAGTCACTAAGTACTTGAGCATTGGAGTACCAAGCTTCACCGGGACCTACATCGCCACTTTACCCGAAGAGGAGCGTTGGATGATTCAAGTTCAAGTTCCAGGAAGGACGTTCATGCCCGTCACTGAGCCCATAGAGTTTTCCTTTGATGCACCAACCTGGAGTCTAGGAAAGAGCATGGCAGCTCACATTACCATGGGACGCATTGGAGAAGTTTACCACAAGGATCTTAAGGATACTATCTACCAGATTTGTGGGCGCCGAGATGAGCAATGGGAGATGATCAGCACCAGGAAGGATAGATCAATTGCAACTTTCATCCAGGAGTTAAACCAGCACATTTGTCGCCAGGAGAACCAGATGTGCACAGGCATGATAGATCTGAAGAAAGCATTGACAAAGATCACGGAGTTGGAGGAAGAACTCAAGTCTACACGTGATGGATATGAGGAGGAAATAGCGACACTCGTGGAGAAGAATGATGATCTGAAGAAGAAGCTAAAGGTATTCATGGGATTCCCTGCGACTGGAGAAGAAGACGGTGATTGCACTTGCCCGGAGAACTACATCATCATCATCGACGACACCGACTCGGACCCAGACGATAGCGATGATGACTTTGTTGATGAAGCTGGAGCAGATATCATGGAGTCTTCGACCGAGCAGTTTTTCTAGTCGACCATCATAACAGTAGTAGTATTTCCCCATTTATATAGTATAGTCTGAGCACTTTTGTAATGATAGTTAGACCGTTGTATGCCCTTGTTTGATTGATTGAAGTGATTTTTTTCGTGTTTGTCTCATGTGCATATGGGTAGTGTTTTCTCTCTAGACCTCATTCTATTATGTATTCTCATCTTTTCTAAAACCCTCAGATGCCTCCGAGACGTGACAATGGATTTGCTTTCCCATCGGAGCTCACCCAGTTGATCCAGCAGCACAATGCATTGATGCAGATCCTAGTCCAAAATCAGAACCAGGGGAACAACAACAATAACAACCACCACATGTTGATCACTTAGCCTGTTTCTTGAGGCTGAATCCGTCGGTGTTTTCCAGTAGCACCAAGCTAATAGTTGCAGATGATTGGCTCCGTAAGATGGGAAGGGAGTTGACCACTGCAGGATGCACAGATGCGGAGAAGGTGCGTTTTGCCGCACATCAGCTTGATGGACCCGCAACATCATGGTGGGAGAATTTCACAGCCACTTATCCTATCGACACTGTCACATGGGATCAGTTTCAGCAGGCTTTTCGTACTGCACATGTTTCAACAGGAGCTATGGCCATGAAGAAGCGTGAGTTTCACAACTTGCGCCAAGGAGGACGTGCTGTTGGCTAGTATGTGGATGACTTTGGCAAGTTCACATGTTATGCCCCAGATGACGTTGCTACGGATGCAGCTAAGCAAGAGAAGTTTTTGGAAGGACTGAATGATGAGCTGAGCATGCAGTTGATGGTAGCAACCTTCAACAACTACCAGGAGTTGGTAGATCGTGCTCTCATGATTGAAGGGAAGCAGCAGCAGATTGACAACCGCAAGAGGAAGTATGGACAAGGGAAGTACAATTCTAGAGCTCAGTAGAAGCCTCGTTTTACCCCGAACCCGGGAGGACATTTTCAGCATACCCATGGAGGAGGTAGTTCGCACAACCATAGTGGCCCCAAGAATGGTAATGCGAATGGAGGAAGCAATGGACAGAACCGCACCAACCCATCAACACCAGCTAAGAGGGATCTGAGCCACATCACCTATTACAAATGCCAGAAGACTGGACATTATGCCACAGAATGTCCTGAAGCGAAGAATGGAAATGGTAATGGAAGCTCTGGGAAGAAGCCGAACCCTTTCAACAAGGGACAGGTGAACCACGTTAGCGTGGAGGAGGTTGAAGCCCAGCCAGATGCAGTAATAGGTAAGTTTTTGGTTAAGTCATTTACTGCAATTGTTCTTTTTGATACTGATGCATGGCATTCATACATATCAAGGGGATTTGTGGATAAGTATAAACTGCCTACCAAAGTTCTTAGAACACCTATGCTAGTAAGATCACCAGGAGTGGAGTATATGGCCAGTCAAGGATGTTTTCAAGTACCATTGGCCATAGACAGACATGTTTTCCCTTCGGATTTGATAGTTTTGGAATCGCAAGGTTTGGATGTGATTCTGGGTATGGATTGGCTATCGATGTATGGAGGAAACATCGATTGCGCTAGTAAGTCGATTTTACTTACCACCCCAGAAGGAAGAAGGATCAAGTATGTGTCACGGCATGTGCCGAAGAGGACCCAAGTAAATTCTTTATCAGGAGTTGTACAGGAGGAAGTACTAGTGGTGAAGGATTTTCCTGATGTATTTCCAGAGGAGTTGCCAGGCATGCCACCGGATAGAGACATTGAGTTTTTTATTAAGCTTTTGCCAGGCACAGGACCGATATCTAAGAGACCGTACAGGATGCCCGCCCAAGATTTGGAGGAAATTAAGAAGCAAATCAAGGAGTTATTGGATAAAGGTTATATTCGCCCAACACTACAAAAAATACACTTCTGTGATGATACGTGTTTGTCACAGTAGGCAGCGTTTTTTGTCATGCATGTACATCCATGACAAATTTATGACAGAATCAAGATAGTCATACCTGTGCTCTCGTAGAAGTGTTCCATGACATTACCAAAATTATCATCACGGAAGTGTCTACTTCCATGACGATAAATCGCGCGTCACATAAGTGCTTTCGTCAAGGGTGACCGACACGTGGCATCCACCGTAACGGAACGTCGTTAAGCTATCAGGTCGGATTTTGGATCTGATAACCCGTTAACAGCCACGACCAATGCCGATTTTCCACATGTAAAATTCTCATTAGCTGACGGATCCACGTGTCAGCTCCGCGTTGGCACAGGTGTCACTCAACCAATGGTCGAGATGGGCCTATGATATGTTGACACGTGGACCGGCCCAAAAGTGGCCCACAAAGTTTAAATGGGACGGCCCAACCGAAGGCCCATAAGATTTAGCGGACCATAATGGGCCGGCCCAGCTAAAGGCCCACAAGATTTTGCAGACCACAATGGGCCAGCCCAGCTAAAGGCCCACAAGATTCTGCAGACCATAATGGGCCGACCCAGCTAAAGGCCCAACATTCTCTGTCAAATCGGCCCGTCAACGGCCTAGTCTAAACTTGTCATCAATGCGGCCCATGGTCACTTCTGGCCCGTTAACAGTCCGCTAAGTAATCGGGCCGAATTACGGCCCGGTGTATTTCCGGCCTGTTAAAGGTTCAGCTTCATTTGGGCCCATTTACAGGCCATCAAAACTTTCGGCCCATAAACGACCGTGAAGGATTTGGGTCATATTCGGCCATGTCTGTCATTCGGCCTGTTAGAGGCCCACTATAGATTTGGCCCACTTTCGGACTGTTGTCATTTTCGGCCCGTTAAAGCCGGACATAAACCATGGGCCATATGTGGCCCAACGTCATATCGGGCCCGTTAACGGCCCATATAAAAATGACGATAATCTAGCCCAACCGTAGTTCCGGCCTCTTAAAGGCCCATGTATTAGGTCGGCGCATTTACGGCCCGTCCGAATTTCGGCCTGTCAAATATGCGCATCGTAAATGGGCCACCATTTCGGCCTGCTAAGTCCAGTGGGTTATTTGGCACAATCAGGGCCCAATCTCACTTTCGGTCTATTAAAGGCCCATGTTTTTTATGGGCTCGACATACTTACACCTGTAAACGGCCTATTTTTACTGAGGGCCCAGATTATGTTTAGGCATGTTAAAGGCCCACTATGGGCACAGGCCTACCAGAAAAATTTGAAAGCTTATGCTAATATAAGCCCAGATATTTTTAGTGGGCTACATGCCAATTTCGGCCCGTAATCGTTTTTAACCCAATTGGAATGGGCCCGACGAATGTTGGCATGTTGGGCTCCTACGAAGCTTTCGTCTGAATACATTACTAAGATAAACCTACACTATACAAAAATAGCGTCATAATTACCGCAGCCTGTGGCAGCATCATAAATGTTGTATCACAACAAAATAAATTCCAATCATACAACAAAAGGCCTGTTGACATAAAGTTTACAGTCCTTCCAGATAAAAGCACCATCAGATGTATAGAAGCACAGATCATTTGACCTGAGTGCTAATGTTTCAGGCTGTAGAATCTGATGGAGCAGCACGATCTCCACCTTTTTTCCGCCATTGCTCTTCAACAATGAAGTGAATGTCTGATAGTCTGGTTTCAAAACCATTCATATCTTGACGGCATTTCTCAACCACTATTCTTGTTTCCAAAACAACGTCCATTAGGGATTGGACTTGTGTCTGGAGCACAGATATATCACTCTGTCTAGCAGGAAGATTTTGTTCAGTAGGCGATTTGGACGAGATTACCTTGACAACCAACCCAGAATTACGCAGGAAGGTGCTTTTTACACTATTAGTGGAGAGATACCGACGCACTGCAGCAAGAGGTGCTATTGTGCCTGTAGTAGCCTCGTCACCTTCAGGTGGTTGTGGATGTTCAATCATTTGTTCCATAGCTTCCTGAAAGTTTGAACTTGTAGATTAGTGTACCAGTGAGTTAGTAATGAGACAAAAACAAACAAAGTAGGTTAAACGTTTATACATAACTTATTTTGGTGAACTACTGTAATACATTAGCATGTATTGTAGTGCCAACTACATAATAAAATCACTTTCGGAACATATGTCGATGTAGCATGCCTACTGTATTGTCTATTTCCTCACATTCGTTGACATCTAAGGATAAAGAGACATGGTTTAAAGTAGGATGAACATAGTATGACATCATTCATATCATGGGCAAACAGATATAAAACAAACAGGCTATTTTATCATTGTGTGCGCACGTGAACATAACAACTAGATTACAGATCAAGACCAAAAGAATATCCTTCATCTCTTTTAAACCGTGTAAGGTGAAATGATACGTTAAGACAACTGTGTATAAAAGTGAACAGAGTAACTGACATTGGCTGCAAACCAAGTAGTTAAATGAACACATCATAGTACCAATCAGTTCAAGGCAGGAGGAGTAAGGACTTACAACAGCGGCTTGAACTGGTGTGCTCATGCCCTTCATCTTGCTGGTGTGGCAATCCTTGAAGATTTGCACTGCATTCGGTTCAGGTTCTTTTTGGTCCGCACGGGCTTTCCGCTGTATTTGGAACAAGTCAATATAGATACGATAATATGGCACAAAAAAGAAGAAGGAAGTAGCAGCTATTTACAAGAGCCTCGCAGTGTGCAATATAGCTACGAGAACCTGTTGTCTGTTGGAATTTCACTTTAGAACGGTTGGTTTTGTTCTTCAAACAGTTATCCTAGAAGAAGATACACTTGTAAGGCACATACATAAATACAAGTTCAATATGTGGTCTGATCAAATACATATAGCCTACCTGATACTTTGGATCAGACCAGTGTTTAACGAGGGCTGTCCAGTCTTCATCTGTAATATATTCCACTAGAGATGTTTGGGCGATTTCATTGTTAGCCTTGCCTTCAAAGTGAGATTTTCTAAGGTGGTACCGATACTGTCGCAGAGCAGACTGAAAAACATGAGTGCATGTTTGTTTAGTTGCATCATCTTCCAGATCCAACTTGAACCTCATCTGTTGAAAAAAAGAATGTGAGTCTTATTAGGAGGAAGCTAGAAAGTATGGGACAGAGCAAGGCAATATTACTAATTGCAATGAATAACATTACTTACAGATAAATGGTCAAGGAAGGTGTTAAACTGGGTATTGTCTTTCTCATTCCTGTACTGGATCCATGTTGGGAGGATACGCGCATGACACCTAACGGCAATGGCTGCCTCTGATACTAACTTGGCTGACTCTGTAGCATCACGTGGCCTTTTTAAACCTGCCTCAAAATGGATCTCCATTCTTCCTCCTTTAGATTTTGTTAATCTGTCAAGCATTATCCCTGATGTCTGTTTCCACTTGCGCCATGGTGCTAGTTCAACAACAAATATGGAAAGTGTTAGTGTACATCCAACTGTGAGAGTACATATAAAGGAACATGCAACTACAACTTGACTCGGTCAGGTACCATCTTGGTGTTGATGCTCATGAGGTTCATCTGATCTTGCCAAGTCCTGTTGTGTCAACAGTGCTTCGGAAGTAGTGTTAGGTGTGAAGGCAGCTTGGGAACTGGCCAGTTCTGAAGCAAACGAACGAGTAACTGGTTGAGATGCTGGTACAGTTGAAGCGGATGCTGCAGCTGGTGGAGCAGGTGATACTGTGTTTGTAGATTTAGCCGGTGGACTTGGACCTTCTACTGCACTATAAGTACCAACAGAATCTCGACGGCAGAGCCTTTTCCGTTTCACCCGATGAGTAACAACACTCCCTACTATATTATTTTCCTTGCTCTTTTTTGACTTTGCCATGTCAAGCTGTACCCACAACACAAAAGAATAAAATCACTCTTCAGAACTCATTGATGCATGATACAGACAAGCAATACTTTGATGTAAGACAACCGTATGAGGATGGAATATGTAAGAAAAACAGGACGACATGACATATTCACAGCTACGATGTGCAAACTAAGCAGAAGGATTTTCAAGAAAATAGAAGTAACGCAAGCTAGACACCATATGAAAGATGCAACCAATATTACTCTGCCAAGTTAAAAGTGTCTTGTCATAAGTGGCAATTCGAAAAATTAGAAGCAGTACAACATAGAAATCAATGCAAGATGCAACCACTATCAAACTGCCATGTTAAAAGCGTCCAATCATGAGTTACTGATGCGGGATACACAACAGCAGTACTTTGATGTAAGAACATGGTATGATAGATAGATGCAGTGTATTCTAGACACAAAAAGCCATGTCATATGCACATGTATAACGTATAAACTCAGCAGGTGCAATTTAATCAAAATAGAAGAAATACAAGCTAGACAACATATGCAACATGAAACCAATTATCACACTGTCAACTTAGAGCAAGCACCTGCGATGGTGGAGTGCGGGAGATGAACTCATCATGTAGACTTGGGACTTCAACTTCATTAGCAGTAGCAGTGGCAAATCTAGAGAGTCTCTGCTTGCGTTGGTGCGGAGTACCACCAATGTGTCTTATGGGTAAGTGATTGTTGCAGGTATAAGTTGTAAGCTACGCAGATGCAATTCAACATAATCTGTAGGACCTTGAAGTATGTCTAGAGGGGGGGGGTGATTAGATTACTTGACCAATTAAAAACTTAACCTTTTCCCAATTTTAGAGTTTGACAGATTTTAGCATCTTTGGACAAGTCAAGCAATCATCACACAAATCAAGCAAGCATGCAAAGAGTATATAGGCAGCGGAAATTAAAGCATGTAACTTGCAAGAAAGTAAAGGGAAGGGTTTGGAGGATTCAAACACAGTTGGAGACACGGATGTTTTTGGCGTGGTTCCGATAGGTGGTGCTATCGTACATCCATGTTGATGGAGACTTCAACCCACGAAGGGTAATGGTTGCGCGAGTCCATGGAGGGCTCCACCCAAGAAGGGTCCATGAAGAAGCAACCTTGTCTACCCCACCATGGCCGTTGCCCACGAAGGACTTGCCTCACTAGCGGTAGATCTTCACGAAGTAGGCGATCTCCTTGCCCTTACAAACTTCTTGGTTCAAGTCCACAATCTTTGTCGGAGGCTCCCAAGTGACACCTAGCCAATCTAGGAGATACCACTCTCGAAGAAGTAACAAATGGTGCATTGATGATGAACTCCTTGCTCTTGTGCTACAAATGATAGTCTCCCCAACACTCAACTCTCTCTCATAGGATTTGGATCTGGTGGAAAGAATATTTGAGTGGAAAGCAACTTGGGGAAGGCTAGAGATCAAGATTCATATGGTAGGAATGGAATATCTTGGCCTCAACACATGAGTAGGTGGTTCTCTCTCAGAACTGTTAAGTTGGAAGCGTAGGTTTGTTCTGATGGCTCTCTCTACGAATGAAGAGGAGGTGGAGGGGTATATATAGCCTCCACACAAAATCTAACCGTTACACACAATTTACCAATCTCGGTGGGACCGAATCAATAAACTCGGTCAGACCGATTTAGTAAACCTAGTGACCGTTAGTATTTTCGGTGGGACCGAAACGCAACTCGGTGAGACCGATATGGTTAGGATTAGGGCATAACATAATCTCGGTGAGACCGATTACACAAACTCGGTAGGACCAATTTTGGTAATAAGCTCACGAGAGAGTTGGTCAGGTAAACTCGGTGGGACCGATTTGCTCTTTTTGGTGAGACCAAAATGTTACAAAAGGGAAACAGGGAGTTTACATTGCAATCTCGGTGGGACCGATTGCTTACTTCGGTTAGACCGAAACATTACGAAGGGAAACAGAGAGATTACAATCCCATCTCGGTGAGACCGAGATCCCTATCGGTGAGACTGATTTGCCTAGGGTTTGTGGCAGTGGCTATGACATCTGAACTCGGTGTCGCCGGATAGAAAGAATCGGTGAGACCGATTTTGGCTTTAGGTTTAGGTCATATGTGGATGTGAGAAAGTAGTTGAGGGTTTTGGAGCATATCACTAAGCACATGAAGCAAGAGGCTCATTAAGCAACACCTCATCCCTCCTTGATAGTATTGGCTTTTCCTATAGACTCAATGTGATCTTGGATCACTGAAATATAAAATGAAGAGTCTTGAGCTTTTGAGCTTGAGCCAATCCTTTGTCCTTGATATTTTGAGGGATCCACTTTCATCATCCATGCCATGCCATTCATTGAGCTTTCCTGAAATATATGTCTTGGAATAGCATTAGCTCAATGAGCTATATGTTGTTATGAATTACCAAAACCACCTAGGGATAGTTGCACTTTCAATCTCCCCCTTTTTGGTAGTTGATGACAACATATAGATCAAAGCTTCGACATATGATAATAAGATTGAAAAACATCGTCGCTTTGAGAAGTATGTGATAAGCAAGAGCTCCCCCTAAATTTGTGCATAGTTTAAGATTTGCTTTGGACTGCAAATGCACAAGGAATTAGGCTCATGGGTTACTCTTCCATGTCACATACATCTTGGTGGAGCGCTCAAAATAATAAAGATTGAATACATGCACTCATCACCAAGCAAAGTGAATGATCATATAAGGATAAGTAAGATAATAACATATAATCAAGCATAAGTGTAGCTTATGATCAAACACATGATCATCAATGTCTCACAGGTAATGCATAGTATCTCAAGCAATTAAAAGCAAACAAGTTTAACCAAGAAGACAAGAGAGAACAAAAAACAACAAATCTCTCTCTCGAAGCCTATGATCTATACATTTTTCTCCCCCTTTGGCAACAAGTTACCAAAAAGTTCATAGAAAATGCATAGTGATAGATCGTCTCTCAGGCTTGGTCTTCAGTTGGTGGTGTAGAGATGGCTCCTTGGACGAAGACTTCAGTTGATGTAGAGGGAGCTGGAGGAGTTGGTGCTGGAGCTGGTTTCCCTGGAGCTGTAGGAGCTGTAGCTGGTGCAGATGATGTAGCTCTTGTGTCTGTCATAGGCACTGCAGCTGACCTCTGAGCTCTAGGCACTCTGGCAAATGCATCTGTGGTTGTCTTGCCCTTCCTCTCCTGCATGTCATCCTGCAGCTGTTCCACAACTGACTGAATCTTAGTTACTTTGACATCAAGATCATAGAATTTTTGTTCCATGATCCTTTCCAGGCTCTCCTGGTTTTGAGTTAGGGTGCCAACCCCTTCTCAATCCTCAGTGTTGATGCTATCAAGTAACCAAGCTGCTCTTGTTTGGTCTTCAAGAAATACTCAGATGCCTCCTCTTGAGTTGGCATCTTGGTAGCCTTCTCTTTCCTTGCTTTCTCTTTCTTCATCTTGAGCTTGCACTGATGATGGATCATTCTCATTCATGACAACTTGATTGTCCTCAAAGTCTGGATAGAGAGGAAAATGTTCCTTATGTTGGAAATATGCCCTAGAGGCAATAATAAAAGTGTTATTATTATATTTCCTTGTTCATGATAATTGTCTTTTATTCATGCTATAACTGTATTATCCGGAAATCGTAATACACGTGTGAATACATAGACCACAATATGTCCCTAGTGAGCCTCTAGTTGACTAGCTCGTTGTGATCAACAGATAGTCATGGTTTCTGGCTATGGACATTGGATGTCGTTGATAACGGGATCACATCATTAGGAGAATGATGTGATGGACAAGACCCAATCCTGAGCATAGCACAAAGATCGTGTAGTTCGTTTGCTAGAGCTTTGCCAATGTCAGGTATCTCTTCCTTCGACCATGAGAGCGTGTAACTCCTGGATACCGTAGGAGTGCTTTGGGTGTATCAAACGTCACAACGTAACTGGGTGACTATAAAGGTGCACTACAGGTATCTCCGAAAGTATCTATTGTTTTATGCGGATCGAGACTGGGATTTGTCACTCCGTGTAAACGGAGAGGTATCTCTGGGCCCACTCGGTAGGACCTCATCATATGCGCAATGTGACCAAGGAGTTGATCACGGGATGATGTGTTACGGAACGAGTAAAGTGACTTGCCGGTAACGAGATTGAACAAGGTATTGGATACCGACGATCGAATCTCGGGCAAGTAACATACCGATAGACAAAGGGAATTGAATACGGGATTGATTAAGTCCTTGACATCGTGGTTCATCCGATGAGATCATCGTGGAACATGTGGGAGCCATCATGGGTATCCAGATCCCGCTGTTGGTTATTGACCGGAGAACGTCTCGGTCATGTCTGCATGTCTCCCGAACCCGTAGGGTCTACACACTTAAGGTTTGATGACGCTAGGGTTATAAAGGAAGTTTGTATGTGGTTACCGAATGTTGTTCGGAGTCTCGGATGAGATCCCGGACGTCACGAGGAGTTCCGGAATGGTCCGGAGGTAAAGATTTATATATGGGAAGTCCTATTTTGGCCACCGGAAAATGTTCGGGATTTTTCGGTATTGTACCGGGAAGGTTCTAGAAGGTTCCGGAGTGGGGCCCACCTGCATGGGGGGACCCACATGAACGTGGGTAGTGGGGGCAAGGCCCCACACCCCTGGTCAAGGCGCACCAAGATCCCCCCTTAGAAGGAATAAGATCATATCCCGAAGGGATAAGATCAAGATCCCTAAAAAGGGGGGATAACAATCGGTGGGGAAGGAAATGATGGGATTTCTTTCCTCCCACCTTGGCCAACGCCCCAATGGACTTGGAGGGCAAGAAACCAGCCCCTCCACCCCTATATATAGTGGGGAGATGCATGGGAGCTTCAGACGAAGTTCTGGCGCAGCCCTCCCCCTCTCACAAGTACTCCTCCTCTCCCGCGGTGCTTGGCGAAGCCCTGCAGGATTGCCACGCTCCTCCACCACCACCACGCCGTTGTGCTGCTGTTGGATGGAGTCTTCCTCAACCTCTCCCTCTCTCCTTGCTGGATGAAGGCGTGGGAGACGTCACCGGGCTGTACGTGTGTTGAACGCGGAGGTGCCGTGCGTTCGGCACTTGATCATCGGTGATTTGAATCACGACGAGTACGACTCCATCAACCCCGTTCACTTGAACGCTTCCGCTTAGCGATCTACAAGGGTATGTAGATGCACTCTCCTTCTACTCGTAGCTGGTTTCTCCATAGATAGATCTTGGTGACACGTAGGAAATTTTTTGAATTTCTGCTACGTTCCCCAACAGTGGCATCATGAGCTAGGTCTATTGCGTAGATTCTTTGCACAAGTAGAACACAAAGTAGTTGTGGGCGTTGATGTTGTTCAATATGCTTACCGTTACTAGTCCAATCTTGTTTCGACGGTATTGTAGGATGAAGCGGCCCGGACCGACCTTACACGTACTCTTACGTGAGACAGGTTCCACCGATTGACATGCACTTGGTGCATAAGGTGGCTAGCGGGTGCCAGTCTCTCCCACTTTAGTCGGAACGGATTCGATGAAAAGGGTCCTTATGAAGGGTAAATAGCAATTGGCATATCACGTTGTGGTTTTGCGTAGGTAAGAAACGTTCTTGCTAGAAACCAATAGCAGCCACGTAAAACATGCTAACAACAATTAGTGGACGTCTAACTTGTTTTTGCAGGGTATGCTATGTGATGTGATATGGCCAAAAGGATGTGATGAATAAGTGATGTATGAGATTGATCATGTTCTTGTAATAGGATTCACGACTTGCATGTCGATGAGTATGACAACCGGCAGGAGCCATAGGAGTTGTCTTTATTTATTGTATGACCTGCGTGTCATTGAAGAACGCCATGTAAACTACTTTACTTTATTGCTAAACGCGTTAGTCATAGAAGTAGAAGTAGTCGTTGGCGTGACAACTTCATGAAGACACGATGATGGAGATCATGATGATGGAGATCATGGTGTCATGCCGGTGACAAGATGATCATGGAGCCCCGAAGATGAAGATCAAAGGAGCTATATGATATTGGCCATATCATGTCACTACTCTATTTGATTGCATGTGATGTTTATCATGTTTATGCATCTTGTTTGCTTAGAACGACGGTAGTAAATAAGATGATCCCTTACAACAATTTCAAGAAGTGTTCTCCCCTAACTGTGCACCGTTGCTACAGTTCGTCGCTTCTAAGCACCACGTGATGATCGGGTGTGATGGATTCTTACGTTCACATACAACGGGTGTAAGACAGTTTTACACAGCGAAAACACTTAGGGTTAACTTGACGAGCCTAGCATGTACAGACATGGCCTCGGAACACGGAGACCGAAAGGTCGAGCATGAGTCGTATAGTAGATACGATCAACATGAAGATGTTCACCGATGATGACTAGTCCGTCTCACGTGATGATCGGACACGGCCTAGTTGACTCAGATCATGTGATCACTTAGATGACCAGAGGGATGTCTATCTAAGTGGGAGTTCATAAGATGAACTTAATTATCCTGAACATAGTCAAAAGACCTTTTGCAAATTATGTTGTAGTTCACGCTATAGTTCTACTGTTTTAGTTATGTTCCTAGAGAAAATATAGTTGAAAGTTGATAGTAGCGATTATGCGAACAGTAGAAAGCTTATGTCCTTAATGCACTGCTCAGTGTGCTGAACCCCAAACGTCGTTTGTGGATGTTCCGAACATCGAACATACACGTTTTGATAACTGCGTGATAGTTCAGTTAAATGGTTTAAGTAGAGGCACCAAAGACGTTTTCGAAACATCGCGGAACATATGAGATGTTTCGAGGGCTGAAATTGGGATTTCAGGCTTGTGCTCACGTCAAGAGGTATAAGACCTCCGACGATTCTCTTAGCCTGCAAACTAAGGGAGAAAATCTCAATCGTTGAGCTTGTGCTCAGATTGTCTGAGTGCAACAATCACTTGAATTGAGTGGGAGTTGATCTTCCAAATGAGATAGTGATGTTTCTCCAAAGTCATTGCCACCGAGCTGCTAGAGCTTCGTGATGAACTATAACATATCAGGGATAAATAAGATGATCCTTGAGGTATTCACGATGTTTGACACCGCGAAAGTAGAAATCAAGAAGGAGCATCAATTGTTGATGGTTGGTGAAACCACTAGTTTCAAGAAGGGCAAGGGCAAGAAGGGATACTTCATGAAACGGCAAATCAGCTGCTGCTCCAGTGAAGAAACCCAAGGTTGAACCCAAACCCGAGACTAAGTGCTTATGTAATAAGGGGAACAGTCACTAGAGCAGAATTACCCTAGATACTTGGTAGATGAGAAGGCTGGCAAGGTCGATAGAAGTATATTGGATATACATTATGTTAATGTGTACTTTACTAGTACTCCTAGTAGCACCAGGGTATAAGATACCGGTTCGGTTGCTAAGTGTTTGTAACTCGAAATAAAAGCTACGGCATAAATGGAGACTAGCTAAAGGTGAGCTGACGATATGTGTTGGAAGTGTTTCCAATGTTGATATGATCAAGCATCGCACGCTCCCTCTACCATCGAGATTTGGTGTTTGCATTGAGCATAGACATGATTGGATTATGTCTATCGCAATATGGTTATTCATTTAAAGAGAATAATGGTTACTCTATTTATTTGAATAATACCTTCAATGGTCTTGCACCTAAAATGAATGGTTCATTGAAATCTCGATCGTAGTGATACACATGTTCATGCCAAAAGATAGTAATGATAGTACCACCTATTTGTGGCACTGCCACGTAAGTCATATCGGTATAAAATGCATGAAGAAGCTCCATGTTGATGGATTTTTGGACTCACTCATTTTTGAAAAGTTTGAGACATGCGAACCATGTCTATTGGTATATATGCATGAAGAAACTCCATGCAAATGGACCGTTTGAACTCACTTGATTTTGAATCACTTGAGATATGCAAATCATACCACATGGGCAAGATGACTGAAAAGCCTCGGTTTCAGTAAGATGGAACAAGATAGCAACTTGTTGGAAGTAACACATTTTGATGTGTGCAGTCCAATGAGTGCTGAGGCATGCAGTGAATATCATTATGTTCTTACTTCACAGATGATTCGAGTAGATGTTGAATATATTTACTTGATGAAACACAAGTCTGAATTATTGAATGGTTCAAGTAATTTCAGAGTAAAGTTGAAGATCATCGTGACAAGAGGATAAAATGTCTATGATAAGATCATAGAGATGAGTATCTGAGTTACGAGTTTTGGCACACAATTAAGACATTGTGGAAATTGTTTCGCAATTAATACCGCCTGGAACACCATAGTGTGATGGTGTGTCCGTACATCATAACTGCACCCTATTGGATATGATGCATACCATGATGTCTCTTATCGAATTACCACTATCGTTCATGGGTTAGGCATTAGAGACAACCACATTCACTTTAAATAAGGCACCACGTAATTCCGTTGAGATGACACCGTATGAATTATGGTTTAGAGAAACCTAAGTTGTCGTTTCTTAAAAGTTTGGGGCTACGACGCTTATGTGAAAAAGTTTCAGGCTGATAAGCTAGAACCCAAAGCGGATAAATGCATCTTCATAGGACACCCAAAACAGTTGGGTATACCTCCTGTCTCAGATCCAAAAGCAATAAAGGATTGTTTCTTGAATCAGGTCCTTTCTCGAGGAAAGGTTTCTCTCGAAAGAATTGAGTGGGAGGATGGTGGAGACTTGATGAGGTTATTGAACCATCACTTCAACCAGTGTGTAGCAGGGCACAGGAAGTTGTTCCCGTGGCACCTACACCAATTGAAGTGGAAGCTTATGATAGTGATCATGAAACTTCAGATCAAGTCACTCCCAAACCTCGTAGGATGACAAGGATGCGTACTACTTGAGAGTGGTACGTAATCCTGTCTTGGAAGTCATGTTGCTAGACAACAATGAGCCTATGAGCTATGGAGAAGCGATGGTGGGCCCGGATTCCGATAAATGGCTTGAGGCCATAAAATCCGAGAGAGGATCCATGTATGAAAACAAAGTGAAGACTTTGGCAGAACGGCTCGATGGTCGTAAGGCAAATGAGTACGGATGGATTTTAAAAGGAAGACAGACAATGATGGTAAGAATTACCATTAAGAAAGCTCGACTTGTCGTTAAGATGTTTTCCGACAAGTTCAAGGAGTTGACTACGATGAGATTTTCTCACTCGTAGCGATGCTAAGAGTCTGTTGGAATTATATTAGCGATTACTGCATTATTTATGAAATCTTGCAGATAGGATGTCAAAACATTGTTTCCTCGACGATTTTCTTGAGGAAAGGTTGTATGTGATACAACCGGAAGGTTTTGTCAATCCCGAAAGATGCTAATAAGTATGCAAAGCTCCAGCAATCCTTCTAAGGACTGGAGTGAGCATCTCGGAGTTGGAATGTATGCTTTGATGATGATCAAAGATTTTGGGTTTGTACAAAGTTTATGAGAAACTTGTATTTCCAAAGAAGTGAGTGGGAGCACTATAGAATTTTTGATAAGTATATGTTGTTGACATATTGTTATGGATCAGAAATGACGTAGAATTTCTAGAAATCATACAGGGTTATTTGGAAAGTGTTTTTCAACGGAAAGCCTGGATTAAGCTACTTGAACATTGAGCATCAAGATCTATAAGGATAGATCAAAATGCTTAATGATACTTTCAAATGAGCACATACCTTGACATGATCTTGAAGGTGTTCAAGATGGATCAGTCAAAGAAGAAGTTCTTGCCTAAGTTGTAAGGTACGAAGTTAAGACTTAAATCTCGACCTCGGCAGAAAAGAGAGAAAGGACGAAGGTCGTCCCCTATGCTTAAGACATAGGCTCTACAGTATGCTATGCTGTGTACCGCACCTGAAGTGTGCCTTGCCATGAGTCAGTCAAGGGGTACAAGAGTGATCCAAAAATGGATCATAGGACAGCGGTCAAAGTTATCCTTAGTAACTAGCGGACTAAGGAATTTTTCTCGGTTATGGAGGTGGTAAAAGAGTTCGTCATAAAGGGTTACGTCGATACAAGCTAAACACCTATACGGATAGCTCTGAGTAGAGAGACCGGATACATATAATGGAGCAACAATTTAGAATAGCTCCAAGTAGAACAGTTATTTGGAATAGCTCCAAATAGAGCGTGGTAGCTGCATCTAGGAGATGACATAGAGATTTGTAAAGCACACACGGATCTGAAAGGTTCAGACCCGTTGACTAAAACCTCTATCACAAGCAACATGATCAAACATAAAACTCATTGAGTGTAAATCACATAGTGATGTGAACTAGACTACTGACTCTAGTAAACTCTTGGGTATTAGTCACATGGCGATGTGACCTGTGAGTGTTAATCACATGGCGATGTGAACTAGATTATTGACTCTAGTGCAAGTGGGAGACTGTTGGAAATATGCCCTAGAGGCAATAATAAAAGTGTTATTATTATATTTCCTTGTTCATGATAATTGTCTTTTATTCATGCTATAACTGTATTATCCGGAAATCGTAATACACGTGTGAATACATAGACCACAATATGTCCCTAGTGAGCCTCTAGTTGACTAGCTCGTTGTGATCAACAGATAGTCATGGTTTCCTGGCTATGGACATTGGATGTCGTTGATAACGGGATCACATCATTAGGAGAATGATGTGATGGACAAGACCCAATCCTGAGCATAGCACAAAGATCGTGTAGTTCGTTTGCTAGAGCTTTGCCAATGTCAGGTATCTCTTCCTTCGACCATGAGAGCGTGTAACTCCTGGATACCGTAGGAGTGCTTTGGGTGTATCAAACGTCACAACGTAACTGGGTGACTATAAAGGTGCACTACAGGTATCTCCGAAAGTATCTATTGTTTTATGCGGATCGAGACTGGGATTTGTCACTCCGTGTAAACGGAGAGGTATCTCTGGGCCCACTCGGTAGGACCTCATCATATGCGCAATGTGACCAAGGAGTTGATCACGGGATGATGTGTTACGGAACGAGTAAAGTGACTTGCCGGTAACGAGATTGAACAAGGTATTGGATACCGACGATCGAATCTCGGGCAAGTAACATACCGATAGACAAAGGGAATTGAATACGGGATTGATTAAGTCCTTGACATCGTGGTTCATCCGATGAGATCATCGTGGAACATGTGGGAGCCATCATGGGTATCCAGATCCCGCTGTTGGTTATTGACCGGAGAACGTCTCGGTCATGTCTGCATGTCTCTCGAACCCGTAGGGTCTACACACTTAAGGTTCGATGACGCTAGGGTTATAAAGGAAGTTTGTATGTGGTTACCGAATGTTGTTCGGAGTCCCTAATGAGATCCCGGACGTCACGAGGAGTTCCGGAATGGTCCGGAGGTAAAGATTTATATATGGGAAGTCCTATTTTGGCCACCGGAAAATGTTCGGGATTTTTCGGTATTGTACCGGGAAGGTTCTAGAAGGTTCCGGAGTGGGGCCCACCTGCATGGGGGGACCCACATGAACGTGGGTAGTGGGGGCAAGGCCCCACACCCCTGGTCAAGGCGCACCAAGATTCCCCCTTAGAAGGAATAAGATCATATCCCGAAGGGATAAGATCAAGATCCCTAAAAAGGGGGGATAACAATCGGTGGGGAAGGAAATGATGGGATTTCTTTCCTCCCACCTTGGCCAACGCCCCAATGGACTTGGAGGGCAAGAAACCAGCCCCTCCACCCCTATATATAGTGGGGAGACGCATGGGAGCTTCAGACGAAGTTCTGGCGCAGCCCTCCCCCTCTCACAAGTACTCCTCCTCTCCCGCGGTGCTTGGCGAAGCCCTGCAGGATTGCCACGCTCCTCCACCACCACCACGCCGTTGTGCTGCTGTTGGATGGAGTCTTCCTCAACCTCTCCCTCTCTCCTTGCTGGATCAAGGCGTGGGAGACGTCACCGGGCTGTACGTATGTTGAACGTGGAGGTGCCGTGCTTTCGGCACTTGATCATCGGTGATTTGAATCACGACGAGTACGACTCCATCAACCCCGTTCACTTGAACGCTTCCGCTTAGCGATCTACAAGGGTATGTAGATGCACTCTCCTTCTACTTGTAGCTGGTTTCTCCATAGATAGATCTTGGTGACACGTAGGAAATTTTTTGAATTTCTGCTACGTTCCCCAACACCTTATCCAACTGATACTTTTGTGTGCCCATCTTTGAGTTAATCAACTCCTGAATCTGTGGGGCATATCCACAACTTCTCTTCTGATCTGCTGCTGTCCTCTTAATGGTTTCTACCATAAGGCTCATGACCTTGAATTTTTGGGGCACATCAAAAATGTGAATCATGTTAATTGCATGCCCTCTTATCATGTTGTGGTCACCTGATTTGGGCAAAAGAGGGTGCCTTAAGATCCAGTTGATCATAGGCAGCCCTAACAGAAGAAAATGGACTGACCCAAATGAGAAAGTCTCAAGGGCTTTGTCTAGGATATCTTTGTACATATGTGACATAGAATTGTGTCCCATCTTCTTCTTGGCATATATATCCAAATCATCTTCACTCTCTTTTGGGGCATTGATCAGATTTGCCCATTCCTCTATGGTTGACTGATATCTTGTTCCTTCAAACATCCAAACTATCCTGCCATCTGGATAGAAGTGTGCTGTGGAGTAGAATTGCATAATGAGTTCATCATTCCAGTTGGTGAGCTTCTGCCCAACAAAATCTGCAACTCCACAAGCAATGAAACTGTCTTGCACTCCAGGATAGTGTTCTTCATTTTCCTTTATGTAGGTCCAGTCGACCCATCTCATATCACACACTATATGCTTCTTGTCCAACAAGATTGTCTCATAGAAGTCCTGCTGCTCCTTGGTGTGGAACCTGTAATCTACAGCAGTCATTCTCCTGGTGGCATATGGATCAGACAATCTCCATAGCCTCAACCCTGAGTCTTTCCTGATCTTCATGTTCTCAGCCACAGGATGAGCATCATTGTGGTCTGGAATCTTGGGTTTGAGCTTTCTTAGGACCTGCCCTTCTTCATCTTCCTCAGCAGCAACCTCAGGCATTGGGGCCTTGTTCTTCTTAGCTGCTGGTATACTCCTGGTATTCTCTTTGGTGCAATTTTGGGCTTGGGGGCAGCTTTGGGTGGTTCTTTGGGCTTGGATGTTGCAGCCCCTGACTTTATTGCATCACCCATAAGCTTCTGTGCCTTTGGTGCTGGTGCAGCAACCTCTTCTTCCTCTTCCATCATGGAAGGTTGACCAACAACTCTGGCCATGGTCTTCTTGACCCTTTCATTCCTTTTCTTTCCTTCTACAACTGGCTCTTCAGGCATCTTAGGTATTTGAGTTGATCCTCTGGCTTTGGACATTGGCTGTCTTCCTGTTGGCCTTTTGATCTTCATGCCTGGCTTTATGTTCTTTGCTGAGCCATACTCCTTCTTGAGCACTACCTTCTTGGAAGTAGCCTCATCTTCTGCTGCCACATAGTCCTCATCCTCTGAGTCTGAGGTTCTGTTCCTTCTAGCTCTTGTGGCTGCTTTGGGCAAGTTGCTTGGAGTACTTCTGTTGCCTTCATCTGAAGAACTTGAGGGACTAGTGCCCTCACTCATGTGAATCTGCTCTTCTTCCCTATTCTGACTGTCACTTTGGTCTGACATGCTGCAAATCACTGACTGTTGACCCTGTGAATAGTTATAGTTGAGACAGAGTGGATGCGCATCACAAAATGCAGAGATTTTTGTAAAAGAATGATTTAAAAAAATTAGTTTTAGTTTCCATAGAAAGCATTTCGAATCTACCGATTTCAAACTCGGTGATACCGAAGTAGTTTTGGAACCTAAACTAGTGATCTCAGGCAGACCGAGTCATAGTTCGGTGGCACCGAGACTGCTAGGGTTTCACAAAGTTCTAAAATCGGTCACACTGATTTGTAATTCTCGGTCAGACCGAGACTTACTAGTGCAATGGCGTTAGCCAAATCAGTGGGACCAAGTTTTTCAACTCGGTGGGTCCGAGATAGTTTCGGCGGAAACCTAACCCTAAATTTTCGAATCACATCTATTCTAAGGATCACATTGGCTGGATAGGAGTGTTTTAATCGTGGCAAGATGCATTACGAACACAATGTGCTGAGAATCAGATGAGGAAAGCACTGTGATTGAGTTCATACCCTAGTTCGGCGGTGAACTCACTACGGCGGCAACGGCGGAGAAGAAATGCATTGACAGTGGCGGAGACCAGCGACAGGAGGCAGCTGGCGACGAATTCAACGATCCGTAGACCTAGTAGGCAGAGCGAGCTACGCGCGGGCGAAGGGGTTTGGAGGAATTTCCAAATTTTTGCCCGTGTCTATATATAGCCCAGCACTGTCGGTGTGACCGAGTTGAACAGCTCGGTGGCACCGAGATGCATAACTGTTAACAGTTACAGCAACTCGGTGTGACCGAAAAGTTCATATCAGTTGCACCGAGATGGAAAACCTAGATCGACTTAATGATCTCGGTTGGACCGAAATGGAGGAATCGGTCAGACCGAGAATCACAAAGAAGTTTTGGAAGTTTAAGTCTATGACGAATCAGGGACTCCAAGTGCTCCTCACACAGAGTGGTTCGAATCTGACTTGTTCAAATTTTGTGATGTAGCATGAATAGAGTTTGAGACGAGAAAAGCATAGATAGTACACATCATCTTGAGAAAAGCATAGATAATACACCCTCAAGAACTCTCTAGTTCTTCTTCTTTGGGATCCACATCATCTTGATGGGAATCCTTGGAGTTGTAGTTGTACTTGATGAAGTAGAACTTGACGTAGTCTTGGGAACCCACTTGACCAAGGCCTTAGGTGCTTCTTCAAATGCATCAATCTCCTCTTGAAGCTTGTCCTTGCCTTTATGGTCTTGTGGTGGAAGATCATCTTGAGCTTGTGTTCCCTTGAAAGAAGTAGGATCATACTTCTCTTGTTGAGGAACAAACTTCGTCTTGGGGTATTGATCTTCTTCCCACTCAACTCCATTGGCATTGAACTTTCGTTCAAAACCAACACCTTGATTCTTCCGGTGCCTTCCTTGCTTGCGTACAATTTCCTTGAATTGCTTACTCCCAGCAAGGCTCTTGTATACACCTTTATCTATAATTCCCTTCAATAAGCTATTTTCTTGCTCAAGTGTAACTTGGCTAAGAGAATCATTAGTGGAATCAAGAGAACTACTAGAAGCAACAATATTGGATTTAGCATAGTTATTGTTACTACTAGAGGAAGAATCTTTCTTGTTCTTGTTACTAGACTTGACTTGAGGCATGTAAGTAGATAAGAGTAAATGCTTGGCAATATAAGAAGAACTTTTCTTGCGAATATCATCATTGATTGCCTTTAAGAACTCATGCTCTTGCTCAAGATTGAGCTTTTCAAAGCGTAACTTCTCATGAGCCCTTAAAATTTCTCGATGATTTTTGAAGATAGTTTCATGAGCTAACTTAAGAGTGTTTAGTTCTTTAGTTAGAAGCTCAATCCTCTCCTTATCATTGTCATTCGTTTTATCTTGTTTAGCATGATTAATTGACGTTTCATCATAGTATTCATCACTAGAGTTGTCAATAAGTAAATCATCATCACCTAGCAAGTCATCTTCATCACTATTGAAATCAACATACTCGGGATGTGTTACCTTTGGACCTTTGGCCATGAAGCATCTTCCAATTCCTTCATTTGGTGAGTCAAATATGTCGTAGGAGTTGGTTGACACAAGTGCTAGACCGGCAACACCTTCATCTTGAGTATGTTCAGAGTCGGAGTGATAGCTTCTTTCGGAGTGATGTTCAGATTCGGAACCGGATACCCATTCACCAACATGAGCTTGATGTCTTCGTTTTGTGTAGCTCTTTGATGACTTGTCCTTTCTTTCCGAATCTTTGCTTCTCCGTGAGGGTCTTCGTTCATAACGATCATCTCTACTCCTTCTCTCTCTTGGTGGTGATTCTTCTCTTCTACTTCTTCTTTTTGGAGAATCTTCTCTTCTTTTGTAGGGTGCCGTACACTCATTGGAATAGTGTCCGGGTCTCCCACAATTGTAGCAGTTGTGCTCTCGACTGGAAGATCTTTTGTCATTGTAGGACCTTGACTTAGAGCTTCTTTCTTTGCTTCTACTCTTATAGAATTTGTTGAAATTTTTGACCATTAAGCTCAATTCTTCATTAAAGGTTTGTTTCTCACTTGATGATGTGGGGGCTTCACATGAGGCTTTGTAAGCACCACTTGACTTGTTGTGAAGTTCCTCCTTATCCTTGAGTGACATCTCATGAGCAACAATTCTACCAATGACCACTGTTGGCTTGAGATTCTTGTAATTGGGCATCATTTGAATCAATGTGCACATGGTATCATATTTTCCATCCAATGCTCTTAGGATCTTCTTGATGATGAATCTGTCGGTCATCTCTTCACTCCCTAAGCCGGCAATCTCATTTGTGATAAGAGCAAGCCTAGAGTACATTTCAGCGACACCTTCACCATCCTTTATTTTGAACTTGTCAAGCTGACTTTGGAGCACATCCAACTTGGATTCCTTGACGGAGTCGGTACCTTCATGCATATCAATCAAAGTGTCCCAAATTTCCTTTGCATTCTCAAGACGGCTGATTTTGTTGAATTCTTCAGGGCACAATCCATTGAAGATGATATCACAATCTTGAGCGTTGTATTGCAGCATCTTCAATTCTTCCGCATTAGCTTCACGGTTCGGCTCTCTCCCATCAAAGAATTCACCTTGCAAGCCAATAAAAATAATAGCCCAAACGACGGGGTTATGTCCGAGAATATGCATTTTCATCTTATGCTTCCAACTAGCAAAATTAGTTCCATCAAAGTAAGGACCTCTACGGTGATAATTTCCCTCGCTAGACGCCATACTCTCCTAGGTTGTGAAACCAAGGCTATGACCACCAAAAGCTATGGAAATCAAAGCAAATGGAGACCAAGGCTCTGATACCACTTGTAGGACCTTGAAGTATGTCTAGAGGGGGGTGATTAGACTACTTGACCAATTAAAAACTTAACCTTTTCCCAATTTTAGAGTTTGACAGATTTTAGCATCTTTGGACAAGTCAAGCAATCATCACACAAATCAAGAAAGCATGCAAAGAGTATATAGGCAGCGGAAATTAAAGCATGCAACTTGCAAGAAAGTAAAGGGAAGGGTTTGGAGGATTCAAACGTAGTTGGAGACTCGGATGTTTTTGGCGTGGTTCCGATAGGTGGTGCTATCGTACATCCACGTTGATGGAGACTTCAACCCACGAAAGGTAACGGTTGCGCGAGTCCACGGAGGGCTCCACCCAAGAAGGGTCCACGAAGAAGCAACCTTGTCTATCCCACCATGGCCGTCGCCCACGAAGGACTTGCCTCACTAGCGGTAGATCTTCACGAAGTAGGCGATCTCCTTGCCCTTACAAACTTCTTGGTTCAAGTCCACAATCTTTGTCGGAGGCTCCCAAGTGACACCTAGCCAATCTAGGAGACACCACTCTCCAAGAAGTAACAAATGGTGCGTTGATGATGAACTCCTTGCTCTTGTGCTTCAAATGATAGTCTCCCCAACACTCAACTCTCTCTCATAGGATTTGGATCTGGTGGAAAGAAGATTTGAGTGGAAAGCAACTTGGGGAAGGCTAGAGATCAAGATTCATATGGTAGGAATGGAATATCTTGGCCTCAACACATGAGTAGGTGGTTCTCTCTCAGAACTGTTAAGTTGGAAGTGTAGGTTTGTTCTGATGGCTCTCTCTACGAATGAAGAGGAGGTGGAGGGGTATATATAGCCTCCACACAAAATCTAACTATTACACACAATTTACCAATCTCGGTGGGACCGAATCAATAAACTCGATCAGACCGATTTAGTAAACCTAGTGACCGTTAGGATTTTCGGTGGGACCGAAATGCAACTCGGTGAGACTGATATGGTTAGGGTTAAGGCATAACATAATCTCGGTGAGAACGATTACACAAACTCGGTAGGACCGATTTCGGTAATAAGCTAACCAGAGAGTTGGCCAGGTAAACTCGGTGGGACCGATTTGCTCTTTTCGGTGAGACCGAAATGTTATAAAAGGGAAACAAAGAGTTTACATTGCAATCTCGGTAGGACCGATCGCTCATTTCAGTTAGACCGAAACGTTACGAAGGGAAACAGAGGGATTACAATCCCATCTCGATGAGACCAAGATCCCTATCGGTGAGACCGATTTGCCTAGGGTTTGTGGCAGTGGCTATGACATCTGAACTCGGTGGCGCCGGATAGAAAGTATCGGTGAGACCGATTTTGGCTTTAGGTTTAGGTCATATGTGGATGTGAGAAAGTAGTTGAGGGTTTTGGAACATATCACTAAGCACATGAAGCAAGAGGCTCATTAAGCAACACCTCATCCCTCCTTGATAGTATTGGCTTTTCCTATAGACTCAATGTGATCTTGGATCACTGAAATATAAAATGAAGAGTCTTGAGCTTTTGAGATTGAGCCAATCCTTTGTCCTTGATATTTTGAGGGATCCACTTTCATCATCCATGCCATGCCATTCATTGAGCTTTCCTGAAATATATGTCTTGGAATAGCATTAGCTCAATGAGCTATATGTTGTTATGAATTACCAAAACCACCTAGGGATAGTTGCACTTTCATAATCAGAAGCAATACAAACTATACATCATACGGAAAACGCAACCACGTATAACAGTTCCAAGTAAGAGCAAGCACCTGTGATGGTGGAGTAGGGGAGATGTGCTCATCGTGTACACGTATGTTCTAGAAACAGGAACATGTGTCATATTCACAGGCATGATGTGTAAAGTAAGCAGATGCAATTCAAGTTAGAAGCAATACAAGCTAGACATCATACGCAACATGCAACCACATATAATAGTGTCAAGTTAGAGCAAGCACCTGTGATGGTGGAGTAGGGGAGATGTGCTCATCATCTACAGAGCTACGTTGACTGTCCAACCTTGTGTTGTCTTGCGAATCTTGTTGGGAGGATGGCGGAGTAGAATCTGTAGAGACCCCCTGTTTGAGTTGCTCTGAAGGACCACCATCATCCACTGCCGAACTAATTTCCTTCAGCTGTAATGATTTTGCATTGTGAAGTCAAACCGATAAGAAAAAAGAATAAAATTCACTCTTCAGAACTCATTCATGCATGATACCGACGAACACTACTCAGATGAAAGGCAAACACATGATGCGAGGATGGAATATGTATGAAAAACAGGATGGTGTGACATATTCACACCTATGATGTGGTAACTAAGCAGAAGACATTTCAACAAATTAGAAGCACTGCAAGCTAGACACCATATGAAAGATGCAACCAATATCACTCTGCCAAGTTCAAATTGTATGGCGTTTCAACAAATTAGAAGCAGTATATGCTAGAAATCATATGCAAGACACAACCAATATCACAGTGGCGACTTAAAGGTGCCTTATCATAAGTGACTGATGCGGGATATGCAAGAATAGTAGTCTGATGTAGAAACAGGAACACATGTCATATTCACAGGCATTATGTGTAAAGTAAGCAGATGCAATTCAACAAAGTTAGAAGCAATACAAGCTAGACATCATACGCAACATGGAACCACATATAATAGTGCCAAGTTAGAGCAAGCACCTGTGATGGTGGAGTAGGGGAGATGTGCTCATCATCTACACAGCTACGTTGACTGTCTAGCCTTGCGTTGTCTTGCGAATCTTGTTGGGAGGATGGCGGAGTAGAATCTGTAGAGAACCTCCATTTCAGTTGCTCGGAAGGACCACCATCATCCAATGCCTTGCCAATTTCCTTCAGCTTTATTGATTTTGCATTGTGAGGTCATACCGACAAGAAAAAGGAATATCATTCGCTCTTCAGAACTCATTCATGCATGATACTGACGAACACTACTCTGATGAAAGGCAAAGTCATGATACGAGGATGGAATATGTACGAAAAAATGGACGGCTTGACATATTCACACCTATGATGTGGTAACTAAGCAGAAGGCACTTCAACAAATTAGAAACACTGCAAGACACCATATGGAAGGTGCAATCAATATCACTCTGCCAAGTTAAAACTGTCTCGTCATAGGTGGCGTTCATCAAACTAGAAGCAATACATGCTAGAAATCATATTCAAGACGCAAACCAATATCACACTGCCAACTTAAAGGTGTCCCATCATAAGTGACTGATGCAGGATACACAAGAAGAGTAGTTTCATGTAAGAACATGGTGTGATAGACAGATATAGTATGTACCAAAACAGGAAAGCGTGTCATATTCACATGTATCATGTGTAAGCTAAGCAGATGCAGTTTACACTAATTAGGAGCAATACGAGCTAGACACCATATGCAACATGCAACCAGATATCACACTGCCAAGTTAGAGCAAGCACCTTGGATGGTGGAGTAGGGGAGCGGAGACTTGGACCATGTAATGCACTATCAGTACAAGGAGAATCGGTACAGATGCTCCGTTTACGTTGCTGCAGAGGACCACCATCATCGCCTTCCTTACTCTTTTCCTTCCTCTTTCTTGATTTTGCCTTGTCAAGTCAAACCCACAAGAAAAAGGAATAAAATTTGCTCTTCAGAACTTATTGATGCATGATACTGACGAACACTACTTTCATGTAAGGCAGCCGCATGATAGGAGGATGGAATATGTATGAAAAACAGGACGGCGTGACATATTGACATGTATGATGTATAAAGTGTAAACTAAGCACAAGGTGCTTGAACTTGTTAGAATCGATGCAAGCTAGAAACCATATGAAAGATGAAACCAATATCACTCTGCCAAATTAAAAGGGTGCCCTAACAAATGTATTTGACCAAATTAGAAGCAATACATGGCAACAGGCTAGAAATAATATGCAATATGCAACGAATAAAGGTGACTCATCGTAAGTAATTGATGCAGGATACAGAAGAGAGGTAGTTTCATGTAAGAACAAGGTTAACACATAGATGTAGTGTGTACCAAAAATAGGAAGGCATGTCATATTCACAGGTATAGTGTGTAAACTAAGCAGATGCAATTTACCCTAATTAGAAGCATTACAAGCTAGACACCGTATGCAACATGCAACCACATATCACACTGCGAAGTTGGAGCAAGCACCTGTGATGGTGGTGTAGGGGAAGTGTTGTCTTCAGGTACAGAGCAACGTTCAATATCTTCATTTAGGCTTGCTGTTTCTTGAGAATCATGTGGAGAGGATGAAATTGCATTCTTTATAAGAGTATTGCGTCTCATATTAACCCACGCGCGTGACTGTCTCATCATAAGCGATAGACGCAGGATACACAAGAACAGTAGTTTGATGTAAGAACATGGTGTGATAGGCAGATGTAGTATGTACCAAAAACAGGAAGGCGTGTCATATTCACATGTATAATGTGTAAGCTAAGGAGATGCAATTTAACAAATTAGGAGCATTGATGAGGGATACACAAGAGAAGTAGTTTGATGTAAGAACATGGTTAATAGAAAGACGTAGTATGTACCAAAAACAGGAAGGCATGTCATATTCACAGGTATAATGTGTTAACTAAGCAGATGCAATTTACCCTAATTAGAAGCATTACAAGGTAGACACCATATGCAACATGCAACCACATATCACACTGCCAAGTAAGAGCAAGCACCTGCGATGGTGGTGTGGGGGAATTGCGGTGATCAACTAGAGAGCTACGTTGACTATCTTCATTTAGCCTTGCTGTTTCTTGAGAATCATGTGGGGAGGATGACACTGCACTCTTTAAACGAGTAGGGCGTCTCACAGTAACCCACCCGGGTGACTGTCTCATCATAAGTGATTGACGAGGGATACAAAAGAGCATTAGTTTGATGTACGAACATGGTTAATAGACATATGTAGTATGTATCAAAAACAGGAAGGCATGTCATTATCAAAGGTATAATGTGTAAAGTAAGCAGATGCAATTTAACCAAATTGGAAGCAATACAAGCTAGACACCATATGCAACATGCAACCACATTTGACAGCGCGAAGTTAAAGCAAGCACCTGGGATGGTTGTGTGTGGCAATTGAGATCATCAACTGCAGAGCTACTTTTACTGTCTCCAACTGCTGACACTGCACCCATTAGAGCGTTGAAACGCTTACTGCTTATCTTCGAATTACACTGGAGCGACTTCTGTCTTTTCTTTTCGGCATTCATCAACACTGCGTCAGAGTCTGAAATACCCATGCATAAAAAAACAATAGTGTGAGTATGGGTGAAGTGTGTGCACAATTAGTACAGTGTAAAGGTAGCAGATAGCAGGTCGGTGAGAAATAAATGAGGGGAGACATATGATAGCTCTACAACATGCATGGCACACTCAATTACTACAGGATTCTATGAAAATAACAGTCGACTGAAAGCAAATAGGTCAGTCCATTTTTTCTGCACCGTCCGATGTACAAAGAACGGGGAGATCGCCTTCATCTACCTCCAGCCAGTCAGTGTTGACGATCTTCCTCGAAACGCCAGCGACCATCGGCCCAGTATTCCTCCCCTGCCTGCGCCCTCCCCTCGACCTCAACGCACCGCCATGCTTGGCACCGCCCCCCGGCCATTCATTCAAGCCCTCCGACCTCCAGATCGGGCGCAAGCAGCTCCTGCGCCCCACACCCCTATGATAGACACCGATGCGCCACTTCCCCGGGGAATAGGCGGACTAGGTGCTCCGCGCACCTAAGCGGGTGCTGCTTCTTTTAATTGCGGTTCGACTGACCCTGAATTGAAATCCAGGCGGGCTACTGACCTCTAGCAAAGGTGAAATAGTAAAAGGGAGGAAACCTTGTGCATTTAGTATCACGAAGAAGATGCAGTAAGAAGCGCTCAACTAGTTTCTTTCATGGGATGAATACTGTGTGAGCGGAGACGTAAGATTTGCACGAATAAGGGAAGAGGAGTACCTCTTTCTGCTGGCAGTGCTGTGTCCTCCTTCTGTTTTTCCGACGATCTTGTTGTTCGCCGGAAACCAGAAGTTGTGGAGGACGGTGTAGCCTTGGACGAACCCATGGCCAAGTTGTTGAGTGTGGTGCGGTGGCCGTCTGTCGGCGGCGGGGAAGCAGATCCGAGGTGGCGAACGACAGCGTACCGGGAACAGCTCGGTGCGGTGGACGGTTGCGACAGTGGAGCCGCAGCGGTGAGGCGCAGGACGGCGTGGTCAGAGTGGTTCTGGTACGACGCACGTCGGCATCGGCGTCATGGAGGCAGCTCTGCCTCGGCTTCAGCTGCTAAGTCCTTGAGGGCATTGCGGTTGCGGTTGCGTTGGACAATGATGTTGGGGTACCGGCTTCGGCATGATGGAGGAGTGCGGCGGTGGATTGGCCACTATGGGGTGGAGGACGGAGGAGGTTGGGGTTTTGCGGCTGGTGGAGAGGGCGTTTTCGCGCCCACGGAGTATGAATGGGGAAACGGAGGGAGGCGGGGAACTAAGGGGGAACAATGTTTTGGTTTGAGACGCGCTTGTTTGAAATTTGGGGAAAGTTACAAACTTTGCCCCCATCTAAAATTTCGGACATATTGCGGGTTGGGGGTAGGACAGTCATGTCAGGTGTCCCAAATGTGGGCGGGATAGATTTCGGCCGAGCGCATGGGTGTTTAGGCGCCCACGGCGTATGAATGCTTCTCGGAGGCGGTTGAGACTGGCGTCTTGGTGAAGTTACAAACCTACCCCGGTTTAGACCTTTGGACATCGGGCCGATAGGCTACACGGGCCAGAGTCAGGACAGTAATTTCCTACCACCAAAACATTAGTCTCGCGCGGTTTCGGGTGACCAGAGGCCTATTTGGCGCTTCGTTCAATATTTGGGAGCAGAAGCATTAACGTTTTCGGTTCTCTTGAATTGAACTTTCAGGATTTGTCAAACTTCACAAATCTTTACTCTTGAAAATCCTAAAGCTACGATTATTTTGGAATGGAGGGGGTACATTTTAATATACATTGTACACGAGTATATATTAAAAAATATGCAACTTACCTCAGTTCATGCATGGTTCCAGGTATAATCTCCTTGGTTGCAAAAAAAAAGTTAGATATGCGTATGAATATATATACCATGTTCAAACTCACAACAAAGATTGATGCCCCCTTTTACATCTGATTTACAAATGCCATTATCTCGGGTTCAAATAGATGAATGCACTTCCTATGAATTCGAATCTTCGAAACCGCCTTTATGTTGAATTCGACATGTATTTTATTTCGTAGCTAGCAATTTGGAATGTATCCATGCAAGTGACAAATGTATAAAGTGCTTCACACTAACAACATGGAGTGCACTAATTAATGTTTATATATGAATTGCAAAAGCATCCATTGCCTGTATTTCAAACCGCTCTCACTCTATGGATCGATAATATGATATAAACACATGCACATGCTAGAATTCAATGGAGTATGAGTGTCTGATAGACCGAGTTTCTTCTATACACAATTTTGCAAAATTCATGATCTCATCCAAAAATAATAATGCCATTTATATTTTAATTTAATGCGTAGAACCGCCTTTTACACGTAGATATCTCTCTATCTAACGCATAAGTGCACACACTTTATATGCATCGACATTTCTCTTTCACACATGCTCACAATCTCTCTCAGGGTGTCGGGGTGTCTCACGCACATGCTCTCTCTGTTTCTCTATCTCTCTTTCTGACTACTATGTACCACTCTTTTCACTAATCTCAGTTGGAAAACACTATTTCTCTCACATGCATATATACACATGCACGGTCTCTACTAGCCCTCTATACGCACATATATGTGCCTACGTGTCTCCCGCACGCACATTATCTTTAGGCCTCTCTCGCACACATTGCCCCCCGACACACCTCTCTAATAGTAGTTGGCAGATATGATTTCATCATATCATTCGGTAGGATATCCCTGGCTGTTAGGCTGGATGGTAATACGAGGCAAAGTTTTACCCTAGTTCGGATCGGACCCTTGCAGTTGAAGAAAGAGCCTACTCCTGGTACTGTATATTAGTGTTAGGGGTGTGTACAAAGTACACGTGAATACCAGGCATTGTGCGTGTGTGTATACTATCGACGAACTAGCCCCCAAGCTTGTATAACATACTAAGGGCCTAGGGTTACAAATCATATATAGTCGGCTTATCACCAGTGGGGATAGAGTCCTCCGCGACTCTGGTAGCTTCGTGTTGTACGCCGAGTCCTCCACATGGGTCTCCGTATAACACGTCTCGGTCCAACCTATATGTGGCGCAGGATGGAACCGACCCATGAGTCTTCATGTTGACCCACCACAACTAGAAATGATGTGCCCACCACACCACACACGCAATCGGCCACTAAGAAAATAAGCATATACAATAGTACAACGGTATCTAGCTCACGATACGTCTCCATATTTTGTTGATGACACTGACGGACTTTGCATTTGATGCGTGCTCCGTATTTTGTTGACGACACTTACGGTCATTGTATTTGAAGCGAAAGCACGATATGGTCACTGGACTTCAGAATAAGCTCATCACGGTCACCACATACATTTTGTCGTGCTAACCAACATGTGGTTGGATGGTTAGAGGACAGTGGTTTCTCGAGCCCACCAAGGTTAAAGTCCCGGTGCTCGCATTTATCTTGTGTTAATTTCAGTATTTTCCGGCGATGTACGTTCAGTGGGAGCAGACGTTCCACTCGACTACGAGGCACCTATGGTGACTTTGTAAAATCTCAAGATCATATATGTTGGCCCACTCTCTCGAAGGTGCGGCGGCGGACCGGCGGTGGGGAGTGGTTTCGGGGAGGGCGGGCCGGCTGCGGGCGGCGGGTGTGGGCGGTTCGGCCGGTGGTGGCTGGCGGCTCGGGGGGGGGGGTGGAGTTTGATGATAAACTGGAGGCCCTTGATTTCGTATCCAACGACTGGAAAATCTAATGACCAGAGATGAAAAGGTCAGTCGACTAACGTGTAGCCTCACCCCGCACGTACACATGCACGCATGCAAGACACGCATGCATGTAGGCGTGCAACACTGACACATACACATAACATACACACACACGCATGCTGGCGTGCAACACTGACACGTACACATGCACTCACGAACACACGCACGTACGCACCCATGCATGCAACACTGAAACGCACCCTTGCACGTACGCACCCATGCATGCAACACTGAAACGCACCCTTGCACGCACACAACACTCACACGCCTGCATGCACACAGCACATGACGCAAGACACACGCTTAACTACATGAAAAAGATGACGTCACACTCAATGAACAATCATCGGTTTATGAAATGCCCGCTTCTGACCACCCTGGCCCACCAAAGGTTCCTCTGCTGTGCGCTGCCTATGTTGGGTCACTTACATGCAGGCCATGCACCCAAAGAGCCCACACGTCAGTGGAAGAACGACGCGGTGTCCTAGTTCAGAGTCGAGGGCGCCACTCGCGGCACGCCCGACTGAACATGCCTCCGTGTCGCATTCAAACACCTCCATGAAACCCACCTGTGTGAAAGCCGAGAAACCCACTCTGGACACACGTCCGTTCATGACCGGGCCGGCGTTAAACGCAACACCAGTCGAGCTCCTCCCGTCCGCCATCTATTTAATCTCCTATTAAACGAGGCCAAACGCCAGCCAAGAATCGCACACCTCCGACGCTCCCCTATCTCCTCCACTATTTTGTCCACTCTTACAATGGCTTACGATGAGTAGTTATTCCGCATCCAAGCCGGCTGGGTAGCCCGCCGGATACGAGCTATGCAGCTCGCTGATCCACCTCCCTCCCCTCACCCGACGGAGCCAGTTGCCACCCCAAGCCGGTGCGCGGTTCGGCAACTCGCCGCTCCAGGCCAGCTCGACAAGGAGCGGCGCACGGGCGTCGTTGCTGCCGTCCACGCGGCCGCCTCTTACTGCGTCTCCCGTTTCTGTGACCGAGACTCCCATGCCGGCGGCCGCGCCATGCAAGCAGCGAACGAAGCCGGGTGCGCGGAGAGCGACGAGTCGGTGGCCAGCGCCTTCACGTCCGCCGCCATCATCGAGGAGAAGTAGAACACGGGAGGCCGCCGCCGCTTGGGTCCCATGAAGGCCACCGCGGAGGCGACGCTGGCATACACAACATGTGTCTTGCCGGATCCTTTTGTTGCGAGGATCTTCGTCGACCCCGCATGGGCTCCACGGAAGAGGTCAATGTTAGGATGGACTCGAGCCGGTGCCGGCCATGGCGAAGTAGTGGCTGGTGATGAACTCGAACCGGTGTCGGCCACCATCATCTTCGGCACCAGCCAATGATATCAGTTGGGCAGTGGGGAAGCGAGCCGTCCTTTGCACTGAAGCATATATCTTCGGGGCTCCCGGCAGTTTGGTGATCGTGCTGCCGTACATGAGGAACACAAATCGATCGGCGGGCGACCATTTAGGCCATGTATTATATACCTGTGCTGTCCAGAACTAGCACCGCGTAGTTCATTTGAATGTAATGAAATCCATCATGTTTGTGTGAAAAATCCGGTATTTTATATGATTTCCGTCGTTGTTTATATGAAATACTTCGGTGGTTGCGTGAATGAGTATCAGTTTGTCTACGTGTTTGCGTGAATTTCGTCCGGTTTGTTGAGTTGTTGTCATAATGTGTGCGGCTATGGTTGGATGGCGTAATTTGCGGGTCGCCGATTGGTCTGCAGGCGGCTCGGGCGGCGTTGTGGGACAAAAAAACACAGCTCGTGCGAGCTCGTCTCCAACGTGCGCGCTGGAGGATGCATGACAGCATGAGCACCCGAGCCGTTCCTCGTTCATCGGTGGCAAAGGCACCGGTGGACAAAAGGGTCGCCAATATTTTGGCTACCCCGGGCAAGATCCAAACAGCCCCTCCCAACAGATTCAAATCCCTCGTTCGCCGTGGAATTTTGCCATGTGTTGTTTTCATGGACTAGCAAGATGCCCGTGCATTGCACGGAACATCAAGATGCATTTTTTACAAACTCCCGCATGCATGCAAGGGATAATTAATGTCCTCCTTTGCTAGTACCACGAGGCAAACACCATTAATATTGCATCGATTAGTGTTAGTGGCCTTGTATATCTGCAAATTGTAATTTTGATAGTGGCCCCTTGTATATAAAAATGGAGGGAGAAATATGAGAGATAAGGTGAGGAGGAGTGGGGCGTGGTGCCGTGGTGGTGACTGGTGGTCGGACTGGGCGGAGGCATGGGGATGGACGGCGCATTATGTCTAGGTTTGTATCTCTCTCACACACACCCACGTAGGTGGGGGACGTGCACGAAGAGAAGAGGTGCACGCACGGCGCACGTACTCCCGTCTCTTTCCCAACCACACCCGCGCGGGTACACGGTGGAGCTCATTTCTGTACGAAAAAGGCAGCCCACGTGGTAATTTGGCACGTGTACTGGTTGTCCACTTGGTGGAGGGAGGATCGTCTACCACGGGTGAACAAACAAATTGCGACTTGACGCGTTATGTTAAATTAAAAAAAGAGGCAAACCATGTGGGGCCTACCTTAGAGGCAAGGCTCTATACACTGGAGTACTTTTGATGTGTCCCGTCAACTCACAGAACGAGGAGAAACTTGCTTAGTACGCCGTCTCCCCCGCCCACGGGTGTGGTGGCTCGCAGGATGAGGTGAAGCTGGAGTACTACTGTACGCCTTTACGCCCGCTCCCTCGCCCACGCGCGCGGTGGCTCGCAGCACGAGGAGAAAATTTTACTACTCCCTCCGTTTACTCCTCGTCCCTACTACGTACTTTGGTTAGTACTCCCTCTATTTACTTATAAAAGGCCACTATAAAAAAATACATTTTGCATCTATACAAGGCCACAAATAATAACCGAGACAAAAGTTACTACTCCCTCCTTTCCAGTTTATGGCTCAATTTCAAAATATCTCCAACCAAGGTAGACGGTGAGTGGTCGAATTAATTTCGTAGTTTGCACAATACGCTCGTTTTTCTCAAGAAGTTATGTTTACCGAGGCATTAACTAGAACGAATGCATGAATGCCCACTAAATTTCCATGAACTTGTACATGCATTGGTTAGTTTCCTCTTGACACTGCTTGCGTCGGGTGATCTAACGCACCTCGAAATCCAACATGTAATGGTACTACTACTATTATAGTACTAGAATTGAGACTTATAAAACGAAAAAACTAATGTTTTTTAGATGAGCCCTATAAACCCTAGTGGGTACGTACCCCGTAAAAACAGATTTTTCCAAAACTAAGTCGCTCCCTTTCATGAATTCTGTAGTATACTCCTCCGTCGACGCTCCCTTTCATGAATTCTGTACTTCCTGTCGCCGACATGTGGGACATATAGCAACCGGGTCGACGTGTCAAGCACCAAATAACAGTGTAGAACAGCAGGGGGACGCACCCCACTCGTACAGGCCCAGTGTTAGTAATGAGCAATGAGATGTCAAATCACAATGCCGCACCTTCCCAGACGGACGAAGCAACCATTATTTCACACTTCAGTTCGACATCATCTCAAACCATGTACTAGTATTGCTTCTGCCTCAAGAGGGACATGCGCATCGCCTTGGTACATCATGACACGTGGACCGCATGACAGGCCATGCTCCCCCGCCGATCGCTGGGTAAAATCACCTCAGTTTTACTATACTTCCTCCGGATCGGTTTACTACATGGCATGCATGTCATTCTAGGTTGAGAATTTAACTGGCTATATATATATATATATATGTGTGTGTGTGTGTGTGTGTGTGTGTGTGTGTGATGAACAGTATGCTAGCCTTTTAAAAAATGTATACTTTTGTACAGTAGTACTCCACTATTGATGGATTGTGCCATGGAGCAAAAATTGAAATTTTAAAAAAAGGTGGTACATATAGAGAGCGCTCGTCGCCAAATTATGCATATAGTACTATTAAAAAAGCTAGTACGTGCTTAATTGGGGTGCTAAATTCTATTAAAGAAATACTAGTACTAGTATGTACATACTGAAGAGTTAAAGTAACGAGAAGAAACATAACATAGTTCTACTGGGGGCTCAGCACAACACACCCCTCAAATTAAACTAAGCACACCTGAAATTAAACTATGCAACTAATCCGGTAGACACTGCATTAGAAGTTTAGAACTGCCATGAGAAACGACACTGCCACCTTACCCAGAGTCCTCGTCCGCGTCCTCGACTTCGTCCTTGTCCCTCTTCCTCTTGGCCGATACTTCTTTGCTTGAACCACCAACTTGGCTGTTGCTCTTCATCCAACCCTTGTAGATATTGAAACAAAGGTAGCCATCCATTGCAGCATAGTGGATGTGGTCTATATCTAGTACATTCCGCTGCCATGCATGACGATGAAACGTGTAATGAGGTTTCTCCAGTTTGCGGTACGAAGGATGAGCCATGGCTCCTGCCAGGGTCAGCATTGAGGGCTAACGAGAGGGAACCAGCCGATTCTTCTGGAGGTCGAAGGGGTTACCTACAACGAGGCCTATCCAACGCAGGACTTCTTTGTCATTCTTAAAGTCCACAGTAAAGAATTTGACTGTTTTGTCCTCGAGGAAGTTCTTAAAATCCTGGCACTCAACGTCGGCATGGCATATGTGGTAGACCAAGCAAACGTTATGTATGCAAACCTGGATCACGGCGGGCTTCTTCCTCTCTTCGTCCTTTAGATCCTTCTCTCATCCCACGACTGTGGTGTACTCAACATCTAGCCCAGCGACCCACTCATCATGTGAGTTTTCGAACATGCATCTGAAGCGAGAAAGGCATCCTTTCACCATCGCAGAAGTACGGGTGTAGATGACGTCGAACTCATCACCGGTGATGGTTCTAACCTTGTACTCACCATCGATCGGGGAGATTTGGGACGCCATGGATTTGGGAGGAGGGTTAGGATTAGTGGAACTGCCGTAATGTGAATGGACGGGACGACTAGGAGCGAACCGTCGTAGTATTAAAGGACGTGCGGGAAAGGGTAGGAGCGAACTGCCAGCGTGCGAACGGCAGGGCAGTGGCTTTCCATTCTCCCATGATACGGGCTTCCGAGAGCCCTTGGATCTGAGATCAAACGGTTGTATGGCGTGATTCTAGACCTATGGGTGAATATCCTATCCTGGAGGGTTATTCTTAAAATTTTCAGCAACTTAGCATGCGACCGTTTGATCTCAGATCCAAGGGCTGCCAGCAGCCCGTATCATGGTCGCGCCTACCACGATCGTCGCGTTGCTCACGTGGTCGCGCCCTTGGAGATTTAACACGGTGCGTTAGGCTATCTGATGTTGGCATGTCATACATAGTCATCACTTAGTCACTCATACTACAACAAGGTTGGCTATAAGTGTATTTTTTTACTCCTCTCTATCTCTTTCTTCGTACTCCCTCCGTCCCATTATATAAGAACCTTTTTGACACTAGCTAGTGTAGTGTCAAAAACGTTCTTATATAATGGGACACGGGGAGTACTAGTATTTATTGCATTTGCCAAGGAGTGACCTCTTCCAATGAAATGGTGTTGCTAAGTTTGCTTCATTTAATTAGCTATAGACTCAAAATTGTCTTTTCACCTAGGTACACGTGCTTAGCACCATTTCTCCCTTGGGTCACCAAACTAGTCTCTCTCTTCTTGATTAACTTGCCACATCAGACTTTATGCCTATGTGGCAAGCTTAAGCACCTGTAGGAGCAAGTAAGTACAATAGTGCGCTTTACATGGCATTTTTGAATATGTGGAGGAAAGAGAGGCAAGGAAAAAGTGGAGAAGTGGGCTCTCATGCAAGAGCCAGCCTCTACTACTACATGGTGGAGCATTGGGAGAGGCACCTGTATGGAGGTTGTCAGGAATTGGGAGACTCACGCCGGTCGTAGCGCCACAATTAAAATGATAATGGCAAGTCAAATCATGGGGCCCCACCTGTCCAGCAGTAACTCGCTATCAAATCACATAGCCCTACGTTTGCAGCAGCCTACTCCCTCGTCTTCTCGCGTCTTTGTCGAACCGACTAGGCGGAACTATCCCGCCGCCTACCGGGCAGGAAAAGCCCCGCCCTCGACTTTTAAATACAACTACTCCCTCCGTCGGATGCGTTTGGTTGAAGGTATCGTATGAATGGATTGGGACCATTCAATTTTTTTGGGATTGAACCATTCAATTCATGTGTTTGGCTGAATATAAGAGATGAGCTAATTATTTCAGACAGGACCACCAGTCATGCTCACATAGTCATGCATGCAAAGGGTGGCCATTTGATTCGACCGATTTGGTTGGGTGGAATGGTTCAGCATCTTCAAGGCATATTCTCTTTTTTGACTCGAACCATTCATGTGCTTTATAACCAAATATGTCTATTTTCTGAACGATCCCAACCCATTCATGACCACCCTTGCAACCAAACGCACGTCATCTTACGAAAACCAAATAATCCCACAATACTAAGGCGCGGTGCATTAACTTCTACCTTGTTTCTTGTTTCTTCACATATCAACCAATAAGAATCCAATGATATACTTTTTCTGACATAGTAACTCATATTTAGTTAGTCAAATGGATGAACTAGAACTACGTGCAGGCCCTATAAACCGAGACACCTACAAATAAAAAACCGAGACAGAGAGGGTAGTTCAGCACGTATCTTTTTAGATCAATATAGTCGGGATTCACCAAGGAGCAAAACCAAGTGGTAGGCTGCTCCTGTCGTGTTGGCGTAGCAACTCAAGCAGGGTCAGTCCACACACGAAATGGCGACACACTTAATAGGACCCCTTTGGCAGACATGTGGCTCATCCACCGTCTTGTTCCACGTGCGATGCACCAAATTACAGTTCGAAGCAGCGGTTGGAATTGGAGGCACCCCGGTCGTAGCGCCGTAGTAGTAGAAAATGAGCGATGAGGGTCAAATCACAAAGCCCCACCTTTCCCGCATTAAGCTGGACGGACGAAGCAACCATCATTTCACTCTATCGCGCAAGAGCATAAAGAAAAGAGAAAACAATGATGCCTGCGGCAGCTACCTAGGGCACCCTAGGGTAGGTTCGACCGAAAGGCAATGATGCATGGCCCCTGCATTTTGATATACCTCGGGCCGCGTGAAATTTGCTACTCTACTCAAAACTAGTAAGGTACACATGTATTGAACGCATGAGATTTTGAAACCAAATTATGAATAAATACAGACTATAGCATGTAAAGCTTTGAGTCATATATGCATGATGTAGATGTTCGTTTAGTTCTTATAGTTCATCTCATTCAAAATCAATTAGTTTTATAAAAATGCTAAGATTCATGTGGTTGTGCATTGTAAATCATAAAGTAAAAAACAAATAATGGCAATTCATTTAGAAAAAAAATAATCAATTATGATACAGAAGATTCTAGAACAAAGGAGAAGTGCTTGTGTTTTGAGGTTTGTGTGTTATGCTTAAGTTCAACCATGGAGTCTTCTAAATTGTACATGTGGCAGATCTGGTGGAATGTTGATGATATCCAACGGCCAGTAGTGCTCGGATTTGCCCATCTCTGCACTGTTGGGTTAGCTTCATCCAGCGACCATCTTTCGAAGTTATTGGCACACTATATAGTTCTTGTGCCATAGTTGCATGTTTTGGAAAAAAGCTACTAGTGGGTTGTACTATCTATTTAGGAATAGAAGATGCATACATGGAAGTTGTAGGGAAAGAGATGACATGGAGCATCTCAATTCCTATGAGTAGGGATTGGAAAAGAGATGTCATTTGGTTCACATCATAGGAACTTTTCTATTGAATCTAGAGATGACATGTATCTCAATTCCTATGAGGAGGGATTAGTAAAGAGATGTAATTTGGTTCATATCATAGGAACTTTTCTATTGAATATACGCTAATGTTTATTTTCCTTTGAAATTAAGGGAGTATAGGAATCCATTCATATGAACCAAGTGGCTCTAAAGCTATAGAAATGATATCATGTTTATTTCCTTTGAAATGTAGAGTATATGAATCTATTCCTATGAACCAATTGGCTCTAAAGAAAAAAAATCCTATAAAAATCATATCATATAGAGTTCCTATGATATTCCTCGACACTAAAGGATGGTTGAAATTGGTGCGGGTGATACGATGGTCTTTCTTTGTAGACTCCTCACCCATCTTTATAGTTACCTATCGAAGATGAATGAAATGATATATACAGGGTATTCTACATGTGCAATTTGGTACACGAAAACTCGGTAAAAGTTTGCGAGGTTCTAATTTTCAATAAAGCTATATGCACTGCATTTCAGAACGGAGGGAGCATACGGCAGTTGCTAACACTCACGTGGAAGATTTGTGTGTAGGAGGAGTGGCTGTTCTGTTAAATGACATGGCAAAACTGACACTGTCGGATGCCGATCTAACGGTTCTTACGACGTTCGTGAGGAAAAGGCTTGTGGCGAACGTTTGTCGGATAATGATTTACATACACATGCATTGCATTGATACATGCCCCCTCTCTCTCACGCACACGCACCCTCACGAGTCACGACTCTCCCGAGTCCTCTCGCAGACTCGCATGTCGCACCCATCCTCTACCTGCAGGTAGACGTCACGCACATATGTGCTCTTCACACCCTACGCTCAGAACTTCTAAAAAACAAAAGACGGCGCGCACATTTTATTTTAGCTCACACGTCACACACTTATACTATTACTCTTGCGGCGAACGTTCTTTGGGCATAGTATATATTGTACTCTCACGAAGAGAAGCGATGCACGCACGGACTAGTTCTCTCACACCCACTCGCGGGTACACGTAGGAGCGCATTTTTTTGAAGCCGGTACAACAAAATCACTCCACTATATATAAAAGCAGGAGCCTTAGCGCTTGCTTTACTAGGGTTCCTCTCGTTCACTCTCTCATGCTCTCCAGATCTAAGCAAGACATAGGTGGCCACACACTCTCTCTCTCAGCTCATGGCTGGTCACAAATCTGGCCGGACAACCTCGACCGGGGCAGGGGTGTAGGTGCATCGTTCACGCTATCGTCACGGCGAGGGAGGAGACCAACGGCTGCCCGCGCGTCCCGATCAGCGCCGTGCCGTTCTCTCCGAGAGAGCGCCGGCTCGGGAGGGCCCCGACCCCTTCTTCCTCCCTGCGGTATTGTTGGCCAAGATGCGGCCTCCCGACGCCCGTCTTTGCCACATGCCGACGACCCTCAGGTATATATTCCTTCGAAACCTGCCTTACTCTACTGCCCAGCTCCTCCCCCTTCGTGTGGATCCTTTTCTACTTCCGTCCGCTGTTACCCAAAGCCACCTAGACTTCTACTATTATTAGAAGTAAAGCTAGTTCATACAGTGAACTCAAAGCGTTGGTTCCAAACAGGGAAGAAAGTGGGAAAGCTGTAGCATGAATCTAGGACTTGGTTCTAAGAGGAAACAGGGAAAGTAGTAATATGTGTCACTGTTTAAATAACCGTATTTCGTATTTGCGCAAACAGGGATGTCTGTCTCCATATCGTTTTGGGATGTCTGTCTCCGTATCGTTTCTATCCGCGCAATCAAAAGCACACACCTCAGTTTTAGTACAACTGCGCAAAATGAGATGGCTATCCCTCGTTGCCGTCGTCTAACCTCCCGTCTTTAAGGTATCCCTACATTGGTAGTAACTAAGGTAGAATGACCAACACAATCTAAAAGAAGCTGATTCGTACGTTTTACTTCCTGATTGCAGTGCAGGGACGAGCGAAAACAACTGCATCCTAGTCCGGAATGCACTTTCTACCAGTTCATCCATGGACCGACGACTAGCTGGCACGGCTGCATGGCGGTTTTTGGACAGGTGCGCGGACAAGAGGCATTGTGGTCTGCTTATTTCTGCAAATAGCGGTGCTTAAATTTAGTGGAATGCACAAGCATTTCAGCTGGTCAGTACACTGCATGGTTCAGTTCAGCATTCCAGCTGAGACCACAATTATAGTTGGTTATTCTGGAATGAGAGAACCTAACCCTGGATGGTGGCAACAAGAAAAAACCAGAGTGAACTCCAGGAAATTTAAGCCTGCCGGGAGGCCCTTTGCTCAGAGAAGCCTTGCTTGTTTTTTCCTCATTTGTAAACCTTCTCACAACTTTGTCTTTTGCTGTCAGGACCCCGATCCTAAGTCACACCGATCTAGCATGTAACACATCATATCACTTTGCGGCCTCACGCACGGTATTCCCACGGGTGCCACCTTACCTGGCCCGGGACCGTTTGCGCCTTTTGGCTCACGTATATGATAGTGCCGCTAGCATCCATATGACAAAGAACCCGGGCAGACATGGCTAGTCGTGAACCCAAAGTGGCACTAACTTACAGGGACAGGCATACATGACCCAACAACGAACGTGTCGGTCATCAGCGAGTGAATCCAGGCTGTAGCACTGGGCTAGCAGGACTCCGGTGAACTGGGCTATAGCGGGCTAACAGGACTCCGGAATTCATCGCGTGACATATCCCCGAGGGGACAGACACAAGAACGAAGGACACATGCCGACCAGCCTAAGTGTTTCGGAGCAGTAGCAAGCTACCATGGCTCAGTGGAAACACTAGGAGACATTTCCCGGTAAGAGAGACTACTAAGGATAAACAACTAGATAGTCAGATCCCACACATACCAAGCATTTCAATAACATACACACAATATGCTTGATATGTGCAAATACAACATGGCATCACAACATGACTCTACAACTCAAGAATTTTATTCAATAGGCTCCGAGGAGCGAGATATTACAATCATGGGTCTCATGACCCAACATTCAGAGCAAACAAGTCAAGCACAAGCGTAAGCTTAACATGTCTGAGTACAGACATCTACAAATGAAAAAGGCTGAGAAGCCTGACTATCTACCAGATCTTGCCAAGGGCACAAGATTGTAGCTGAGGTAACAAGCTAAACGTCGAAGTCCACGCGGTACTACTAGCGAGACTGAAGTCTCTCTGCAAAAACATAAATTAAGCAACGTGAGTACAAATGTACCCAGCAAGACTTACATCGGATCTAACTACATATGCATCATTATCAACAAAGGGGGTGGTGGGGTTTAACTGCAGCAAGCCAGCTTTGACTCAGTGGCTATCCTAAACTACGACTGCAAGTAACTCTTTTGAGGTGGCGCACACGAGTCCACATATTCACCATATCAATACACCACTATGGATCCGCTCCCGTCTCCCTACGAGAACGCCATCCATAGCACTCACACTTATCTTGCATATTTTAGAGTATCCACTTTCACTTATCTATGAACTGTACAGGCAACCTAGAAGTCCTTTTCCGCGGACACAGCTATTCGAATAGATCATATTAACCCTGCAGGGGTGTACTTCTTCACACACGCTCTCGCCACTTACCGCCATGTACACGTCATGTATCTCGGCAACCTTCAAGCGGAAGCCTGGTGAGGGTGTCGGCCACGACCTGACTAACCACACAAGTCTCTCGTCCAGGTTTATCACCTATTCGGGTTCCATCCGCAAGGAGATCCGGCCGGGGTGTCGCTCACGGCCCCAAACGATGTGTGCAGGGTTCCCAAGTCCACCATCCGGGTGCCACTTGGTACACCGGGCCACTGTGCCTAGTCTGTCCCAAGCCCACCTGTACCGGGTGCCACTTGGTAGACTACTAATACTACCTACAAACACCAGAAACTAGTTGCAACTCCTGGATAGAGATCAAGTTTATTAATAAGGCGAGAGAGCTTGGAGCGCCCGGAGCCCAATGTGTGGTAGTAACTGTTCATGGATCACAAACACAGAACTCAGTTCCTGAGGACGGCTGCAATGAGACAACCCACCATGTACTCCTACATGGCCTCTCACCGCTACCTTTACCAAATCGTGTTCACACACTTAGCTCACACACAGTAGGACATGTTTACACACCTCCGATTCATTCCCGATGAATCAGACCTGACTCAACTCTAAGCAGTAGCAGGCATGACAAACAAGCATGAATGAGTAGGCACAACAGGGCTCAAACAACTCCTACTCATGCTAGTGGGTTTCATCTATTTACTGTGGCAATGACAGGTCATGCAGAGGAAAAGGGGTTCAACTACCGCAGCATGTAACAGTTGAATCGTTGTTGTCCTAATGCAGTAAAATAGAGCAGGAGCGAGAGAGTGGGATTGTATCGAAATGAACAAGGGGGTTTTGCTTGCCTGGCACTTCTGAAGATAGTATAGTTCTTCATCAGTGTCATCGATCACATCGTCGGAACATCATCTACCGAGAGGGAACAAGCACCGACAAACAAAGAAGAAACACAATCAATGCAATGCACAATATGATGCATGATCATGACATGGCAATATGATGTGGTTTGGGCTAATGCAACTAGCAGCAAGTTAAATGGAGTTGGTTTGAACCCAAGATTCAAATTCAAACTCCATATGTGAAGGTTTAAATGCCATTTATATGATTTGTGCTAAACAGCAGCTATAGTTGTTCTAACATGCATGAGAATAGTACAGCTGGATAGATTGGATTTTTCTGATCATTTTTCATATATAAATTATTTCATTCTGAGTTACGGTTGAAATTATATGAATTTTAGAAGTTTTGCTAAATTTCTGGAATTTCCTGTATAAGAATAATTCCAGTAATTGTATTAATGCGTCAGCACTGCGCCAGGGTGACGTCAGCGGTCAACTGGGTCGGCCAGGTCAAACCTGACCTGTGGGATCCACAGGTCAGTGACTCAGGGCCAGTTAGCGTCGCTAACAGGTGGCCCTGGTCAACTGCCACGTCAGCCAGTCAACGCTGACGCGTGGGCCCGCTAGTTTTGTTAATTAATCTAGCTTAAAACTAAACAGCGGCTTAATTGGGTAGCAGGGCCCACTGTCATTGTCTAGAGGGTGGGGTTAATAGTGGGGTTAGCCGCTAATGATGTGTCACGTCAGAGTCACCGGAGTTCAGCCGGCGGCGACCAAAACCGTGGCGGCAACTCGCCGGAGTTGCTCGGGTTTCGCATACAGGCCACGGTTTGAGCCACGGTTGGTCTCTACGGGTGGCTGGCGTTGCAGCGCGTCGGCTGGTGGCAGTAGCCGGGCCTGGGGTGGCTGGAGTCGACGACCACGAGCTCAAAGGCGGCAGCCGGAGTTCGGTGGGGCACGAGCGGGGCACTGCGACTTGCGGGCGAGCGAGCGAGGTAGGTGGGTGGCATGTCTGGCGTTCTAGGAACACAGTGGTGCAACTGGTCGGAGCTGAGGTGCTCAGGAGCGAGCACCTCATCGGCCATGGCGGACGGCGGCTCCGGTTACTCGCAGGGCAGTGGCTACGGGACGAAAACGACGACGTGGTTAAGGGGGAAAGGACCGGGAGCTCACGTTGAGGTCGAAGACAGGCTCAGCTGGCTCGGGGACGACCGGAAGGCGATGAATCCGTCGATGGAGTCCGGCGGCCATGCTCGGGGAAGACGACTCATGGCGGCGATGTGGGGCTCCCTCGGTGGCGTGGCTCGGGGTGGAAGAAATAGGGGGTCGAGGCGGAGCCTCTGGGCCGGTCAGAGAAGCGAGGGGGAGGCGGTGACTGCAGCTACGGCGAACGGCGTCGGTGGCTCTCTGTTCGGGCGAAGAACGAAGAGGGAGAGGGGAAAATAGCCAGGGAAGAAGGAGAGGTCGGCACGGCCTCGTCCACGTCTCCTGGCGCAGGGTTGGGGAGAAGGAGGCGTCAACACGACGAAGCAGGAGGTGGCCGCGGGTGGCTGTGCGTGCCGCACGCAGCTGCTTCTCCTCCTGGCAGAGGAGGAAGACGACAGACGGGTTGCGGTGGTCGGCTGGGCCAGATGGCTGGGCCGCCAGCTGGGCCGGCCAGGTGGGCTGCACGGGTGAGGCCAGGTACTAACTCTCTCTCTCTCTCTCTCTCTCTTTTATTTTCATTTTCTATTTTCTGTAATTGTGTTTGGCTTTAATAAAAATGCCAGGGCATTTCCAAAAATCATGAAACTGCTCAATGTCACTGTTTGGAATATTTCCAACAGCAAACATTTCAGTTTGTGATTATTTGAGCATTTAAAATATTATTTAGCAATTAAATTCCCAAATGCAAATACCGTATGATTTAATTCAAAAATCCAGAATGGCCTAGAAAAATGTGCACCATTTTTGGGAGAGGTTCTAGACCAATCCAAAAATAATATCTTTTCTGAAGAGCATTTTGGGTTCATTGAGAATATTTTTATTTGAACCTAGTTGATTTGATCTGGTGCTAGGGTTTGAGCAATTCCCATTTCAACTTAAATAAAAATTTAAACATGATGCACACATGAAGGGTTAGCCTAGTGCATGCTAGGACTAGGGATGTGACAACTCACCCCCACTAAACAAGAATCTCGCCCCGAGATTCAAGCATAGGGTAGAATGAAGTGGAAACGCAACTAACGCAATCTTCACGACCCAGGTTGCACTTCATCAGAACGTTGAATTGCCATGATACCATAACGGGGCACCTTAGGGAAGGTGACTCGTAGGAATATCCCTTAAGTGGCAAAAAGAATTACCTTTGATTCAGAGATCATCGAAACTCTTTATACCAGCCTAAGGTAATTCTCGAGCGATCATTTGGAGGGGTTTGGTAGAATGGCATACCCGGATTAGAATGGATGATGTGGATTACCTTGTTGAAGACAATGTCATGGATGATTTTGCTTATCATCGGAAATGGATGGGACCCATGGTAGGTCCACTTTTGAAGATGATCTTGGATAGCAACTGCTGAGAAGGAAGCCCATGGGAAATTGGCACAATGGCGGTGCAAGCTGGGAACAAAATGCAACTATTGGGAATGTTCCAACCATCATATCTGCCTAAGATTCAGATCCGGTTGGTGATAGGATACTTCAGACTCAGCAAGTCTGAAAAGAAAATTTGCAACACAAATCGACGAGACGACGTTGCGAGATTCTGGGGAGATGAACTACGATAGCAAGCTCCAAAACATGAGCTGGTTCTGCTACACACATGTGAACACGTTGTCCCAGACAAAACATGATCACATGGTAGTCTTACAATAAAACACTACCGAGTTCCGGTGGGGAACCATCATCATGGATATTGGAGTCTTGTGCATGATCTAGAATTAACACAACCAATTCCTTTTCCTTGAGCAAATCAATTAGTGACTTGGTGTGCTAGGGATACATATGGAATGACGGTTGCAAGTCTCCAAACCACAGAATACTTCGCACGTATGCATGACTGATTCGGGATGATTCTAGAGGAGGCAACATTGACTTTCCCGAATTCACGGCGACTACTTGCATCAAATGCACATGAATTAGAGAAGGTCACTTCTTTCATCCGAACATATGCTTCATGGGCTAGCATGAAGAAATGCCTTCAAAAATTTCCAACACTAGCTCAATGTTCAACATGAATCATGGAGGAGACAAGATGTTGCTGATGGGCTCAACAATAACTCATCGGAATTTCCATATCACTGGACTTCCGCCATCATGTGAACACGGTGATAGCATTGGTCAGACCAAAAGATGTAATGGTGTATGCTCGAGGGATCAACCACGAGTAAGACAACATTACGAATATCGTTGGTTCTGATTTGATTTGAGGATAGCCCACACTCAAACCAAAGTTTTGGCTAGGACGATAGGTCCAACAACTGATCACGAGGACCAATCGATGAGGAAATCATCTTTCTACAACAAACATACATACACAAGATATCCCTTTGGAAATGTACTAAGTTAGGCAAGCTTTTATCTTCCAACTCTCCAAGTTGTTGTTTAGCTTAACCAACTAGCTCAGGGATATTCAACACAGATTCTTGGAGAAGGGGTGGTTTACAAGAAACCATCTTGATCACGAACTCAACATAGCGGTCAGGTGACAACCTGGTAATACTTCCGAGAAGATATTCGGAAAATCACAAACCACCGATATGTTACTAAGCTCGAAAACAACCTTGCTTTTCAGGGCAAGACGAGATGATCAAAAGAGCGAGGGATTGGCACAATCCTAACTCATCAATCAAAGAGTGCACCAGGGATATGGACTAGGTAGCACGATCAACCTTAGGATGGTGATTCAATAACCAACATGATAAGGATGTAATTATTTCCCTTTAACTACGAAGCAACGGAGTTGCTAGGAGTATAGATTTCACACATCACGATTCACTTGTCGGCATTCCGGTTGCAACAACACGGAACCGAGGAATGAACAATGATGGCAAGAAGTATTACTGCCTCAAGAATTCATAAGAGGTGGTGCAATTCTCATGACACTCTTGACATAAAGATGGTAACACTCCAAGGTAGAACAGACCAGAAGCTAGATTGTATTTGATCTGCGGGATACAACTGCTTTGACCCAATACTGGATATGGATGAGGTACTGGAGTTTGTTTCTCCTAGTCATTTCGGAATAGAATGGCTTGACTGACCACAAGAGTAGTGGCATCGATGAACACGGATGCATAACTACTCCTGACTATCAATTGATAGACAAGGTCAGAAGACAACTAAAGCGGGACAACTCAAAGGAACATACGGTTTCTGAGTAGTGGATGCATAGGTTAGTATGTCGAAACAAGTTCAACAAGTTTCTTCCGGATAACCCATGCAGAAAAGTAGAACTGGCAGGGTCGCAATATAGAATCGAGAACTCATCAAGAGCACTCTGGTTGTGATCTTTTGGTTTGACAAGGAACTACTGCCATAAGTAGTTCATGGTATTTGGAAGAACGATATACCACGAACCTCGAGGACTAATGCAAAGGTTACTAATAACCTAAAGGAACTAGCAACACTATTAACATGAAGTAAGTAGGGTGAATCTTGGTTCGGAAACCCAGGAATAGAATACCTACCAACTAAATGGCATCAAGGGATGCTATTGAGAATAATGGCCAGAATCATCACACTGGGACACAAAACATGGCCAGATTACTAGGTAATACTCCAAGACACCTAGGGCCATAATAATAATTCCAACATATACGTCGAGGCAATAGAGTACCTCAACTCACTGATTAGTGTGGTTAACCTGGCCAGAAAGGTCATCAAAAACAGAGGGAAAGGATTTTGCAATTGCATCAGATTATTTAGAAACCTGGGATGACTCGGACAGCATAACGGCTGTAAATGCTCAAAAAGATTTGGGACATGCTACAAAAATGGTGGCATAACCACTTAGAAGCACAATATCAAGGTTCCGAGGCCAACTATGAATACACGGGAGTAGTAGGAACCGAACTGAAGATTAGGACCATCAATCCTACAAGTCTACGGATTAGTAACACGTGATCCTGATAGAAGGAAGAGAGAGCCTAGTTCCTTAACCCAGCAGGAAAGGTAAGATGACTCAGATCAGAAGGGCATAAGGTATAAGGAGTAAAAAGAGCCTTACGTTCCATCCCACAATCAATTCCCTTACATAATTATAGAATTTCTAGACTCAACTTCGACCAGTTTGGCTTGGTAATCCTACAGGCAGTCAAGCTCTGAAAGCAAAGCTGTCAGGACCCCGATCCTAAGTCACACCGATCTAGCATGTAACACATCATATCACTTTGCGGCCTCACGCACGGTATTCCCACGGGTGCCACCTTACCTGGCCCGGGACCGTTTGCGCCTTTTGGCTCACATATATGATAGTGCCACTAGCATCCATATGACAAAGAAGCCGGGCTGACATGGCTAGTCGTGAACCCAAAGTGGCACTAACTTATAGGGACATGCATACATGACCCAACAACGAACGTGTCGGTCATCAGCGAGTGAATCCAGGCTGTAGCACTGGGCTAGCAGGACTCCGGTGAACCGGGCTGTAGCGGGCTAACAGGACTCCGGAATTCATCGCGTGACATTTCCCCGAGGGACAGACACAGGAACGAAGAAGGACACATGCCGGCCAGCCTAAGTGTTCCGGAGCAGTAGCAAGCTACCATGGCTCAGTGGGAACACTAGGAGACATTTCCCGGTAAGAGAGACTACTAAGGATAAACAACTAGATAGTCAGATCCCACACATACCAGGCATTTCAATAACATACACACAATATGCTCGATATGTGCAAATACAACATGGCATCACAACATGACTCTACAACTCAAGTATTTATTCAATAGGCTCCGAGGAGCGAGATATTACAATCATGGGTCTCATGACCCAACATTCAGAGCAAACAAGTCAAGCACAAGCGGAAGCTTAACATGTCTAAGTACAGACATCTACAAATGAAAAAGGCTGAGAAGCCTGACTATCTACCAGATCTTGCCAAGGGCACAAGATCGTAGCTGAGGTAACAAGCTAAACGTCGAAGTCCACGCGGTACTACTAGCGAGACTGAAGTCTCTCTGCAAAAACATAAATTAAGGAACATGAGTACAAATGTACCCAGCAAGACTTACATCAGATCTAACTACATATGCATCATTATCAACAAAGGGGGTGGTTGGGTTTAACTGCAGCAAGCCAGCTTTGACTCAGTGGCTATCCTAAACTACGACTGCAAGTAACTCTTTTGAGGTGGCGCACACGAGTCCACATATTCACCATATCAATACACCACTATGGATCCGCTCCCGTCTCCCTACGAGAACGCCATCCATAGCACTCACGCTTATCTTGCGTATTTTAGAGTATCCACTTTCACTTGTCTATGAACTGTATAGGCAACCCAGAAGTCCTTTTCCATGGACACGGCTATTCGAATAGATCATATTAACCCTGCAGGGGTGTACTTCTTCACACACGCTCTCGCCACTTACCGCCATGTACACGTCATGTATCTCGGCAACCTTCAAGCGGAAGCCTGGCGAGCGTGTCGGCCACGACCTGACTAACCACACAAGTCTCTCGTCCAGGTTTATCGCCTATTCGGGTTCCATCCGCAAGGAGATCCGGCTGAGGTGTCGCTCACGGCCCCAAACGATGTGTGCAGGGTTCCCAAGTCCACCATCCGGGTGCCACTTGGTACACTAGGCCATTGTGCCTAGTCTGTCCCAAGCCCACCTGTACCGGGTGCCACTTGGTAGACTACTAACACTACCTACAAACACCAGAAACTAGTTGCAACTCCTGGATAGAGATCAAGTTGATTAATAAGGCGAGAGAGCTTGGAGCGCCCGGAGCCCAATGTGTGGTAGTAACTGTTCATGGATCACAAACACAGAACTCAGTTCCTGAGGACGGCTGCAATGAGACAACCCACCATGTACTCCTACATGGCCTCTCACCGCTACCTTTACCAAATCGTGTTCACACACTTAGCTCACACACAGTAGGACATGTTCACACACCTCCGATTCATCCCCGATGAATCAGACCTGACTCAACTCTAAGCAGTAGCAGGCATGACAAACAAGCATGAATGAGTAGGCACAACAGGGCTCAAACAACTCCTACTCATGCTAGTGGGTTTCATCTATTTACTGTGGCAATGACAGGTCATGCAGAGGATAAAGGGGTTCAACTACCGCAGCAAGTAACAGTTGAATCGTTGTTGTCCTAATGCAGTAAAATAGAGCAGGAGCGAGAGAGTGGGATTGTATCGAAATGAACAAGGGGGTTTTGCTTGCCTGGCACTTCTGAAGATAGTATAGTTCTTCATCAGTGTCATCGATCACATCGTCGGAACATCATCTACCGAGAGGGGACAGAATACCGGCAAACAAGGAAGAAACACAATCAATGCAATGCAACAGTATGATGCATGATCATGACATGGCAATATGCTGTGATTTGGGCTAATGCAACTAACAACAGGTTAAATGAAGTTGGTTTGAATCCAAGATTCAAATTCAAACTCCATATGTGAAGGTTTAAATGCCATTTATATGATTTGTGCTAAACAACAGCTATAGTTGTTCTAACATGCATGAAAATAGTACAGATGGATAGATTGGATTTTTCTGATCATTTTTCATATTCAATTATTTAATTCTGAGTTACGGTTGAATTTATATGAATTTTAGAAGTTTTGCTAAATTTCTAGAATTTCCTGTATAAGAATAATTCCAGTAATTGAATTAATGCGTCAGCACTGCGCCAGGGTGACGTCAGCGGTCAACTGGGTCGGCCAGGTCAAACCTGACCTGTGGGATCCACAGGTCAGTGACTCAGGGCCAGTTAGCGTCGCTGACAGGTGGCCCTGGTCAAGTGCCACGTCAGCCAGTCAACGGTGATGCGTGGGCCCGCTAGTTTTGTTAATTAATCTAGCTTAAAACTATACAACGACTTAATTGGGTAGCAGGGCCCACTGTCATTGTCTAGAGGGTGGGATTAATTAGTGGGGTTAGCCGCTAATGATGTGCCACGTCGGAGTCACCGGAGTTCAGCCGGCGGCGACCAAAACCGTGGCGGCAACTCGCCGGAGTTGCTCGGGTTTCACGTACAGGCCGCGGTTTGAGCCGCGGTTGGTCTCTACGGGTGGCTGGCATTGCAGCGCGTCGGCTGGTGGCAGTAGCCGGGCCTGGGGTGGCCGGAGTCGAAGGCCATGAGCTCAAAGGTGGCAGCCGGAGTTCGGTGGGGCACGGGCGGGGCACTGCGGCTTGCGGGCGAGCGAGCGAGGTAGGTGGGCGGCATCTCTGGCATTCCAGGAACACAGTGGTGCAACTGGTTGGAGCTGAGGTGCTCAGGAGCGAGGACCTCATCGGCCATGGCGGACGGCGGCTCCGGTTACTCGCGGGGCAGTGGCTACGGGACGGAAACGATGACGTGGTTAAGGGGGAAAGGACCGGGAGCTAACGTTGAGGCCGAAGACAGGCTCAGCTGGCTCGGGGACGACCGGAAGGCGACGAATCCGTCGATGGAGTCCGGCGGCCGTGCTCGGGGAAGACGACTCGTGGCGGCGATGTGGGGCTCCCGCGGTGGCGTGGCTCGGGGTGGAAGAAAGAGGGGGTCGAGACGGAGCCTCTGGGCCGGTCAGAGAAGCGAGGGGGAGGCGGTGGCTGCAGCTACGGCAAACGGCGTCGGTGGCTCTCTGTTCGGGCGAAGAACGAAGAGGGAGAGGGGAAAATAACCAGGGAAGAAGGGGAGGTCGGCACGGCCTCGTCCACGTCTCCTGGCGCAGGGTTGGGGAGAAGGAGGCATCGACACGACGAAGCAGGAGGTGGCCGCGGGTGGCTGTGCGCGCCGCACGCAGCTGCTTCTCCTCCTGGCAGAGGAGGAAGACGACAGAGGGGTTGCGGTGGTGGGCTGGGCCAGATGGCTGGGCCGCCAGCTGGGCCGGCCAGGTGGGCTGCACGGGTGAGGCCAGGTACTAACTCTCTCTCTCTCTCTTTTATTTTCATTTTCTATTTTCTGTAATTGTGTTTGGCTTTAATAAAAATGCCAGGGCATTTCCAAAAATCATGAAACTGCTCAATGTCACTGTTTGGAATATTTCCAACAGCAAACATTTCAGTTTGTGATTATTTGAGCATTTAAAATATTATTTAGCAATTAAATTCCCAAATGCAAATACCGTATGATTTAATTCAAAAATCCAGAATGGCCTAGAAAAATGTGCACCATTTTTGGGAGAGGTTCTAGACCAATCCAAAAATAATAAACTTTTCTGAAGAGCATTTTGGGTTCATTGAGAATATTTTTATTTGAACCTAGTTGATTTGATCTGGTGCTAGGGTTTGAGAAATCCCCATTTCAACTTAAATAAAAATTTAAACATGATGCACACATGAAGGGCTAGCCTAGTGCATGCCAGGACTAGGGATGTGACATTTGCTGTGAACTAGTATATGTTTGTTATGTTCTATGAATCATTGAGATGTATAAAATTGCTTAACTTATGCTTTTCAAGATTTTTATGAAGACGAGTTTAATTGTGAGTGTTCCACATGAGCGCTGGACTAGCATGTGAACGTTTGGAATTTATTACATTGTGGCCTCAATTAACTGCATGAACCACTATAACAAGATACATAGTAGTTTCTTATATGTCAGATAGCAGATTGTTGATTGTTAGCTGGTCGATAGCCTAGTGTTGAAGCGAGCTGAGCTAATGTGCCGTGTTTTGCACAACTGCTTACAAGTGGGGTAGCACCAACAGTGTTTACAAGTACTTATGTATACGTCGGTGCACGGTTCTCGAACAAGTGCTCTATTTCATCAAAACACACACTGCTCGTATGATAAACCGTGACAACTTATGTCTTACCATGCCATATTCATGAAAAAACTAGTGATGACACATCTGTTTCGGCAACAATTACGATGGTTCTCACATGATTCACTGGCACACAAAAGTAGCAGTAGTTCCCATAGATGGATTCAAACAGAGCACTAGCCCCAGAGGGGTCGATAACAGGCAAGGTTCGGATAATTAGACACAATCCAAACTACTATTAAACACTAGCTGGGGCAACTATTTCATGCCTCGATCTAATTTGCGCTGGACACAAGACGGACCTTGCCATGAACATCATCGAGGACGTCCCGCAGCAGCTCAATCCTGTGAACCTTCATGAAGACAACCTTGTGGCCTTGCCACTGATAAACTTGTTTGTGGAGGCATGCCACGTCATCTTCCTGCGTAAGCTTGACAAGAACAGTATGCCTCACAAACGAAGGAGTAGCTTTGAACTTCTTGTGCTTCAGTACACCCTGGACAACACGCCTGACAACAGTGAGGCTGGAATACAACTCTTCATTGGTATAACCGCAAATGGCTTCCAGGATCCAACAGCCTAAGAACTTTGTTTTCCCCGTGCGTATATTCAGGTCGTCCGCCTCATAGCGAGTGACATGCACAACCACACAATCCTTGTCTGCATCAGGGCTCTAATTGAAACAGAAACAAATTCTGAATTACTTTTCAGTATAAGAACCACAAGTTTTTAAACCACTATGTATAGCATTGGCATCGAAGCTAATAAAATTTTGCATTATTAATCACCACATACTTCCTTTTCTAAAAAAAATCACCACATACTTAGATGAAAAACCACAATCGAGATCGGCAAAGAAGGAAATCACCTTGGGCAGCTCAGCGGGGGGGGGGGGGGGGGACACATCCTCGAAGGGGGAAAACTGCTCCTGCAGTGCCACGGGGGCTGTAACCTCAAATGGGGCGTTGACCATCTCAGTAGTGGCCGTGAGCGTATCTGGGGTCGGCTCGGTGGTTGCCTCCATCTTCTTGGAGCTCTCTGTCTTGTGGGGATCAGTCTCCCACGTCTGCTCCAATATCGGCAGATCTTTGCCTAGTTCTCCTTAGTCCATCATGAAACTGACGAATACTAGGAGACCACTGAAAGGAAAACACAATCGCAATGACAATGAAACAAAAAAGAGAGTGAGGATCGGTTACTGCTTTGCAAAAGTTCTTTTTTTTTCTCTGAACGAAAATATACCAACATCACGGATCCGCTTACCTTCCCTTCGTTGGGAGAGAAGAACAGTGGCAGATGCGAGTGTTGCCTTTCTTGAAGACGGTGAGGGAGAAGGGGATTCAGCGAGGAGTGAAATGATGGTTGCTTCGTCCGTCAAACTTAGACAGCGGGGAGGTGGGGTTTTGTGATACGGCAGCTCATTACTGCGGCGCTATGACCGGGGTGACTCTCCGCCTGCATACTGCCTGCTAATTTGGTGGATGGCATTTGGGCCCGCGCGCTGCATGGCCCGCATGTCGGTGAACAAAAGTATAACGACATTCAGTAGAGGGAGACGTTTCAATGACCTAGGAGGAGCCAGAAGCGGTAGAGTGTCTCCACTGTACTAGTAGTAATTGTTTTTCTGGGTAGCTATAGAGTGTCTCCACTGTACTAGTAGTAATTGTTTCTCTAGGCCCAAGACAAAACAGCCAATCCACACTAGTAAATAGTAAAATCAATTCAAAAGGCGCTACCCACACCCAGCACACCGCCCCCCTCCCCCACAAAAAAACCTGGTTGCTCTTCTTCCTCCTCGCTCCCACCCACCTCACGTCAGCTCGCTCCACTCGTACCCCCAAATTCCTCACCTCACTCCTACAGAAAAGCCCAACTCCCCTTCTTCCTCACTCCTACAGAAAACCCCCAGCTCCCCTTCTTCTTCGCTCGCACTACAACTAGGCTCATCATTTGTTACTCTGCTCAAATCCGTGAGCGCGATGCGACGCCCTCGAGGAAAATGGAGTCGGCTGACCCCAGCGCCAAGAAGATGAGGCTCCCGCTAGCGGCGACGCCTGTTGTAGATCCCGCACCCGGCAGCGCGGGGAGAAGCGGCGACCCCGCCCCCACCGGATCCCAGGAACCCGTAGAATCTCGGGTGGACCGCATCAGCGATCTCCCGAACGCCGTCCTTGGGGAGATCATCTCGCTTCTCCCCACCAAGGATTGCTGCCGCACCCAAGTCCTCTCAATTCGGTGGCGCCCTCTATGGCGCGTCGTGCCCCTTAATCTCGACTGTCGTCAGCTATCTCTCTTCAATGATTTTGAAATCCCCAGAGCCATCATCTCCTCCCACCAGGGCTCCGTTCAAAGCCTCTGCATCCCGTCATGCTACCTGAGCAAGCATACCATGCCCTGCACGGTGGACGCCTGGCTGAAATCCCCTGAATTCACAGAACTACAGCTGCTTGAGTTCTACTATTCCCCTGGAAATCACATACCACATACAGAACGCCATGAACTTGTGCCCTCAGCACCGATGTCCATCTCGCGGTTTTCCTCCTCTCTCCACACCGCCACCTTTGCACTGTGCTACCTTCCAGACAATCTGGTACTAAACCTTCAACTCCCATTTCTCAAGAAACTCACTTGTGCAGGTTCATATATCGGAGGCCTCATTGCACAGCATCATCCACTCCAGTTGCCCTGCGCTGGAGTGCTTGGTGCTTGTTTTCACAGTTAGAATTGGTTGTCTCCAAATAAAGTCGCCTAACCTTGTAAGAATTGGAATTTCTTTTGACGGAAGGCAGCTCATCATCCAAGATGCCCCTTCACTTCAAAGGTTTATCCTTGATTCTAGTTATTCACCGTTGCAAATAACCATCCTCTCTGCGCCTAAACTGGAGACCTTGGGTGTAATACATGATCTCTACGCTCATTCCAATGTGGTGTTTGGCTCCACAATTCTTTAGGTACTTTATATTATCATCTACACTTGTAACCATATGCTGCATTTTAAATTTCTGCGCATAATTTATATATCATCTTGGAGTACACATTTTGTACTGATATTATGTTCTATGCTCAATGAAGAGTTTCTCCATGGATGGCCTATCAATGGTGCTGGATTCTGTCAAGATCTTATATATCCGAATGAATAGTTTTGATCTGAACAAGATTATTGGCTTGCTACAATGCTTTCCATGTCTGGAGAAGTTGTATATAAAGGTGATAATTTCACGTACATTGGAAGCCCGCATATAGTGTACTACTGTTGCTCTTTCGACACTCTTCTTTTAGGCCTTAACTGTTTTCAATTTTCATGTCTATTTAGGCAACAGGACGGGGTAAGAAAGTTATAACCAATCGTTGGATTCGTAAGCATCGGGATTTTCTCACTTCTCATGAGATTCGATTGAAGACAATAACGCTAGAACGATATGTAGCCAACCGTGCAAACACAAGATTTGTCACATTCTTCCTGCTGAATGCGAGGTTACTATTGTCCATCAGGCTTAAGTTTATCAGCAGCATGGTTTTGACGGATGGGTATGTCGAAGAGCAAAAAAAGGAGTTTCAGGTGGGCAAAAGAGCTTCTGAACATGCCAGGCTTCTATTTACAACATATTGTGGTCATAATCCAGTAAATTTTACGATCCAGGATGTTCATTCTATGGACCTGACCGATCCATTTGACTGTGACTGCCGAAAACAGTGTTGGAGTTAGATGTTGTTGCCCTTTTCAATCTGGGTTTTTTTGTAAACCTGATGAACAATCAACCCTCGTGCTTTTGTACAGTTTGTAAGCTGGAGTTAGATGTTCCTTCCCTTTTCAACTCGGCTGTGACTGTCATATTTTCTTTGAAACAAGGCAAATGGCTTGCCATTCGTTTAATTTAGAGTGAAATATTGTAACAAATCACAACCAAGGGAAATAACATCACTCACGCCGGCTGCTTGAGCTCACTGTGCATTACAGAAGCCAAGTGACTAGCCCCCACCACCCCCACCAGTCAACCCTCGTACTCCCCTCCGCCTGCGACTGGACCGGCGCATCTTCAACGGCTCCTGTTCGTTCCGTCCGAGGCCTCGCCGTCGTCCTCCGCCTTGCGGCCTTGGTTCGCTCGCCGTGCGTGGTGCGCCGCCCTCTTGCGTTGTCAACGTCGTCAACAACCGAGAGGAACAAGGAGATGACTGTACGTGGAGAGGATGACAGTAGGGACCCACCAGCGTCATGGCAGTACGCAAGCAAGTGCCTCTATAGTACAAGCCCAAAAATATGGTTCCTCCTAATGGTTGGACATCTGGGGCTCACGCCATCGTCAACATAGTCAATAAACGAGAGAATTACACTACGAGCGGCTGACACCAGGGACCCAACAAGTCGCGCAGTTTTTTTATTGAGGAACAAGCAGTTTTTTTGAGACAATGAGGAACAAGCAGTTGTTATTTATACTAGTTTTAGCGACGGATCAGGGTAACAACGGGGCTGTGCGGGGGCTGTGGCCCGTCTAGCCAGGGTTTTATTTATGTTTACCACATCATGAGCCCTAGTTGTGTTTTTTTCTTGCTGAAAATGGCTAGCCCAGTTCTATTTTTTTAAAGAAATACCCAAACAAGGCCTACCTGCTTTATCGGCCCTGCTGGGCTGCAAATGTTTCAAGACGAGGAGAGTTTCATTCGGTTTGCCCAGAAATGGCCTGTACATTTTTAAAATACATCAAACCGGGAATTAGTTTCATTTTTTTCATTACAAGATCTTAAATTCCATTGATTTGTATGCGTGGACAATTATTTTGATTTTATATTTATATAAATTATTTTTCAAAATAGTTTGAATGTGAATCGATATTTCTGGATTAAAAACAGTTGACCGCACCGAAATATGCAAAATTTCGTATACTTTTTAACCGTGGCCACAATATGGGGTGTAATGCTAACAAAAAGAAGATGGGCTCCAAAAAAAATCTTAAGAATTAGCAAATGGGCTGTACATTATTAGAAATAATGGCAGATGGGCTGTATGCTGTTTTCCACAGATTTGAGGCTGACTTGTGCGCCTACTACAGGTTGATGCGTATGCTTTCATAAAAAAAAGGTTGATGCACACGCAACGCCCTGTCAACTTAGTCAACACACGAGAGCAGTGACTGTTGGATATCCATCCAACGGCTGTCGTGCTTCTTCAATCTCTGCTCTTCATGCTCCAGCCGCTCAAACAAGCGCCGGCGGGACTGCCTGCTCCCTCCTCCCGCGGCCGGCTATGCTGCCGCGCAGGCCTCACGGTCCCACCGTACTCCCATCGCTGGCCTAGCCATCCCTCTACTCACCCACTCCGAAAAAAGCGTTCCCCCCGCTGTCAGCTTGGACCCACCGGAAGTGCCTCCTTATTACGCACGAAAAAAATGAATACTCCCCCGGCTAGATGGGGCCCACCTTGGTGGGAGGCTGTCTTGTGGGCCTACGAAGTTGACGGGGCCGAAGGGCTTTGTCAACTTAGTCAATATGAACGATTCTAGCTCTAGTGACCGTACGATGTCCATCCAACGGCCGTAGTGCTTCTTCAACCTCTGGTCTTCTTGCTCCAGCCGCCCAAAGTAGCGCCGGTCGTGCCGCATGCTCCTGCCTTCCTTGGCCGGCTGTGCTGCTGCGGAGGCCTCACCGCCCCCTACTATTCCCATCGCTGGCCAGGCCCTGTGGCGACGGCAGCCTCACACCGCAGCCGAACCAGTGAACCCTCGTACTCCTCTCCGCGCGGGCTTCCACTGCCGCGTCTTCCCCAGCTCCGCGTCGTCCCCTTCCTAGGCCTCGTCGTCGTCCACCGCCGTGGTGCTCTCCGCGCGGCGTGGTCAACGTGGTCAAGGAACGACTTCCATCGGAAGAGTACTGTACGTGGAGAGGCTGACAGCTGGGTCCACGGCCACAGCCCAGTTTTTTTGTGATTTGCCAATTAAGTCGCTTTGTCAGGCCTGTTGGGCTGCAAATCTTTCAAGACGAGGAGAGCTTTTCATTCGGCTGGCCGAGAAAATGGCCCATCAGTAATGAGAAATGGGTTGTACATTTTTAAAACACATCAAACCGGCAATTAGTTTCAAATATTTTTTTCATTTCAAGATTTTAAATTACATTAATTTTTATGCGTGGAGAATTTGTTGGATTTTATATTGATATACATTTATTTTTAAAATCAGTTTGAATGTGAGTCGAAATTTCGGGATTAAAAACAGTTCGGACCGCACCGTAATATGCAAAATTTCGTATAAATTTTAACCGTGGCCATAATATGGGATGTAATGCTAACAAAAAGAATATGGGCTCCAAAAAAACCTTAAGAATTAGCAAATGGGCTGTAAATTATTAGAAATAATGGCAGATGGGTTGTATGCTGTTTTCCACAGATTTGAGGCTTTCCTAAAAAAAGGTTGACGCACAAGCAGTGACGGTTGGATGTCCATCCAACGGCCGTCGTGCTTCTTCAATCTCTGCTCTTCCTGCTCCAGCCGCTCAAACAAGCGCTGGCGGGACTGCCTGCTCCTTCCTCCCCGCGGCCGGCTGTGCTGCCGCGCAGGCCTCACCGCCCCACCGTACTCCCATCGCTGGCCTAGCCATCCCTCTACTCACCCACACCTGCTGTTATTCTCCGGCGACGGTAGACGAACCAGTAAACCCTCGTTCAGTCGTACTCCCCTCCGCGTGGGAAACAACTGCTGAGTCTTCCCTGCCTCCGTGTCGTTCCCTTCCTAGGCCTCGCCGTCGTCCACCGCCCTGGTGCTCTCGGCGCGGCCTGGTCAACATGGTCAACGACCGACATGCATCTGAAGTGGACTGTACGTGGAGAGGCCGACAGCTGGGTCCACGGCCGCACGCAAGGAAATGCCTCCTTATTACGCGCAAAATAATGATTCGTCTACCTGACATCAGGGACCCACCGAAATGGCCTCAGTATTTCGCGAAAAAACATTACCGCCGCTGACAACTCGGACCCACCAGCTATATCTTCGCACGCAAGGAAGTGCCTCCTTATTACGCACAAAAAAATGAATACTCCCCCTGTTAGCTGGGACCCAGTATAGTGGCAGGCTGACTTGTGGGCCTACTAAGTTGACGGGGACGGAGGGCTTTGTCAACTTAGTCAATATGCACGATTCTAGCTCCAGTGACCGTACGATGTCCATCCAACGGCCGTAGTGCTTCTTCAACCTCTGGTCTTCTTGCTCCAGCCGCTCAAACCAGCGCCGGTCGTGCCTCGTGCTCCTGCCTCCCGTGGCCGGCTGCGATGCGGCGGAGGCCTCACCGCCCCCTACTACTCCCACCGCTGGCCAGGCCATCCCTCTACTCACCCATACCCCCTGTTATTCTGCGGCGACGGCAGCCTCACACCGCAGCGAACCAGTGAACCCTCGTACTCCTCTACGCGTGGGCATCCACTGCCGCGTCTTCCCCGGCTCCGCGTCGTCCCCTTCCTAGGCCTCGCCGTGGTCCACCGCCCTGGTGCTCTCGGTGCGGCGTGGTCAACATGGTCAAGGAACGGCTTCCATCGGACGTGGACTGTACGTGGAGAGGCTGACAGCTGGGTCCACGGCTGCCACAAGGAAGTGCCTCCTTATTACACGCAAAATAATGATTCCTCCACCTGACAGCGGGGACCCACCGGACGGGCCACCGTATTTCGCGAAAAAAATGATTCGCCCCCTGACTGCTGGGACCCACCAGCTACATCTTCGCACGCAAGGAAGTGCGTCCGGGCAAAAAAAAACGATTCGCCCCCTGACTGCTGGGACCACCAGCTACATCTTCGCACGCAAGGAAGTGCCTGATAGTCGGGACCCACCTGGTCGAAGCGTATGTAGCATTGTCATTCTGGTCGCGAATGTGTACGTACATACTGGTCGATGTAGAGGCGTGCACGTGTCATAGATGTAGAGGTGTGCATGTGTCGTAGTACAGGCGCGCATGTAGCATGTACATGTACGTACAACGATGAGGTTGCAAGAAAGAAAATACGGCCACGTACGTACATATGGGCAGGGTCTCTAACGCCTATCGCGCATACGTACATGGTTGGGTCGGAACGGAGAAACAACATCGTCGGCGTGTTCATGGGGAGCCAACCGGCTGGGTCGGAACGGAATGCATGGTCGTGTTCATCGGGAGGGCTTGGACGGAACAGGCGATGGAAACGAGGCCTGGCGTACCGCATAACGGAGGAAACGACCTTGTGTTTGACCGGCCACGTTCGAAATTGGGTCCTGTTGATCGGGAGGGGCCTGGCGTACTGCAAAACGGAGGAAATGGACCTCCTACGGTCGAAACGGGGGTCCTGTTGATCGGGAGGGGTGTGGCGTACCGCAAAACAGACGAAACGGACCTCCTACGGTCAAAATGGGGGTCCTGTTGATCGGGAGGGGTGTGGCGTACCGCAAAACGGACGAAACGGACTTGTGTTGGAGCGGTACGGTCGAAACAGGGGGGGAGGGGTGTTGCGTACCGCAAAACGGGACTCCACGAGATACTGTTCATCTCCACCGTCGACCTCCTCCAGCCTCCACGGGCTACCGTTGACCTCCTCCAGCCTCCACGGGCTCCTGTTCATCCAGCCTCCACCGCGCACTACTCCACCGGCTACTGTTCAACCACCCCTCCACAGGCACCCCTCCACCATCTACTGTTCATCTAGCCCTCCACACCACGGGGTCCTGTTCAACCACCCCTCCACGGCCACCCCTCCACCGTCTACAGTTCATCCAGCCCTCCAGACCACGGGTTCCTGTTCATCCAGAGGCAACGCCACTGCTCACTATTCATCCACCCCCCCGCAACGCTCACTGTTCATCCTAGAGGCAGCATCGATCGGCTTTAGTTAGCAGCAGTAGCGAAGGAATCACTCCATCGGGTTCAGTTAACAGCCATCGATCGATCGCTTGGGTTCAGTAACGCGTAGCCTATAGTGCAATCGCTCGGGTTCAGTTAGATCCCAACGCCTCGCTTGGCTTCAGTTAGAGCCAACGCCTCGCACACATGCGCGTATGTACGAGAGAAATGTGCATCGCTCCGCCCCCGACCTCCCACCGTAACCGGCAACTCCCCGAAATTTTCCTCCCCTCGCTTCTACCACGGTTTTTTCCGTCATGGACGGACCAAAGAATACCATGCAGTTGCTTCTCCGGCCCGCCCAGGACGAAAAGCCCATTTTCTGTCATGATTTTTGTCATAGAAGTAGGAGCCCACCACATCTATGATGATACCGGGTTTTGTCACAATTATCGTCATAGAAGTGTCATATGTATGACAGAAAAAAATTTCGTTCAGCCCAAAATGTCACGGATGTGTCTTTTTTTTGTAGTGCAAGTTCTTCACCTTGGGGATCGCCAGTGCTTCTAGTAGAGAAGAAGGATGGATCATTGAGGATGGTTGTTGATTATCGAGGATTGAATGAAGTAACAATCAAGAACAAGTACCCATTGCCGATGATCAATGATCTGTTTGACCAGTTGCAAGGAGCTAAGGTATTTTCCAAGATCGATGTGCGATCAGGATACCACCAGTTGAAGATTCGAGAGCAGGATATACCTAAGACGACTTTTACCACCAGGTACGGGCTGTATGAGTATACCGTTATGTCATTTGGTCTGACTAACGCACCTGCCTATTTCATGAACATGATGAACAAGGTGTTTATGGAGTTTCTGGATAAGTTCGTCATGGTGTTCATTGATGATATTTTGGTCTACTCAAAGAACGAAGAAGAGCATACGGAGCATTTGCGTTTGGTACTTGGGAAGCTTAGAGAACATCAGTTATATCCCAAGTTCAGCAAATGTGAGTTTTGGTTGAAGGAAGTTGGATTCCTCGGACATGTTATATCTGGAGAAGGAATAGCAGTAGACCCCACCAAAGTTGTCACTGTGACAAATTTGGAAGCACCAACAAGTGTTGGAGAGATCCGGAGTTTGCTTGGACTCGCAGGATACTACTGGAGGTTCATTGAGAATTTCTCAAAGATTGCGAAGCCCATGCCGGAGTTGTTGAAGAAGGACACCAAGTTCAAATGGACTGAGGAATGTGAGGCTAGTTTCCAGGAGTTGAAGAAACGTTTGGTTACATCACCCGTGTTGATTCTGCCAGATCAGCGCAAGGATTATGAGGTGTATTGCGATGCTTCACGTCGAGGACTTGGAGCAGTGCTTATGCAGGAGGGAAGAGTTGTTTCGTATGCCTCACGTCAGCTTAAGACTCATGAGTTGAGTTATGCTACACATGATTTGGAGTTAGCAGCCGTAGTACATGCATTGAAGACTTGAGACATTTTCTCATCGGAAATCATTGTGAGGTGTACGCGGATGACAAGAGTTTGAAGTACATTTTCACGCAGAAGGAGTTGAATCTCAGGCAAAGGAGATGGTTGGAACTCATCAAGGATTATGATATGAAATTGCATTATCACCCCGGAAAGGCTAACGTAGTAGCCGACGCGTTGAGCCGCAAGAGCCATGTCAACACACTCTTGACCGAAGAGTTACCGAAGGAATTAACCGAGGACCTTCGTGAGCTATGTTTGGAGATAGTTCTGAGAGGCTATGTGGCAGCATTGGAGATTCAGTCGACTTTGACGGATAAGATCAGAGAAGCTCAGAAGACTGACAAGGAGATTGCTGAGATAAAGGAGAGGATGAGCAAAGGAAAAGCTAAAGAATTTCGTGAGGATGAGCATGATACCTTATGGTTTGAAGACCGCGTTTATGTGCTCAATGACCCAGAGATTAGGAAGTTGATTCTGCAGGAGGCCCATGATTCGCCGTACTCGATTCACCCAGGAAATACCAAGATGTATCTAGATTTGAAGGACACTTTCTGGTGGACCGGAATGAAAAAGGATATTGCAGAGTATGTAGCAGTATGTGACGTATGTTAGAGAGTGAAGGAAGAGCATCAGAAGCCAGCAGGATTGCTACAGCCTTTGCCAATACCCGAATGGAAGTAGGATACACTAGGCATAGATTTTATCATGAGATTGCCCAGGACTCGTTCAGGCTATGACTCAATTTGGGTTGTAGTCGATCGATTGACGAAGGTAGCTCATTTCATCCCAGTAAAGACCACTTACACCAGTGCTAAGTTGGCAAAGATATACATGACCAGGATCGTATGTCTGCATGGAGTTCCGAGGAGCATTGTAGCAGATAGAGGAACCCAGTTTACCTCAAAGTTCTAGAATCAGTTGCACGAAACTTTGGGTACTAGGCTAGAGTTCAGTACAGCTTTTCACCCGCAGACAGATGAACAGATCGAGAGAGTCAATCAGATTTTGGAGGACATGCTGAGAGCTTGTGTGCTAGATTATGGATCTAGTTGGGACGATAATTTGCCGTATGTGGAGTTCTCTTACAACAAAAGTTATCAATCCAGTTTGAAGATGGCCCCTTTCGAAGCCTTGTACGGAAGGAGGTGCAGGACATCGTTGTTGTGGGATGAAGTTGGAGACCGCCAGATGTTTGGACCAGATTTGATTAAGGAGTCTGGACAGAGGGTGAAGTTGATTCGCGATAGGCTCAAGGTAGCCCAATCCAGGCAGAAGAGCTATGCAGATTCTAAACGCTAGGAGACAGTTTACGAAGTCGGAGACAAAGTTTATCTTCGTGTATCTCCACTTCGAGGAGTTAAGCGCTTTGGAGTTAAAGGGCAGTTAGCGCCACGTTTTGTGGGACCATACAAAGTTTTAGAGCGTATGGGAGAAGTTGTCTACAAATTGGAATTGCCCGAAGGATTGTCAGGAGTTCACGATGTGTTCCACGTTTCCCAGTTGAAGAAGTGCCATGCAGAGATGGCTGATATACCACTGAGAGATACAGTGCCGCTAGAAGCAATTCAGTTGGATAGTGATTTGACCTACGAGGAGAAACCAGTCAAGATTCTCGAGTATGCCAGCCGAGTCACCCGCAGCAAGGTTATCAAGTTTTGCAAAGTTCAGTGGAGCCACCATACCGAAGATGAAGCCACCTGGGAGCGAGAGGAAGATCTGTTGAAGGACCACCCTCACCTATTTTCTAGCCAACCCGAATCTCTAGGGCGAGATTCATCTTAAGGGGGGTAGGTTTGTAACATCCCAAATTTTCAATTTGGAATATTATACATTAGATCATCATTGCATATCATATTTTATTGCATTTTGGCTTGATCCTAGAAATTCTACGCAACTCAAGGACCCACAGAGAGAGTTGGGGATTTCGTTACTTTCATATTTGAGTTTTCTCAAATTTTGGAAATAGGATCATTTGATTTTATTTATTTTATCTCCAATTGTTTCTAATATAAAAATATGAGGGAGGGAATAAAATGACTTTCCCAAAATAAAGAAATATTGAGGATTTAATAAAAAAATCAAATAAGATTTTATTTCAGAGTTTTTGGCTATTTTATTTGAATTTAGAAAAAATGTGCGTTTTTTCAAAATTGCATTTAGGCCCCAAATAAATGTTCATCTTGTCCGACCTGATTCTAGAAGTCGGTGAAAAATTTATTTCGGGATTTTTGGAGTCCGTTTAGTATTTCTTTTATTTGTTTTTCTGCGTGAAATTCTATTTTAAAAAAAAACTAACCGACTCGGGCCGCCGTGGGCGACCCGGACTCTTTTTCGCCCTGGGCTTTATAAGCCGCCGCCCCACCCCCGCAGCCCACCTCAGCCCACCCCGCCGAAACCCTAACCCTAACCCGCCGACGCCGCCCCCGCCGGACGCCGCCGCGCCCCTCGCCGCCGACACCGCCCGACCCGCCGCCGTCGCCCAGCGCCGCCGCCACCCCGCGCCGGAGCCGCCCCACCGCCGCCTCGCACCGAAGCCGCCACCGCCGGAGCCCGCCGCCCCTCGCCGGACCTCGCCGCCTCCGGTTTTCTTCGGAAAACCATTGGTTTTTTGGGAACCGTGTTTTATTTTTAATAGATCGGTTTTTTGGTTTATTTAGTTAGCGAGCGTTCGCTCGTTCGTTCGTTTTAACGGATGAGTTCACCATTTAGTTGCAGTCAACGAACGTCCATTCATTAGACTGTTCGTCAGTTTTTCTTTTTTTTGGATTTTCCGCGATTATCCTAGATCGCGATTTCTGATCCGAATTTCGTTTTAGTATAACTTTTCGCTCGTTTATCGGAATTAGGCGATTCAAGCGCCTAGAGTTTCTTCTCGAAACCCTCTTTCTGTTTAACCAACTCAAACAAGTTTTTGCTACTGTAAAATTTGACTTAGGTCCAGATTAGTAAATGAAGCTTGTTTCTTTCGCCGTTTGACTTTCGTTGCTTCGTTTGATTTGATTCTTTTTGCAAACTAGAGTTCTTAAGTTGAACTTTCTGGTTAGATATATTATTTGAGTTTTACCTATGCATTAGATGAGTGCTTATTGTATGCTTGTTTGTTTGCGATAGAGTACCCGGAGTGCGTCGCTTGCTACTTCGGATCTCTAGGTTTCACGGATCATCAGCAAGGCAAGTAACACTTCAATCATACCTCTTTACTACCCAGTTTTACTGCATTAGATCAACCCTCACACAATTGCAGGGTTAGGATCTGTTTAATATGTGGGTTTTGGGAAGTAGATGAGGTAGTACCTATTACCTGTTTTATTATCAAACCTTTGGGAGTTACTTCTACATTTTCTTATATTGCCATGCTATGCTAGTAGACGTGGATTGGGTGAGTGTATTCATGACAGATGTGAGATTGTTATTTAATGATTTACTTAAGGTGGCAACTTAAACTCACATTTGGGTGGATTGAGGCACCTGGGGAACCCAGTGTTGCCTGTATTTTTGGAAATCCCGGGGTACCGTGTGATTCTCCTATGGACCGCCACCCAGGCTCAAAGGGCTCATGAGATTATTCATGCTAGAAACTTCCATGTGCAACCACAAGCTAATATGGGCTCTAGCATAGTTGATTAAGTTGTGTGAACTCTTGAAGAGGTAGACTAGCAGATGTAGGGGAAAGTAGGTGTAACTGTCTACCCGGAGTAGGGAGTTTATGCTTCTGAAAGACTGTGTCTCGGTCATCCGTTTCTCAAACACCATGTAGTGCGAGAAATCCAGCGGAGGCGATCGAGTCTTGTGGGGAAAAATGCGCAAACCTCTGCAGAGTGTATCTAGTACTTGGATTATGATGTGAATCTCATCATGTTACTTTTAAATTTAATCTTGTTGGGTTAATGATGATGCTTAATTGGGATTGAGTTGGAGTACCCTTCTCAATGTTTAACAACCACCATGATAGTTAAATAAAATTTATTCCTTTGTAGCAGGAAAAAATTGGCTTTATGCAAAACTATAACCATAGAGCTTTCCACCAGCCATATATGCTTGTAGTATAGCATTATTCCGTTCATTACTCTCTATGTGTTACATTGCCAGCATATTCCATGTGTTGACCCGTTTCGGGCTGCAACATTCATGTTGCAGACTTTTCAGACGACGGGTAAGGTGCCTTAGGTCGTGGTCTTATACTTAGTGATGCTGTTGGAGTTGATGGACTCGCTTATCTTCCAAGCCTTCCACTGTTATCGTTATTAGATAGCCTTAAGCCATATTTATTGTAATAAGTTCTCTTTTGAGACATTCGGGGTAATAAGTGTGTGATTGCTACTCTGTTATAAATCCTTCAAGTACTGTGCGTGCTAGCATTACCGATCCAGGGATGACATTGATGCACAGAGATCAGACTGTTTGAGGTCTGGTCGCTACAGCTTGGCACCGATGCAAGCAAGGACATCCGCCGCTTGATTACTTTCTCGAGCCACATGATGAAACTCGAGCCCCTCAAATCGAGCTGACATTTTGAGAATGGTGTTACGGTAAGCTGCCATCTTCAGATCTTTGGCATAGAAATCTCCATTTATTTGAGATATTGCAAGGTTTGAATCCCCGCGCACTTCCAGGCATTGTATGCCCATGGAGACAACCATCTGAAGACCATGTAATAAGGCCTCATATTCGGTTGCATTGTTGGAGTCTGTGTATAATATTTGGAGTACGTACTGAACTGTATCTCCAGTGGGGGATGTTAGGACAACGCACGCTCCTAAGCCCGCTAGCATTTTGGAGCCATCGAAGCGCATGACCCAGTTGGAATATGTGTCGTACTCTTTAGGCAGTTCGGCCTCTGTTCAGTCGGCGACGAAGTCGGCCAGTACTTGGGATTTAATGGCCCGGCGCGGTCTGTATGTTATGTCGAATGGGAGGAGCTCAATGGCCCACTTGGCAATCCGACCCGTGGCATCGCGATTGTTTATTATGTCATTGAGTGGTACTTCGGAGGCCACCGTGATTGAGCAATCTTGAAAGTAGTGTCGTAGCTTCCGGGATGCCATGAAGACCGCGTATGCTATTTTTTGGTAATGAAGGTACCGGGATTTGCATGGTGTGAGGACAGTGGATACATAGTATACCGGCTTCTGAAGCGGGAATTTGTGTCCGTCCTCCTTTCGTTCAATGACGAGGACCACACTCACAACCTGGTGTGTTGCTGATATGTATAATAACATGGGTTCGCCGACATTCGGTGCCACCAGGATTGGGTTGCTCGCTAAAAGAGCCTTTATTTCTTCCAGTCCGGCCATTGCTGCATCCGTCCACTCGAAGTGATCGGTGCGTCGGAGAAGGCGATAAAGTGGCAATGCTTTTTCTCCTAGTCTGGAGATAAAGCGGCTTAAAGCTGCCACACATCCGTCTAGTTTTTGGACTTGTTTAAGGTCAGTTGGCGTAGCCAACTGTGACAAAGCTCAGATTTTAACTGGGTTCACCTCAATTCCTCTATTGGAAACGATGAAGCCCAGCAGTTTTCCAGCGGGAACGCCGAAAACACACTTTTCCGAATTGAGCTTGATGTCATATGTACGGAGGTTGTCGAATGTGAGACACAGATCGTCTATTAATGACTTGACGTGCCTAGTTTTGATGATGACATCATCTACATATGCTTCAACTGTCTGTAAGGCCCCAAGACCGGAGCTTCAGATGCCTTTCAGGGTTTCCGAGTTTCGTCGTGTGTTTTATTTTTGTTTGTTGCATTTCATCATGTCATCTCTTGCATTGCATCATGCCATCATGCCATTTAATTTTAAAACTCAACTAAATAAATTGCATAGATCTTTTGATCTATTTAAACCGAGGGAACTCACATGGTGACTTCTCTTTATAACATATCCTCCAATATTAGGGAGCTATATTAAATATTTCTTTATTTCGGAAATCACCATAACACACTTGCAAAATAATTTCGTTCCTTTTCTGCTTCAAGTTTGGTCTCCAACCTTGCCAATAATTATTTCATCATTTTCCGGAGCTCCACCAAAAATCTGAACATTTGTGGACCTTCCCAAACCTCACTTCCTATTCCAATCATTTGAATTTAATTCAAATGAGTTTGAATTTACATCTTGCAATCTTGGCCATTCCTAGTTTTCTTGTATCAAACTCATTTTTGTGAGTCCGGGAAAATTATCCCCATGCGCAAATCTTCCCCCTAACCTCTCTTTCTTTTCTTTCTTTTCTCTGTTCTGTTTTTTATTCATTAGAGAGAGGGAGAAGAAGCCCTGCAGCCAGGCTAAGCCGGCCCAAGGCCCACCTAACGCCCCTCCTAACCCTAGCCCGCAGCGCTCTCTCCATGATCCCTTCTCCTCTCCCTCGACTCCCTCCAGCGCCGCATCTTCCATCGATCCCCATCTCTCCCTCTCCTCGCGCCCGACCCCATCCCTCGCTCCCGCAGCCACTCCGCTCTATCCCCTCCTTCGTCCTTCGCCGCCCTGCCACCTGGAGCCCGAGCAAGCCGCGCCTCTCTGCGCCTCCCCTGCTTCGTGCCAAGGACGTCGCCGACAACGGCGTCGCCATCGTCGTCGCGCGCCCGCAGCGCTCGGCCTCCTGCCCGAGTCTAGGCTGCCGCTGCGGCTTCTTGGCTCCTCTGCCGCCGGTCAACCACAGGAGCGTCGTCTCCTTGGTCTCCTTCCTCTCCTCCTCATCCGCGCCAGCACCGCGCCTCCCGCTCCTACTGCCCGCCTCCGCTCCGCACCGCACATCCCTCTGCGTCCATGGCGTCGCCTCCTTTGCTCGTCGCTTGCTCGCCTTGCGCCGCCTCGTCCATGCCTTGTCCATCGTCGCTGTTGTGCCTCATGTTCGTGGCGCTTGGCTGCAGCCATGGCCTCTCCAGCAGTCGCTGCGGAGACCAAGACCACTATGGCCGCGGCTACCATCAGCCAACCGCGCAGCTTGCCCCCTGCCTTGGCCCTCTTCGACCCTGCTCATGCCCCGAGCCTCCCGTCGCCAAGGAGCACGAGCTCCTTTGCCTCGCTGCCACGCCAACCGGAGTAGCAGCCCAGCGGGTCATCCCTTTTGGACGCGCCAAGTTTGGGTACATGGACCGCCAAGTTCCGCTCCGAACCTGTACGACTACAACCGATGATGCGACAAGTTCCACTACCGTCGACCCTCAAAGACCCCGTGTACCCCGAACATCTACGGATCATGAACAACTACTTCCACTATGAGATGTACCACTACCGTCGCCACGTGAACAACTACTTCCCACGACGACCGTCCCGAGAACGTCTACTTCCATCTACTCCGCATCGAACTCGAACCGCTCCGAAAACGCACGCTTCGAAGGTATAAACGCCGAGACGACGCCCGTGACCTAATGCATGTGTTGAATGAGATGCACCGTTTGCACCGTGTCCGAATTGTCACTCGTTTCCATGCCACTAACCTGTGGGAACCCGGAAGTCGGGATCACCCCACCATCTTGCATGACTCGCTCACGTCACGCCTCCTTTTGCACCGGTATCTCCGTGAGCTACCGGAACCAATATGTTGCCGTGGCATCATTTTCGGATATGTTGCCGTGGCACCATTTTTGTTTCGCCGCCGTGGCACCCTTTTCGTTCCGACATGGTGACCAAATGTTCCATATCTTTCTCATGTCAACATCTTCATAAAAATTGCCTAAAACTTGCATATGTCATCCGCATCATGATAACAACATTTAAAATGTTTAAAATTGTGTTTGCATTAAACTACTAAATGGCATGGGGACTTTCCGGAATTGTTGTTTGTTGTTTCCGGCCTCACTTAAACTTGCCTAGATAGGTAGTTTAATTATGTTTCACCTCTTGCCATGTTTAACAACATTTAATGTTGTTGGTTAGCCTAAACGAGAGAGAAATAAATAATTGTTGTGGTGTTCCGTCAATATGCAACTCGTTGCATATTGAGCTCCACTTAATTTGTAGTATTGTTTGTTGCACTTTGCCATGCCATGCCTCATTAAACCGGACATGCATCATACTTGATTGTGCATCATGCCATGATTATGCTTGTGTGTTTACCGTATTGTTTGCTTCTTTCCGGTTTGCTTCTCTCGTTAGCTTCAGTTTCGTTCCGGAGTTGTGAGGATTCGTTCGACTACGTCCGTTTGTCTTCTTCATGGACTCATTCTTATTCCTATCGGGATTTTAGGCAAGATGACCTTTACCCTCGATATCACTTCTATCTTTGCTTGCTAGTTGCTTCGTTCTATCGCTATGATGCGCTGCCTATCCCTTGTTTACCATGTCTCCCATATTGCCATGTCAGCCTCTAACCTTTTCACCCTTCCTAGAAAACCGTTGCTTGGCTATGTTACCGCTTTGCTCAGCCCTCTTATAGCGTTGCTAGTTGCAGGTGAAGTTGAAGATTGCTCCATGATGGCCAAGATTATGATTGGGATATCACAATATCTCTTATTTAATTAATGCATCTATATACTTGGTAAAGGGTGGAAGACTCGGCCTTATGCCTGGTGTTTTGTTCCACTCTTGCGGCCTTAGTTTCCGTCATATCGATATTATGTTCCTGAATTTTGAGTTCCTTACGCGGTTGGGTGATTTATGGGACCCCCTTGACAATTTGCTTTGAATAAAACTCCTCCAGCAAGGCCCAACCTTGGTTTTACCATTTGCCACCTAAGCCTTTTTCCCTTGGGTTCTGCAGACTCAAGGGTCATCTTTATTTTACCCCCCCCGGGCCAGTGCTCCTCCGAGTGTTGGTCCAAACTAGAGCACCGCGCGGGACCATTCCTTGGCAACTTGGATTACGTTGGTACCTGTACGCTTAGCTTATCCGGTGTGCCCTGAGAAAGAGATATGTGCAGCTCCTATCGGGATTTGTCGACACAGCGGGTGGTCTTGCTGGTCTTGTTTTACCATTGTCCAAATGTCTTGTAAACCGGGATTCCGAGTCTGATCGGGTCTTCCTGGGAGAAGGTCTATTCCTTCATTGATCGCGAGAGCTTGTCATGGGCTAAGTTGGGACACCCCTGCAGGGTATAATCTTTCGAAAGCCGTGCCTGCGGTTATAGGCAGATGGGAATTTGTTAATGTCCGGTTGTAGATAACTTGACACCAGATACGAATTAAAACGCATCAACCGCGTGTGTAGCCGTGATGGTCTCTTCTCGGCGGAGTCCGGGAAGTGAACACGGTTTTTGGGTTATGTTTGACGTAAGTAGGAGTTCAAGATCACTTCTTGATCATTGCTAGCTTCACGACCGTTCCGTTTGCTCTCTTCTCGCTCTTATTTGCGTATGTTAGCCACCATATATGCTTAGTCGCTGCTGCAACCTCACCACTTTACCACTTCCTACCCTTAAGCTTAAATAGTGTTGATCTCGCGGGTGTGAGATTGCTGAGTCCTCGTGACTCACCAGATACTATCACAACAGTTGCAGGTGCCGATGATACCAGTGCAGGTGATGCAACCGAGCTCAAATGGGAGCTCAACGAAGACCTTGGTCGTTGCCGTGTTTCGTTTTATGTTGATCAGTAGTGGAGCCCAGTCGGGACGATCGGGGATCTAGTAGTTGGGTTATCTTCTTTTGTTTTGGCTTCGTCCGTAGTCGGACTATGTGTGTACTCTGAATGATGTATGATTATTTATGTTCATTGTGTGAAGTGGCGATTGTAAGCCAACTCTTTATCCCATTCTTATTCATTACATGGGATTGTGTGACCCTTCTTGCGACAAAACCACCATGCGGTTATGCCTCTAAGTCGTGCTTCGACACGTGGGAGATATAGCCGCATCGTGGGTGTTACAAGTTGGTATCAGAGCCATCCCCGACTTAGGATCCCCCTGCTTGATTGTTTGCTGGCGTTGTTGAGTCTACAACAAAAATGTTTTGAGTCTTAGGATTATATATATCGGAGAGTAGGATTCTTTTTACTCCTCAGTCCCTTCGTCGCTCTCGTGAGGTCTCCTGACGTAGATGTTTTGTCTTTCCTCTCCTCAAATTTCACTAAATTTTTTTAGGATCACGCGGGTATCTTGGAATCGTTCCGATGGTTTTGTGACGAGAACATTGTTCTTGGTGCCTCCTGTCTATTATGTGGCTTTGACCCGGGGAGTTGAGCTCCGAGGTGTTGTCGTCACAATTTTATCGTTGCAGTTCTGGAATACCTGAGCTTTGCCGACATCGAAAATCTCTTTTGTACAGTTGTTGGTGAGATAACCCCGATAACCCAGTACTGGGGCGAGCTCGGGAGTATTGCCATAGCTTGTATAACAGATGCTTTTCGAAGGTTGAGGTACACGATTTCCGAAGGTTTCTTGGTTATGTGTTGACGGATGGATACAGCTTGGATGTAGGAATTGTTAGTTTTGGGTGAGATATATATTGCTTCCCCTATATCCCCAACACCAGATTGCATAACCAGAAAGTTTCGGGAGTTTTATAGGTGGGAATTCAAGTAGCTCCTAGAATATCTTTTCGACAGATGCATGATATGAGATTGGGGTTTGACGTCTAGTGGTCCGCCTTTCCACGGTCGTTTTTACAGTGGTCTCGTTGTGTCTTAAAGAACCCTTGGCTATGCTGGTTCGGGGACACTTCGTATGTCATGTGCACTGCCTTGTACATGATGGTGTTGTACACTCGAGCCCGTGTGGGCCCCACCACGAAAACTTCGGATGGAATCTCTATCATATGTTTGTTCCGGCTTATTCTGCAAGCCAAATCCTTTGTTTTGTTTTATATGTGGTATTCGAGTTGCTTCGAAGTCAAATGTTGAATCCATACCTTTCCTAAACGGTGTTCTCAAATTGCTATGTGAATACTAATCCTTCTTGATCATCGAGGTCGTCATGTTAATTCTTTTCCAACCGGTGCGCTTCTCTTCGAGATGATCCCATCATTCTCCTCATCCGCAAGATCAATTCTAAGTTTTCACAACGGTGTTTGTTTCGTTCATCTCAAGTTGTCTTTGTTTTCCCTCCCTCCCACCCTTTATTTTCTTCAAGGACTCATATATGTTAATCAAGTATCCACTTTATTCATGTGAAGTCACTTCAACCTTTTCAATCAATGTTCTGATCCGGTAAACCCTCGTGAAGATGCCCACGAGCTTCAAGTTTATTATTCTTCGTCTCTTTTATTCTCCGGTGGATTTAACTCAAGCTTTCGTGTTGATCATATCCTTTTCCTCGTTCAAATGCTATCCCATGCCAGTGCATCTCATAATTGTTCATCTCTCTCTATTCTTATCCGGAGTGCTCAAGATATCTTGGAAGATTTGTGTTTCCATTCTCAATCCATTCAAGTTATTTTGAGGTTGTTATCTCATTCAAGTCATTTAATTCAACCGGTGCAATCCCCCTTTCAATCAATCGTTCAACGGTGTATCTTTTTAGTGGGCCCTAACCCACAGGTCTTTTTCAGGATCTTACCTGACTCTTCTAATTCTCCCGGAGTTATTCCCAAATTCATTTCAAAGTTTGATGTAAGAATGAATTATCATCAGTCAAATGTATTTCTCCAAGATCTTTCAAATTCTTTCATCATTGATTCAACCTTTATATTCTTTATTATGGAGTGTCTCAACAATTCATGGTGGTTCTCGTCATCATTCTCAGCATCTGCAGACCGAAGAAGAGGTTCTCTTAAATCTTGTCCGTTCTCTTGAAGATTCATGGTTCTAGCGTGATGCCATCCTCTCATAATTGCTTTCGATTGTGAGAATTCTTTTCACCCATCCGGGGCATTTCAGGAGTCTTTTCAGTTTCATTCTCTGGAGCCCATCATCTCAGAATTATTCATTCAAGCTTTCAGCTCTCGTTGTCCAAATTTTACCGGTGCATCGTCCAAATATTCATCTAATAAGTTCATGATCCCTTTGTTCTCATGTATCTAAATCCCCTCAAGTATCTTCATTCGTTTTCCAAATCTTCCCGGTGAATTGTGCCTTTGCTACTTTCATTTTCAATTATTACGGTGGTTCGTTCAAGATTTCTCTTCCTTCGTTATCGTATCAATTCATTCGTTCTTTCCAATCCTACCGGTGGCACTTTGAGTTCGCGCTATATCCCTCTTAATCCTTTCTACGAGAATAAGTAGTATGCCAAATCCATTGCTTGTCATCAATTTAATTTGATGAAGGATAAGCATACAATAAATCTTATTCTTATTTCCTCTAGGTGATTCAATTCCTTATTCCGGAGGTTCATCAAAATTCTTGATTTCATTTGTTCTTCTTTCTTTCCGGAGTTCCAAGTTTTCTAGGTTATATCATTTCAAAGCTTCATCTTATCACTGCAAGACTTCACCTTGTATTTTCAACTTCTCTTTCTTTCTATCATTATTTTATTACCGGAGTTCTTCATGGAGGCTCTACATGGTGGTTCGCCAAGGATTCTTTTCATTCTTCAATTGTTCTTCAAGATTTCTATCGAAGTTATGACCCGCCAAGCTTTACTCAAAAATAAACATGGTGCTCAACACATGTTTTTTTTGTGAGGAGTTCAAGCATTCTTTATCGTGCATTTCGAAGTGCAATTCTTCCTACCTTATCTTTTGAGATGGTGTTATCGCGATTCACATGTTGTCAAGAGTGAGGTATTTTAAATCCATCAATATCTTTGTTGGAGTTATCTTGTGTCATATTTCACCTAAAAGCCTTCCCTAAGGAATGTTGCTATTGTGGTGCTTATCAATGATCCAAGTTTTCTCCTATCCTCTCGGCGAAAGCAGTTTTCATCTCTTCGTTGATCTCAAGCAAGCAATTGTTTCCGTTAGTGGCCGGTTGTCACCTCATAATTTTGAGATGTTTGCCATAAGCCCACAAGAAGCTTGTGCTTTTCGTTGTTGATTTTTCAACAACTCTGTTCAATTCTTCTTTGCAAGGATGCTTTCCAAGCTCATTTGTGGCAGAAGTTGGCATTTTCTTCTCCATTCTGTTATTCCAATGATCTAGCTTCTATTCTTTCGTTCCGGAGGCAGTGTGTTGTTGATTTCATCAAGTATCATCCCATCTTCTCAAGTTCTTGTTATATTCCTTCCATGTTCAACCGGAGTGCTGTCCGAATTTGATCTTTCTTGTTCCTTGTTTATCTCGTTTCAACCAGAGTGGTTCCAATTCCTTCTTGTCCATTGTACTCGTCATTCATAGCTTTGCAACCCCCAAGGTTCACATGGTGCTCCTTGTTTCTATTCTCTACGCAGTGCTATCAATTGTGTTTCAACTCCATTGTGTTCTTTCTTTCAACTCTTCAACATCTCAAGGTTCTTTGGTTTCACTCTTTTGTCGAAGACGCAACTTAGTTTTACCTCTTTCTCTTCCACTTCTCTCCGGTGCCATTCTAGATCTCGGGACGAGATCCTCTCGTAGTGGTGGAGTGTTGTAACGCCCCAAGACCGGAGCTTCAGATGCCTTTCAGGGTTTTCGAGTTTCGTCGTGTGTTTTATTTTTGTTTGTTGCATTTCATCATGTCATCTCTTGCATTGCATCATGCCATCATGCCATTTAATTTTAAAACTCAACTAAATAAATTGCATAGATCTTTTGATCTATTTAAACCGAGGGAACTCACATGGTGACTTCTCTTTATAACATATCCTCCAATATTAGGGAGCTATATTAAATATTTCTTTATTTCGGAAATCACCATAACACACTTGCAAAATAATTTCGTTCCTTTTCTGCTTCAAGTTTGGTCTCCAACCTTGCCAATAATTATTTCATCATTTTCCGGAGCTCCACCAAAAATCCGAACATTTTTGGACCTTCCCAAACCTCACTTCCTATTCAAATCATTTGAATTTAATTCAAATGAGTTTGAATTTACATCTTGCAATCTTGGCCATTCCTAGTTTTCTTGGATCAAACTCATTTTTGTGAGTCCGGGAAAATTATCCCCATGCGCAAATCTTCCCCCTAACCTCTCTTTCTTTTCTTTCTTTTCTCTGTTTTGTTTTTTATTCATTAGAGAGAGGGAGAAGAAGCCCTGCAGCTAGGCTAAGACGGCCCAAGGCCCACCTAACGCCCCTCCTAACCCTAGCCTGCAGCGCTCTCTCCCTGATCCCTTCTCCTCTCCCTCGACTCCCTCCAGCGCCGCATCTTCCATCGATCCCCATCTCTCCCTCTCCTCACGACCGACCCCATCCCTCGCTCCCGCAGCCACTCCGCTCGATCCCCTCCTTCGTCCTTCGCCGCCCTGCCACCTGGAGCCCGAGCAGGCCGCGCCTCTCTACGCCTCCCCTGCTTCGCGCCAAGGACGTCGCCGACAACGGCGTCGCCATCATCATCGCGCGCCCGCAGCGCTCGGCCTCCTGCCCGAGTCTAGGCCGCCGATGCGGCTTCTTGGCTCCTCTGCCGCCGGTCAACCACAGGAGCACCGTCTCCTTGGTCTCCTTCCTCTCCTCCTCATCCGCGCCAGCGCTGCGCCTCCCGCTCCTACTGCCCGCCTCCGCTCCGCGCCGCACATCCCTCTGCGTCCATGGCGTTGCCTCCTTTGCTCGTCGCTTGCTCGCCTTGCGCCGCCTCGTCCATGCCTTGTCCGTCGTCGCTGTTGTGCCTCCTGTTCGTGGCGCTTGGCTGCAGCCATGGCCTCTCCAGCAGTCGCTGCGGAGACCAAGACCACTATGGCCGCGGCTACCATCAGCCAACCGCGCGGCTCGCCCCCGGCCTTGGCCCTCTTCGACCCTGCTCATGCCCCGAGCCTCCCGTCGCCAAGGAGCACGAGCTCCTTTGCCTCGCTGCCATGCCAACCGGAGTAGCAGCCCAGCCGGTCATCCCTTTTGGACGCGCCAAGTTTGGGTACATGGACCGCCAAGTTCCGCTCCGAACCTGTACGACTACAACCGATGATGCGACAAGTTCCACTACCGTCGACCCTCGAAGACCCCGTGGACCCCGAACATCTACGGATCATGAACAACTACTTCCACTACGAGATGTACCACTACCGTCACCACGTGAACAACTACTTCCAACGACGACCGTCCCGAGAACGTCTACTTCCATCTACTCCTCATCGAACTCGAACCACTCCGAAAACGCACGCTTCGAAGGTATAAACGCCGAGACGACGCCCGTGACCTAATGCATGTGTTGAATGAGATGCACCGTTTGCACCGTGTTCGAATTGTCACTCGTTTCCATGCCACTAACCTGTGGGAACCCGGAAGTCGGGATCACCCCACCATCTTGCATGACTCGCTCACGTCACGCCTCCTTTTGCACCGGTATCTCCGTGAGCTACCGGAACCGATATGTTGCCGTGGCATCATTTTCGGATATGTTGCCGTGGCACCATTTTTGTTTTGCCACCGTGGCACCCTTTTCGTTCCGACATGGTGACCAAATGTTCCATATCTTGCTCATGTCAACATCTTCATAAAAAATGCCTAAAACTTGCATATGTCATCCGCATCATGATAACAACATTTAGAATGTTTAAAATTGTGTTTGCATTAAACTACTAAATGGCATGGGGACTTTCCGGAATTGTTGTTTGTTGTTTCCGGCCTCACTTAAACTTGCCTAGATAGGTAGTTTAATTATGTTTCACCTCTTGCCATGTTTAACAACATTTAATGTTGTTGGTTAGCCTAAACGAGAGAGAACTAAATAATTGTTGTGGTGTTCCGTCAATATGCAACTCGTTGCATATTGAGCTCCACTTAATTTGTAGTATTGTTTGTTGCACTTTGCCATGCCATGCCTCATTAAACCGGACATGCATCATACTTGATTGTGCATCATGCCATGATTATGCTTGTGTGTTTACCGTATTGTTTGCTTCTTTCCGGTTTGCTTCTCTCGTTAGCTTCGGTGTCGTTCCGGAGTTGTGAGGATTCGTTCGACTACGTCCGTTTGTCTTCTTCATGGACTCATTCTTCTTCCTATCGGGATTTCAGGCAAGATGACCTTTACCCTCGATATCACTTCTATCTTTGCTTGCTAGTTGCTTCGTTCTATCGCTATGATGCACTGCCTATCCCTTGTTTACCATGTCTCCCATATTGCCATGACAGCCTCTAACCTTTTCACCCTTCCTAGCAAACCGTTGCTTGGCTATGTTACCGCTTTGCTCAGCCCTCTTATAGCGTTGCTAGTTGCAGGTGAAGTTGAAGATTGCTCCATGATGGACATGATTATGATTGGGATATCACAATATCTCTTATTTAATTAATGCATCTATATACTTGGTAAAGGGTGGAAGACTCAGCCTTATGCCTGGTGTTTTGTTCCACTCTTGCCGCCTTAGTTTCCGTCATATCGGTATTATCTTCCCGGATTTTGCGTTCCTTACGCGGTTGGGTGATTTATGGGACCCCCTTGACAGTTCACTTTGAATAAAACTCCTCCAGCAAGGCCCAACCTTGGTTTTACCATTTGCCACCTAAGCCTTTTTCCCTTGGGTTCTGCAGACTCAAGGGTCATCTTTATTTTACCCCCCGGGCCAGTGCTCCTCCGAGTGTTGGTCCAAACTAGAGCACCGTGCGGGACCATTCCTTGGCAACTTGGATTACGTCGGTACCTGTACGCTTAGCTTATCCGGTGTGCCCTGAGAACGAGATATGTGCAGCTCCTATCGGGATTTGTCGGCACAGTGGGTGGTCTTGCTGGTCTTGTTTTACCATTGTCGAAATGTCTTGTAAACCGGGATTCCGAGTCTGATCGGGTGTTCCTGGGAGAAGGTCTATTCCTTCGGTTGATCGCGAGAGCTTGTCATGGGCTAAGTTGGGACACCCCTGCAGGGTATAATCTTTCGAAAGCCGTGCCTGCGGTTATAGGCAGATGGGAATTTGTTAATGTCCGGTTGTAGATAACTTGACACCAGATACGAATTAAAACGCATCAACCGCGTGTGTAGCCGTGATGGTCTCTTCTCGGCGGAGTCCGGGAAGTGAACACGGTTTTTGGGTTATGTTTGACGTATGTAGGTGTTCAGGATCACTTCTTGATCATTGCTAGCTTCACGACCATTCCAGTTGCTCTCTTCTCGCTCTTATTTGCGTATGTTAGCCACCATATATGCTTAGTCGTTGCTGCAACCTCACCACTTTACCACTTCCTACCCTTAAGCTTAAATAGTCTTGATCTCGGTGTGAGATTGCTGAGTCCTCGTGACTCACCAGATACTATCACAACAGTTGTAGGTGCCGATGATACCAGTGTAGGTGATGCAACCGAGCTCAGATGGGAGCTCAACGAAGACCTTGGTCGTTGCTGTGTTTCGTTTCATGTTGATCAGTAGTGGAGCCCAGTCGGGACGATCGGGGATCTAGCAGTTGGGTTATCTTCTTTTCTTTTGGCTTCGTCCGTAGTCAGACTATGTGTGTACTCTGAATGATGTATGACTATTTATGTTCATTGTGTGAAGTGGCGATTGTAAGCCAACTCTTTATCCCATTCTTATTCATTACATGGGATTGTGTGAAGATGACCCTTCTTGCGACAAAACCACCATGCGGTTATGCCTCTAAGTCGTGCTTCGACACGTGGGAGATATAGCCGCATCATGGGTGTTACACTGTCTTGCCGATCTGTTTCTCCAGACATGTTTGAATCATGCGTTGGTAGGTGGCTCCGGCGTTTTTAAGTCTGAAGGGCATAGTGTTGAAGCAGAACGACCCATATGGGGTAATGAATGCTGTTGCGGCTTGGTCGGACTCCTTCATTTTGATTTGATGGTATCCGGAGTATGTGTCGAGGAAACACAGTGAGTCGTGTCCGGCCGTAGCATCAATAATCTGATCGATGCGAGGGAGGGGAAATGGATCCTTAGGGTAGGCCTTGTTGAGGTCTTTGAAATCGACGCATAGGCACCAGGATTTATCCTTCTTTGGCACACTCACCAGGTTTGCCAGCCAGTCCAGGTGTTTTATTTCTCTGATGAATCCGGCCTCGATTAACTTGGCTAGCTCCTCCCCCATAGATTGTCGTTTGGGTTCAGAAAAGCGTCGCAGTGTTTGCTTTACCGGTTTATATCCCTTCAGTATGTTTAGGTTGTGTTCAGACAACCTGCGTGGGATTCCCAGTTCTCGCGTAGGAACTCTCATAGCACGGCGTCAACCTTTGGGTCTAGCTGTGCTTCAATGGATGCTGTCTTCTTGGGGTCCGTCGGGTGGACTTGAAATTGACTATTTCATCTGCTGGTTTAAAGGGGGTGGATTTGGGTCGCTTGTCCAGGATCACGTCATCCCTATCCACTATGGAGCGTAGTGCAATTAACTCTTCGGCCGCGAGGGCTTCAGACAATGCCTCGAGGGCCAGAGCTACGGTTTTGTTTTCGGCGCGAAGTGCTATGTCCGGATCACTGGCAAGAGTGATAATACCATTGGGTCCGGGCATCTTGAGCTTCATGTACCCATAATGAGGTATAGCTTGGAGGTGTGTAAATGCATCTCACGCTAATAAGGCATGATATCCACTGTTGAAGGGGGCCACTTGGAAGGTTATCTCTTCGGATCGATAATTCTCCGGTGTGCCGAATACCATGTCGAGTGTGATTTTTCCCGCGCACCGCGCCTCCCAACCAGGAATGATTCCTCGGAAGGTCGTGCTACTTTGCTCAATGCGGCCCCTGTCTATTTCCATTTTGTTGAGAGTTTCCTCGTAAATGAGGTTGAGTCCGCCGCCGCCGTCCATGAGCACTTTGGTAACCCGAAAGCCGTCCATGATTGGACTGAAGACCAAGGCGGCTGGTGCCCGGACTGTCTTGAATTTTGGTTCGTCACCGGCATTGAAAGTTATGGCCGTGTCGTCCGAGGGGTTTATTGCCGCGACTTGGCAGACTTCAGCGAGGCCACCGAGTGCCCTTTTGCGCCTATTGTTTGAGGCGAAAGTCTCGAAGACCGTGAATATTCTGAGGTCATCGTCTTCCATGGGGTGTTGCTCTATGGTATTTTTGGTGAGGAGATCCTCGCCGCTCTTGGCCAGTTGCCGGAGTATCGAACATGCAGTAATGCTGTGGGTTGGTATGGTATCTGGTGTTGTGTGTATTTTGCATGGCATATCGAGCCATCCCTCCAGAACGGCTCCGCGCCCCGTAATGGGCTTCGATTTATTTACTATTGGATCGGGAGACCCACAAGGGTGCATCCTTTTTGCCCGGACGAGGGATTGAGTGGAAACTGGTGGCTCCCAGGGAGCTGCCTGAGTTTTCCAGGCGCTTTCCATTGCGTAGTACTTCTGTACTATGGTTTCCAAGTCAGCAAAGTGTAATACGCGACGGCGGTTAATGGCATTGAGGATTCCCTCGTCCGTGCAATTGTTGCCTAATAATGAGATCGTGTCTTCGTCGTGGCAATCTTTGATCTTGTCTTTGACAAGGAGGAATCTGGCCCAAAAGTGATGGACCGTTTCTTGAGACTGATGTCGTATGTACATAAGATCGCGTGTATCTGGGTGGGTGGGGGCATTTAAGCCTGAACCCTGACCCAATTTGGGATCCGGAGTTGGAGAAACTTCCGAACTTAATAGTTCGGGCTCCGGGATATCAACTGATTTTTCAGGCCCATTGTCTGAGTCTAGGTTCGGAGGGCAGGGCGTGTTGTTCTGTAGACGGGTATCCGGATCTTCAAGACCGGAAATCCGAACATAGTTCGTCCTCAATGTAGAGGAAGAGTTGTTGTTTTGCTCCTCGATTACCGCTACCTGATGGGTGATCGGTGGAGATTTGATTTCTCTCTGATCGGGTTTAAGCCCAATCTGATTGTAGTCTGTAGTGACCCCAGGGCGACGATGCGACCAAGGAGTTCGTTTAAAGATGACAACTCCGTCGGATCCATCCGTTTGGAGTGCTCGGAGTCAACATGGAGGCGATTTTTCATGACCCGAGAAGTCATCGTTGGCTTGACGACCGAACGGGCGGTCATGGTAAAGCCGCCCAGCCGGAGGGTTTGACCTGGGGCCAAGGCTCCTCCGGAGGTGATACTGTCCTTGACAACAATGCGAGCCATCAATCCTGTCTTAGACATCACATCAGAACTCTCAATGAAAGCACCAATGTCGGTGTCAAAACCGGCGGATCTCGGGTAGGGGGTCCCGAACTGTGCGTCTAAGGTTGATGGTAACAGGAGGTGGGGGACACAATGTTTACCCAGGTTTGGGCCCTATCTATGAAGGTAATACCCTACTTCCTGCTTGATTGATCTTGACGAATATGAGTATTACAAGAGTTGATCTACCATGAGATCATAATGGCTAAAACCCTAGAAGTCTAGCCTGTACGATTATGATTGCCTCTACGGACTAAGCCCTCCGGTTTTAATAGACACCGGAGGGGACTAGGGTTGTACAAAGTCGGTTACAGAGAAAGGAATCTTCATATCCGGGCGCCAAGCTTGCCTTCCACGCCAAGGATAGTCCCATCCGGACACAGGTGAGAGTCTTCGGTCTTGTATCTTCACAACCCATCAGTCCGGCCCATGTCAACAGGTCGGACGCCCGAGGACACCTTAATCCAGGACTCCCTCAGGTCTTGCGTGCACACCCAACAGAGACGCCACGTGCACTACACTACGTCAGGGACTGCGCCGCCGCCGCGGTGTAGCCTCCCAGCTAGAGCTGTGCTCTAATGACAGTGGAGTGGCTAAGCAACGATGATGGACCGGTGCCATTGGCGATTGTGGGAGAAGCAGACGAGATAAGCTACAGGGAGGGAGGGGAAATGCGACGCAGGACACGCCGGTCGTGAGGGTTTATATAGTAGGCTGGTAAGCATTGGGTTGGGGGATTTCACCGAGTCGGGCAGGAAGCTTGCGCGGGAACCTGCACGATTGTGCGGGAACGGAGTCACCAACGTTTGGCCAAAACAACGCCCTCACGCGACTGCTCAAGCTTGCGCTCGAACCGTCTGCGGCAGGCCAGCAGCAGGGTGACAAGACGTGCGAGAGGAGGACGAAAGGACACGTACACATACGTTTAATAAAAAAACATTTGCGATTTATTTACCTACTATACCCCCGTCTTGGTTTATAAGTAGGATTTAATTAATAAAATATAAATGCATGTCGCCAAAGATTATATTGTTGGATTCGTATTTGAACATAGTTTCCAGTTATATAATTTTTGTAACATGCATTAACATTTTGTTGGTTAAATTTGAGTTTATGTACCAGCAAGCATTTGCCCACAACACACACAACTTATTCCATCACAAACGGCTGGGATGGATCAACTGTATGCCATGTATCGCACACACAACTCTAATCTGATTCGTGCTTGATGTCTCCAACATCGCTCGCCTCTGCTCGCATTCCTCGGCAAGCTCTGCTCACCGTTAGGCACCGCAGCATGCTGTGCTTGCCGTTAGGTGCCGCGCCGCACTCTGCTTGTGTCCGTCGGCGCGCTCGGGTTGTGGACAACTTTTCCTTGCATGTTCAACTGCTCGGTTGAGGTGACCGCAGAGCGCTACCAGCAGTTGGGCCTGTGGACGATCACGTCAGGGGCCCCATATGCATGCGGTTGTGCCGCGCGTGTTGCCATGCGATGCAGTTACGTGCGACACAATGGAGTTACGCGCTGCGAATTACAACTTCCATCAGGGCGTGCCGATCAATATTCCAGGCCGTCCGTCTTCCCCTTTAATTCTCGCGGCCATTATAACCTTACTCTCTTCAACCTTTTAATCGCTCCCCACAACACAACAAGCATGCCCCGACGACACATAGAGAGGGGATGTCTAGCGGCACTCCAATGGAATTCGGTGAGCATAAAGTGGAGACCCACGCAAGGGAGACGGATCTCTCGGTGGTGTACACCATCGACCCGGCCAAGGTGGATGACTACATCAACACCGTTGAGCAGTTGCTTGCTGGAGACAAGTACAAGGTGGTCGGCATCGACCTCTAGTACACCTCTGGTGTTCTCGGCAAAGATCATAAGGTTGCCATCACCCAGTTGTGCGTGTGCCATCATGTCCTCATCTACCAATACCGCATGGCCACAGAGCCTTGCAGTAGTTTTGCCAGGTTTGTCAACAGCATCAACTACAAGTTTTGTCACATCCCTAGCTTCTGGTGCTGCCTAGTGTTTGCATCTTGCTTGCTTCATGTTTAACTTTCATGGAAACTTGAAATGGGGATTGCCTAAACCCTAGCACCAAATGAATTCAACTAGGTTCAACTAAAATATTTACAGTGAGTCCAAATGGCTTTCAAAAATGTTCATCATTTCTGGAAAATGCTGGAGACATAACCAGGGGTGTTGCACATTTTTTCCATGACATATTTGGTCACTGAATTAAATCATTTAGTATTTGCAATTGGGCATTTAAATGCTATATATTATTTTAAGTGCTCAATTAATTCTGAACTTAAGTGTGGGCTATTAGGAATAATCCCAACAAAGCCCACAATTATTTGCAGGATTTTTGGAAACGTTTTAGTATTTTTAATAAAGCCCAACATTTACAGAAAAATAGAAAAGCAAACTAAATTTAAAAAAGAGTGAGAGAGAAAGGCCAGGAGGCCACTTACCTGGCTGGGCCGGCCCACCTGGCCCGTGCGAGTCACCCTCCTCCCTGCGCCAGAAGGACGCCGGCGTGTCGACGCGCGCGCCCCCGAGCTCCACCTCCTGCTTTGCGCTGTCGACGCCTCCTGCGTCCTCGTCTTGCATCGTGGAAACGCCTGGACGCCCTGGACCTTATCCCTCTTCCTCTACTCACCTTTTCCCCTCTCTCCCTCGCTCCCCACCTCATGGCCGATGCCGCCATGGCCGCGCCGCCGCTCGCCACCACCGCAGCCACTGCCTCCCCCTCGACCTTCTGAGCCGACCATGAGCTCCGCCTCGTCCCTCTCTTCCTCCTCACCGATCCACCCAACGCCGGAAGCCCCTGGACGCTGCAAGCACCACCGTTCCCCTCGTCGGCCACCGGAGATCGTCACCGTCGATTTGCTGCCTCCGGTGCCTCCCCGAGCTCGCTGACCCTCCTGTTTGACCCACTGTGAGCTCCTCTGCCGCTCCCCTCTCCCCCCGTGCTCTGTTGCGCCGTGTACCCGCTGTTTCCACCGGAGCCGAGAGCCGGCCGCCGCCATTCTTGTCGCCGCTGTAACAAGAGCTAGCAAAGCTCGTTCCCGAGCACGGCTACGTGCTCAGCAGCTCCACAGCAAGCTAACGCCGCCACCAGCTCCTTCTCCCGTGCACCGTAACGTCGAACCCAACCCCGTCCGAACTCCGGCCACCGCTGTCGAGCTCGCCGGCGTTGTTTCCGGCGTCTCCGTGTCCAACCACTTGCACCACTGGATGCGGCAGCTCCCCAGCAGTACGTAGCACGCCTCCGCCGTTGTTTTGGTCGCCGGAGCGCGAAACCCGCGCTGCTCTACCGCGTCTGGCCTCGCCGGCGTCATGTCGCCGGCAGGTTTGACCTGTTCGACCTGGGGTTTGACCTCCCTGGGGTCAACACATGTGGGCCCCGCCTCTGACTAGATTAGTTTAGGACTAATTACCCCTGTTGACACTGACAGTGGGCCCAGTGGCTGATAATTTGATTAGTTAGAATTAATTAACCCTGTTAGTTACCTATGTCACTGATGTGTCGACCCCACCGGTCAGGTTTGACCCGAACAGCCCCTGTTGACCTGCTGACGTCACAGTGACGCAGTGCTTACGCAATAAATCATTTACTGGATTTATTCTAATTCAGGAAATTCCAGAAAATGTCCTAAACTTCTAAAAATCATAGAAATTCAACCGTAACTCCAAATTAAATAATTTATATATGAAAAATTATCAGAAAAATCTAATCTATCCATCTGTACCATTTTCATGCATGTTAGAACAACTTTTGTTAACTGTTTAGGACAATTCAGTCAAATGGCATTTAAAACATCACATATGGAGTTTGAATTTGAATCGTTGATTCAAACCAACTTCATTTAACTTGTTGCTAGTTGCATTAGCTCAAACCACAACATATTGCCATGTCACATTCATGCATCATATTGTTGCATTGCATTGATTGTTTTCTCCCTTGTTTGCCGGTATTTGTCCCCTCTCAGTAGACGACGTTCCGACGATGAGTTCGATGACACCGATGAAGAACTATACTATCTTCAGAAGTGCCAGGCAAGCAAAACCCCCCTGTTCATTCCGATAAAATCCCACTCTCTCGCTCCTGCTCTCTTTTACTGCATTAGGACAACAACGATTCATCTGTTACTTGCTGCGGTAGCTGAACCCCTTTATCCTTTGCATGACCTGTCATTGCCACAGTAAATAGATGAAACCCACTAGCATGAGTAGGAGTTGTTTGAGCCCTGATGTGCCTACTCATTCATGCTTGTTGTCATGCCTGCTATTGCTTAGAGTTGTGTCAGGTCTGATTCATCGGGGATGAATTGGAGGTGTGTGAATATGTCCTACTGTGTGTGAGCTAAGTGTGTGAACACGATTTGGTAAAGGTAGCGGTGCGAGGCCATGTAGGAGTACATGGTGGGTTGTCTCATTGCAGCCATCCTCAGGAACAGAGTTCTGTGTTTGTGATCCATGAACAGCTACTACCACACATTGGGATCCTTAATTGACTCTCTCGACTTATTAATCAACTTGATATCTATCCAGGAGTTGCAACTAGTTTCTGGTGTTTGTAGGTAGTGCTAGTAGTCTACCAAGTGTTACCCGGTACAGATGGGCTTGGGAAAGACTAGGCACAGTGGCACGGTGTACCAAGTGGCACCCGGATGGTGGGCTTGGGAACCCTGCTCACATCGTTTGGGGCCGTGAGCGACACCCCGGCCGGATCTCCTTGCGGATGGAACCTGAATAGGCGATAAACCTGGACGAGAGACTTGTGTGGTTAGTCAGGTCGTGGCCGACACCCTCGCTGGGCTTCCGCTTGAAGGTTGCCGAGTACATGTCGTGTAAACGGCGGTAAGTGGTGAGAGCGTGTGTGAAGAAGTACACCCCTGCAGGGTTAATATGATCTATTCGAATAGCCGTGTCCACGGTAAAGGACTTCTGGGTTGCCTGTACAGTTCATAGACAAGTGAAAGTGGATACTCTAAAATGCGCAAGATAAGCGTGAGTTTATGGATGGCGTTCTCGTAGGGAGACGGGAGCGGATCCATAGTGGTGTATTGATATGGTGAATATGTGGACTCGTGTGCGCCACCTCAAAAGAGTTACTTGCAGTCATAGTACAGGATAGCCACCGAGTCAAAGCTGGCTTGCTGCAGTTAAACCCCACCATCCCCTTTGTTGATAATGATGCATATGTAGCTAGATCTGATGTAAGTCTTGCTGGGTACATTTGTACTCACGTTGCTTAATTTATGTTTTTGCAGAGAGACTTCAGTCTCGCTAGTAGTTCCGCGTGGACTTCGACGTTTAGCTTGTTACCTCAGCTACGATCTTGTGCCCTCGGCAGGATCTGGTAGATAGTCAGACTTCTCAGCCTTTTTCATTTGTAGATGTCTGTATTCAGACATGTTAAGCTTTCGCTTGTGCTTGACTTGTGTGCTCTGAATGTTGGGTCATGACACCCATGATTGTAATATCTCGCTCCTCGGAGCCTATTGAATAAAATACTTGAGTTGTAGAGTCATGTTGTGATGCCATGTTGTACTTGCACATATCGAGCATATTGTGTGTATGTTATTGAAATGCTTGATATGTGTGGGATCTGACTATCTAGTTGTTTATCCTTAGTAGTCTCTCTTACCGGGAAATGTCTCCTAGTGTTTCCACTGAGCCATGGTAGCTTGCTACTGCTCCGGAACACTTAGGCTGGCCGGCATGTGTCCTTCTTTGTTCCTGTGTCTGTCCCTTCGGGGAAATGTCACGCGATGAATACCGGAGTCCTGTTAGCCCGCTACAGCCTGGTTCACCGGAGTCCTGCTAGCCCAGTGCTACAGCCTGGATTCACTCGCTGATGACCGACACGTTCGATGTTGGGTCATGGATGCCTGTCCCTGTAAGTTTGTGCCACTTTGGGTTTACGACTAGCCATGTCAGCCCGGGCTCCTTATCATATGGATGCTAGCGACACTATCATATACGTGTGCCAAAAGACGCAAACGGTCCTGGGCAAAGGTAAGGCGACACCCGTGGGGATACCGTGCGTGAGGCCGCAAAGTGATATGAGGTGTTACATGCTAGATCGATGTGGCATTGAGTCGGGGTCCTGACAGCTTTGGTATCAGAGCTTGACTGCCTGTAGGATTACCAAGCCAAACTGGTCGAAGTTGAGTCTAGAAATTCTTTAGTTATATAAGGGAATTGATTGTGGGATGGAACGCAAGGCTCTTTTTACTCCTTATACCTCATGCCTTCTGATCCGAGTCATCTTATCTTTCCTACGGGGTTAAGGAACTAGGCTTTCTCTTCTTTCTATCAGGATCACGTGTTACTAATTCGTAGACTTGTAAGATTGTTGGATTTAAGCCTCGAGTCAGTTCCTATTACTTCCATATGATAATTTTTGATCTCGAAACCTTGATATTGTGCTTCTGAGTGGTTATGCAACCATATTGGCAGCATGTCTCAAATCTTTTCGAGCATTTACAGCCGTTATGCTGTCCGAGTCATCCCAGGTTTCTAAACAATCTGATGCACTTGCAAAATCCTTTCCCTCTGGTTTCGATGTTCTTCTATGCCAGGTTAATCACACAAATTGTTGAGTTGAGGTACTCTATTGCCTCGACACATATGTTGGAGTTTTATTATGACCCTAGGTGTCTTAGGGGATCATCTAGTAGTCTAGCCATGTTTTGTGATCCCAGTGTGATGATTCTGGCCTTTATTCTCGAAAGCATCCCGTGATGCCACTTAGTAGTAGGTATTCTACTTCTGGGTTTTGAACCCGAGATTTACCCTACTTACCTCATGTTGATAGTGATTGCTAGTTCCTTTAGGATACTAGTAACCTTTGCGTTAGTCCTCGAGGTCCATGGTATTTTCTTCTTCCAAATACTATGAACCACTTATGGCAGAAGTTCCTTGAACCAAGAGATCACAACAAGAATGCTCTCGATGAGTTCTCGATTCTATGTTGATACTCTGCCAGTCCTTCCTCTTCAGCATGGGTTATCCGGAAGAAATATGCTGAATTTGTTCGGCATACTAATCCATGCATCCACAACTCAGAAAAACATATGTTCCTTTGGGTTGTCCCTCTTTAGTTGTCTTCTGACCTCGTCTATCAATTGATAGTCAGGAGTAGTTATGCATCCATGTTCATCGATGCCACTACTCTTGTGGTCCGTCAAGCCATTCTATTCCGGACTAACTAGGAGAAACAAACTCCAGTACCTCATCCATATCCAGGGTTGGGTCAAAGCAGTTGTGTTCCGCAGATCAAATACTAATCCAGCTTTTGTTCTGTTCTACCTTGGAGTATCACCATCTTTATATTAAGGTTATCATGGGAATTGCACACCATCCGATGAACTCTTGATACAGTGATACTTCTCGCCATCGATATTCATTCCTTGGTTCCTGTGTTATTATAACCGGAACGCCGACAAGTGAATCGTGATGTGTGAAATTTATACTCCGAGCAACTCGGTTGCTTGGTAGTTAATGGATAATACTCTCATTATTAGCGTGTTGGTTATGGAATCGTCATTCTAAGATTGATCATGCTACCTAGTCCATATTTCTGGTGCACACTTCGATCAATGGGTTAGGATTGTGCCAATCCCTTGCTTATTTGATCATTTCATCTTGCCCTGAAAAGCAAGATTGTTCTTGAGCCTAGTGACATATCAGTGGTTCGTGATTTTCTGAATATCTTCTCGGAAGTATCACCAGGTCGTCACCTGACCGCTATGTTGAGTTCGTGATCAAGTTGGGTTTCTGTAAACCACCCTTTCTCCAAGAATCTGTGTTGGATACCCCTGAGCTAGTTAGTCACACCAAACAACAACTTGGAGAGTTGTATGATAAAAGCTTGTCTAACCTAGTTCATTTCCAAAGGGATATCTTGTGTATGTGTGTTTGTTCTAGAAAGATGATTTCTTCATCGATTGGTCCTCGTGATCAGTTGTGGAACCTATCGTCTTGCCCAAACCTTGATTTGAGTGTGGGCCATCGTCAAATCAAGTTAGAACCAACGATATTCGTAATGTTGTCTTACTCGTGGTTGATCCCTTGAGCATACACCATTATATGTTTTGGTCTGACCAATGCTACCACCTTGTTCACATAATCGTGGAATTCCATTTATATGGAAACCTGGATGAATTGTTATTGAGCCCATCAGCAACATTTTTATCTTTCCCATGATTCGTGTTGAACATCCAGCTAGTGTTGGAAACTTTGTGAGCAATGCTTTCGTGTTCCATTCATGAAGCATATGTTCGGATGAAAGAAGTGACTTCATTTAGATCATGTGCATTTAATGCAAGTTGCCGCCGTGAATTAGAGAAAGTGAGTGTTGCTTCCTCTGGAATCATCGCAAGTCAGTCATGCATGTGCGAAGTATGCTATGGTTTGATAGGCTCGCTACCTCCATTCTATATGTGTCCCTAGCACGCCAAGCCACTGATTGATCTGTTCAAGGAAAAGAAGTCTAGCGCGCGTAAAGACTTGGAAATCCTTGTTGATGGTTCCCCACCTGAACTCGGTAGTGTTCTATTGTAAGACTACCATGTGATCATGTTTGTCTGAGATAGCGTGTTCACACATGTGTAGCAGAACCAGCTCATGTTTTGGAGCTTGCTATCGTAGTTCATTTCCCGAGAATCTCGCAACGTCATTTCGTCGATTTGTGTTGCAAACTTTCATTTTTCTTCCTAGACTCGATGAGTCTGGAATATCCTAACACCAACCAGATCTGAATCCCAGGCAGATATGATTGTTGGAACATTTCCCAAGAACTATAATAATGGTCTCTCTGAAACCGGTTAAGTGGATGTCGTGGCCAACACACCCAGCCAGAAGACCTATTATTGTAGTATCTTGATTGAGGAAGTTGGCCACCTCCCCATGAGGATTTCTTATGGATTTACTTCCGTAGTTATTCCTTATGATTTTTGTGATCCCGAAGTCCGACCTTTACTTGATGTCCTAGATATCAACCCAGTTTAATAAATGGGTTGCGCTGGCACATCAAGGAGAACATTAGAAGCGGAGTGCTAAATGTCTCTTGGTCGATCATCTAGATTTTGTTCCCTTGGCTCCGCCAAGGTGAAATCTGAGAAGGTGTTATCTTCCTTTGCATCTGCATCTTCTACCGACATTCATCATGGTAGTATGTTGTGTTGCCAGGATCCCTGACACGGATATTGGTAATACCTTGATGAATATGGAAATGCACAAGTTCTTGAGAGCACGCGCAAGCGCTAGGTGTTATCATCGGCACTAACTGGGTTTGCTCTCAGCTTCCTCGGTTATGCTATAAATTTCAAACAGTGGACTCACTCTCTACTGTTGAGCTTCTCGTCAGTTACTAAAATCATCCCATGTGTTGTTTTCAACAAGGTAATCCACATCATCCATTCTAATCCGGGTATGCCATTCTACTGAACCCCTCCAAATGATCGATTGTGATTTGCCTTAAGCTGGTATAAAGAGTTTCAATGATCTTTGAATCAAAGGTAATTCTTTTTGCCACTTAAGGGGATATATCTACGAGTCACCATCCCTAAGGTGTCTCGTTGTGGTATCATGGCAACTCAACTCCTCACTACGTTGACAACCGTTCACCACCCTCTTAAGTGTGGAATTGTTGCCTACCTAGTGAACCTTCGTCATTCGTTTCACTCCATCCCTTCAGAGGTATGCTTCGTGTCTCAGCTCGAGAGATGTTGCTATGTCTCATTCCATGAGTTGATCCTAAGTTGTTCGACCTTTGATAAGGTCGATCCTTCTAGAGTCTTTCTTTCCCTCTTGTTGTCATGTTAGTTGGAGTTCTCAGAGCAAGACGGTGAGACAAAGATGGTGATTGAATCAACGATCATTTGAAGTGCAACCTGGATCGTGAAGATTGCATTAGTTGTGTTACCCCTTCATCTTACCCTACGCTTAAATCTCGGGACGAGATTTTTGCTTAGTGGGGGTGAGTTGTCACATCCCTAGCTTCTGGTGCTGCCTAGTGTTTGCATCTTGCTTGCTTCATGTTTAACTTTCATGGAAACTTGAAATGGGGATTGCCTAAACTCTAGAACCAAATGAATTCAACTAGGTTCAACTAAAATATTTACAGTGAGTCCAAATGGCTTTCAAAAATGTTCATCATTTCTGGAAAATGCTGGAGACATAACCAGGGGTGTTGCACATTTTTTCCATGACATATTTGGTCACTGAATTAAATCATTTAGTATTTGCAATTGGGCATTTAAATGCTATATATTATTTTAAGTGCTCAATTAATTCTGAACTTAAGTGTGGGCTATTAGGAATAATCCCAACAGAGCCCACAATTATTTGCAGGATTTTTGGAAACGTTTTAGTATTTTTAATAAAGCCCAACATTTACAGAAAAATAGAAAAGCAAACTAAATTTAAAAAAGAGTGAGAGAGAAAGGCCAGGAGGCCACTTACCTGGCTGGGCCGGCCCACCTGGCCCGTGCGAGTCACCCTCCTCCCTGCGCCAGAAGGACGCCGGCGTGTCGACGCGCGCGCCCCCGAGCTCCACCTCCTACTTCGCGCTGTCGACGCCTCCTGCATCCTCGTCTTGCGTCGTGGAAACGCCTGGACGCCCTGGACCTTATCCCTCTTCCTCTGCTCACCTTTTCCCCTCTCTCCCTCGCTCCCCACCTCATGGCCGATGCCGCCATGGCCGCGCCGCCGCTCGCCACCACCGCAGCCACTGCCTCCCCCTCGACCTTCTGAGCCGACCACGAGCTCCGCCTCGTCCCTCTCTTCCTCCTCACCGATCCACCCGACGCCAGAAGCCCCTGGACGCCGCAAGCACCGCCGTTCCCCTCGTCAGCCACCGGAGATCGTCGCCGTCGATTTGCTGCCTCCGGTGCCTCCCCGAGCTCGCTGACCCTCCTGTTTGACCCACTGTGAGCTCCTCTGCCGCTCCCCTCTCCCCCCGTGCTCTGTTGCGCCGTGTACCCGCCGTTTCCACCGGAGCCGAGAGCCGGTCGCCGCCATTCTTGTCGCCGCTGTAACAAGAGCTAGCAAAGCTCGTTCCCGAGCACGGCTACGTGCTCAGCAGCTCCGCAGCAAGCTAACGCCGCCACCAGCTCCTTCTTCCGTGCACCGTAACGTCGAACCCAACCCCGTCCGAACTCCGGCCGCCGCTGTCGAGCTCGCCGGTGTCGTTTCCAGCGTCTCCGTGTCCAACCACTTGCACCACTGGATGCGGCAGCTCCCCAGTAGTACGTAGCATGCCTCCGCCATTGTTTTGGTCACTGGAGCGCGAAACCCGCGCTGCCCCGCCGCGTCTGGCCTCGCCGGCGTCATGTCGCCGGCAGGTTTGACCTGTTCGACCTGGGGTTTGACCTCCCTGGGGTCAACACGTGTGGGCCCCGCCTCTGACTAGATTAGTTTAGGACTAATTACCCTTGTTGACACTGACAGTGGGCCCAGTGGCTGATAATTTGATTAGTTAGAATTAATTAACCCTGTTAGTTACCTGTGTCACTGACGTGTCGACCCCACCGGCCAGGTTTGACCCGAACAGCCCCTGTTGACCTGCTGACGTCACAGTGACGCAGTGCTTACGCAATAAATCATTTAGTGGATTTATTGTAATTCAGGAAATTCCAGAAAATGTCCTAAACTTCTAAAAATCATAGAAATTCAACTGTAACTCCAAATTAAATAATTTATATATGAAAAATTATTAGAAAAATCTAATCTATCAATCTGTACCATTTTCATGCATGTTAGAACAACTTTTGTTAACTGTTTAGGACAATTCAATCAAATGGCATTTAAAACATCACATATGGAGTTTGAATTTGAATCGTTGATTCAAACCAACTTCATTTAACTTGTTGCTAGTTGCATTAGCTCAAACCACAGCATATTGCCATGTCACGTTCATGCATCATATTGTTGCATTGCATTGATTGTGTTCTCCCTTGTTTGCCGGTATTTTTCCCCTCTTAGTAGACGATGTTCCGACGATGAGTTCGATGACACCGATGAAGAACTATACTATCTTCAGAAGTGCCAGGCAAGCAAAACCCCCTTGTTCATTCCGATAAAATCCCACTCTCTTGCTCCTGCTCTCTTTTACTGCATTAGGACTACAACGATTCATCTGTTACTTGCTGCGGTAGCTGAACCCCTTTATCCTTTGCATGACCTGTCATTGCCACAGTAAATAGATGAAACCCACTAGCATGAGTAGGAGTTGTTTGAGCCCTGATGTGCCTACTCATTCATGCTTGTTGTCATGCCTGCTATTGCTTAGAGTTGTGTCAGGTCTGATTCATCGGGGATGAATTGGAGGTGTGTGAATATGTCCTACTATGTGTGAGCTAAGTGTGTGAACACGATTTGGTGAAGGTAGCGGTGGGAGGCCATGTAGGAGTACATGGTGGGTTGTCTCATTGCAGCCGTCCTCAGGAACTGAGTTCTGTGTTTGTGATCCATGAACAGCTACTACCACACATTGGGATCCTTAATTGACTCTCTCGACTTATTAATCAACTTGATCTCTGTCCAGGAGTTGCAACTAGTTTCTGGTGTTTGTATGTAGTGCTAGTAGTCTACCAAGTGGCACCCGGTACAGGTGGGCTTGGGACAGACTAGGCACAGTGGCACGGTGTACCAAGTGGCACCCGGATGGTGGGCTTGGGAACCCTGCTCACATCGTTTGGGTCCGTGAGCGACACCCCGGCCGGATCTCCTTGCGGATGCAACCCGAATAGGCGATAAACCTGGACGAGAGACTTGTGTGGTTAGTCAGGTCGTGGCCAACACCCTCGCTGGGCTTCCGCTTGAAGGTTGTCGAGTACATGTCGTGTAAACGGCGATAAGTGGTGAGAGCGTGTGTGAAGAAGTACACCCCTGCATGGTTAATATGATCTATTCGAATAGCCGTGTCCGCGGTAAAGGACTTCTGGGTTGCCTGTACAGTTCATAGACAAGTGAAAGTGGATACTCTAAAATGCGCAAGATAAGCGTGAGTGCTATGGATGGCGTTCTCGTAGGGAGACGGGAGCGGATCCATAGTGGTGTATTGATATGGTGAATATGTGGACTCATGTGTGCCACCTCAAAAGAGTTACTTGCAGTCGTAGTACAGGATAGCCACCGAGTCAAAGCTGGCTTGCTGCAGTTAAACCCCACCATCCCCTTTGTTGATAATGATGCATATGTAGTTAGATCTGATGTAAGTCTTGCCGGGTACATTTGTACTCACGTTGCTTAATTTATGTTTTTGCAGAGAGACTTCAGTCTCGCTAGTAGTTCCGCGTGGACTTTGACGTTTAGCTTGTTACCTCAGCTACGATCTTGTGCCCTCGGCAGGATCTGGTAGATAGTCAGGCTTCTCAGCCTTTTTCATTTGTAGATGTCTGTATTCAGACATATTAAGCTTCCGCTTGTGCTTGACTTGTGTGCTCTGAATGTTGGGTCATGAGACCCATGATTGTAATATCTCGCTCCTCGGAGCCTATTGAATAAAATACTTGAGTTGTAGAGTCATGTTGTGATGCCATGTTGTACTTGCACATATCGAGCATATTGTGTGTATGTTATTGAAATGCTTGATATGTGTGGGATCTGACTATCTAGTTGTTTATCCTTAGTAGTCTCTCTTACCGGGAAATGTCTCCTAGTGTTTCCACTGAGCCATGGTAGCTTGCTACTGCTCCGGAACACTTAGGCTGGCCGGCATGTGTCCTTCTTCGTTCCTGTGTCTGTCCCTTCGGGGAAATGTCATGCGATGAATACCGGAGTCCTGTTAGCCCGCTACAGCCCGATTCACCAGAGTCCTGCTAGCCCAGTGCTACAGCCTGGATTGACTCGCTGATGACCGACACGTTCGATGTTGGGTCATGGATGCCTGTCCCTGTAAGTTTGTGCCAATTTGGGTTTACGACTAGCCATGTCAGCTCGGGCTCCTTATCATATGGATGCTAGCGACACTATCATATACGTGTGCCAAAAGACGCAAACGGTCCCGGGCAAAGGTAAGGCGACACCCGTGGGGATACCGTGCGTGAGACCGCAAAGTGATATGAGGTGTTACATGCTAGATCGATGTGGCATTGAGTCGGGGGCCTGACAAGTTTGCTACGGTGGAAACCACCGACAATGTAAAAGCGCTCAAGGTAATGGGTTTGGCCTGGAGGAACCTTGTCGAAATCCGGGAGCACTACAGGGTCTGGGGCAGCACGAAGAAGGATTCCCTGGTTAAACTCGCCTCAGCCATCATCGACCCCTACTACGAAAAGATGAAGCAGGATGCCCAAAGAACAAGTCCCATATCCTGGCATAGGGCCTGGATGCAGCTACTGGATGAACCTCACCTCGGGTTCGCGACCAAGAGCGTGTACACATGCTACGAGATGCACATGCGAATCGGTTACATGAGGAAGTGCCTCGTTACACAAATCGACGAGCCCGGATCGAGCCACAAGCAGAGCAAGCGTCACAAGCAGTAGATGATGATCAGATGATCGTTTATGCTAGTTAATCATGCATGTAATATATAGTTTACTTTGGTGTGTGGAAATGGCATGTGTGTAGTAGCCACCTATGTAATTATGCATGTAATAGTTTACTTTGGTGTGTGTAAATGCCATGGTTGTAGTAGCCACCTATGTAAGTGGATGTTTAATTTGGTTATGCAACCATGTCCTTATATATATATCTCCAACGTATGTAAGTGCGATGGGATTGCATATATAAGGACATGGGTGTAATCGAGTTCCAGCCAAAGCTTGTTGTGTTGGGATTGCCACCTATGTAAGTCACCATTCATAGGTGGCAATCCCATAGTCTGATCATAGTGTCGTGTTAGCAGCATCCTGAACTAGTGAAGATATGGGCAACCAATGTCGTAGTACCAGCCAAAGCTTTCCACACGTTAGTGACTGAGCGGCGCACGCCGAGTTGGACCGCGTAAAGCACCCTCCTTTGTAATGGAGGCTGACAGGTCTGCTCATCGGCCGTGTGATACATCTCCAACGTATCTATAATTTTTTCTTGTTCCATGCTATTATATTATCTGTTTTGGATGTTTTATATGCATTATCATGCTATTTTATATTATTTTTGGGACTAACTCATTAACCTAGATCCTAGTGCTAGTTCCTGTTTTTTCCTTGTTTTTGAGTTTTGTAGAAAGTAATATCAAACGGAGTCCAAACGGAATAAAACTTTATGATGATTTTTCTTGGACCAGAAGACACCCAGAAGACTTGGAGTCCAACCTAGAAGATCCACGAGGTGGCGGCAAGGGTGGAGGGCGCGCCCCCTACCTTGTGGCCCCCTCGAGAGTCCCCTAGCCTACCTCTTCGTCCTATATATTCACATATATTCCAAAACCCTCAGAGCGAGCCACAAAAATACTTTTCCACTGCCGCAACCTTCTATTCCCGTGAGATCCCATCTTGGGGCCTTTTTCGGCATCCTGCCGAGGGGGGATTCGATCACGGATTGACATCTACATCAACCCTATTTCCCTTCCGATGAAGCGTGATTAGTTTACCTCAGACCTATGTGTCCATAGCTAGTAGCTAGATGGCTTCTTCCCCCTCTCTCTGATTCTCAATACCATGTTCTCCTTGATGTTCTTGGAGATCTATCCAATGCAATATTCTTTTGTTGTGTGTTTGTCGAGATCCGATGAATTGTGGATTTATGATTGATACGTCTCCAACGTATCTACTTTTCCAAACACTTTTGCCCTTGTTTTGGACTCTAACTTGCATGATTTGAATGGAACTAACCCGGACTGACGCTGTTTTCAGCAGAATTGCCATGGTGTTATTTTTGTGCAGAAATAAAAGTTCTTGGAATGACCAGAAACTCCACGGAGTCACGTTTTGGAATTAATAAAAAATATTGGCGAAAGAATCAACACAAGGGGGCCACCCTGTCCACGAGGGTGCAGGGCGCGCCTCCCTAGGGCACGCCCCCTGCCTCGTGGGTCCCCTGGACCTCCACCGACCTCAACTCCAACTCTATATATTCACGTTTGGGGAGAAAAATCAAATAGAAGGATTCATCATGTTTTATGATACGGAGCCGCCGCCAAGCCCAGTTCTTCCTCGGGAGGGCTGATCTGGAGTCCGTTCGGGGCTCCGGAGAGGGGAATCCGTTGCCATCGTCATCATCAACCATCCTCCATCACCAATTTCATGATACTCACCACTGTGCGTGAGTAATTCCATCGTAGGCTTGCTGGACGATGATGGGTTGGATGAGATTTACCATAATCGAGTTAGTTTTGTTAGGGTTTGATCCCTAGTACCCATTATGTTCTAAGATTGATGTTGCTATGACTTTTCCATGCTTAATGCTTGTCACTAGGGTTCGAGTGCCATGATTTCAGATCTGAACCTATTATGTTTTCATGAATATATGTGAGTTCTTGATCCTATCTTGCAAGTTATAGTCACCTACTACGTGTTATGATCCGACAAACCCCGGAGTGACGATAGTCGGGACACTTCCCGGTGATGACCGTAGTTTGAGGAGTTCATGTATTCACTAAGTGCTAATGCTTTGGTCCGGTACTCTATTAAAAGGAGGCCTTAATATCCCTTAGTTTCCAATAGGACCACGCTGCCACGACAGGGTAGGACAAAAGATGTCATGCAAGTTCTTATCCATAAGCACGTATGACTATTCGGAATACATGCCTACATTACATTGATGAACTGGAGCTGGTTCTGTGTCACCCTATGTTATAACTGTTGCATGATGAATTGCACCCGACATAATTATCCATCATTGATCCATTGCCTACGAGCTTTTCACCTATTGATCTTTGCTTAGTTACTTCTCCATTGCGACTGTTACGATTGCTACAAAACTGCTACTGTTACTTTTGCCACCGTTACCGTTACTTCGATACTACTTTGCTACTAAATACTTTGCTGTAGATACTAAGTCTTTCAGGTGAGGTTGAATTGACAACTCAGCTGCTAATACTTGAGAATATTGTTTGGCTCCCCTTGTGTCGAATCAATAAATTTGGGCTGAATACTCTACCCTCAAAAACTATTGCGATCTCCTATACTTGTGGGTTATCAAGACCTTTTTCTGGCGCCATTGCCGGGGAGCATAGCTCTATTCTTTGAGTCACTTGAGATTTATATCTGTTGATCACTATGAGGAATTTGAAAGATGAAAGAACCAAGATTTTCCCTCAACTACGAGGGGAGGTAAGGAACTGCCATCTAGCTCTGCACTTGATTCACCTTCTGTTTTGAGTCAAATTGCGACACCTACACCTGCTATTGATTCTGATATATCGCATGTTATTGATGATGCCACTTCTGCTATGCATGATGCTTATGATGTACTACCTCTCTGCTGATAATAATGTGCCATTAGGTGAATTTCTTGATGAACAACTTGCTAGGGTTAGAGAATGAAATTATTGAAACTGATGATATTAATGAAAGTGATGATGAAGATTCTCCCCCTAGATATGAATTGCCTATTGTGCCTGAGGGTTATGTTATGGATGAAAAATCTGCTAGAGACTTTCTTGCTTGCAATGATAGATATGATCTTAAGAAACTGTTAGCTAAGCTGAAAGAAAAGTCTTTGAATGCTAGAATGAAATATGACCTTGCTTTTGCTACTTCACCTATCTGTGTTACTGATAAGGATTATGAAATTCTCTATCGATCCTAAGTTAATTACTTTGGTTGAATCCGATCCTTTCTATGGCTATGAATCTAAAATTGTAGTGGCACATTGATACATCTCCGCCGTATCTATAATTTTTGATTGTTCCATGCCAATATTATTCAACTTTTATATACTTTTGGCAACTTTTTATACTATTTTTGGGACTAACATATTGATCCAGTGCCTAGTGCCAGTTCCTGTTTGTTGCATGTTTTATGTTTCGCAGAAACCCAATATCAAACGGAGTCCAAATGAGATAAAAACGGACGGAGAATTATTTTGGAATATTTGTGATTTTTGGGAGGAAGAATCAACACGGTGCCCGAGAGGGCCACGAGGCAGGGGGCGCGCCCCAGGGGGGCAGGCGTGCCCTGGACTCTCGTGGGCACTCTGTAAGGCGTTTGACGCTCTTCTTTTGCCACAAGAAAGCTAATTTTATGAGAAAAATCTGGGCAAAAGATTCACACCAATCGGAGTTACAGATCTCCGGATAAAAGAAACGGTGAAAGGGAAGGATCTGAGAACGCAAAAACAGAGAGAGACAGAGAGACATATCCAATCTCGGAGGGGCTCTCGCCCCTCCCAAGCCATGGAGGCCATGGACCAGAGGGGAAACCCTTCTCCCATCTAGGGAGAAGGTCAAGGAAGAAGAAGAAGAAGAAGAAGGGGGGCTCTCTCCCCCTTGCTTCCGGTGGCGCCGGAACGCCGCCGGGTGCCATCATCATCACCGCGATCTACACCAACATCTCCATCACCTTCCTCCATCTATATTCAGCGGTCCACTCTCCCGCAACCCGCTGTACCCTCTACTTGAACATGGTGCTTTATGCTTCATATTATTATCCAATGATGTGTTGCCATCCTAAGATGTTTGAGTAGATTTTTCTTGTCCTACCGGTGATTGATGAATTGCTATGATTGGTTTAATTTGCTTGTTGCTATGTTGTTGTCCTATTATGCCCTTCGTGTCGTGCAAGCATGAGGGATTCCCGCGGTAGGGTGTTGCAATACGTTCATGATTCGCTTATAGTGGGTTGCTTGAGTGACAGAAGCATAAACCCGAGTAAGGGGGTTCTGGCGTATGGGATAAAGGGGACTTGATGCTTTAATGCTATGGTTGGGTTTTACCTTAATGATCTTTAGTAGTTGCGGATGCTTGCTAGAGTTCCAATCATAAGTGCATATGATCCAAGAAGATAAAGTATGTTAGCTTACACCTCTCCCACATAAAACTTGCTATCGGTCTAGCAAAGTAGTCAATTGCTTAGGGACAATTTCACAACTCCTACCACCACTTTTCCACACTCACTATATTTACTTTATTGCTTCTTTATCTAAACAGCCCCTACTTTTTATTTACGTGCTCTTTATTATCTTGCAAACCTATCCAACATAACCTACAAAGTACTTCTAGTTTCATACATGTTCTAGGTAAAGCAAACACTAAGCGTGTGTAGAGTCGTATCAGTGGCAGATAGGACTTGAGATAATATTTGTTCTACCTTTAGCTCATCGTTGGGATCGACACTCTTACTTATTGAAAGAGGCTCTAATTGATCCCGTATACTTGCGGGGTATCAAGACCTTTTTCTAGCGCTGTTGCCGGGGAGTCATAGCGCGGGGTGAATATTCTCGTGTGTGATTGTTTGCTTTATCACTAAGTGATTTTTATTTGCTGTTCTAAGTTTTTCTCTATCTTTAGTTATGGTTATGGAACACGAAATACCAAAGAAAATTAGGTGTACTTGCTACTCATGGAGATGGGGAACCTCCTAAAACCCTCGATGCTCGTTATGTGAAAGAAATTATGTACTACTTTGATAATCCTGAGAAAACCCCATTCAATTATGTTATGGGAGACACATTGGATCAACATGAATACTTTAGGGATTATCGCTTGACACAAAATGGGAAACTATTATGAGATCAAATTTATATGTTATATTGGTATGCTAGGCAACTATGCTTGAGATATGATTATACTTGTTGCTCTAGGATGAAGGCTCCACACCTTCCCTTTTCATGCAAATTAAATGATAATAAAACCTTGGCTTCTTATGCTAATGGTATCTATGATTACTATGATGTGGAACAAATAGAAGAATTCGTTGCTTTTGTGGGTGCTTATGAGATTGAATCTATGTTTAAAGAGTTTGATGATTTTGATGATTCAGTTTATAGACCTAATTTTTTTGCTATACTTAGATATTGCTATGAAAATTATGAATTCAATTCCAATATTGATGCAATTATTGAGAAAGTCTCCGCTGTCCAAGAAGAGACTAATATTTTGCAGGAGTCTATGGAAGAAGAAATTGATGAAACTATGAGCTAATTGGATGAAAAAGATGATGAGGAGAGCGAAGAACAAAAGGAACAAGAGTGGATTATCTACCCATGCCCACCTTCTAATGAGAGTAACTCTTCAACTCATACATTGTTTAATTCCCCTTTGTGCTTACCGAAGGATGATTTCTATGATGATTGGTATGATGATTGTTATGATCGCATTGATTCTCTTGAAATATCCCTTTTTGATGATGCTTGTTATGCTTGTGGACAAGATGCCAATATGAATTATGCTTATGGAGATGAACTTTCTACAGTTCCTTATGTTAAACATGAAATTATTGCTATTGCACCCACGCATGATATTCCTATTATCTTTTTGAATTCTCAGCACTATACTATATCGGAGAAGGTTGTGCTTATTAAGGATTATATTGATGGGTTGCCTTTTACCATTACACATGATGATTTTGATAGATATAATATGAATGTGCTTGCTACTCCCACTTGCAATTATTATGAGAGAGGAACTATATCTCCACCTCTCTATGTTTCCAATATGATAAAATTGCAAGAAATTGCTTATACTATGCATTGGCGTTTACTAAGTGTGCATGAATTGTTCTTTTATGACATGGTGATGCATAGGAAGAGAGTTAGACTTCGTTGTTGCATGATATATGTTACTTTGTGCTCACTACTAAATTACAAATCATTGTTAATTAAAATTGGCTTTGATATACCTTGGGATCCGGGTGGATTCATTACTTGACCACTATATGCCTAGCTTAGTGGCTTTAAAGAAAGCACTGCCAGGGAGACAACCCGGAAGTTTTAGAGAGTCATTTATTTCTGTTGAGTGCTTTTATATAGTTTAAAAACAAAATAAATAAAGAGGGGATCCTAAAACTTTTCAAAAAGGAAAGTGAAAGTGAGAGAGACAAGCATTGTTGAAGTGGGAGAGCTCCTTGAACCTTGTTCATGCTCACAGAAACTTTGTGAATCTTAATTACAGAAACTTCTCAACAAAAATAATTACCCCCCCCCCCCTGTACAATTCCATTGTATTATAAAAATAATGTGCCAAGGTTTACCTTTAGGATGTTTACAATGCTTGTTGGTCTGTACGGTGTAGGACATAAACTTTAGCTGTAGTGCGCGATTTTACATTTTTAACTGGAACATCAAATGGTTCTGATTATTTCTGCAATGTCTTTTTGTACAAGTTTTTTATTTTTCCTAATTTTGCTAGAATTTTTGGAGTACTATAAGTATGGTTAATGTTCAGATTGCTACAGACTATTCTGTTTTTGACAGATTCTGTTTTTGATGCATAGTTTGCTTGTTTTGATGAATCTATCAATTTCTATCAGTGGATTAAGCCATGAAAAAGTTATATTACAGTAAAAACAATGAAAAAACAAAATATGAAGTGGTTTGGAACAGTACTTAGAGTAGTGATTTGCTTTATTATACTAACGGATCTTACCGAGTTTTCTGTTGAAGTTTTGTGTGGATGAAGTGTTTGATCGAGGATGACTCGATATGAGGAAAAGGAAGAGAGACAAGAGCTCAATCTTGGGGATGCCCAAGGCACCCCAAGTAAATATTCAAGGAGACTCAAGCGTCTAAGCTTGGGTATGCCCCGGAAGGCATCCCCTCTTTCTTCAACAAGTATCGGTATGTTTTCGGATTCGTTTCGTTCATGCGATATGTGCAAGTCTTGGAGCGTCTTTTGCATTTAGTTTTCACTTTTATTTTATGCACCATGCTCGTATGAGATAGTCCATGGTTGATTATAGAATGCTCTTTGCACTTCACTTAAATCTTTTGAGTATGGCTTTATAGAATGTTTCATGTGCTTCACTTATATCATTTGAAGTTTGGATTGCCTGTTTCTCTTCACATAGAAAACCACCATTTGTAGAATGCTCTTTTGCTTCAATTATATTTGTTAGAGCATGGGCATATCTGTTGTAGAAAGAATTAAACTCTCTTGATTCACTTATATCTATTTAGAGAGATGACAGGAATTGGTCATTCACATGGTTAGTCATAAAATCCTACATAAAACTTGTAGATCACTGAATATGATATGTTTGATTCCTTGCAATAGTTCTGCGATATAAAGGTGGTGATATTAGAGTCGTGCTAGTGGGGTAATTGTGAAATTGAGAAATACTTGTGTTGAGGTTTGCAAGTCCCATAGCATGCATGTATGGTAACCATTGTGTGACAAATTTGAAGCATGGGGTGTTCTTTGATTGCCTTCCTTATGAGTGGAGGTCGGGATTGCGCGATGGTTAACTCCTACCAACCCTTCCCCTAGGAGCATGCCTAGTAGTACTTTGCTTCGAGGGCAAGTAGACTTTTGCAATAAGTATATGAGTTCTTTATGACTAATGTGAGTCCATGGATTATACGCACTCTTACCTTTCCGCAATTTGCTAGCCTCTACGGTACTGTGCATTGCCCTTTCTCACCTCGAGAGTTGGTGCAAACTTCTCCGGTGCATCCAAACCCCATGATATGATACGCTCTATCACACATAAACCTCCTTATATCTTCCTCAAAACAGCCACCATACCTACCTATCATGGCATTTCCATAGCCATTCCGAGATATATTGCCATGCAAGTTCCATCATCATCATATACATGACTTGAGCATTCATTGTCATATTGCTTTGCATGATCGTATGATAGCTAGCATGATGTTTTCATGTCTTGTCCGTTTTTTGATGTCATTGCTATGCTAGATCATTGCACATCCCGGTACACCACCGGAGGCATTCATATAGAGTCATAACTTTGTTCGAGATATCGAGTTGTAATATTGAGTTGTAAGTAAATAAAAATGTGATGATTATCATTATTAGAGCATTGCCCCGGTGAGGAAAGGATGAAGGAGACTATGATTCCCCCACAAGTCGGGATGAGACTCCGGAATTTATGAAAAATAAAAGAGGCCAAAGAAGCCCAAATAAAAAAGAGAGGCCAAAGAAGCCCACCAAAAAATAAAAAATAATAAAAAAAGAAGAAAATAAAAAAATGAGAGGAAAACAGAGAAGGGGCAATGTTACTATCCTTTTACCACACTTGTGCTTTGGAGTAACACCATGTTCTTCATATAGAGTCTCTCAAGTTATCACTTTCATATACTAGTGGGAATTTTCATTATATAACTTGGCTTGTATATTCCGATGATGGGCTTCCTCAAACGCCCGAGGTCTTCATGAGCAAGCAAGTTGGATGCACACCCACTTACTTTCCAGTTTGAGTTTCATACACTTATAGCTCTTAGTGCATCCGTTGCATGGCAATCCCTACTCCTCGCATTGACATCAATTGATGGGCATCTCCATGGCCCGTTGATTAGCCGCGTCGATGTGAGACTTTCTCCCTTTTTGTCTTCTCCACACAACCTCCATCATCATACTCTACTCCACCCATAGTGCTATGTCCATGGCTTGCGCTCATGTATTGCATGAGGGTTGAAAAGGCTGAAGCGCGTTAAAAAGTATGAACCAACTGCTTGGCTGAAACGGGGGTTGTGCACGATGGGAGCATTTTGTGTGATGAAAATGAAGCATGGCCAAACTATATGATTTTGTAGGGATAAGCTTTCTTTGGCTATGTTATTTTGAGAAGACATAATTGCTTTATTAGTATGCTTGAAGAATTGTTGTTTTTATGTCAAATGATAGACTATTGCTTTGAATCACTCGTGTCTTAATATTCATGCCATGATTAGATTACATGATCAAGATTATGCTAGGTAGCATTCCACATCAAAAATTATCCTTTTTATCATTTACCTACTCGAGGACGAGCAGGAATTAAGCTTGGGGATGCTGATACGTCTCCGTCGTATCTATAATTTTCGATTGTTCCATGCCAATATTATTCAACTTTTATATACTTTTGGCAACTTTTTATACTATTTTTGGGACTAACATATTGATCCAGTGCCCAGTGCCAGTTCCTGTTTGTTGCATATTTTATGTTTCGCAGAAACCCAATATCAAACGGAGTCCAAACGGATAAAAACGGATGGAGAATTATTTTAGAATATTTGTGATTTTTGGGAGGAAGAATCAACGCGAGACGGTGCCCGAGGGGGCCACGAAGCAGGGGGCGCGCCCCAGGGGGGCAGGCACGCCCTGGACCCTCTTGGGCACCCCATAAGGCAGTTGACGCTCTTCTTTTGCCGCAAGAAAGCTAATTTTACGAGAAAAATATGGGCAAAAGATTCACCCCAATCGGAGTTACGGATCTCCGGATATAAAAGAAACGGTGAAAGGGAAGGATCCCTGTAAGTGCATCTAGTGCCACCCCTAGTTGGTTTTGGAGTATTGACGACAGAGTTGGTTGAGGGACTAATGCGTTTGTGAGAATTGCAGGATAACGCAAGTAGTGTCCCTCATTGATTTGGTTTACCTACCGGAGATGACCCCTAAAAATGTATGAAGACATTGAAGACAATGGTGGTGTGTGAAGATATTCACACTGAAGTCTATGACATGAGAAGACATTGAGTGAAGACTATGGAGCGCGAAGACTGAGTTGTTTCGTTGTTTCCTTTTCTTCTGTGTTGAGTCATAGGAACCACCGTACTGTTAAGTGGGGTCCAAGGGAACAAAGTCAGAGTGACTGAAGTGATGCTCAACCCAAATCCTATGTCTTCGAGCAAAGACAATGAGAGCAAATCTTATCCAGAGCTGGATGAGTCAGCTTTGCTTGTAGCCCAAGTAAAGTTGCCGTGTGTGTTTGAAATCTGACCGTTGGAACACGTGTCAGTTCCTTAGTGACCCAGGGTCATTTCGGACATATCAGGTCGGGTTGCCTTGTGGCTATAAATAGCCCACCCCCTACACCATAAATTGGTGGCTGCTCAGAGTTAGTTTACGGCTTTTGTCGTTTTGAGAGCAACCCACCTCGAAGCCTTTGAGAGAGAAATCCTTGCGAGGACAAAGCCCAAACACCCAGAGCCAAAGAGTGTTAGGCATCACTGAAGTCTTTCTGTCTGTGTGACCTGAAGACTTATTACACTTGAGGACTGTGTATCCTCCAGCCGGTTAGGCGTCGCGTTCTGAGCATCCAAGAGTCATTGTGGATTGCCGGTGAACAAAGTCTGTGAAGGTTCGGAAGTCTACCTTGAAGACTTACCAGAGTGATTGGGCGAGGACTGTGTGTCCTTAGCTCAAGGGGAATAAGGTGAAGACGCGGTCTTCTGAGTTGAATCTCAGCCTCCCTAACCAGACGTACAGTTGTCACAGCAACTGGAACTAGTCCAACAAATCCTGTGTCTTCAACAAGTGACTGGTTCTATCTCTTCCCTCCTTTACTTTGAGTTTGTCTTCGTGTAGTCATTGCTTATCTGTCTTATCTGTTTGACTTCATTGCTTGACTACTATTGTTGATTGGCTTCATACTATCTTCCATCCTGATCCTTACTACCTAGCTGCTATTAGTCTTTGTACGTTCACATTATTGCATACTTGACTATGGCTTGCTTGTTGTAGTTTATCTTCCGCTGCATATCAATTAGGTCATTTCTATTGTTTGTCTTCGAAACTTCCACGTTTTGAAGACTTTGATAAAAATCGCCTATTCACCCCCCTCTAGTCGATAACTAGCACTTTCAATTGGTATCAGAGCAAGGTACTCCCTTGTTCTGTGTGATTCGGTTTAACCACCTGGAGTTTAGCTATGTCGACTGCAGGGATAATCAAAGTCTCCGCTGCTTGCCCCGTGTTCGATGGAACTGAATATCCCTACTGGAAGAATAAGATGCGCATGCATCTTGAAGCCATTGATGTCGACCTCTGGTATGTCGTCAAGAACGGCGTTCCAAAAACTGGTGAAGGTGTCACCCCTGCTGATGTCAAGAAGTTCATTCAACTGGACTCGACTGCAAAGAACATCATCTGTGGTCATCTGACCAAAGGACAGTATGGCCGTGTGAGTGCTCTGGAAACGTCAAAGCTAGTCTGGGACTGGCTATCCAAGGTCAACGAAGGCGTCTCAACTCAGAGAGATCAAAGGATCAGTGTTCTTCGCAACCTCTTCAACCGCTTCAAGAGAAACGACAATGAAAATGTCCAGCTCACGTTTGATCGCCTCACCGACATCACAAATGAGCTTCAGGCTCTCGGCGCCACTGAGATCACCAAGCATGAAATTTTCAAGACGCCGCTAAGATCTCTTGATAGCTCCTTTGACACCCTTGCCCTCATGATACAAGAACGTCCTGACTTCAAGACTCTTGATCCGTCTGATATACTTGAGAGGCTCAACACACATGAGTTCCAGCTTTCTGAGAAAAGAGATATCTATGGCCCCAACTATGGCCGAACTCGTGCTTTGAAGGCAAAAGTTGTTTCCTCATCTGAAGAAGAAGAATCTGACTGCGGTTCTGATGATCCTGAAGACATTGGAAGGGAACTTGCTATGCTTGTGAAGAAGTTCCAGAAATTCACCAAGAAGAAGGGCTTCAGAAAGTCTTCACGATCCAGTTCAAGAAATGATGAAGCTTCCACTCAAGACAACAAGAAGAGAACATGTCACAAGTGTAAGAAGCCTGGGCACTACATCTCTGAGTGTCCTCAGTGGGACAACGAGAAGAAGAAGAAGAAGAGCAAGGAATATGACTCTGATGACAAGAAGAAGAAGAAATCTTCAAAGTCTTCTTCCAAGTCCTCATCAAAGTCTTCATCTCATAAGAAGAGCTCATCTGGCAAGGCTCGTGCTTTTGTTGGCAAGGAAATGGATTCAGAGGAGGAGTCTGCTTCTGAGGAGGCGGAGGTGGAATCTGAAGCTGAGTCCGACTCTGGCGTTGCAAGTCTGGCTCTAGCCACAGCCTACGTTGCCAAGTCCATCTTCAACACTGAAGACAATGACTCCCACACCAACGCTGATGATGACAAGGACGATCCTGCTCCCACCTACTGCTTCATGGCACGCGGTGCCAAGGTAAAATCACGCGATGCTTACTTTCAAACATCAAGTGAAGATGACTCTGATTGTGAATCTAAACCCAGCTACAAAACACTTGCTAAAATTGCTACTGAACAACAAAGGGCTATGGAACATACTCAAAAACTGTTAGACAAAAGCGATGACCTGTTGGACGCGGAAATGACACGTTCACAGTCCTTAGTTGAAGACATAAAAAATCTTCATGCTAAGTATCAAGAACTTGAAAGTCTTCATGAGACGCTCTCAACCACTTATGAAAAGCTCTCCTATGATTATCTTCAAAGGAAGCAAGAGCTTGAGAAATTGAAAGCGACTCATGAAGATCTTCAAAAAGAGAATGAGTCATTTCGCGCTCAACAGATCAGTTCCGCTCAGGATGGATTTGAACCACCATGTTTAAAATGCATTGAGCGTGATAACGCTGCCTCTGTTGCTGAATGTTCCACTGCTGCTACTGTTGCTCTGTCTTCAACTACTGATGTGGTAACTAACCCCTCTGCTGAGGATACCACTACTATTGCTGATGAAAATGCTAGGTTGAAGACATTGCTTGAAACAGGGATGTATAAAAGTCTGAAAGGGCATCAGACACTTTGTGATGTCCTCAAAAAGCAGATTCTGAACCGAAACCCTAGGAAAGAGGGTGTTGGGTTCGAGAGGAAAATGAATGCTGATGGTTCCTACTGGAAGCCTGAGCAGTATCCCAAAACCACATGGGTTGCTGCAAAGGAACCTTCAGTGGATCCATCCACTTTATCTGGCTTTACCTGTGCTAATCCTATTATCATTGATGAATCCTTTGATGCAAACTATAAACTGTTCAAAAATCAGAATGGTGAAGTGTTTGCCAGGTATATTGGTACTAACTGCAGGAATGGACCGCCAATGAAGAAGATCTGGGTTCCCAAAAGCTGTCTTGAGAATCTTCCTGTGAATGTTGTCATGACACCACCAGGGAAGAAGACAAACCCCAGACCAAAGGCGTCACATGGTCCAACGGCTTCATACGGAAACAGGACTCACCTGAGTCACCCTAACGCCAATGTTTTGCAGGGAAATCATACTCAAACTTATGAATATGAGCGTGTGTCTTCAAACCGCTATGTTCATAGGACTAAGAACTTTTCTGCTTATTCATATGAGTATCATTCATCTCCTGCAAGGCTATTTGCTAGGGCTCCAAAGCCGAAATTCTCAGATGCTGCACTTAGACTCATTGCTTCTAAGCCACCCCTGAAGATGTGGGTGGTGAAGAAGAACTAACTCTCTTTTGCAGAACATGGTCTCCAGCCAGCAATCAAAGGCGTCCGATATTATTGCTGGGGACCTAAAACACTATAAGGGACGCATGATAAAATGATCTTACTATGTATTTCACATGTGAATCGCTTACCTGTCATACTATGGTTCTAACCTTCATGCTAAGCTGTGATAATCCAAGTGTGCATCAAATGCTTATGCTTCACAACATACCTTGTGAAGCCTATCCTCCTAACTGCACTGTAGGGTATGACACCTCGTGCTTCAGAATGGATTATGGACAGCGGATGCACTAATCATATGACTGGTGATCGAAGTCTTCTCATGGACTCAACCTTACGTCCATCCGACAAGAGTCAAATCACATTTGCTGACACTGGTAAAGGCAAGGTATTGGGTCTAGGTAGAGTTGCAATCTCAAAGGATCAACACATGGATAAAGTGATGCTTGTTGAATCCCTTGGATTCAACTTAATGTCTGTCTCAATGCTTTGTGACTTAAACATGATTGTGATATTCGGAAAATATCGTTGCCTTGTACTAATGGAATCTGACAAGTCTCTAGTCTTTGAAGGGTATAGGAAAGGTGATCTATACATGGTAGATTTCTCAGCAGGTCCACAGCTTGCCGTATGTCTTCTTGCAAAAGCTTCAGAATGCTGGCTCTGGCATCGAAGGCTGGGGCATGCTGGCATGAGGAACTTACACACTCTCGTCAAGAAGAAGCATGTCATAGGCATCGAAGGTGTCAAGTTCAAGAAAGATCATTTGTGTGGTGCCTGCGAAGCTGGGAAGATGACGAGGGCCAAGCACCCCTCGAAGACAATCATGACGACATCTCAACCCTTCGAGCTGTTGCACATGGACTTATTTGGCCCTACTCACTACTCTACCCTCACAACAACGGCGTGTCTCTATGGCTTCGTCATTGTTGATGACTACTCAAGATATACATGGGTGCACATAATTCTCTACAAGACTGAAGTACAAGATGTCTTCAGACGATTCGCCAATCGAGCAATGAACAATTATGGCGTCAAGATCAAGCATATCAGAAGTGATAACGGCACTGAATTCAAGAACACCGGGCTTGATCTTTATCTGGATACAATGGGAATCACTCATGAATTTTCTGCTCCATACACACCTCAGCAAAATGGCATTGTTGAGCGCAAGAACAGAACCCTCATTGAGATGGCTCGAACAATGCTCGACGAGTACAAGACACCAAGAAAGTTCTGGCCTGAAGCTATTGATACAGCATGTCACATCATCAACCGTGTCTACATCCATAAGCTTCTGGGCAAAACATCCTATGAGCTCCTTACTGGCAAGAAGCCAAATGTCAGCTACTTCAGAGTTTTTGGTGCTAGATGCTGGATCAAGGATCCCCATCACAAGTCAAAATTTGAACCCAAAGCTCACGAAGGCTTCATGCTCGGTTATGGAAAGGATTCACACTCTTACAGAGTCTTCAACCTCTTTCACTACAAAATCGTTGAAACTGTGGACGTGCGATTTGATGAAACCAATGGTTCACAACGAGAGCTCCTGCCAAGCACATTAGATGAAGCTCCTTCCAGTGAATCTATCAAGCTGATGGGAACTGGTGAAATCATGCCCTCTGAAGCACAGCCTGAAGAGGAACTTATCATTTCTGCACCAAACCAACCTGAAGACAATGCTCAGACCGAAGACAATCCTCCAATGATGACAATGATCAGCATGAGCAAGGTCTTCGTCCAGTTCATCCTCGTGTTGCAAATGAAGTACAAATTGAGAAGATAATTGATAGCATCAATGCACCTGGTCCGCTTACTCGCTCAAGAGCAACACAGTTAGCAAATTTCTGTGGGCATTTTTCATTTGTATCAATATCTGAACCCAAGAAAGTTGCTGAAGCCTTTATGGAACCTGAATGGATTCAAGCCATGCAAGAAGAACTTCAACAGTTCAAGCTGAATAATGTTTGGGAACTTGTCAAGCGCCCTGACCCTCGCAAGCATAACATTATTGGCACTAAATGGATATATCGGAACAAGCAAGATGAGCATGGTCAAGTCGTCAGAAACAAAGCACGTCTTGTGGCACAAGGATATACTCAAGTTGAAGGAATTGACTTCGATGAAACATTTGCTCCTGTGGCTAGGCTTGAAGCTATTCGCATACTGCTAGCCTATGCTAATCACCACAACATCTTGCTATATCAAATGGATGTGAAAAGTGCTTTCCTCAATGGCAAGATTGAAGAAGAAGTGTATGTTGCTCAACCACCTGGCTTTGAAGATCCAAAACATCCTGATATGGTGTACAAACTAAACAAAGCACTGTATGGCCTCAAACAAGCTCCTCGCGCTTGGTATGATACAATCAAAGACTTCCTGAAGAGCAAAGGCTTCAAACCAGGATCCCTCGATCCCACACTCTTCACGAAGACATATGATGGTGAACTGTTTGTATGCCAAATATATGTGGATGACATAATCTTCGGCTGCACCAACCAGAAGTATAGTGATGAGTTTGGATACATGATGCAAGAGCAATATCAGATGTCCATGATGGGTGAGCTGAAGTTCTTCCTTGGTCTTCAAATTCGTCAGCAAAGAAATGGCATCTTCATATCTCAAGAAAAATATCTCAAAGACTGTCTGAAGAAGTTCGGCATGCAAGATTGCAAAGGTTACACGACGCCAATGCCAGCCAAACATCATCTTGGTCCCGACGACAATGGTAAAGAGTTCGATCAAAAGGTATACCGCTCCATGATTGGTTATTTACTTTACCTATGTGCATCTAGGCCAGATATTATGCTTAGTGTTTGCATGTGTGCTCGATTCCAAGCGGCACCAAAGGAATCGCATCACTTAGCTGTGAAGCGAATTCTTAGATATTTGGCTTACACCCCAACACTCGGATTATGGTATCCAAAGGGCTCAAGATTTGATCTGGTTGGATTCTCGGATGCTGATTATGCTGGTGACAAGGTGGATCGCAAGTCTACATCAGGAACATGTCACTTTCTGGGACGATCACTTGTCTGTTGGTCTTCAAAGAAGCAAAACTGTGTATCACTCTCAACTGCTGAATCTGAATACATTGCTGCTGGATCTTGTTGTGCTCAGCTTCTGTGGATGAAGCAAACTCTCAAGGACTATGGCATCAATCTGAAACAAGTCCCTCTCTTCTGCGACAACGAAAGCGCCATCAAGATTGCCAACAATCCAGTTCAGCACTCGAAGACAAAGCACATTGAAATTCGTCATCATTTTCTCAGAGATCATGTCATGAAGAAAGATATTGACATCATTCACGTCAACACTGAAGAGCAACTGGCAGATATCTTCACAAAGCCCTTGGATGAGAAAAGGTTTTGCAAGTTACGGTGTGAGCTAAATATCTTGGAATCCTCAAATGTCCTGTGATCAGGCACACATCCTAACACTTATGCATGTTGATGACTTAGATGTGCAACACACGAAGTAAAGTATATCTTCAATCAATGAAGACTTACATTCTGAGTGTGAATACATTAACGTGGAATTTGACTTCGGAGCGCCACGATAATTGTGCGCCGTGTCTGGGTCTAATACTTCCTATACGGTGGGTAACGCCACCACCAAATTTCTTGGTTTGAAGTGTTTCACTCATGGCGTTATTGTTGAATATCTTCGCATATTGATTTGTCTTCAACTTTCAACTTATCTTCATGATTTACTTCACTATGTTGAGTTGATTGCTTTCTCATATATATATGTATACTAGTATTCTGTCCTCTACAGCATTCACTTATATCTATGTCTTCATTGTTGAATCTTTTGAACTAAGTGAATGTGATCGGACCCTAATCTCTCTATGCTTACTATCTCAAACTCTATCTGTCCAAATCATATGCATTCTGTTGAAACTGTCGAATGTCTTCTCTGCATCCTTGTCAGCAGAAGACACAGAGACAAACATCAAGTCCTCTTTAAATGATTCATCTTTATTGTCGATATCCGGAAAAGCCGAAACGACCATCCGACAAACTTGGCGGGCGTGGGAACGTGGGACAACTCTAAGTATGTTGCATGCTTGCCACGTGTCCCACGGATGTGAACAGACAGGGGCACCTGCGTAATTGCGCTGTGCCGCACACCTACTTATAAATATGTGCCCCCTGCGGTCAAGAAAACCTTCTTCCACCTCTCCACCTCGTCAAAACCCTAGCGCCACCGCTAGCTCTCGACGACGCCGGCGACGAAGCGCTTAGCTGCCGCGACTTCTCCGACGCCGTCCTCACGCCGGCCGCGGGCATCGTCCTCTCCGCCGCCGCCGCCGTAGGTGTCCTCTGTCGCCAAGTTAGGGCACGGTGGATTGAACTGCTCGGTCTCCTATTCATCCCATCTAGCAGTTCTTCGTGTGGTAAATATAACTCTATTTTTACCAGCTTTTTGATCCTCAATGATTCATCCAATTTACCAAAATTGGTTTCTGTCTATACAAAGTTAGATCTATTCTGTCTGCATCTCATACTGCCTAGTATATTCACTTAAGCTTCACATCTAGTTAGATTCCTCACTTGTACTTATTCACGGATTCGTACAAATCTGGAACCGACTCTCAAATATAAGTGAATGTCTTTGCAACATGAGGTCAAAGTCTTCAAACTGATTTATCTTCAAAATCTTCTGAGAATGCATATGACCTCTTCCCCTTCCCTCGCATCTCTAATGCTGTCACAGGTACATGTCCGTGGGAGAATCCCTAGGTTCTCATAGTCTGCATTCGTTTGCAGAATTCTTACAGCAACACATTGAATCTCCCGAAGCCAGTTCCTGTCTGACCAGCAAGCGAAAGCCTTTGAAGCCTTTGAACATATTGAAACCATTCAGTTTGAAGTTCATGGCTACAGAGAAATCTGTAAGGAAGGGTGGCAGACAGCGTCGTGGGGGAACATCAAAGGATCTGCCTGATGATCTTGCAGAAATCTACAAAACAGATCCTGAAGAGGATTATAATCAGCGCAAGACTCGAATCCAATGGATTCGACGCTATTGGGCTGAACAATGGTTCAAGTACAAGTTCGTGACCCAGGAGTACGCTGAGAAGAATGCTATCAAGAGTCCTTGGGGTGATATTCTCTATCGAGGCCTTCCCCCCAAGAACAAAGCTGAAGCCATTGCGCAAGAATTCTATCCTTGCATGGTCCGTGGACCACAGCCTGAAGAAGCCGACCCATCATCATTGCTCTGGTGTCGTGACGACAATCTCTTCAAGCGCAACTTCCAGTATGCTAAGGCTTCGGCAAAGGAAAACAAGAAGTCATGGGGATTAGACTTCAATCCTGGTCCCTCTGCTCCCCGTGATGATGGCACACGTGAAGCTGAAGAAAATAGAATTGGCCCCTTTGCAAACCTTGATGGCCTCATCTCTTACATCTTGGTACAAGGTGCCAAAGTGGATCATTCTGACAATGATGCTGATTCTGATGAAGCCCCAGCTCCTCCTCCAAGGCCGCAGAAGCCAAAGAAGATTAAGGCTTCATCATCAGCTGCACCTCCAAAAGCTTCTCGTGTGAAGCCACTGGCCACTGCACCTCCTGAAGACAGTGTGCAGTCTGAAGATCTTTCACGCATCTCCAAGAAGACGGAGAAGAAAAAGAAAATCGTCAAGAGTACTGATCAGGCTTTGACTCCTGCTGCTATTCTGCGTGAAGAGCACATTGATCTGTCCAGCGATGACGATCTTGCAGATGATGCTCTTGAGCAACTGATCAAGAGCAAGGAAGAAGCAGAGATCTTCAACAACTTGCCTCTCTTTGACGTGGCAATCATCCATAACTTCATTGATGAGTGGTTTGACACACCAAATCTCAGCTTTGATGATCTGCAACTTCCAATTGGCCTCAGCGTCGCCTTCAATGGCGCCATTGCTTCTGAGCTAGCTATTGCTCAACGCATTGTCGAACTGAAGCACAAGATTGACTATGAAAAGGCTCAGTTCAAGAAGCATGTGGCCACGCTCAACGTGCAAGATGTCAAGAACTTCAAGATCATGCTGCACGAGCTCAAAGAAGCCTTTCACAAGAAGCGTGAAGAAGCTCGAGGCTCCAGAGAGCGCATGAAAAATCTGGCTGACAAGTGTGTGCTTGCCTACAATGAGGCTGAGAAGCGCAAGGCTCTTGGTCGTCCTGGCATCGACCCCAGGATGGCTGCAAAGAAGAAGAAATCAACTGTCCAATCTGCACCTTCAAGGCAAGATGAACCTCGTATTGTCTTCCCAAGCAGCATGACTGGCTCGAAGCCAAAGGTCACGTCAACCGCTTCAGAACAGAAGAAGACGAGGGCTGCAGAGGCTGAAGCCAGAAAAAGGAAAACCTCAGAAGCCTCTGATGCTGCTCCCTCCAAGAAGAAGCGCAAGACCAAGAAGAATCGGGCTGCTCCCACAGAGCCCCTTGTTGTTGAACCCATCTTAGTGGTTCGTCCTGCATCTGCAACCCAAGAACTTCGAATGACTGTTCATGAGCCTGCTTCCACAGAGGCTCCTGAAGCTGAAGAGATTCCAGCAGTTGATCCCATCACTGCTGAAGACATTGGTCATCATGACAATGTTGAAGATGATGAAGTTCTTCCGCAAATTGAATACAATGTGGTATCATCGCCTGTTCGTACAAACAGCGAAATCATCAGCATTGGTCGTCCTCTAACGCCAATTGCTCAGGATGCTTCATGGGCTGATCGCCCGCAAAACAAGACTCCCCCAGTACTCCCCAACAACAACAAGCCACACCATCCATGCAAGTTGAAGAGGATGAGGACCTGCCCACTCCATCTCCAAAGGCGTCGCCTGTACTACAAAGGCTTCGCAAAGGACCAAGCCCTCAAGTCCCTCTTCCGAGCATTCCAGAAGGAGAAGTGCACCATCAACCTATTGCACGCCAAGTGTTTTCAGAAGCCACTCCAACTGTGAATGTCTCCGTGTCTGAAGCCCCAACTGCTGAAGACAATCTGGCTGCATCAGCCGATGACGAACGTCAAGAAGAACGTGTCCCTACTCCCCCCATTCCTGAAGAAGTTGTTCATGAAGTGAACGTGTCTGTGCCTGACCCTCCAGCTCAGCAAGTGGAGGTTGAAAACCTTGAGGCTGCCACCACCAACACCAATGAAGCCAATGACATAGTCATGGCTGAAGCTAATGTGGAGCCTGTCCCAAGCACTATACCAGAAGTCAATGCTGAAAATGCTCCTGAAGCTTCTGTTGTGCAGCCCGAAGCCACTGTTGCTGCCACTGCTCCTGTTCCGCCACCAAGGCCCTATACAATTGAGCAAGCATACAACCATGGCGAGCTAATCACAGTAAGATGGCCCGTTCTGGTCCCTCCGCCTACTATCTCTGGTCCTCAGTTTGGCTATCACATTGAGCATAGGCCTCAGGTCCAGAAGCCAAAGCCAAGACTGCCAAGGTTTCCAGGTACTGCCACATTTGTCGGGTCCTTCAATGCAAATGGCTTCAAAAGCCACAACACACTCTTTGACAGCTCAAAGAACCCCTATACAAAGCCAAGAATATCATCAGATCGTTTCTGGAGTCATTAGCAGCGAAGCTATTACTCCTGTGTTCTGTATGATCAAGGGCGCATTTTCCCTCATATGCGCCTCGACACTGAAGCCATTGCTGGACTGCCATGCTTAGAAGAAGCACTTGACTGCTTTCGTGATGCTGGTCTGCTCAGCTTTGTGACAGACAAAGAACATTGGAATGAAGAGCTATTACTTCAATTCTATGCTACACTCCACATTCGCGGTTATAACAGAGATACGAAGACATGGGTTCTCGAGTGGATGACAGGAAATGTTCATCATGAAGCCAAAGCTCTTGACATCATTGAGCTTACAGGCCTATCCACTCCCGGAGAGCTATATGAACCTGGTTGTCAAAACCACCGCAACGCACTGGAGAGCATCTTCCATAAGCCTGAACCCAATATGAGCCAGATGTTGAGCATGATGAAGCCTTACATGAGCTGATATCCAAAGGAGTTCTTGTTGATGACCTGAGTATCTGCCGTGCACCATCTATCAATCATCAGGCGACTCTATGGCTGTAAAGACATTCTAGCTAAACTTGAACAAATGTGAACATTCCTACGCCGAACGCAGATCATCGGAATGCATCTAGCCAACTTGTTGGGGAACGTAGCAGAATCAAAATTTCCTACGTCACCAGATCTATCTATGGAGACGAGGAAGGAGAGTGCATCTACAATACCTTGTAGATCGCTAAGCGGAGCGTTCAAGAGAACGGGGTTGAAGGAGTCGTACTCGCGTGTTCCAATCCCGGAGATCCTAGTGCCAAAACGGATGGCACCTCCACGTTCACACACGTACAGCCCGGTGACGTCTCCCACGCCTTGATCCAGCAAGGAGAGAGGGAGAGGTTGAGGAAGACTCCGTCCAGCAGCAACACAACGCGTGGTGGTGGTGGAGGAGTGTGGCAATCCTGCAGGGCTTCACCAAGCACGGGAGAGGAGGAGCAAGAGAGGTAGGGCTGCGCCAATAGAGGGAGAAACTCATGTATTGGGCAGCCCCTACACCTCATGTATTTATAGGGGAGGGAGGGGGCTCGGCCCCCTCTAGGTTCCCCCAGGGGTGGAGGCAGCCCCCAGATCGCATCTGGGTGGGGCCAGAAGGGGAGAGGGGAGGCGCACTAGGGTGGGCTTAGGGCCATCTACCTAGGGTTTGCCCCCTTCCCCCTTCCGCGCCTTGGGCCCTGTGGGCGCACCCAGAACTAGGGCTGGTCCTCCACACTTGGCCCATGCAGCCTCCGGGGTTGGTGGCCCACTTGGTGGACCCCGGGACCCTCTCGGTGGTCCGGTACGTTAGAGAAAACCCGAAACTTTTCCGGTGACCAAAACATGACTTCCCATATATAAATCTTTACCTCCGGACCATTCCGGAACTCCTCGTGACGTCCGGGATCTCATCCGGGACTCCGAACAACATTCGGTAACCACATACAAACTTCCTTTATAACCCTAGCGTCATCGAACCTTAAGTGTGTAGACCCTACGGGTTCGGGAATCATGCAGACATGACCGAGATGTTCTCCGGTCAATAACCAACAGCGGGATCTGGATACCCATGTTGACTCCCACATGTTCCACGATGATCTCATCGGATGAACCACGATGTCGAGGATTCGATCAATCCCGTATACAATTCCCTTTGTCTAGCGGTATTGTACTTGCCCGAGATTCGATCGTCGGTATGCCGATACCTTGTTCAATCTCGTTACCGGCAAGTCTCTTTACTTGTTCCGTAACACATCATCCCATGATCAACCCCTTGGTCACATTGTGCACATTATGATGCTGTCCTACCGAGTGGGCCCAGAGATACCTCTCCGTTTACACGGAGTGACAAATCCTAGTCTCGATCCGTGCCAACCCAACAGACAACTTCGGAGATACCTGTAGTGCACCTTTATAGCCACCCAGTTACGTTGTGACGTTTGGTACACCCAAAGCATTCTTACGGTATCCGGGAGTTGCACAATCTCATGGTCTAAGGAAATGATACTTGACATTAGAAAAGCTTTAGCATACGAACTACGATCTTTGTGCTAGGCTTAGGATTGGGTCTTGTCCATCACATCATTCTCCTAATGATGTGATCCTGTTATCAGCGACATCCAATGTCCATGGTCAGGAAACCGTAACCATCTATTGATCAACGAGCTAGTCAACTAGAGGCTTACTAGGGACATGGTGTTGTCTATGTACCCACACATGTATCTGAGTTTCCTATCAATACAATTATAGCATGGATAATAAACGATTATCATGAACAAGGAAATATAATAATAACTAATTTATTATTGCCTCTAGGGCATATTTCCAACAGTCTCCCACTTGCACTAGAGTCAATAATCTAGTTCACATCGACATGTGATTAACACTCACAGGTCACATCACCATGTGACCAACATCCAAAGAGTTTACTAGTGTCACTAAACTAGTTCACATCATCATGTGATTAATACTCAATGAGTTCTGGGGTTTGATCATGTTTTGCTTGTGAGAGAGGTTTTAGTCAACGGGTCTGCAACTTTTCAGATTCGTGTGTGCTTTACAAATATCTATGTCATCTCCTAGATGCAGCTACCACGCTCTACTTGGAGCTATTCCAAATGGTTGCTCCACTATACGTATCCGGTTTGCTACTCAGAGTCATTCGGATAGGTGTTAAAGCTTGCATCGATGTAACCCTTTACGCCGAACTCTTTATCACCTCCATAATCGAGAAACATTTCCTTATCCTTGTAAGGATAATTTTGACCGCTGTCCAATGATCTGTTCCTGGATCATTCTTGTACCCCTTGACTGGCTCATGGCAAGGCACACTTCCGGTGCGGTACACAGCATAGCATACTATAGAGCCTACGTCTGAAGCATAGGGGACGACCTTCGTCCTTTCTCTCTCTTCTGCCGTGGTCGAGCTTTAACTCTTAACTTCATACCTTACAACTCAGGCAAGAACTCCTTCTTTGACTGATCCATCTTGAACACTTTCAAGATCATGTCAAGGTATGTGCTCATTTTAAAGTACCATTAAGCGGTTTTGATCTATCCTCATAGATCTTGATGCTCAATGTCCAAGTAGCTTAATCCAGGTTTTCTATTGAAAAACACCTTTCAAATAACCCTATATGCTTTCCAGAAATTCTACATCATTTTTGATCAACAATACGTCAACAACATATACTCATCAGAAATTCTATAGTGCTCCCACTCACTTCTTTGGAAATACAAGTTTCTCATGAACTTTGTATAAACCCAAAATCTTCGATCATCTCATCAAAGCGCACATTCCAACTCCGAGATGCTTACTCCAGTCCTTAGAAGGATCGCTGGAGCCAACATACCTTTTAGCATCCTTAGGATCGACAAAACTTTTCTGATTGTATCACATACAACCTTTCCTTACGAAAACTGGTAAGGAAACTCGTCTTGACATCCATCTGCCAGATTTCATAAATGCAGCTAATGCTAACATGATTCCGATGGACTTAAGCATCGCTACGGATGAGAAAATCTCATCGTAGTCAACTCCTTGAACTTGTGAAAAACTCTTCGCCACAAGTCGAGCTTCATAGATGGTGACATTACCGTCCACGTCCGTCTTCTTCTTAAACATCCATTTATCTCAATGGCTTGCCGATCATCGGGCAAGTCCACCAAAGTCCATGCTTTGTTCTGATACATGGATCCTATCTCGGATTTCATGCCTTCTAACCATTTGTCGAAATTTGGGCCCACCATCGCTTCTCCATAGCTCGTAGGTTCATTGTTGTCTAGCAACATGACCTTCAAGACAGGATCACCGTACCACTCCGAAGCAGCATGCGTCCTTGTCGTCCTACGAGGTTCGGTAGTGACTTGATCCGAAGCTTCATGATCAATATCATAAGCTTCCACTTCAATTGGTGTAGGTGCCACAGGAACAACTTCCTGTGCCCTGCTACACACTGGTTGAAGTGATGGTTCAATAACCTCATCAAGTCTCCACTATCCTCCCACTCAATTCTCGAGACAAACCTTTCCTCGAGAAAGGACCCGATTCAAGAAACAATCCCTATTGCTTTCGGATCTGAATTAGGAGCTATACCCAACTGTTTTGGGTGTCCTATGAAGATGCATTTTATCCGCTTTGGGTTCGAGCTTATCAACCTGAAACTTTTTCACATAAGCATCGCAGCCCCAAACCTTTAAGAAACGACAACTTAGGTTTCTCCAAACCATAGTTCAAACGGTGTCGTCTCAACGGAATTACGTGGTGCCCTATTAAAGTGAGTGCGGTTGTCTCTAATGCCTAACCCATGAACGATAGTGGTAATTTGATAAGAGACATCATGGTACGCACCATATCCAATAGGGTGCAACTATGATGTTCGGACACACCATCACACTATGGTGTTCCAGGCGGTATTGGTTGTGAAACAATTTCCACAATGTCTTAACTGCGTGCCAAAGCTTGTAACTCAGATACTCATCTCTATGATCATATCATAGACATTTTATCCTCTTGTCACAATGATCTTCAACTTCACTCTAAAATTACTTGAACCATTCAATAATTCAGACTTGTGTTTCATCAAGTAAATATACTTAGTATCTAGTCAAATCATCCGTGAAGTAAGAACATAACGATATCCACTGCGTGCCTTAGCACTTATTGGACTGCACACATCAAAATGTATTACTTCCAACAAGTTGCTATCTTGTTCCATGTTACTGAAAACGAGGCTTTTCAGTCATCTTGCCCATGTGGTATGATTTGCATATCTCAAGTGATTCAAAATCAAGTGAGTCCAAACTATCCATCTGCATGGAGTTTCTTCATGCGTATACACAAATAGTCATGGTTCGCATGTCTCAAACTTTTCAAAACGAGTGAGTCCAAAGATCCATCAACATGGAGCTTCTTCATGCGTTTTATACCAATATGACTTACATGGCAGTGCCACAAGTAAGTGGTACTATCATTACTATCTTATATCTTTTGGCATGAAAATGTGTATCACTACGATCGAGATTCAATAAACCATTCCTTTAGGTGCAAGACCATTGAAGGTATTATTTAAATAAATAGAGTAACCATTATTCTCCTTAAATGAATAATCGTATTGCGATAGACACAATCCAATCATGTCTATGCTCAACGCAAACACCAAATGACAATTATTCAGGTTTAATACTAATCTTGATGGTAGAGGGAGCGTGCGATGTTTGATCACATCAAACTTGGAAACACTTCCAACACATATTGTCAGCTCACCTTTAGCTAGTCTCCGTTTATTCCGTAGCTCTTTTATTTCGAGTTACTAACACTTAGCAACTGAACCGGTATCTTAATACCCTGGTGCTACTAGGAGTACTAGTAAAGTACACATTAACATAATGTATATCCAATATACTTCTATCGACCTTGCCTGCCTTCTCATCTACCAAGTATCTAGGGTAATTCTTCTCCAGTGGTTGTTCCCCTTATTACAGAAGCACTTAGTCTCGGGTTTGGGTTCAACCTTGGGTTTTCACTAGAGCAGCAACTTTTTTGCCGTTTCATGAAGTATCCCTTCTTGCCCTTCCCTTCTTGAAACTAGTGGTTTTACTAACCATCAACAATTGATGCTCCTTCTTGATTTCTACTTTCGCGGTGTCAAACATCGTGAATACCTCAAGGATCATCATATCTATCCCTGATATGTTACAGTTCATCACGAAGCTCTAGCAGCTTGGTGGCAATGACTTAGGAGAAACATCACTATCTCATCTGGAAGATCAACTCCCACTCGATTCAAGTGATTGTTGCACTCAGACAATCTGAGCACAAGCTCAATGATTGAGCTTTTCTCCCTTAGTTTGCAGGCTAAGAAAATCATTGGAGGTCTCATACCTCTTGACGTGGGCATGAGCCTGAAATCCCAATTTCAGCCCTCGAAACATTCATATGTTCCGCGACGTTTCGAAAACGTCTTTGGTGCCTCAACTCTAACCGTTTAACTGAACTATCACGTAGTTATCGAAACGTGTATGTCCGATGTTCGCAACATCCACAGACGACGTTTGGGGTTCTGCACACTGAGCGGTGCATTAAAGACATAAGCTTCCTACTGATCGCATAATCGCTACTTTCAACTTTCAACTATATTTTCTCTAGGAACATATCTAAACAGTGGAACTAAAGCGCGAGCTAACGACATAATTTGCAAAGATCTTTTGACTATGTTCAGGATAATTAAGTTCATCTCATGAACTCCCACTCAGATAGACATCCCTCTAGTCATCTAAGTGATTACATGATCCGAGTCAACTAGGCCATGTCCGATCATCACGTGAGACGAACTAGTCATCATCGGTGAACATCTTCATGTTGATCGTATCTACTATACGACTCATGCTCGACCTTTCGGTCTCTTGTGTTCCGAGGCCATGTCTGTACATGTTAGGCTCGTCAAGTTAACCTAAGTGTTTCGCGTGTGTAAATCTGGCTTACACCCGTTGTATGTGAACGTAAGAATCTATCACACCCGATCATCACGTGGTGTTTCGAAACGACGAACTTTCGCAGCGGTGCACAGTTAGGGGGAACACTTTCTTTAAATTTTTATAAGGGATCATCTTATTTACTACCGTCGTTCTAAGCAAACAAGATGCATAAACATGATAAACATCACATGCAATCAAATAGTGACATGATATGGCCAATATCATTTTGCTCCTTTTGATCTCCATCTTCGGGGCTCCATGATCATCATCGTCACCGGCATGACACCATGATCTCCATCATCATGATCTCCATCATCGTGTCTTCATGAAGTTGTCTCGCCAACTATTACTTCTACTACTATGGCTACCGGTTAGCAATAAAGTAAAGTAATTACATGGCGTTGTTCAATGACACGCAGGTCATACAATAAATAAAGACAACTCCTATGGCTCCTGCCGGTTGTCATACTCATCGACATGCAAGTCGTGATTCCTATTACAATAACATGATCAATCTCATACATCACATATATCATTCATCACATTCTTTTGGCCATATCACATCACATAGCATACCCTGCAAAAACAAGTTAGACGTCCTCTAATTGTTGTTTGCATGTTTTACGTGGCTGCTATGGGTTTCTAGCAAGAACGTTTCTTACCTACGCAAAAACCACAACGTGATATGTCAATTGCTATTTACCCTTCATAAGGACCCTTTTCATCAAATCTGTTCCGACTAAAGTGGGAGAGACTGGCACCCGCTAGCCACCTTATGCACCAAGTGCATGTCAGTCGGTGGAACCTGTCTCACGTAAGTGTACGTGTAAGGTCGGTCCGGGCCGCTTCATCCCACAATACCGTCGAAACAAGATTGGACTAGTAACGGTAAGCATATTGAACAAAATCAACACCCACAACACTTTGTGTTCTACTCGGCAAAGAATCTACGCAATAGACCTGGTCTGATCCACTATTGGGGAACGTAGCAGAAATTCAAAATTTTCCTACGTGTCACCAAGACTATATGGAGAAACCAGCAACGAGGGAAGGAGTGCATCTACATACCCTTGTAGATTGCTAAGCGGAAGTGTTCAAGAGAACGGGGTTGAAGGGTCGTACTCGTCCGTGATCCAAATCACCGAGATCCTAGTGCCGAACGGACGGCACTCCGTGTTCAACACACATACAGCCCGTGACATCTCCCATGCCTTGATCCAGCAAGGAGAGAGGGAGAGGTTGAGGAAGGCTCCATCCAGTAGCACACAACGGCGTTGTGGTGGTGGAGGAGCGTGGCAATCCTGCAGGGTTCGGCAAGCACCGCGGGAGAGGAGGAGCAAAGAGAGGTAGGGCTCGCGCCAATAGAGGGAGAAACTCATGTTATTGGGCAACCCTACACCTCATGTATTTATAGGGGGGGAGGGGGATGTGCCCCTCTAGGCGTTCCTCCCCAGGGGTGGCGGCAGCCCCGAGATCCCATCTGGGTGCAGCCAGAAGGGAGAGGGGGAGGCGCACCTAGGGTGGGCCTTAGGGCATCTGCTGGTTTGCCCCCCTTTCCCACTTCCCCGCGCCTTGGGCACTGTGGGGGCGCACCAGCCCACCTGGGCTGGTCCCCTCCCACACTTGGCCCATGCAGCCTCCGGGGTTGGTGGCCCCACTTGGTGGACCCTGGGACCCTCCCGGTGGTCCCGGTAGTTACCGAGAAAACCGAAAACTTTTCCGTGACCAAAACAGGACTTCCCATATATAATCTTTACTCCGGACCATTCCGGAACTCCTCGTGACGTCCGGGATATCATCCGGACTCAAACAACATTCGGTAACCACATACAACTTCCTTTATAACCTAGCGTCATCGAACCTTAAGTGTGTGACCCTACGGGTTCGGAATCTGCCAGACATGACGAGACGTTCTCCGGTCAATAACCAACAGCGGAATCTGGATACCCATGTTGGCTCCCACATGTTCCACGATGATCTCATTGGATGAACCACGATGTCGAGGATTTGATCAATCCCGTATACAATTCCCTTTGTCTAGCGGTATTGTACTTGCCCGAGATTCGATCGTCGGTATGCCGATACCTTGTTCAATCTCGTTACTGGCAAGTCTCTTTACTCGTTCCATAACACATCATCCCGTGATCAACCCCTTGGTCACATTGTGCACATTATGATGATGTCCTACCGAGTGGGCCCAGAGATACCTCTCCGTTTACACGGAGTGACAAATCCCAGTCTCGATTCGTGCCAACCCAATAGACACTTTCGGAGATACCTGTAGTGCACCTTTATAGCCACCCAGTTACGTTGTGACGTTTGGTACACCCAAAGCATTCTTACGGTATCCGGGAGTTGCACAATCTCATGGTCTAAGGAAATGATACTTGACATTAGAAAAGCTTTAGCATACGAACTACGATCTTTGTGCTAGGCTTAGGATTGGGTCTTGTCCATCACATCATTCTCCTAATGATGTGATCCCATTATCAACGACATCCAATGTCCATGGTCAGGAAACCGTAACCATCTATTGATCAACGAGCTAGTCAACTAGAGGCTTACTAGGGACATTGTGTTGTCTATGTACCCACACATGTATCTGAGTTTCCTGTCAATACCATTATAGCATGGATAATAAACGATTATCATGAACAAGGAAATATAATAATAACTAATTTATTATTGCCTCTAGGGCATATTTCCAACAATTCAATGCTCCATGGGTCATGCGCCTCATAAAGCAACACTCTGCTGTCAACTATTAGCCCTCTGCTCGCAATCATGTGATCTTCCTACCAGAGGTTGATATGTCAGTTGAAGCCATATACCCTGAACCTGCCAAGAAGCCTCTTTGTCTTCAAAATGCTGAACATCAAAGCTTCACTCAGCCTATGGAAGGAGTCCAAGCTGTCACGCGTGTCTATCCGATGGCTGGAAATACTCGTCTGCCTCATCGTGCGCCAACTGAAGCTACTGAGAGCACAATTGCTCAAAGGCCAAAGAAGCGCTCTCGGGTCCTCAATGACCGAGAACTTCTTGTGGCCCTGCATCAGAAACTAGATAAGCATCATTTTTGGCTCAAGCGTCAGATGCAAAGCCTCTTGGTGGATGTAAATCGCATTCGAAACCTTGCCACCAAGAATGCATTTGTCACTCACGAAACTTGTCGGCGATCATGGAAGTGTTCGACCCAGCTCAGTGCTGAAGCAGATCTTCAAGACGATGGCTTCACTGAAAGATTCAAGTTTGACTCCACTCCTCCACGGAATGTTGTCCTACGTAGAACTCCATCTCTTGAAGACTCTGACTATTCTTCCTCTGCGGCAACTGTAAATGCCAATGTGATCGATGATGAACACGATGCAACTTCACCGCCCCCTACTTCTGCACGCATCAACACTGCACCAAGTTCGTCTGCACCGCCAAACGACAACGACAACCCTGCTGCTTCAACTACTCCTCATGAGGACAAGTAGATGCTCTATGTCTTCAAACCTTTTTGGTCATTACTAACAAAAGGGGGAGAAGCATATGAGTTGATAGTCTTCAAGCGGGTTCATAAGGGCGGTTGATTTATATTTTTGCCTAGTGCTTACAACTCTTGCTTTTGATACACTTCATTCTTTGAGTTGTAACACTTAAACTTGATGGTCGTCTGCTACTTATTTGCGTTTCCACGTGTGATGATAACTTCCGCACTTAGATCATTCTACAGACGTCCATTTTTCATTATGCATGTCATTCTCTTAGTTATATCATTTCGTGCATGATGAATTATCTTCATAAGTTGAAGAGGATCTCCACAAGTACAACCTGCCATGTGCATTTGCATTCCAAAAGCAAATTATTTATATGCACATCTTCAGGGGGAGCCCTTGCCACTTATGAAGACAATACGCTATCCTTTGCAATTTCACATACCTCTTTCCCGTTGAAAACTTCAACCAGTTTGTCATCAATCACCAAAAAGGGGGAGATTGTAAGTGCATCTAGTGCCACCCCTAGTTGGTTTTGGAGTATTGACGACAAAGTTGGTTGAGGGACTAATGCGTTTGTGAGAATTGCAGGATAACGCAGGTAGTGTCCCTCATTGATTCGGTTTACCTACCGGAGATGACCCCTAAAAATGTATGAAGACACTGAAGACAATGGTGGTGTGTGAAGATATTCACACTGAAGTCTATGACATGAGAAGACATTGAGTGAAGACTATGGAGCGCGAAGACTGAGTTGTTTCGTTGTTTCCTTTTCTTCTGTGTTGAGTCATAGGAACCACCGTACTGTTAAGTGGGGTCCAAGTGAACAAAGTCAGAGTGACTGAAGTGATGTTCAACCCAAATCCTATGTCTTCGAGCGAAGACAATGAGAGCAAATCTTATCCAGAGCTGGATGAGTCAGCTTTGCTTGTAGCCCAAGTAAAGTTGTCGTGTGTGTTTGAAATCTGACCGTTGGAACATATGACAGTTCCTTAGTGACCCAGGGTCATTTCGGACATATCAGGTCGGGTTGCCTTGTGGCTATAAATAGCCCACCCCTTACACCATAAATTGGTGGCTGCTCAGAGTTAGTTTACGGCTTTTGTCATTTTGAGAGCAACCCACCTCGAAGCCTTTGAGAGAGAAATCCTTGCGAGGACAAAGCCTAAACACCCAGAGCCAAAGAGTTTTAGGCATCACTGAAGTCTTTCTGTCTGTGTGACCTAAAGACTTATTACACTTGAGGACTGTGTATCCTCCAGCCGGTTAGGCGTCGCGTTCTAAGCATCCAAGAGTCATTGTGGATTGCCGGTGAACGAAGTCTGTGAAGGTTCGGAAGTCTACCTTGAAGACTTACCAGAGTGATTGGGCGAGGACTGTGTGTCCTTAGCTCAAGGGGAATAAGGTGAAGATGCGGTCTTCTGAGTTGAATCTCAGCCTCCCTAACCAGACATACAGTTGTCACAGCAACTGGAACTGGTCCAACAAATCCTATGTCTTCAACAAGTGACTGGTTCTATCTCTTCCCTCCTTTACTTTGAGTTTGTCTTCGTGAAGTCATTGCTTATCTATCTTATCTGTTTGACTTCATTGCTTGACTACTATTGTTGATTGGCTTCATACTATCTTCCATCCTGATCCTTACTACCTTGCTGCTATTAGTCTTTGTACGTTCACATTATTGCATACTTGACTATGGCTTGCTCGTTGTAGTTTATCTTCCGCTGCATATCAATTAGGTCATTTCTATTGTTTGTCTTTGAAACTTACATGTTTTGAAGACTTTGATAAAAATCTCCTATTCACCCCCCCCCCTCTAGTCGATAACTAGCACTTTCATTCCCGCTGTAGGGTGTTGCAATACGTTCATGATTCGCTTATAGTGGGTTGCTTGAGTGACAGAAGCATAAACCCGAGTAAGGGGGTTGTGGCATATGGGATAAAGGGGACTTGATGCTTTAATGTTATGGTTGGGTTTTACCTTAATGATCTTTAGTAGTTGCGGATGCTTGTTAGAGTTCCAATCATAAGTGCATATGATCCAAGAAGAGAAAGTATGTTAGCTTATGCCTCTCCCACATAAAACTTGCTATTGGTCTAGTAAAGTAGTCAATTGCTTAGGGACAATTTCACAACTCCTACCACCACTTTTCCACACTCGCTATATTTACTTTATTGCTTCTTTATCTAAACAGCCCCTACTTTTTATTTACGTGCTCTTTATTATCTTGCAAACCTATCCCACAACACCTACAAAGTACTTCTAGTTTCATACTTGTTCTAGGTAAAGCGAACACTAAGCGTGCGTAGAGTCGTATCAGTGGCAGATAGGACTTGAGAGAATATTTTTTCTACCTTTAGCTCCTCGTTGGGTTTGACACTCTTACTTATCGAAAGAGGCTACAATTGATCCCGTATACTTGTGGGTTGTCACACATCTCACTAAATTGAATGATATAGCCACCCTATTTACTCGTGAGGAAAAAATTCGCTATTATTATATTCTTAAATTGTTTCCTTTATCATTAAAGGGTGATGCTAAAATATGGTTTAATTCTCTTGCTCCTAGTTGTGTATGTAGTCTCCAGGATATGATTTACTACTTCTCTGCAAAATATTTCCCCGCTCATAAGAAACAAGTTGCCTTAAGGGAAATATTTAATTTTGTGCAAATTGAGGAAGAGAGTCCCCCACAAGCTTGGGGGAGGCTTCTCCGACTACTTAATGCTTTGCCTGATCATCCTCTCAAGAAAAATGAAATACTTGATATCTTTTATAATGGACTAACCGATGCTTCCAGAGACCACCTGGATAGTTGTGTTGGTTGTGTTTTCAGGGAAAGAACTATTGAGCAAGCTGAATTGCTATTGAATAATATATTGAGTAATGATAATGATTGGACACTTCGAACCAACTCCTAAGCCAACTCCAAAGAAAAGGCGTATTCTATTTCTCAGTCCTGAAGATATGCCAGAGGCAAAGAAATCTATGAAGGAAAAAGGTAGTAAAGCTGAAGATGTTAAGAATTTACCGCCTATTGAAGAAATACATGGTCTTGATAACCAGAAACATGTAGTAAAGGTAAATTCACTTTATAGATTCGATGAAGGTGATATTCCTCATAATAAGTCTGCTAGTCAATGCTTGGATGAGTTTGGTACTTTCATTGTTAAACAAGAGAACTTCAATGCTTACTTTGGTAGACAATTGAAACGTAATGCTTATATGGTTGAACACTTGAGTGATTATATGTCTAGAGTTAAAGGTGACCTTAAGCTTATTAGTAAACATGCATCCATGGTTACCACTCAAGTAGAACAAGTGCTGAAGGCACAAGATGATTTGCTTAATGAATTAAATAATAAGAACAATGATAATGTTGTTAGAGTTATGACTAGAGGTGGTAAAATGACCCAGGAACTTTTGTATCCTGAGGGCCATCCTAAGAGAGTTGAGCAAGATTCTTAGAGAATTAATACTGATACACATAGTCCTTCTAATAAAAATAGAAAGAAAAATGATAGGACTTTGCATGCTTCTAGTGAACCTATTGTTGACACACCTGAGAATCCCAATGATATTTCTATTTCTGATGCTGAAACACAATCTGGCAATGAACACAAACCTAGTGATAATGTTAATGATGATGTTCATGTTGATGCTCAACCTAGTAATAACAACGATGTAGATATTGAACCTGCTGTTGATCTTGATAACCCACAATCAAAGAAGCAACCTTATGATAAGAGATACTTCGTTGCTAGGAAGCACGGTAAAGAAAGAGAACCATGGGTTCAGAAACCCATGCCTTTTCCTCCCAAACCATCCAAGAAAAAGGATGATGAGGATTTTGAGCGCTTTGCTGAAATGATTAGACTTATCTTTTTGCGTATGCGTTTGACTGATATGCTTAAAATGAATCCCTATGCTAAGTATATGAAAGATATTGTTACAAATAAAAGAAAGATACCAGAAGCTGAAATTTCCACCATGCTTGCTAATTACACTTTTAAGGGTGGAATACCAAAGAAACTTGGAGATCCAGGAGTACCAACTATACCATGCTCCATTAAAAGAAACTATGTTAAAACTGCTTTATGTGATCTTGGAGCCGGTGTTAGTGTTATGCCTTTCTCTTTGTATCGTAGACTTGATTTGAATAAGTTGACACCTACTGAAATGCCTTTGCAAATGGCCGATAAATCAACTGCTATACTCATCGGTATTTGTGAGGATGTGCCTCTTGTGGTTGCAAATGTTACTATTTTAATGGACTTTGTTATTCTTGATATTCCCGAGGATGACAGTATGTCGATCATCCTTGGTAGACCTTTTCTAAATACTCCAGGGGCTGTTATTGAGTGCAACAAAGGCAATGTCACCTTTCATGTTAATGGTAATGAGCATATGGTACACTTTCCGAAGAAACAACCTCAAGTTCATAGTATCAATTCTATTGGAAAAATTTCAACGATTACTATTGGAGGTTTTGAATTCCCTCTCCCTACTGTCAAAAGGAAATATGATATTCTTATTGTTGGGGACATGCATATCCCCGTTGAGGTAACCTAGTGTTATTCAAGAATTCTCCGGTTTCATGTTATTCGGAAGAAGTTTGTTAACAAGAGTTGAACAACCTTGTTAGTGGATTTCTTTTGATGAGCATGAGATGGATGAAGTTAGAAAGCACAACCTTATGTACCCTCCTCTTTACTTTCTATTATTTAGGTTAAATAAAGAAAAAATAGTATTTTTTGTCTGTTTTCTAAATTATCCATGGAATAAACAAAATACCCGAAAATAAAAGTTCTCCAAATGCCCTAAAAATGCCCATTATAATATTTTTTGTAAAAGTTCTCCAACGTATCTATAATTTTTGATGTATTCATGCCATGTTTATAATATTTCTACATGATTTTTTGTATGATTTGGTTAGAACTAACCCGGATTGACGATGTTTTCACCAGAACTACCGTGGTGTTGTTTTTGTGCATAAATAAAAGTCCTCAGAATGCGTTGAAAATCAATGGAGATTTTTTCTGCAAAATATAAAAAATACTGGAACGGAGAGTTACCGGAGGGGAGTCGCATGGGGCCTTTGAGGGTGGAGGGCGCCCCCACCTCCTCAGGGCACGCCCTTGTGCCTCGTGGACTCTCCGTGGGGCCCCCTTACTTGTTCTAGATGCCAACCTCTCCTATAAATAAATAAACCTCCAGATAATAACCTAGATCGGGAGTTTCGCCGCCGCAAGCCTCTGTAGCCACCAAAAGCCTCTCAGGAGCCCATTCCGGCACCCTGCCGGAGGGGGAATCCATCACCGGTGGCCATCTTGATCATCCCGGCGCTCTCCATGACGAGGAGGGAGTAGTTCACCCTCGGGGCTGAGGGTATGTACCAGTAGCTATGTGTTTGATCTCTCTCTCTCTCTTTCTCTCTCTCTCTCTTGTGTTTTTGATGTGGCACGATCTTGATGTATCACAAGCTTTGCTATTATAGTTGGATCTTATGATGCTTCTCCCCCTCTACTCTCTTGTAATGGATTGAGTTTTCCCTTTGAAGTTATCTTATCGGATTGAGTCTTTAATGATTTGAGAACACTTGATGTATGTCTTGCATGTGCTTATCGGTGGTGACAATGGGATATTCACGTGATCTACTTGATGTATGTTTTGGTGATCAATTTGTGGGTTCAGTGACCTTGTGAACTTATGCATAGGGGTTGGCACACGTTTTTGTCTTGATTCTCCGGTAGAAACTTTGGGGGCACTCTTTGAAGTTCTTTGTGTTGGTTGAATAGATGAATCTGAGATTGTGTGATGCATATCGTATAATCATACCCACGGATACTTGAGGTGACATTGGAGTATCTAGGTGACATTAGGGTTTTGGTTGATATGTGTCTTAAGGTGTTATTTTACTATGAACTCTAGGGTTGTTTGTGACACTTATAGGAATAGCCCAATGGATTGGTCGGAAAGAATAACTTTGAGGTGGTTTCGTACCCTACAATAATCTCTTCATTTGTTTGCCGCTATTAGTGACTTTGGAGTGACTCTTTGTTGCATGTTGAGGGATAGTTATATGATCCAATTATGTTATTATTGTTGAGAGAACTTGCACTAGTGAAAGTATGAACCCTAGGCCTTGTTTCGAAGCATTCAATACCGTTTTCGCTCACTTTTATTACTTGTTACCTTGCTGTTTTTATATTTTCAGATTACAAAAACCTATATCTACCATCCATATTGCACTTGTATCACCATCTCTTCGCCGAACTAGTGCACCTATACAATTTACCATTGTATTGGGTGTGTTGGGGACACAAGAAACTCTTTGTTATTTGGTTGCAGGGTTGCTTGAGAGAGACCATCTTCATCCTACGCATCCCATGGATTGATAAACCTTAGGTCATCCACTTGAGGGAAATTTGCTACTGTCCTACAAACCTCTGCACTTGGAGGCCCAACAATGTCTACAAGAAGAAGGTTGTGTAGTAGACATCAGGGAAACGAGAACAATTTCAGATGCAAGGATTACTAGTGTACATTTCCCTGTTCTACGTTACTATGCAATATTTTCTAGTAGATGTTTAATAGGTCGCGGGAACAGTGGGGGCCTTAGTGCTCCTGACCTTGCTATTTTGCACCATGCTTCTCAACTTGCTGAACGGTTGAGTCTGAACCGTTCAAAGGGTCCCATTTTTGGAGGTATCTTTTCTTCACGCCTTGCTAAACACTTTGAGATACCTATTAGGCATTATGAGAAAGAGGAAAAGTTGTTGCCCACTATTTTATTAGACTATAAGAGTATGGTAGCACATGATTTTATTGTTAAAGATAAGAAGAAGAGACTTAATTATAACTTGGTATTTGGTAAAACTAAGTGTGAGACCATTACCTTGCCTGCACCCTCTTTTTTTAATATACATCCAGACACGTACCTAATCCTGCCCCAGGACATTTATGCATACTAGGAGCTGACACGAGTCCCAGAGCCAGAGCCACCTCTTGATCCATATTGGGAGTTTATTTATCAATGGGATCCAGAGGAGCTCGCTAACCAGTGGCACCCCGAGGACCCTCCTCAGTACACCGGAGAGGACCACTTTGATCCATGGGCATAAACCAACTTAGGCCAAAAGCCTAAGCTTGGGGGAGTATGTATTTCTCACCGACATTACATTCATGTTCACACACTCATTCTAGTTGTCTATATTCATACTTTTTCATTGTACTATCCATGCTAGTTTATTTTCTTTTTCTTGCTTCTTCTTGTGTGTTTGAGAAACTTAGAAAAAACCCCAAAAAATTAGTCGTAGCTTTTAGCTAGTTTACTTTCCATGCTTGTAGTAGTAATATTAAAATAAAACCCAAAAAGATTTCTCGTTCTTCTTTTGCTTGTTGGAGCTTTCCCATGTAAATAGTTTTATTTTTCTTTGAAGTTGTTTTCTTTTCTTTGGGGGTCGAGAGGAGAAGACCACGATGAAAATGATGAGTGGCTCTCATATGCATTATTGTTGATCTAACCAAGAGCCCATGTTACCTTGTCTTCTTCTTTGAATTAAATGCTTGCAGGTTCCAGCTTAGTCCAATGCACGTGCACTATTATTATTATCCACACCGTTCAATTGTCCAAGTGAAAGGCAATAATGACGATATATGATGAAATGATTGAGATGAGAGAAGCTGGTATGAACTCGACCTATCTTGCTTTTGTAAATATGATTAGTTCATCGTTCCTAATTTAGCCCATTATGAATGAAACATGTTTGCAATGACAATTAGAGATTATAGTTATTCATGCCATGCTTAATTATCTAGGAGTTTATAATGGTTTACCTTGCGTGCCAACATGCTATTAAAATGGTTGTGATGTGGTATGATAGGGTGGTATCCTCCTTTGAATGATTCAAGTGGCTTGACTTGGCACATGTTCACGCATGTAGTTGAAACAAAATCATCATAGCCTTCACGATATTTATGTTCATGGTGATTTATATCCTAATCATGCTTGCACTCATTGTTGGTTATCTTAATGCATGTTCATGACTGTTGTCGCTCTCTAGTTGGTCGCTTGCTAGTCTCTTTCTAGCCTTCACTTGTACTAAGCGGGAATAATGCTTGTGCATCCACTTCCATAAACCCCAAAGTTATTCCATATGAGTCCACCATACCTTCCTATATGCGGTATTTACCTGCCGTTCCAAGTAAATTTGTATGTGCCAAACTCTAAACCTTCAAATGAAATTCTGTTTTGTATGCTCGAATAGCTCATGTATCAACTAGGGTTGTCTATATATTCCATGCTAGGTGGGTGAAAGTGCAACTATCCCTAGGTGGTTTTGGTAATTCATAACAACATATAGCTCATTGAGCTAATGCTATTCCAAGATTATTATTTCAGGAAAGCTCAATGAATGGCATGGCATGGATGATGAAAGTGGACCCCTCAAAATATCAAGGACAAAGGATTGGCTCAAGCTCAAAAGCTCAAGACTCTTCATTTTACATTTTAGTGATCCAAGATCACATTGAGTCTATAGGAAAAGCCAATACTATCAAGGAGGGATGAGGTGTTGCTTAATGAGCCTCTTGCTTCAAGTGCTTAGTGATATGCTCCAGATACCCTCAACTACTTTCTCACATCCTCATATGACCTAAACCTAAAGCCAAAATCGTTCACACCGATACTTTCTATCCGGCGCCACCGAGTTCAGATGTCATAGCCACTGCCACAAACCCTAGGTAAATCGGTCTCACTGATAGGGATCTCGGTCTCACCGAGATGGGATTGTAATCTCTCTGTTTCCCTTCGTAACGTTTCGGTCTAACCGAAGTGAGCGATCGGTCCCACCGAGATTGCAATGTAAACTCTCTGTTTCCCTTTTGTAACATTTCGGTCTCACCGAAAAGAGCAAATCGGTCCCACCGAGTTTACCTGACCAACTCTCTGGTTAGCTAATTACCAAAATCGGTCTCACCGAGTTTGTGTAATCGGTCTCACCGAGATTACGTTATGCCCTAACCCTAACCATATCGGTCCTACCGAGTTGCATGTCGGTCCCACCGAAAATCCTAACGGTCACTAGGTTTACTAAATCGGTCTGACCGAGTTTGTTGATTCGGTCCCACCGAGATTGGTAAATTGTGTGTAACGGTTAGATTTTGTGTGGAGGCTATATATACCCCTCCACCTCCTCTTCATTCGTGGAGAGAGCCATCAGAACAAACCTACACTTCCAACTTACCAGTTCTGAGAGAGAACCACCTACTCATGTGTTGAGGCCAAGATATTCCATTCCTACCATATGAATCTTGATCTCTAGCCTTCCCCAAGTTGCTTTCCACTCAAATCTTCTTTCCACCAGATCCAAATCCTATGAGAGAGAGTTGAGTGTTGGGGAGACTATCATTTGAAGCACAAGAGCAAGGAGTTCATCATCAACGCACCATTTGTTACTTCTTGGAGAGTGGTGTCTCCTAGATTGGCTAGGTGTCACTTGGGAGCCTCCGACAAGATTGTGGAGTTGAACCAAGGAGTTTGTAAGGGCAAGGAGATCGCCTACTTCGTGAAGATCTACCGCTAGTGAGGCAAGTCCTTCGTGGGCGACGGCCATGGTGGGATAGACAAGGTTGCTTCTTCGTGGACCCTTCTTGGGTGGAGCCCTCCGTGGACTCGCGCAGCCGTTACCCTTCGTGGGTTGAAGTCTCCATCAACGTGGATGTACGATAGCACCACCTATCGGAACCACGCCAAAAACATCCGTGTCTCCAACTGCGTTTGAATCCTCCAAACCCTTCCCTTTACTTTCTTGCAAGTTGCATGCTTTAATTTCCGCTGCCTATATACTCTTTGCATGCTTGCTTGATTTGAGTGATGATTGCTTGACTTGTCCAAAGATTGCTAAAATCTGCCAAACTCTAAAATTGGGAAAAGGTTAAGTTTTTAATTGGTCAAGTAGTCTAATCACCCCCCCTCTAGACATACTTCAAGGTCCTACAAGTGGTATCAGAGCTTGGTCTCCATTTGCTTTGATTCCCATAGCTTTTGGTGGTCATAGCCTTGGTTTCACAACCTAGGAGAGTATGGCGTCTAGCGAGGGAAATTATCACCGTAGAGGTCCTTACTTTGATGGCACTAATTTTGCTAGTTGGAAACATAAGATGAAAATGCATATTCTCGGACATAACCCCGCCGTTTGGGCTATTATTTGTATTGGCTTGCAAGGTGAATTCTTTGATGGGAGAGAGCCGAACCGTGAAGCTAATGCGGAAGAATTGAAGATGCTGCAATACAACGCTCAAGCTTGTGATATCATCTTCAACGGATTGTGCCCCGAAGAATTCAACAAAATCAGCCGTCTTGAGAATGCAAAGGAAATTTGGGACACTTTGATTGATATGCATGAAGGTACCGACTCCGTCAAGGAATCCAAGTTGGATGTGCTCCAAAGTCAGCTTGACAAGTTCAAAATGAAGGATGGTGAAGGTGTCGCTGAAATGTACTCTAGGCTTGCTCTTATCACAAATGAGATTGCCGGCTTAGGGAGTGAAGAGATGACCGACAGATTCATCATCAAGAAGATCCTAAGAGCATTGGATGGAAAGTATGATACCGTGTGCACATTGATCCAAATGATGCCAAACTACAAAGATCTCAAGCCAACGGAAGTCATTGGAAGAATTGTTGCTCATGAGATGTCACTTAAGGATAAGGAAGAACTTCACAACAAGTCAAGTGGTGCTTACAAAGCCTCATGTGAAGCCCCCACATCATCAAGTGAGAAACAAACCTTCAATGAAGAATTGAGCTTAATGGTGAAGAACTTCAACAAATTCTACAAGAGTAGAAGCAAAGAAAGAAGCTCCAAGTCAAGGTCATACAATGACAAAAGATCTTCTAGTCGAGAGCGCAATTGCTACAATTGTGGGAGACCCGGACACTATTCCAATGAGTGTACGGCACCCTACAAAAGAAGAGAAGATTCTCCTAAAAGAAGAAGTAGAAGAGAAGAATCACCACCAAGAGAGAGAAGGAGTAGAGATGATCGTTATGAACGAAGACCCTCACGGAGAAGCAAGGATTCGGAAAGGAAGGACAAGTCATCAAGGAGCTACACAAAACGAAGACATCAAGCTCATGTTGGTGAATGGGTATCCGGCTCCGACTCCGACCATCACTCCGAGAGAAGCTATCACTCCGACTCCGAATATACTCAAGATGAAGGTGTTGCCGGTCTAGCACTTGTGTCAACCAACTCCTACGACATATTTGACTCACCAAATGAAGGAATTGGAAGATGCTTCATGGCCAAAGGTCCAAAGGTAACACATCCCGAGTATGTTGATTTCAATAGTGATGAAGATGACTTGCTAGGTGATGATGATTTACTTGTTGACAACTCTAGTGATGAATACTATGATGGAACGTCAATTAATCATGCTAAACAAGATAAAACGAATGACAATGATAAGGAGAAGATTGAGCTTCTAACTAAAGAACTAAACACTCTTAAGTTAGCTCATGAAACTATCTTCGAGAATCATCGAGAACTTTTAAGGGCTCATGAGAAGTTACGCTTTGAAAAGCTCAATCTTGAGCAAGAGCATGAGTTCTTAAAGGCAATCAATGATGATCTTCGCAAGAAAAGTTCTTCTTATATTGCCAAGCGTTTACTCTTATCCACTTACATGCCTCAAGTCAAGTCTAGTAACAAGAACAAGAAAGATTCTTCCTCTAGTAGTAACAATGATTATGCTAAATTAAATATTGTTGCTTCTAGTAGTTCTCTTGATTCCACTAATGATTCTCTTAGCCAAGTTACACTTGAGCAAGAAAATAGCTTATTGAAGGGAATTATAGAGAAAGGTGTATACAAGAGTCTTGCCGGGAGTAAGCAATTCGAGGAAATTGTACGCAAGCAAGGAAGGCACCGGAAGAATCAAGGTGTTGGTTTTGAACGAAAGTTCAATGCCAATGGAGTTGAGTGGGAAGAAGATCAATACCCCAAGACGAAGTTTGTTCCTCAACAAGAGAAGTATGATCCTACTTCCTTCAAGGGAACACAAACGCAAGATGATCTTCCACCACAAGACCACAAGAACAAAGGCAAGGACAAGCTTCAAGAGGAGATTGATGCATTTGAAGAAGCACCCAAGGCCTTGGTCAAGTGGGTTCCCAAGACTACGTCAAGTTCTACTTCATCAAGTACAACTACAACTCCAAGGATTCCCATCAAGATGATGTGGATCCCGAAGAAGAAGAACTAGAGAGTTCTTGAGGGTGACTCCGCCAACATTCTTCACTCATATCATTATGGCAAGAACAAGTGCAATCAACTTCCACATCTTGCACTAGTTCAAGGAGTCACAAACCCTCATGTTGGTAAGGCAAGGGACAAGGTAACCTAATGATTTCATGGACATCATCTTGTGTGTGCATCACTCTATGTCTATGGATATTCTTGTTTGTTCCTTGTGGGACTAACCCATGTAGGTATGTTGAAAGTGCAACTCACTCCAAAGGATTGCTCCAAATGATCTACATCAACATTGAGCATTCACATCTTCAACACCTACATGAAGTCATCATCGACAAAACCCGAGGTTAGTTCATTCCTCTAAAAGGGGATCTCACATCTAGGGGGAGCTTAACTCTAAGAATTGAGTCAAAGCAACTCTAATGGTGTGAACACATCAATGCATTATGTAAAAGTGGTAACCCCACTTGAGCTTAAACGATGAGTATGACCTATGATCAAATGTTCTCATTTGACTCCTAAGTCAATATACTCATATATAGATGACCTAGTCATCGCCAATTGTTTGATAGATGCTAGAATTGGTTGTGCATGCTTTGCCACATATTTCATTTGTCATTTTATTGTGTGAGCATGTTGGTTGCATATTTTACTCATTCGAGGACATCCACTTGTTGTTTTGATTGATTGGTTTCTTTTTCTTTGGCCAAGTGGATGGACAAGAATGCCTAAGAACCTTCTCTAGCTATCTATGCTTTTCTTGTCTCAAACTCTATTCATGCTACATCACAAAATTTGATCAAGTCAGATTCGAACCACTCTGTGTGAGGAGCACTCGGAGTCCCCGATTCGTCAGAGACTTAAACTTCCAAAACTTCTTTGTGATTCTCGGTCTGACCGATTCCTCCATTTCGGTCCCACCGAGATCACTAAGTCGATCTAGGTTTTCAATCTCGTTGCAACCGATTTGAACTTTTCGGTCCCACCGAGTTGCAGTAACTGTATACAGTTATGCATCTCGGTGTCACCGAGTTGTTCCACTCGGTCACACCGACAGGGTCGGGCTATATATAGTCACGGGCAAAAATTTGGAAATTCCTCCAAACCCCTTCGCCCGCGCATTGCTCACTCTGCCTCCAGGGTCTCCGGATCGTCTCCTCGTCGCCAGCCGCCTCCTGTCGCTGGTCTCCGCCGCCGTCAACGGATTTCACCCCCGCCGTTGCCGCCGTAGCGAGTTCATCGCCGAGCTAGGGTATGGACTCGATCACAGTGCTATCTTCGTCTGATTCCTAGCACATTGTGTTCATCATGTATCTTGCCACGATTGAAACACTCCTATCCAGTCAATATGATCCTTAGAATAGATGTGATTTAAGAATTTAGGGTTAGGTTTCCGCCGAAACCATCTCGGACCCACCGAGTTGAAAAACTCGGTCCCACCGATTTGGCTAACGCCATTGCACTAGTAACTCTCGGTCTGACCGAGAATTACAAATCGGTGTGACCGATTTTAGAACTTTGTGAAACCCTAGCAGTCTTGGTGCCACCGAACTATGACTCGGTCTGACCGAGTTCACTAGTTTAGGTTCCAAAACTACTTCGGTATCACCGAGTTTGAAAATCGGTAGATCCGAAATGCTTTCTGTGGAAACTAAAACTAAGTTTTTTTGAATCATTCTTTTGCAAAAATCTCTGCATTTTGTGATGCTCATCCATTCTATCTCATCTATAACTATTCACAGGGTCAGCAGTCAGTGATTTGCAGCATGTCAGACCAAAGTGATAGTCAGAACAAGTCAGCAGAGCAGATTCACATGAGTGAGGGCACTAGTCCCTCTAGCAGCTCAGATGATGGGAGGAGAAGCACTCCAATCAACTTGCCCAAAGCAGCCACACGAGCAAGAAGGAAGAGAACCTCTGACTCTGAGGATGAGGATTATGTGGCTATTGAAGATGAGGCTACTTCCAAGAAGGTAGTGCTCAGAAAGGTGCACAGCTCAACTACAGTAAAGCCAGACATGAAGATCAAAAGGCCAGCAGGAAGACAGCCAATGTCCAAAGCCAGAGCATCAACTCAAGTACCTGAAAACCCTGATCCCAAAGAGCCAGCTGTAGAAGGAAAGAAAAGGAAGGAAAGGGTCAAGAAGACCATGGCCAGAGTTGTTGGTCAACCTTCCAGATGGAAGAGGAAGAAGAGGTTGCTGCACCAGCACCCAAGACACAGAAGCTTATGGGTGATGCTATAAGATCAGGGGCTGCAACATCAAAGCCCAAATAAGCACCCAAAGCTGCCCCAAGCCCAAGAATGCACCAAAGAGGAATACCAGGAGTATTCCAGCTGCTGAGAAGAACAAGGCCCCAGTGCCTGAAGTTGCTGATGATGAAGAGCATGAAGGACAAGTCCTGAGGAAGCTAAAGCTCAAGATTCCAGACCATAATGATGCTCATCCTGTGGCTGAGGACATGAAAATCAGGAAAGACTCAGGGTTGAGGCTATGGAGGATGACAAATCCATATGCCACCAGGAGAAGGACTGTTGTTGATTACAGGTTCCATACAAAGGAACAACAGGACTTCTATGAGACAATCTTGTTGGACAAGAAGCCCATAGTGTGTGATATGAGGTGGGTCGACTGGACCTACATGAAGGAGAATGAGGAACACTATCCTGGAGTATATGACAGTTTTGAAGCTTGTGGAGTTGTAGATTTTGTTGGGCAGAAGCTCACCAACTGGAATGATGAACTCATTATGCAATTCTACTCCGCAGCACACTTATATCCAGATGGCAGGATAGTGTGGATGTCAGAAGGTACGAGGTACCAGTCAACGATAGAAGAATGGGCTAGCCTGATCAATGCCCCCAAGGAGAGTGAAGATGACTTGGATGTCTATGCCAAGAAGAAAATGGGACATAATACTATGACACATATGTACAAGGAGATCCCAGACAAAGCTCTTGAGACTTTCTCGTTTGGATCAGTCCACTTTCTTCTGTTAGGGCTGCCTATGATCAACTAGATCCTAAGGCACACTCTTTTGCCCAAGTTAGGTGACCACAACATGATTAGAGAGCATGCTATCAACTTGCTGCATATATTTGATGTGCCACAGAAATTCAAAGTCATGAGCCTTATGGTTGAGACCATTAAGAGGACTGCAGCAGACCAGAAGAGAAGTTGTGGATATGCCCCACAGATTCAGGAGTTGATTAACTCAAAGATGGGCACAGGCAAATATCTGTTGGATAAGGAACATTTTTCTCTTTATCCAGACTTTGAGGACAATCAAGTTGTCATGACTGAGAATGAACCATCATCAGTGCAAGCTTAAGAGAAGAAGGAGAAGGCAAGGAAAGAGAAGGCTGCCAAGATGCCAACTCAAGAGGAGGCATCTGAGTATTTCTTGAAGAACAAATAGGATCAGCTTGGTTACTTGATAGCATCAACACAGAGGATTGAGAAGGGGTTGGCCACCCTAACTTAAAACCAGGAGAGCCTGGAAAGAATCATGGAACAAAAATTCTATGATCTAGATGTCAAAGTAACTAAGATTCAGTTAGTTGTGGAGCAGCTTCAGGAAGACATGTAGGAGAGGAAGGGCAAGACAACCACTGATGCATTTGCCAGAGTGCCTAGAGCTCAGAGATCAGCTACCGTGCCTGTGACAGACACTAGAGCCACATCATCTGCACCAGCAACACCTCCTACAGCTCCAGGACAACCAGCTCCAGCACCAACTCCCCCAGCTCCCTCTACATCAACTGAAGCCTTCGTCCAAGGAGCCATATCTACACCACCACCACCTGAAGACCAAGCCTAAGAGTCGATCTAGCACTATGCATTTTTTATGAACTTTTTGGTAACTTGTTGCCAAAGGGGGAGAAAAATGTATAGATCATAGGCTTCGAGAGAGAGAGAGAGAGTATTGTTTTTTTGTTCTCTCTTGCTTTGGTGGTTAAACTTTGTTTGCTTTTGATTGCTTGAGATACTATGCAATTACCTGTGAGACATTGATGATCATGTGTTTGATCATAAGCTACACTTATGCCTGTTTGATGATATTATCTTACCTATCCTTATATGATCATTCACTTTGCTTGGTGATGAGTGCATGTATTCAATCTTTATTATTTTGAGCGCTCCACCAAGATGTATGTGACATGGAAGAGTAACCCATGAGCCTAATTCCTTGTGCATTTGCAGTCCAAAGCAAATCTTAAACTATGCACAAATTTAGGGGGAGCTCTTGCTTATCACATACTTCTCAAAGCGACGATGTTTTACAATCTTATTATCTTTTGTCGAAGCTTTGATCTATATGTTGTCATCAATTACCAAAAAGGGGGAGATTGAAAGTGCAACTATCCCTAGGTGGTTTTGGTAATTCATAACAACATATAGCTCATTGAGCTAATGCTATTCCAAGACTATTATTTCAGGAAAGCTCAATGAATGGCATGGCATGGATGATGAAAGTGGACCCCTCAAAATATCAAGGACAAAGGATTGGCTCAAGCTCAAAAGCTCAAGACTCTTCATTTTACATTTTAGTGATCCAAGATCACATTGAGTCTATAGGAAAAGCCAATACTATCAAGGAGGGATGAGGTGTTGCTTAATGAGCCTCTTGCTTCAAGTGCTTAGTGATATGCTCCAAATACCCTCAACTACTTTCTCACATCCTCATATGACCTAAACCTAAAGCCAAAATCGGTCACACCGATTCTTTCTATCCGGCGCCACCGAGTTCAGATGTCATAGCCACTGCCACAAACCCTAGGCAAATCGGTCTCACCGATAGGGATCTCGGTCTCACCGAGATGGGATTGTAATCTCTCTGTTTCCCTTCGTAACGTTTCGGTCTAACCGAAGTGAGCGATCGGTCCCACCGAGATTGCAATGTAAACTCTCTGTTTCCCTTTTGTAACATTTCGGTCTCACCGAAAAGAGCAAATCGGTCCCACCGAGTTTACCTGACCAACTCTCTGGTTAGCTAATTACCAAAATCGGTCTCACCGAGTTTGTGTAATCGGTCTCACCGAGATTACGTTATGCCCTAACCCTAACCATATCGGTCCTACCGAGTTGCATGTCGGTCCCACCGAAAATCCTAACGGTCACTAGGTTTACTAAATCGGTCTGACCGAGTTTGTTGATTCGGTCCCACCGAGATTGGTAAATTGTGTGTAACGGTTAGATTTTGTGTGGAGGCTATATATACCCCTCCACCTCCTCTTCATTCGTGGAGAGAGCCATCAGAACAAACCTACACTTCCAACTTACCAGTTCTGAGAGAGAACCACCTACTCATGTGTTGAGGCCAAGATATTCCATTCCTACCATATGAATCTTGATCTCTAGCCTTCCCCAAGTTGCTTTCCACTCAAATCTTCTTTCCACCAGATCCAAATCCTATGAGAGAGAGTTGAGTGTTGGGGAGACTATCATTTGAAGCACAAGAGCAAGGAGTTCATCATCAACGCACCATTTGTTACTTCTTGGAGAGTGGTGTCTCCTAGATTGGCTAGGTGTCACTTGGGAGCCTCCGACAAGATTGTGGAGTAGAACCAAGGAGTTTGTAAGGGCAAGGAGATCGCCTACTTCATGAAGATCTACCGCTAGTGAGGCAAGTCCTTCGTGGGAGACGGCCATGGTGGGATAGACAAGGTTTCTTCTTCATGGATCCTTCTTGGGTGGAGCCCTCCGTGGACTCGCGCAGCCGTTACCCTTCGTGGGTTGTAGTCTCCATCTACGTGGATGTACGATAGCACCACCTATCGGAACCACACCAAAAACATCCGTGTCTCCAACTACGTTTGAATCCTCCAAACCCTTCCCTTTACTTTCTTGCAAGTTGCATGCTTTAATTTCTGCTGCCTATATACTCTTTGCATGCTTGCTTGATTTGAGTGATGATTGCTTGACTTGTCCAAAGATTGCTAAAATCTGCCAAACTCTAAAATTGGGAAAAGGTTAAGTTTTTAATTGGTCAAGTAGTCTAATCACCCCCCCTCTAGACATACTTCAAGGTCCTATAGTGGGTTATTCTCACGATGAGTGGACTCCACTCATCATTCACGAGAAAATGGTCGGTAACCGGGATGCCTAGTCGCATACTCCAATCAAATCGAAATAATTGCAAACAAAACTCGCCTAGGGTTGTTGGTAATTGGACGGTACCCGTTGTTTCGCACCAGCCGTGGAATGTGCTCGTTGGTGGTGGGGGAGTATAAACTTTACCATTCTGTTTGGGAACCGCCTATAATGTATGTAGCATGGAAGATATCGAGATTTCTTGGTTGTTATGTTGACAATGAATGTATGCTGCTCAAAATATTATTTATCTCTGTTTCAAAACTCAAGCTCTGGCACCTCTGCAAATCCCTGCTTTCCTCTGCGAAGGGCCTATCTATTTACTTTTATGTTGAGTCATCATCCTCTTATTAAAAAGCACCAGTTGGAGAGCACCGCTGTCATTTGCATGCATTGCTATTAATTTACATTGAGTATGACTGTGACTGGATCTCTTTTTCCATGAATTACAATGTCTAGTCAATCCTTGATCTTCAGGGGTGCTCTACATTTATGTTTTGCGATCTCAGAAAGGGCTAGCGAGATACCACCTTGTTATATCATAGTATGATTATTTTGAGAAAGTGTTGTCATCCGAGATTTATTATTATTGCTCGCTAGTTGATTATGCCATTGATATGAGTAAACCTGAGACCTAAATGTTATTGTGAATGTGGTTAGTTCATAATCTTTGCTGAAAACTTGAATGTTGACTTTACATATTTGCAACAACAAGATCAAACAGAGTTTGTAAAAGTTTTTCTTTATCACTTTCAGTTTGTCAACTGAATTGCTTAAGGACAACCAAAGGTTTAAGCTTGGGGGAGTTGACACGTCTCCAACGTATCTACTTTTCCAAACACTTTTGCCCTTGTTTTGGACTCTAACTTGCATGATTTGAATGGAACTAACCTGGACTAACGTTTTTTTTCAGCAGAACTGCCATGGTGTTATTTTTGTGCAGAAATAAAAGTTCTCGGAATGACCTAAAACTCAATGGAGTCACGTTTTGGAATTAACAAAAAATATTGGTGAAAGAATCAATAGAAGGGGGCCCACACCCTGTCCACGAGGGTGCAGGGCGCGTCCCCTCCTCGTGGGTCCCCTGGACCTCCACTGACCTCAACTCCAACTCTATATATTCATGTTAGAGAAGAAAAATATCAGAGAGAAGGATTCATCATGTTTTACGATATGGAGCTGCCGCCAAACCCTGTTCTTCCTCGAGAGGGCTGATCTAGAGTCCGTTCGGGGCTCCGGAGAGGGGAATCTGTCGCCATCGTCATCATCAACCATCCTCCATCACCAATTTCATGATGCTCACCGCCGTGCGTGAGTAATTCCATCATAGGCTTGCTGGACGGTGATGGGTTGGATGAGATTTACCATGTAATCGAGTTAGTTTTGTTAGGGTTTGATCCCTATTGTCCATTATGTTGTAAGATTGATGTTGCTATGACTTTGCCATGCTTAATACCTGCCACTAGGGCTCAAGTGCCATGATTTCAGATCTGAACCTATTATGTTTTCATGAATATATGTGAGTTCTGGATCCTATCTTGCAAGTTATTGTCACCTACTACGTGTTATGATCCGGCAAACCCCGGAGTGACAATAGTCGGGACACTTCTCGGTGATGACCGTAGTTTGAGGAGTTCATGTATTCACTAAGTGCTAATGCTTTGGTCCGGTACTCTATTAAAAGGAGGCCTTAATATCCCTTAGTTTCCAATAGGACCCCGCTGCCACGGGAGGGTAGGACAAAACATGTCATGCAAGTTCTTTTCCATAAGCACGTATGACTATATTCGGAATACATGTCTACATTACATTGATGAACTGGAGCTAGTTCAGTGTCACCCTATGTTATTACTGTTGCATGATGAATTGCATCCGACATAATTATCCATCATTGATACATTGCCTACAAGCTTTTCACCTATTGATCTTTGCTTAGTTACTTCTCCGTTGCCACTGTTATGATTGCTACAAAACTGCTACTGTTACTTTTGCCACCGTTACCGTTACTTCCATACTACTTTGCTACTAAATACTTTGCTGCAGATATTAAGTCTTTCGGGTGTGGTTGAATTGACAACTCAGCTGCTAATACTTGAGTATATTCTTTGGCTCCCCTTATGTTGAATCAATAAATTTGGGTTGAATACTCTACCTCAAAAACTGTTGCGATCCCCTATACTTGTGGGTTATCAATGATCAGCTTACCTATGAATATTATTTGAATATTCTCCGAATTCTTATATGCATGATTTGATATCTTTGTATTTCTCTTCGAATTATCGGTTTGGTTTGGCCAACTAGATTGGTTTTTCTTGCAATGGGAGAGGTGCTTAGCTTTGGGTTCAATCCTGCATGATTTCACCCAGTGACAAAGTAGGGGTAGCGAGACACGTATTGAATTGTTATCATCGAGGCTAAAAAGATGGGGTTTTCATCATATTGCTTGAGTTAATTCCTCTACATCATGTCATCTTACTTAAGGCGTCACTCTGTTCTTTATGAACTTAATACTCTAAATGCATGCTGGATAGCGGTCGATGTGGGGAGTAATAGTAGTAGATGCAGGCAGGAGTCGGTCTACTTGACACGGATCTGATGCCTATATGCATAATCATTGCCTTGGATATCGTCATAACTTTGCGCTTTTTCTATCAATAGCTCAACAGTAATTTGTTCACCCATCGTATTATTTGCCTTCAAGAGAGAATCCTCTAGTGAAACCTATGGACCTCCGGTCTATTTTCCATCATATTGTTTCTGATCTACTATTTTGCAATCTTTTATTTTCATATCTATAAACCAAAAAAACCCAAAATACTTAATTACCTTTTATTTATTTTTATCTATCTCTATCATATCTCACCTTTGCAAGTGATCATGAAGGGATTGATAACCCCTTTATTGCGTTCGGTGCAAGTGTTTGATTGTTTTTAGGTGCATCTATTGGAGATTTACATGCTTCTCCTACTGGATTGATACGTTGGTTCTTATCTGAGGAAAATACTTATCTCTACTGTGTTGCATCACCCTTTCCTCTTCAAGGAAAAAACCAACGCAAGCTCAAGAAGTAGCAGGAAGAATTTCTGGTGCCGTTGCAGGGGAGATCTACGTCAAGCCTACCAAGTACCCATCATAAAATCTCATCTCTTGCACTACGTTATTTGTCATTTGCCTTTCATTTTCCTCTCCCCCACTTCTAAAACATTTTCAGAAAATACAAAAAGATTTGCCTTTTTATTCGTCCTTCTTCCGTTCGTCTTTTCGCTTGCTTTTTGTTTGCTCGTGTGTTAGATTGCTTGCTTTGTCACAATGTCTCAAGAGAATACCAAGTTGTGTGATTTTTCCAATACTAATAATAATGATTTTGTTAGTACTCCGATTGCTCCCACCACTAGTGCGGAATCTTATGAAATTAATGCCACTTTGCTGAATCTTGTTATGAAAGATCAATTTTCCGGCCTTCCTGAAGATGTCGCATCCCATCTAAATAATTTTGTTGAGTTGTGTGATATACAAAAGAAGAAATATGTGGACAATGATATTGTTAAATTGAAGCTATTTTCGTTCTCACTACAAGATCATGCTAAAACTTGGTTTTCATCGTTGCCTAAAAATAGTATTGATTTATGGAATAAGTGCAAAGATGCTTTTTATTTCCAAGTATATTCCTCTCACTAAGATCATCTCCTTTAAGAACGATATTATGAATTTTAAGCAACTTGATCATGAACATGTTGCACAATCTTGAGAGAGGATGAAATTGATGATACGAAATTGCACTACTCATGGTTTAAATTTGTGGATGATCAAACAAAAAAATTATGTCGGACTAAATTTTGCTTCTAGAAATCTTTTAGACTCGGCCACGGGAGGTACTTTTATGGAAATTACTTTAGGAGAAGTTACTAAATGTTGGGGAATGCAGTAATTTCAAATTTTTCCTACGATCACGCGAGATCTATCTAGGAGATGCATAACAACGAGAGGGGGAGTGTATCTTCATACCCTTGAAGATCACAAAGCGGAAGCATTTATCAATACGGTTGATGTAGTCGTACACCTTCACTATCCGTCCCGATCAAGTACCGAACGTACGGCACCTCCGCGTCAGCACATGTTCAGCTCGATGACGTCCTCGCCTTCTTGATCCAGCAAGACGGGCAAAGTAGTAGATGAGTTCCGGCAGCACGACAGCCTGGTGACGGTCTTGGTGAAGAACAATTTCCGCAGGGCTTCCCTAAGTCTTCGGACCATTCCGAAGTTCCTCGTCATGTCCGTGATCACATCCGGGACTCCGAACAACATTCGTTCACCAACATACATAACTCATCTAATACTATATCCTCAACGAACATTAAGCGTGCGGACCGTACGGGTTCGAGAACTATGTAGACATCACCGAGACACCTCTCTTGTCAATAACCAATAGCGGAACATGGATCCCCATATTGGCTCCTACATATTCTACGAAGATCTTTATCGGTCGAAACATTATGACAACATACATTATTCCCTTTGTCATTGGTATGTTACTTGCCCGAGATTCGATCGTCGGTATCTTCATACCTAGTTCAATCTCGTTACCAGCAAGTCTCTTTACTCATTCCGTAATACATCATCCCATAACTAACTCATTAGTCACATTGCTTGCAAGGCTTATTATGATGTGCATTACCGAGAGGGCCCAGAGATATCTCTCCGATAGTCAGAGTGACAAATCCTAATCTCGATCTATGCCAACCCAACAAACACCTTTGGAGACACCTGTAGAGCATCTTTATAATCACCCATTTACGTTGTGACGTTTGATAGCACACAAGGTGTTCCTCCAGTATTCATGAGTTGCATAATCTCATTGTCTGAGGAACATGCACTACAAAAAAATACACTTCCGTGATGATACGTGTTTGTCACAATAGGTCACGTCTTTTGTCATGCATGTACATCCATGACAAATTTATGAAAGAATCAAGATAGTCATACCTGTGCTATCGTAGAAGTGTTCCATGACATTACCAAAATTATCATCACGGAAGTGTCCACTTCCATGACGATAAATCGCGCATCACAGAAGTGCTTTCATCAAGGGTGACCGACACGTGGCATCCACCGTAACGGAACATCGTTAAGCTATCGGGTCAGGTTTTGGATCCGATAACCCGTTAACAGCCCCGACCAATGGGGATTTTCCACGTGTAAAATCATCATTGGCTGGAGGAAACACGTGTCGGCTCATTGTTGGGACAGATTTCATCCACTCATTGGACAGAAGGCGCCTATGATACGTCGACACGTGGCACGGCCAATCAAGTTTAAATGGGCCGGCCCAACTAAAGGCCCACAAGATTTTGCGGCCCTTAATGGGCCGGCCCAGTTAAAGGCCCACGAGATTTTGCGGACTATAATGGGCTGGCCCACCTAAAGGCCCACAAGATTTCGCGGGCCATAATAGATCGGCCCAGGTAAAGGCCCACAAGATTTTTCTGTGCCATAATGGGCCGGCCCAGGTAAAGGCCCACAAAATTCTTGCGGATCATAATGGGCCGGCCCAGCTAAAGGCCCACGAGATTGCGCCGACATTAATGGGCCGGCCCAGCTGTAGGCCCACAAGATTTTGAGGACCCTAGTAGGCCGGCCCATTAACTGGCTGCCATGTTTTGGGCCAACTACCGGCCCATAATTGATCCGGTCCATTAATGGCCTGCCACGTTCCGGGCCTAATAATGGCCCATATAAGATCCGGCCCGTTAAAAGCCTCCCACTTTCTGGGCCAAATCACGGCCCAGATCAGGTCCGGCCCTTTAAGAGGCTTTGGGCTCAATTATGGCCCATATCAGATTCGGCCCGTTGACTGGACGCTATGCTTTTGGGCCCACTTGCTAAAGGCCCATTTAGTAATTCGGCCTGATATTAGTTTCGGCCTGTTAAGGGCCCATTTAACATTTCGGCCCTATATTAATTTCGGCCTGTTAAAAGCCCGTCATATAGTTGGGCCTAACTACGGCCCGGTTTGCATCCGGCCTGCTCGCAGCCGATATCTGATTGGGCCAAACAAGGACCGAGACAACTTTGGCCTGTTAAAAGCCCGTGAATTGATTCGCACAATCATGGGTCGGGGTCCATTTCGGGCTGCCGCCGGCCCGTGAGCTATTCGGCACGTTTCAGGCCCAGCCTACTTCTCAGCCTCCTAAAAGCCCATTGAGTTTTCTTGCGAAAAGAGGGCCGGGGGTTACTCGGCCTATTAAAGGCCCGAATCTACTAGTGGGCCAGTTTGACGGGGCCCATGATGCGGATCATACATCGTGATTGCATGACGGCCCGATTATGTACCGTAATTTTACGGTTTGGCCGGTTTACTGCGAAGACAGGACATATATACAGTAAAATAACTGCAGCATCGTGAATAAGAAAAAACCTAGACTATACAATAAAGAAATTACGGCATATTACATCCACTGGGCATCAAAGTTCGCCACTATGATAATAAAGCACAAGCAGACAGCAGATTACATACACTGGGCATCAAAGATCGCCACCAGTGCAAATAAACACGCCGACAAAATAATATACAAAACCGACAGCACTTCAATAGAGTTCAAGAAAGGTTAGCCCTGCTGGGGAGCTGCAGCGCAAGCAGCTGAGCAAGATGATGAGACTGCGCTTGTTCAACACTTATATCTTCCTCACTCTGAAAGATAAACAAGCAGACAGATGACAGGTTTCGCACATAAAAGTATCAGTGCTGACAATTCATCACATTTCTTACTGACGAATAAAGTGACACAGTTTAAAATTGCATTAACACAATATGGTATTGTTCAGGTCAAGACATGGCAGGAAATGACATTGTGAAGGAGTTGGCAGCTTCACGACACCACTGGATTACAGATCAAGAACTCATAAGTATCAATGGTTAGTGTGCTGTCAATTTATCCCATTTCAGATTGGCAAATAAAGAGACGGTTTAAATAATAGTAGAATGATATGACATTGTTCATAGTTAAGACATTGCAGAATATGACATTGTGCTGTAGTGGGTAGGTTCACCACACCACTGGATTACGGATGAAGAACAGAAGCATACATGCAGTGCAAAAGAAGATCACTTGCTCTGAATAGTTTAATTTACATGGTATGAAGAAGGAACTTGGTTGTACAACTGAAAACTTAAATTGAGAAGGACAAACTTTTGTTTATGAACTACATAATAAACTTTAAACATGCAATTTGATGCAAACACCAAAAATAAACAGCTGTTGCAGTCATGCCTAACCAAATATACACAACAAAGTTTGAAGGCTTGAGAAGGACAAACTTACATTACTGGTGAAGACAGGCTCTATAAAGCCCTTGTCCATGCTGATGGGGGGGGGCAATTCAAGAAGTTTAGCACAGAATCTTCTTCATAAGCATTGCCTTTATTCTACATTTTGTTAAGAGTAAATATAGATGTGATAATATACGAAAAAATGGAGAATATTTAAGATAAGATGAAGAGTGATGCTACATAACCAAGTAGCTATAAATGTATGTGCAGCGATACAGGCAAAAGGCACAGCCAAGAGCAATGCACAGCTAAACTTCTTCAGTACCAACCTTATGGTAAGAGTAAATATAGATCTGATGTGTAGAAAATGGAGGGCAAAGGAAAATAAGCTGCAGAGTGATGGTACATGAACAACTACCTGTCAATATAAGTACACTGATAAAGGACAACATGTACTTACAAGAACAATGCAGAGCTAAAAAAATTCATTGGCATTGGATATATTCTACACTAATGTAACCATTCATACAGATCAGATAATTTGGAGCGAACAATTGATAAGCAAGCTATCATGCATACTGCTGTCACATAATGAACCAGGTATGTATGCAAGTACAGTGATACAGGACAACAGGTACTAACAAGAGCAAAGCAGCGGGCAGCATATTTGCGATATCCTGTCGTTCTTTTCAAACCGGAATTCTTCTTCGAGCTGATTTCCTGCAAAAAAGATCCGTAAGGCACATGCGGAAAAGTAGAAGTTCAAATTGTCATGTGATTTCATAGACAGTACCTCATCCTGGGAACGAGACCAGTGCATAACAAGGTTTTTCCATTCAATGTCTTCTAAATTTAGCACAGGAGACTTCACCGGAAATTCGTTTATAGACTTGCCATCAAAGTGTGATTTCCTCAGGTAACACCGATACTGCTGCAATGCTTCCTTGAAAAGCACAAGCAAGCTTTGCTCGTCATGACTATCCAGATTGACCCTCACCTAGTTACAACAATGTAATGTAAATCATTGATGTGTTCGATCAGCAGAAAACAGGAAAATAATAACCATGAATAATAGCACTTACACGTAAGTTGGACAGGAAGATGTGAAAATGGTGTTTGTCTTCACTATAATCTTCCCATGATGGGAATATATGCACGTAGTCCCTAACAACATTGAAAGCATTGTCTTTTAAACTGGGAATAAATGGAATGGGGTTCCAATCTGCAGGAATTGGCCGTCTCTGCAGTTGGGATAGGTCTTCGGCCGGTGGACTTGCTGTACTTTTTGCTGGAGTGGGATTTTTCTGTGGTACGGCTGGTGCTATGGCAAATGAAATCGGTATACCTTTTGCTGGAGTGCAGGTCCTGTGTGGTGGGGCTAGTGGTGTGGCCAGTGAAGTATGGGTACAGTCTGCTGGAGTCGGTCCTATGTTTTGTGTCACTGGTTGTACAACCAATATAAGTGGGGCGCTGTCTGATTTCTCCGGCACCACCACGTTTTTCAAGGACTTTGCTGGTGCTCCTTCAGGTTCGGCAATCACCCTCTTCCTTTTTGATGTCTGATGCACAAGAACAACATTTGAGTGGAAAAACATGGTATGACGACAGATGGAATATGTATTGATAATGGATGGGCATGGCATCTCGAGTTATATGATGAGTAAACTAAGCAGATGGTGGTGCAACAAAGTAGAAGAAATGCAAGACAACATATGCAAGATACGCGCAATCAATAAAACCTTGCCAAATTAGAACAGGCACCTTGATGGGTGAACAGGACAGGCCATCTGCCTTTGACTCCTCGAGGTTAGAATAGTCATTAGGATGATATTCTGAACAAGAATCAACAGGTGGGGAGCGTACGAGTTTCATTGCTTCCAGAATGGCACTCAATGCCTTGGTGCCAATTTTGTAAGTCATTGCAGTGTTCCACAATATTCTTCTGATGCGCGGATTCTGATATTCACTGTAATTGCGTATAATATCTGAGAACCATGAAAACATAAATAGTTGTGAGATTATCTTTGTAATGCAGATGATATTCTAATATAGGGGCGCCCCTGTAAACACTTATGTGCTATCACTGGATTCTGATGAGAGAGCTCATGTGTGCTGTAATATCGTGCGTGCATTTATATAATCTGGCACAAGTACACAAAAAATAGGCTCCAGAAGTAAGGATAGCTGGCAGATGATAGGTTCATAATATACTGTATAGAGAGTTTATTGCCAAACCATGATAACAAGAGCACACAACAACTAGGCAGATCATAGTGTACATAACAGGGGTACACCATAACCACGATATATAAATCGGGAAAGTGGAACTGGCTTGAAAATACGGTGTTGTATTGCCGCTAGTAATTGAAAGCCTATCGATCACGTACAGGCCAGCACTATCGAACATGGTAAAGAAGAGCAAGCAGATTTTGGATAATAAAATGTTGGTTGCGCAGTGCCCACACATGATGAACCAGAGCGCATTAAGAATGCAACTCCCAGCTGTCTCTCGACCATTTCAGGCGGTTGGATGAAGATCCTACGTCTCCTAACCCTTCTTCTTCCTCGTCTCTGATTCTTCCCATACAGAACACCGCACGGGCCGCCGGCCGGACCACCGGCCCCCACCGCCTGTGTTCCTCCGCCACCCCCACCCCCCACCCGCGTCGAGTTTTCTTCGTTCGGCGAGGCCCCACAACCACCCGAGCCCCTTGGATCGCACCGGCGAACTCCGGCGAGCTCTGAAAAATCGACTGACCCAATTTTGAAATTTAGTCTACTGTGATTTAACTAGTGTGGAATATAAAAGGGGAAAACCATAAGCATTGGGAGTATAGTGTTGAGCGTGCCATGGCGGATCTGAAGGTGCAAACCGGACAAAGGCAACTTCGCAACCAAGACAAGAAATCAGAGTAAAGCAGTGGCGATCTATTTTCTTGCTGCGATAAATAAGTTGAGCAGATACGAAAGAGTACCGCCTCTGGTGCGGCGCCGTGTACGCATCTGCTGAGAATTTGATGGTGCTGCGGTAGCGATGGCTGTCGGCGGCGTGGAAGCAGATCTAGGAGGGTAGACGGTGGCGGCAGGGTGCGGTGGACGAGACGGTCGTAGGAGCGGCGCCGGCAAGGTGGACAATGGCGGGGATGAAGCGAGAGGACGGGATGCAAGGATCCGGTCCGAAGGCGTGGATGAGAGAGGTCGATCTCTTGTAATGGACGGCGGCGCGGGGTATCAGCTCCGCATGGTGGAGGAGGACGGCGGTGGATGGGGTGGCGGACGCGGCGGACGGAGGAGGGTGGGGTGGAGAGGGTGTTTTGGCGCCCATGGAGTACGAATGGGGAAAAGGGAGGTAGAGAGGAAGGGGGAACCATGTATTCAGGGCGCGCTTGTCTCAAATGCGAGGAAATTTACAAACTTAGCCCCCGTTTCAAATTTCTACTACATCACAGCAACATTAGTCGGTTGGGGATAGGACGGTAATCTCGCATACACCGAATATTTGCCGACGAGAGTTTGTTTTTGGCGCCCACCGTGTATGAATATGAATCGGGGAGGGAGTCGATTTCGGCCGAGGGCACACTGTGTTTTGGCGCCCACCGTGTATGAATCCGGGTGAGAGGCGGTTACGTCACGTTTGGGTGAAATTACAAACCTACCCCTATCGAAACCTATAGATATCCAGCAGATAGGCTTTGCGTGGCAGGGATAGGCAGTAGTGATTTCCATCTCGCAGATTTTGGTTTCGGGCGGTTACTGCGACTTTCCCCGCTTCGTTCAAATTTTGCACAGTGCACGTTTACCGTGCCAACTCAATTCGAATCCCGTTTGTATTCTACTATTTTTTTCGGGCGGGATCCATTTTCAATTGGAATTACATTCTATATACATCATTTTTTATATATACTTTCAAAAGCACAACACCATTTATACATAAATATGGTTTACAAATGGCATGATCTCAGATTCATAAGGTTGTATCCATCAATTTGGATTTTCAAATATTTGAAACCACTTTATGTTGAAATCCAATGTATGCATTCCTCGCTAACTGTCTCCAATTAATGTGTGTTTCATGCGGGTTTTTTTAACTTCTCAAACATGTATAATGTGTTTCACACACGCAACATATAGTGTAATCCCGTTTAGACATTAATTGCATATAAACCATGCATTGTTTGTAATTGAAGAATCTATGGATCACCAATATTGATAAACTATATAACATTACACGTGTGCCCAAATTCAAATGAATATGCATGTTTGATACACCAATTTGCGTTATGATATTATCGATGTCGTGATCTCCAGTTTAAATATTTGAATCCCCTTTAATCCAGATATTCGTCTCATATAGCTATCACTCATGCTTATATAGGACTATCTCTCTGGACCTATACGCGTTCATCGTCTCTCAGGCATCTCTCGTGCTACCTGTATGTCGACAATGATCTTTTATCTTCGTAACACACTGACGGTACTCTCTCCCTCGACCTTCATCACTCTATCTCTCTCTAAGTATATCTCGCTCCCTGCTATGTGTCTCTAGCTATGATTCTCCATGTGGAATCTCTTTCTCTCACACAAACACAAAACTTTGTCTCCCGGGGTCTCATTTCTCTCAACTATTCCCATGTGTGCCACTCGCACACCCCTCATACAGAGATGTCTTTCGCTCCTTAGATATGAGAACCTACGACTCTTCCTCTTCAATATCTCTTTCTCACACACAAACACAAACTCTGTCTCCCAGGGTCTCATATTTCTCCATTGTTCTCTTGTATGTCGCTCAAACACACCCTCTCTCCCTAGAGATATCTTGCGTTCCCTCATATGTCTTTCTAGCTATCACTCTCGTTGTGAAATATCTTTCTCTCTCGCAGACACAAAACTCCGTCTCTCTGGATCTCATTTCTCTCTGATATCTGTTTGTATGTGACTCACATGCACCCTCTCTCTATCTCTCTCACACCCACACACATAACCCAGCCTTCTGATCCACTCGACTCCTATCTCCAGCGCACACTAGCTAGCATCTTTATCTTTCTATTTATCTGTTTCTCCATCAACCTTCTTTCTCGCCCTCACTCTTGATTCCTATCACGCACACTACATATGTTTCTCTCTACATGCAGTCAAGTGCCCTCTCACACACATATATAACTTCACCCTTTGAACCACCCGACGGTCATCTCCGACACCCAAACTAACGGATGTCTCTCTAGCTAGCATCTCCATCTCTGTATCTATCTGTAGTTTCTCCGTCAACATTTCTTTCTCGCACGGAGTCTTGCTTCCTATCACCCACACTATATATGTCTATCCATACATATGCATTTATAGGTTGATCTCTTTTCACAATCGTTGCGCCTCACCCCCTCTGCTCGCCATAGATGCATGCTCCAGCCCACGCCACTATCTCTTAAAGACAAAAACACATGCTCAATTGTCGGGCCTTCTTCCCTGCATTCTCACATGCATGCATATTGTCATACCGATCCGTCTCTCCCATGTCGTTGATCTTAGGACTTATGTCTTCTTTCTTTTATCTCGATCATGCGCGCGCGCACACACACACATCCCACGTATACATGTATACCTCTCACACATGCACGTTCAAGGTCTCTATGTCTCCATACGTAGTTAATTACCCTCAATCCTAACGCCACATCGAATCGTTCTCCTCTTTTGTGCACATAACTTCCGCCTGGATGGGCAAAACACACACTCACACTTAACAATCTCCTTCTAGCTACCCCCCCCCCCCCCGCGCGCCTCTCACTCTTCCCCTATATCCCCGAAACCAATAAGACCATCCCTTTGTTTAATTCCCGCCTACATGCACCATCGATATATAGTAGTCTTCCTTGGTGTCTCTCGAACAAACACGTTCTCTCGATGTCGACTCCTCTCACGCGCACGCACCTTCTCTTCCCTCCCTACAGGGCATTTTCTCTCTCGCACCCCATCGTTGGTGCCTCTGCCATACACATCACCTCTCTATGATGAAGCCATGCACACTTAAATTACATCCGCCACAGAGGACCCCGCGACACACACACACACACACACGCATGCACGCATGCACCCCCCCCCACACACACACACTAAGACTCCATCTCTCTCTCTCTCTCACACACACACAAACACACACACACACACACACGCCCCCCCCCCACACACACACACACTTAGACTCCATCTCTATCTCTCTCACACACACACAAACTAAGACTCCATCTCTCTCTCTCCTATCTCTCTCTCTCTCACACACACACACACCACACACACTAAGACTCCATCTCACACACACATGCTCTAGGCGGAGCATTTGTTCCTACCACCCTTCATCCAACCTTACCCGTATGATAAACAATCACCTTTATTTACTTGCATAACATGGACAGATTCCACTTTACTTTAGTAGTCAGCAAACTTATCATCTGTACCCTTATAAAAAACGAGTTGGCGATGATGGTGTGCCTGCCATCTTGTAATACAGACCGTATGATCTATATCTGACGGATAGGAAGCAAACTATGATAATTTTACAAAAGATACCCGCACCTCTCTCCACATCATTATCTCTCGCAACCTCATTGCTCAGCAATTAAAAAAGGAATAAGTCTCTGGAACAATCTAGCATGCACAGTGGCCGCTGCCGCCTGCCGGCGCCGTCCATCCCCATGCCTCCGCCCATTCCGACCACCAGTCACCACCACGCTCCACTCCTCCTCGCCTTATCTCTCATCTTTCATTTTTTCGATGACATTCTCGAGATACCAGTTTTCCGATAAAATTCTCGAGATATCATTAGTTTTTACACATGGGATTACTCCTGCATGGGTCAATCACAACAGGTGTTTTGTAAAAAAATGCATATTGATGTTCCGTGCAATGCACGAGAATCTTGCTTGTAATTATATAACGCAAATCACGAGCAGGAAGTGACATTTTTTTGACACAACCACGTTAACATGGCCACGTAAATCACGAGCAGGAAGGAGAAGGGAAGCGGGCTGTGGAGTAACGTTTTTTACCACAATTTCTTAGGAAACTGAGTGCAATAATTGAGTAGTTTTGCAAACTACCATTACTACTACACCTGAAACGGTTCAAAACCTATACTCCCTTGCCAGCGCGCGCTTCCCGCGTGAAACGGTCAGCGTCGCCCTGGAGCGTCAGTGCCGCATTAATGCCCGGCCAGAGCGGAGGCGACCTCTCACTGGCGCCGGCTTTGAAGTGGCGCGACGGCCGAGAGAGCGCCGCTTCCCGGTGCACGCGACTGCTCCGCGTCGAGACTGGCCATAGGCCCTGTTTGGATCCATGGGTTAGAGTTAGTTTGAGCTAGTTGGGGCTCAAATAGCCCTAAAGTATCCAAGCATGAGGGTTTAAATTGGAGCAAGTTGCACCGAACCCACCAAAAAAAACTATCCCACCCAAGAGGTGCTAACTGGAGATAGTTCTCATTGGGACCACTGAAAAATCACTTTTCTCTCTCCATGAAGTGCATTTATTGTCAATCTAACCCTGTCACCCAAACACCTCTTTGGCTACAGTTAGTTCAGGGTTAGTCATGAGTTAGTCTAACCTCTAGCTAAGTTAGAGTATCAAACAGGAGCAGTATAGGACATGCAAGTTGCTCAAAGCATACAGGCAAATTCGTACGTGAAAGGATTTTTTTCTTTTTGAAAACGGAACGTGAAAGGAATTTTTTTAGAATGCTCTTGGCATGTCGCTAACATGTGATAGTTAACCGACCTCAATAGACGGCAGAAACGCCAGCCCGCCGCACTTTGATAGAGACGAGGAGGGAGAAGCGATACAGGCTGCTGGATTACTAGAGATAGGTGTCGCACGGAAGCCAAGAAATATGGTGATAGCGTGGGTTAGCCATGTACTAGTATGATGTAACTACACTGGGCTGCCGTGTTTCGTACTCTTCCAGTCCACTGTGGAGATGATTGGTTAATTTTATATCGCTGAATAATATTAAATATTATGAGTGCAGACGCTCCACCACGAGGTTCCTTGCTCCTTCTCGGTCGTCCGGAATCTATGTTCTTCCACTCTATTTTTTTACGTGAGCTTTGTTCATCCTTTTGCCAACACGCGAGACATCTAGCATCAAGGCGCACGTGTTATGCAACGATCGTTCCATCTATATGAAGAACACGTGGCACTGGAACTACGAGACGGACATGTACCCAGGAGTGGACGTACGAACCTGAGTAATGTAGCGCAGTAAGTGAAGTAGAAAGGCACAAATGGTATGAACATGCGTGGCATACAGGGTGTGTTTGGTTGCGTTCTCGTCTCAGCATAGTTGTTCCCTCTTCATGCATGCTCAACTCAACACCCCTCTTCATGCATGCTCTCTTCATGCATGCTTCTAGTGTATTTGTGCTAAACTAGTGTGGACTCATGCACCCTCCATACACTCTACCAAACACCCAAAAGTAGGTCGAGAAGGGAACTCTTGGGCGGCATTTGTCTCTTACTACGTACTACCACTAAATGTTGTACGTGCAATGCACGGTGATGTTATGGAGTACGTGCCTAAGTACTCTACTACTACTATATTAGTTGGAGGCACATATTAACTTTTATATTTGTTTACGTGTATGCCCCGAGACCTTCCAACTAGACGTGTCTTTCTCTCCAGGTCGCACTTTGTATCGTTCATACCACTAAGTACTACTACGTGTGGTCTCCGACCCAGAAGTGGAAGAAGTGGAGACGCTCTACCACGCTGTTTTTTTACGCTGGGCTCTACCACGCTGTTCATGTCCCACTCCTTTCGCTGACGTGTGGGACATCCAGCACGTGCCGTGTTTGGCACCCTTCGTCGTAAGAGTTGAAACGCTAGCATTCATCAGAAATAAAAAATAATTATAAATCGGCAGTGATACTATTTTTTTGCAAACCAATCAGCAGTGATACTATACCACGTGGTTTCCTTGCTCCTCGATATCGGAAAGAATACTTCCGTTCGCCAACATGTGGGACGTCGACCATCCTGGTCCACTTGCCATGCACGCAGAACTCCAAGGGAGAGTCACCCAGGTCGTCGCGCCGCAGTAACAATGACTAATGAGCCGTCAAATCACAGGCCCACTTCCCACTTTGAAGTTGCTCGGACGAAGGAACCATCATGACTTCGTTGAATTCCGCTTCTTGAAGAAAACTACTGTACCAGCAGTACTGCTAGCTACAGTATTTACTCCAATAGAGGCCTCCTTTCATTCATAGGATAGGAATATAAAAATCATAGGAAGTGAGATGACATGCATCTCAATTCCTATAGAGAAAGAGATGCCATTTGATGCATAGGATAGGAATTTTTTCATTTAGTCTAGGCTAATGTACTGGTAATTTGCTCTAAAAACTACAGTAGTAACTAGTAGTACTGGTACATGCTCGTACTCAGACACAGACACACACACTAACTACTAGTACTACTACTTCTCACATGCTGGCCAGACGCCGTCGTTCTCCTTCCCGGCTTTGTCGGTGACACTCCACCGTGCTTGGATCTCCGCCGACCTCTCCACAGCAGTGCGTGCGTCCTTTTCTTTCTTGCGGCGGCGGGCCTCTCTTTTCTTGAGTGCTTTCTGACTTTTCCGCTCCCTCTGTGCGGCTTTGGCCGCCTCTTGCTCTACCGCCCATTCGGCCTTGGCATCTTCAAATTCCTCCCACATAGTTGTGAGGTCGCGAGCGGCGATGAACTCGGCACGGCGGGATGCCATCGCTTCCCTACCATTTTGTGTGCGTTCGTGGGCGGCGAGGAACTCGGCGCGGCGGGATGCCATCGCTGCCTTACCGGTTAGTGTGCGGCGCGGTGGCATGAACGACGCTTGGTGAGAGCTCTGGGGTGGAGTGGCCGGACAACCGTATAGTGCATTGGTTTGTCAAGAGCTCAAGGACAGAAGACGAAGCAAATTAGGATTCCCCTTCAATCCTGGTCATTTATTACCGAGTAAAATGCATTGGCGGTCATCGAACTTGTCTTGATAGCTCACTTTGATCATTGTATACGAGATATGGTGATTATACGGTCGCTGGCTCAGCGTATAGCTCGTATTTGTATGGTTGACCAGTCAAACAGTCCGCATGCGCCTCATCAGCTCGTGTTCTTTATCTATCTACGCGGGCCTACCTGTGAATGGAGAAAGAAATACTGTAAAAACCAAAATTTGTGGGCCAGCGCTGGAGATGCCCTAACTATCATGCTATAATCGCTAACAATCCTCCATTATTTGGCAGGGAACAGTTATCCCTCAATCAAAATCAGATCCGCGGTGCTTCGCACTCCTCCCGCATAAGAGTGTAAACTCTTGCTTAGATAAAAATGGAGCAAGTGGACGGCACTGTAGCACGTCATATCACTCGAACTAGCCCGCCTAACGAGCGGGAAAGCACCGCCCTCGTCATTTTGTTCTGGATTTCTATCGATCGATCGCGCGAAAATGTTACGCTTCGCAAGTTCTAAAGGAAAAGGCGGCACACTTACGACTCGTACGCGTCGCAACCCCGACAGTCCGGCTCGCACGCCGCTCACCAGAGGGGACACGCGTTGTCTTGCAATTTCACTGACATGTGGGACCGTAATTGAATAAACCGTCGATAGCCGAAATCTAATCGCTCGGCAGGCGTCGGCTGAGAAGAGAGAAATGGGGGAGGGAGAAGAGATCGCCCGCCCGCCGCGCACGGACTCCAAGAAATATATGGTGATAATGTGAGGTGGGCCATGCTGGAGTCCGGACCGCTTCCGGAGCCCGCTCTCACCGCCCTGGCCCCTCAAGACGCCAGCTGCCCGCTGCATGCATAGCAAGTAGTCCCCGCTTATGTGGAGGAGAGAGAGGCATTGACAAAGTCAAGGAGTAACAGTGGAGACAATAGCTTTCATCAAAAATAAACAATGAATACTCATTGCTCGTCCTCTATATCGGAAAGAATACTTTCATTCGCCGACATGTGGGACGTCGACCATCCTGGTCCACCTGCCATGCACAAAATTATCCTGGTCTAAACCTTTCCCACTGTAAGTTGTTCGAACGAAGGAATCATCATGACTTCGTTGAATTCCGCTTCTTCAAGAGAACTTACTGTACCCGCAATACTGCTACCACACGTGAAGACTGGACGGCACTGTACCACGTCATATCACTGAAACACACTAGGCCAAACTAGCCCGCCTAGGTCATCTATTTTGGAACGAAGGGAGTATGTCTCTGCACTGCTATGATTTTGTGTTGCATGTTCTCTGTACTTTTGCTACGATTTTCCTACCCTATGAACCAAATGAGACATGAATGTATGTTGACTATCGTCTGATCGATCGCTAAGCCTACAATTTTAGGAGCTAGGGCTATTGGTCGATCGACGAGGGATAAGTATAAGCGTACCACGAGCTCATCAGCCCCAACGTTTCTCTTCGATGAGTGTTTTGCAAGTACTATAGCTCACACAGTAGCTAGCCTACTAACACCAAGAATCATCAAACAAGCCCTGCTGATATGATAAACAGTTCAAACTTACATCTAAGCATGCCATATATTACATCAAAAGCTGGTGAGGATACATCTGTTTCCATAACTCGGAGAGGGTTCACATGATTCATCGCATGATTCACTATCAAACAAAAGTAGCAAGATCCGCCCACACAAGACAGTGCACTAGCCCTAAGATGGTTTGATAACACGCATCGTTCTGGTAAGTAAACACAGGGCAATGCAAACTACCCTAAAGGATTAGCGCGACCAACTATTTCTTGTCATCGATCTCTCGGGCAATGACCACAGCACGGACAGCGGCATGGGAATCGATTTCTGGGGCGATGTCCACAGGACTGACCGCGACATCGGAATCGATCTCTGGGGCGATGTCCACAGGATGGACAGCGGCATCGGAATCGATCTCCGGGGCGATGCCAACAGGACGGGCCACGACATCGGAATCATCAAGGACAACCACCGGCACCTGCACAACCCTAACATATTAGCAAGCACATTGCAAATAATCAAAAAGCAAGCACATTGCAAATAATCAAAAACCACAACTATGGTAATAAGCCATTATTTTTTACCTTGTGCAGCTCACCGGGGGATCTCATCCCTCCGGGGGCCATCTCCTCGTCCTCGATGGGGGCCATCACCTTGGCAGGGGAATACTGCTTCTCAACGGCGACTATCTCCTCAAACTCGGTCTTGAGCCTCACATAGGTGGCAATCAGAGTTCCTGGGGTAGGCACGGTGGGGCCCTTGCTGTTCTTCCAACTTTCTTTGAGGAGTTCGTCCGCCAACGTCCTCAACTCTTTGGCCAGTGCTTGTTTCTTGGAGTTCTTCGTCTCCATGGGTTGGCCCGCCAACATGGTCAACTCGTTGGTCGGTGCTCGCTTCCTGGAGATCGCTGTCTTCAGTGGGTTGTCCGCCGGCAACTCTTTGCCTAGTGCTCCAGGATCCATCAATGAACTGACAAACAAAAAGCAATCGAAAGGAAACCACAATCGCAATGAAAACGGGAAAAGAATAGGATGTGGGAATCGATCGGTGCTTCGCAAAAAGAAGATTATTGGAATGAAAATATAGCAGCATAACTGATTCGCCCACCTTTCCTTCGTCGGTAGAGAAGAAAAATGGCAGAAGTGAGTAGCCTGGAGTGAGGTTTTCTTCAAGAAAGGGAAGAAAGGGCTTGAACGAGCGTTCCAATGAAATGATGGTTGCTTCGTCCAGTCCAACTTGGAGGCCACCTTACCACTGCTGGTAAAGGTGTGGGTTTTGTGATATGACGGGTCATGACGGCCACACCGGGGTGACAGGTGAGTCTCGACTGTAGCACCTCGCTGTGATTTGGTGGATGGCACGCGGGCCCGGATGCTTTGAAATGTCCCGCATGTAGATAGAGCGGCTAGTCATATAGGAGTGCTCAATATTGTGCACCGCGACCAAGGCGGAGAGGAAAACGAGAGAACTACGTAATTAATGCATGAGTTTAATTAGGGTAGTTTTGTAAAGTACGAGATACATTCCTCCAATAGCAAAATGCCTTGGTTCATGAGATTTGAGATTTGAGCCCTATAAACCGGAAGGGAGGGGGTACTGCACACGGTGTAGTCTAGTCACTTGTTTTTTTTGAGCCGAAGTCTAGTCACTTGTTGAAATCTCTAGAAAGGCAAATACTCCTTTCCGGTTTACAGGTCTATACTACTCCCTCCGTCTAGGTGTGTAAGTCATCTTACGAAAACCAAATAGTCCCAAAACACTTAGGCGCGGTGCATTAACTTCTACCTTGTTTCTTGTTTCTTGACATACGTATCAACCAATAAGAGATGAGAGGTGTGCATGCTTTTAATGACTTGCAATGGCTAGTTCATTGCATGGAATGCTATTAATTAGCAAATAAACATTGGTGACCCCAGGAGGAAACGGTGCTAAGCGCGTGGACCTATGCAGAATGAGTATCAACCAATGGATAATGGAGTTTAATTGTTAAACAATAGCAATTTTGTCTCATGCAAGAGCCTGGCTAGTACTCCAAGGAACCGCACCACGCGAGCGTTCGCAACTGCCACGTTCGGTTTGCGCTTGGCTCTTCGCCTCTTCGAGAAGACGAACAATGATGTTACTCCTACTTCTACAGTATCGAATCCACTGCTGCATGTCGTCCACCTCGTGCGGGAGGGATAGCGTGTAGCGAAAGCTTCTACTTACTGCTCCTGCCTTTGCGTCCATGACAGGTGGGCCCAACAGGTGGTTGGCCCACCTGTCATGCAGCCAAAGGCAGGTGCAGTTAAGGCACCGGAGCTCAGTCCGCGAGGGAGAGGGCGTCGTAGTAATCAAATTTCTCGGTCTTGTACGAGTTGACGCGACACATCAAAGCACTGCACTCGATAAAAGTCTTTTTACACATTTCAAATGGGCTACTTCGTATGTAGGAGTAGACATATTCTGCTTCGTATGTACTCCCTCCGTTCCAAAATATAAGTCTTTTTAGAGATTTCACTATGAACTACATACGAAACAAAATGAGTGAATCTACACTCTAAAATATGTCTATATACATCCGTATGTAGTTTGTAGTGGAATCCCTAAAAAGACTTACATTTAGGAACGGAGGGAGTAGTCAGTTGTTGCAATCTCTAAAAAGACTTATATTTGGAAACAGAGGGAGTACAATGCATGCATGCATGCCGTGACTTTCCTTTTGATACTTGCATGTGTTGATTTGATGCACCTTGCCAAATTTTGACTATAAATTTAACTAACCAAATTTTCATGCATGTCACAAAAAATCACGGGGCTGTTTGGATTGTGACTATGTTTGTCTTATGTTGCCACATTATTTTTCCCACACTTGCCACACTTGCCTAACCTGAGTTGCTCAAATTGTTAGACACACTTTGGCTTGCCTAAGGGAATCTTGCCACAATTTTTGTGTCTATGACATGTGGGGTTCACTGCTAATAAAAAATTCTTGTCTTAGGTGTGGCTAATAAAAAAGACTTATATTTAGGAACGGAGGGAGTAGAAAATATAAATAATAATGCATGTTGGGGCAACCCACGTTTCCGCTAATTTTAGCCGTGGGCTTGTTCACAATTTTTACGAGGGGGTGGTTGTTCATTTAATGGAGGGACTTGTAGTACCAGACTTGAACGATACAAAGTGCGACCTGGCACACCGTAACACCAGTTGGAACAAGCGGGTAGCTATCTCAAAAAACAATCAACAACTAAAAAAACCGTGACCTGGCATGTAGTAGTACACAATTTTAAACGATTGTTTTGATGGAGTGAAAAAGGAAAACTACCCCACTACTTATATATAGGCCGGAGCCTCCGCGCTTGCTTGCTAGGGCTGCTCTATTCACACACTCTCATCCTCTCCAGATCTAAACAAGATAGGGGTAGTAACACTGTCTTTCTCCCTTCAAAAAACACTGGCTTTCTATCCTCACCGCTGGTTACAGATCCGGACGTATCCCCCTCCGCCGGTGAAGGGGAGGAGGGGCAGCGTTTAGGCCATCGTCGACAGCGAGGGAGGAGACCCACTGCCGGCCGCACCGTTATCTCTGGCCGAGCGCCGGTGCGGGAGGTCCTCCGATCCCTTCGTCGTTGCTTGTGGGCGGATCCGGCCTCCCGCCGCCCACCTATCCACATCCCGACGACCTTCAGGTATATCTTCGTTCGAAACCGCCTTAGCTCTACTTCCCCAGCTCGCTACGTCGCTGCATGTGCATCATTTTCTACCTCTCAGCCCCTCTCGATCGGATGGTCCAACGTCACCTTTTTTTTCTTCTATTGTTAGAGGTAAAGCTACTTCATGGAGTCGAATCTTGTACTCCCTCCGTCCGAAAATACTTGTCATTGAAATAAAGTGGGGGTGGGGGAATTTAGTATGTACTCCCTCCGTTTCTTTTTACTCCGCATATAAGATTTGGTCAAAGTCAAACTACACAAAGTTTGACCAAATTTACATAAAAAATTATGAACATCTACAGTACTAAAACTATATAGTATGAAAATATGTTTCATGGTGCATCTGAATATATTTATTTCATATTATGAATGCTTATATTTTTTAATATAAAGTTAGTCAAACTCTATAATGCTTGACTTTGACCAAACCTTATATGCGGACTAAAAAGAAACGGAGGGAGTACATCGGACTTGGTACAAACAGGAAGGAAAGGGGATGAAAGTAGTACAGACTGGTCATCCAACCGGTCTCTTGGTCGAAAAGGGAAATATAGGGGTAACGCTGTACACAGTGGTATGACCAGGACTAGATTTGCTATCCACACATAGGAGTAGGTGGCTAGAGTGAACAAAAATGGGACCAACCCAGATATGTTTCTTGGATGTTTGTTTCTCGGGGCAACAAACTATGAATCACCACTTTATGCCCCTGTTTACGTACATGGTGCTGTACTGCTGGTGCACCCACTGTCCCATGCCCTTATACCAAATATTTAGGCTCCGGTCGGAATAAAGGGGCAGAAAACATAGGTCTTGATGAAAATAGAGGAATAGGAAAGGAATGTAGGTATAAAACTATGGAACAGCGAACCGGAGGAAACTCTCAAGAGAATGTGTTCGGATGGACTACGAAATGTACAGATTTGTTTTTTAGAGTAGCATGCTTGGCAGTATGAGATGCTATTTGTTTATTCAGCTGCACAGTGACTACTCTTGTCCTCACCTCACGTACCACACATAGGTTGATTTTTTTATTCCGGCAAACACAGCACAGCAACCTGTCTAACGCATGGCAGCGAGCGCCTGCCTCGGGCTTCCGCCCAAAAAATGAGCAGCGCGTGGATGTTTCTAATCCGATGGAATCAGTACTACCAGACCAGCTTTCCTATGAAACACTATTCACCTTTCCCGTGTTCCGAACGGTTGGAAGGGAAAGAATACCGTAGGAATTGTGTTCCTACGAAAATCCTGCACCAAACCTGTGAACCGAACGCAGCCTTAGCTGTTCTTAATATAATGTCCCTGGTAAAAATGAAGCCATGCCACTGTTTTTGCCTGTAATTGTTTGAGACTCTGACAAGTTTAGCCAAATGTTTTTGCCTGTAATTGTTTGAGACTCTGACTGTTTCCTCTGTGCCTTTTTGTGCAAACAGGGATATCCAATTCACCTGGTTGCTGTTGTGACCTTTTGGTGCACTGCACAAAACTCTTCTTAAAAGAAGTGACTTTTGTGTTGTTTAACTGGAATGTCAGATGGAACAGTTGGTTCATTTTGGTGGAACTGCACAAAGGGAGATCTGTGTTCCAATCCTCATCATCCATATTGGCGCCATAACCTTCCTTTAGGTAAGAATGATATTTAATGCATGTGTTCATCTCTATTTTCCGACTGCCATGAGAAAATAATGCTGTTTTTTACTAGTACACTTGTACTCCCTCACTGACAAAACCAATTCTGAATTAGAAGGCCAATCATGTACTTGGTTTCACCAACTGGTGAGGAGAAAGAGAAACAGAGCATGAAGAGGAAGAAGAAGAAGAATAAACAGTGCCAAGGCGATCTTGCTGAAGCCAGAGGCCTCAGTCGAGGCTATTCAAGGGCTCCGGCAACGACTACCTTACATGTGAGACGATCCTCCAGGGAGCCCTTCCACTTCTGCTGTCTCACTTAATTAATTAGGAGTACTTAAGTACCACTAATTTATTACTGCCTAATTTTCCTGTTGGAGTTAAACAAATCTTTAGTAGGACCCTATGCTGAATCATGTACGTGTGAATGTTTGTCTATGGAGGTGAATCATGTGGTGGAGCAGGGAGGGAATATTATTAGTGTCATGACATAATAGTGCTATTGTTTTGCATGTCAATTTATTGCCATTGGTTCAATGAGGCAATGTTTTGCGTATTGTCCATCATGAATTTGATGCTACTGTTTGAGTAATATGCTAATGTCTTCCTATCCTTTCTCACTAAGCTAATGAAGGTTTCACCTTGTTCCTACTTGTGCAAACAGGGATCATGTTGTGCCAATCATACATTTTAGTGGAACTACACAAGACAATACAATGAACTGTATCCCAGCCAGTGCTTTAACTCTGCTGGAAGTTCTTGATAATCTTTCGATATAATCTCAGCACTGGTAAACAAGAGTGATTTCAACCATACATTTGAAGTGCACAAAAATATATACTATTGTGTGATTCCAGTGAGTGCTTTATCATCTCTTATGGGACTACATGAATAAGCTTTTTTCTCAGGTTGGTACGGGCCTAAGGCCTTCATCCATATTAGTTTGCTGTCATCTCTATTTGTATCGTGCTACTGTCATGAGAAACTCCTTTATCTTTGCACTTTTAAGTTTTGCAACCTATGATAAATGGCAATGCTTTGAGTGTTGAGTTGAGCTAATTGGCACTGATTAAATAAACTAATACCTCTCTTTAAGCAAGACTACTATGTTGCTAACTTTACCCATTAAGATAATGAGGGTGCTTCTATTTGTTAGTGTATGTTTCATCAACTAGTCCCACTATTACAGTAATCTCACTCTCTCAATATATGTGCCAACAGGGATGCTCGATTTTGGTGGAACTGCACAAAAACTTTGGGTGCTTCATTGCCTCGATAGCTTCCGTCCTTTCCTGTCAGTCGCTAATCTCCGCTTGCTTTCTTCCTTTGCTGTCAGTCGCTTGGCTTATCTCGGCTTCCAGTCAAAGGAAATAGTAATTGATATGCTACCTCACACAGGTTGGTACTGGTCTTTATCCTGATTATTGTGCCTGTCATATGTATTGGTAATTTGGTATTGTGCTACTGTTTGCCGATTTCATAAAGGAGTAATTTGGAGCCTGAACTCGCAGGCAAATCATTACATCGGGTGATTTCAGTAGAACTGCACAAAATGATCAGATGGACAGGTACTTATGCTGCTGCTATGTACTCCAAAGTTCACTCAGACAAGCATCGATGTTGACAAGAAGTGCCTATATTCATTCGAGTATCAACCGGCGTCAACCAATTGTCAAACTCCAAGTATTAGGAGAGTGAACGCCAAAAATATTGCTTGGTGCATAGCCCAGAAAAACGCAGTCCAGTCTTTGGTCCCAACTTGTGCCTTTTGGTTATCGGCACATATGGTAGCGAACTATATGGCATGGAGTCTAAAGATTCCAGACAAGTTGGTTGACGCGTATATTCATCTGGCACTTAATCAGTCTGCACGCCAAGGATGCTTCATTTCAGTTGAACTGCACAAAAAATTTGGGTGGTTCATTTTCTCAACCGCCTCCTTTCTCGTCTGCAATGTAGAATTTTGGCGAGATACAGGACCAAGATGAGCCAGTAAACTAGTTGGATGAAAGTAGTGGCCAAGTTGCTCAAACCTCCCTCGGCACGAGGCCACTATTTGAGGATAAACCTACAAGCAAAGTTCAGATTGTCTGTGCTGCCTCTTATGTACTCGAAAGTTTACTCGTACAAGAACTAATTTTAGCAAGAAGTACCTCTGATTGAACACCATTTACCAGTCTGTACCCTAGGTAATTAAAGTTCGTCCATGGATCATATTGGCTGTGATCTCAATCATTTGGATGCATAAACATACTGAACATGTGTATATCTGAATCTTTTTGTGAATTATGTATGAATATTGTCGTGTGATCTATCAATCATTTGGATGCATAGATATGCTGAGCTTGTGTATATATGAATCTTTTGAGTTGTTGATAGTGAATGTTGGCTATGAATATGAACGTGTCCTGTGAACCTGAGTTTGATATGAATTGCAACAGAACCAGTTATAACCCTTCTCCTCCTCTCAATCTGCGACTCCACTGCCGCGTTTTCCCATCTCCGAGTCGTTCCCGTCCGGGGCCTCGCCGTCGTCCACCGCCTCGCTGTGTTCGGTGCGGCGTGGTCAACAAACGAGAGTCATCGGAAGAGGACTGTACGTGGAGAGCCTGACGGCTGGGACCCACGAGGTCCATGGTCGCACGCAAGGAAAGTTCCTCCTTATTAAGCTGAAAAAAATGTTTCCTCCACCTGACAGCTGGGACCCACCGGCTGTATCTTCGCACGGAAGGAAGTGCCTCCTTGTTTTGCAAAAAAAATATTCATCCCATTGACAGCTGGGACCCGTCAGATTTGGTGACAAACTTGTGGGACTGATAAGCGGACGTGTACGCACGGCTTTGTCAACTTAATCAACAAATGATTCTAGCAGCTGGACCGTTGGATGTTAATCCAACAGCCGTGCTCCTTCTTCAACCTCTGTTCTTGCTCCTGTCTCCCGTGGGCGGCACCGCGGCTGTGCTGCCGCGCACCCGAACCAGTGAAGTTTCCCACTCCTCTCCATCTGCGACTCCACTGCCCCGTCTTCCCCATCTCCAGGTCATTCCAGTCTAGGTGCGCTGGGCACGGTTTGGCAACATGGTCAACAACCGAGAGTCATCGGAAGATGACTGTACGTGAGAGGCTGACAGTGGGGACGCACCACGCCCATGGACGCATGCATGCAACGGAACGCGGCGAGGTCAACGTGGTCAAGGAACGACTTCCATCGGAAGTATACTGTACGTGGAGAGTCTCAGCTGGGTCCACGGCCGCAGCAAGTAAGTGCCTCCTTATTACGCGGAAAATAATGATTCCTCCAACTGACAGCAGGGACCCACTGGACGGGCCACCGTATTTTTCGAAAAAAACGTTTGCCCCCTGACTGCTGGGACCCACCTGACGGGCCACCGTATTTCGCGAAAAAAACGTCCCCCCCCCCGCTGTCAGCTCGGACCCACCGGAAGTGCCTCCTTATTACGCACAAAAAAATGAATACTCCCCCTGCTAGCTGGGACCCACCTTGGTGGGAGGCTGACTTGTGGGCCTACTAAGTTGACGGGGACGAAGGGCTTTGTCAACTTAGTCAATATGAACGATTCTAGCTCCAGTGACCGTACGATGTCCATCCAACGGCCGTAGTGCTTCTTCAACCTCTGGTCTTCTTGCTCCAGCCGCCCAAACCAGCGCCGGTCGTGCCTCATGCTCCTGCCTCCCGTGGCCGGCTGTGCTGCCGCGGAGGACTCACCGCCCCTACTATTCCCACCGCTGGCCAGGCCCTGCGGCGACGGCAGCCTCACACCGCAGCCGAACCAGTGAACCCTCGTACTCCTCTCCGCGCGGGCTTCCACTGCCGCGTCTTCCCCGGCTCCGCGTCATCCCCTTCCTAGGCCTCGCCGTCGTCCACCGCCGTGGTGCTCTCCGCGCGGCGTGGTCAACGTGGTCAAGGAACGACTTCCATCGGAAGAGTACTGTACGTGGAGAGGCTGACAGCTGGGTCCACGGCCACAACCCAGTTTTTTTGTGATTTGCCAAGTAAGTCGCTTTGTCAGGCCTGTTGGGCTGCAAATCTTTCAAGACGAGGAGAGCTTTCATTCGGCTGGCCGAGAAAATGGCCCATCAGTAATGAGAAAGAGGTTGTACATTTTTAAAACACATCAAACCGGCAATTAGTTTCAAATATCTTTTTTTCATTTCGAGATTTTAAATTACATTAATTTTTATGCGTGGAGAATTTGTTGGATTTTATATTGATATACATTTATTTTTAAAATCAGTTTGAATGTGAGTCGAAATTTCGGGATTAAAAACAGTTCGGACCGCACCGAAATATGCAAAATTTTGTATAATTTTTTAACCGTGGCCACAGTATGGACTGTAATGCTAACAAAAAGAATATGGGCTCCAAAAAAACCTTAAGAATTAGCAAATGGGCTGTAAATTATTAGAAATAATGGCAGATGGGTTGTATGCTGTTTTCCACAGATTTGAGGCTTTCCTAAAAAAAAGGTTGACGCACAAGCAGTGACTGTTGGATTGCCATCCAACAGCCGTCGTGCTTCTTCAATCTCTGCTCTTCCTGCTCCAGCCGCTCAAACAAGCGCCGGCGGGACTGCCTGCTCCCTCCTCCCCGCGGCCGGCTCTGCTGCCGCGCAGGCCTCACCGCCCAACCGTACTCACATTGTTGGCCTAGCCATCCCTCTACTCACCCACACCTGTTGTTATTCTCCGGCGACGGCAGACGAACCAGTAAACCCTCGTACAGTCGTACTCCCCTCCGCGTGGGAAACAACTGCCGAGTCTTCCCTGCCTTCATGTCGTTCCTTTCCTAGGCCTCGCCATCGTCCACCGCCCTGGTGCTCTCGGTGCGGCCTGGTCAACGTGGTCAACGACCGACATGCATCTGAAGTGGACTGTACGTGGAGAGGCCGACAGATGGGTCCACGGCCGCATGCAAGGAAATGCCTCCTTATTACGCGCAAAATAATGATTCCTCCACCTGACATTAGGGACCCACCAAAAGGGCCTCTGTATTTCGCGGAAAAAATGTTTCCACCGCTGACAGCTCGGACCCACCAGCTATATCTTCGCACGCAAGGAAGTGCCTCCTTATTACGGACAAAAAAATGAATACTCCGCCTGTTAGCTGGGACCCAGTATAGTGGCAGGCTGACTTGTGGGCCTACTAAGTTGACGGGGACGGAGGGCTTTGTCAACTTAGTCAATAATATGCATGATTCTAGCTCCAGTGACCGTACGATGTGCATCCAAAGGCCGTAGTGCTTCTTCAACCTCTGGTCTTCTTGCTCCAGCTGCCCAAACCAGCGCCGGTCGTGCCTCGTGCTCCTGCCTCCCGTAGCCGGCTGCGATGCGGCGGAGGCCTCACCGCCCCCTACTACTCCCACCACTGGCCAGGCCATCCCTCTACTCACCCACACCCCCTGTTATTCTGCGGCGACGGAACCTCACCCTCGTACTCCTCTTCGCGTGGGCATCCACTGCTGCGTCTTCCCTGGCTCCACGTCATCCCCTTCCTAGGCCTCACCTCGTCCACCGCCGTGGTGCTCTCGGCGCGGCGTGGTCAATGTGGTCAACGACTGACTTCCATCGGAAGAGTACTATGCGTGGAGAGGCTGACAGCTGGGTCCACGGCAGCCGCAAGGAAGTGCCTCCTTATTACGTGCAAAATAATTACTCCTCCACCTAACAACAGGGACCCATCGGACGGGCCACCAGTATTTCGCGAAAAAATGTTTCCCCCCTGACTGCTGGGACCCACCAGCTACATCTTCGCACGCAAGGAAGTGCATCCGGGCAAAAAAAACAAAACGATTCACCCCCCCTGACTGCTGGGACCCACCAGCTACATCTTCGCAGGCAAGGAAGTGTCTGACAGTCGGGACCCACCTGGTCGAAGCGTACGTAGCGTTGTCATGCTGATCGCGAAAGTGTACGCACATACTGGTCAATGTAGAGGCACGCACGTGTCGTAGTAGAGGCGCGCACGTGTCGATGTAGAGGCGCGCACATAGCATGTACATGTACGTACATCGGTGAGGGTTCAAGAAATAAAATACGGCCACGTACGTACATACGGGCAGGGTCTCGAATGCCTACTCGCGCATACGTACATGGCTGGGTCGGAACGGAGAAACAGTGTCGTCATCATGTGCATGGGGAGCCAACAGAATGCGTCGTGTTCATCGGGAGGCAACAGAATGCGTCATGTTCATCGGGAGGCAACGGAACGCGTGGGAGCCAACCGGCTTGGACGGAACAAGTGATGGAAACGAGGCCTGGCGTACCGCACAACGGAGGAAACGGACCTCCTACGTTCGGAATGGGGTCTTGTTGATTGGGAGGGGTGTGGCGTACCGCAAAACGGAGGAAACGGACCTCCTACGGTCGAAACGGGGGTTCTGTTAATCGGGAGGGGTGTGGCGTACCGCAAAACGGAGGAAACGGACCTCCTACGGTCGAAACGGGGGTCCTGTTGATCGGGAGGGGTGTGGCATACCGCAAAACGGACAAAACGGACTTGTGTTGGAGCGCTACGGTCGAAACAGGGGTCCTATTTATCGGGAGGGGTGTGGCGTACCGCAAAACAGGACTCCACGGGATACTGTTCATCTCCCCTGTCGACCTCCTCCAGCATCCACGGGCTACCGTCGACCTCCTCCAGCCTCCATGGGCTCCTGTTCATCCAGCCCCCACCGCGTGCTACTCCACCGGCTACTGGTCAACCACCCCTCCACCATCTACTGTTCATCCAGCCCTCCACCGTCTACTGTTCATCCAGCCCTCCACACCACGGGGTCCTGTTCAACCACCCCTCCACAGTCTACTATTCATCCAGCCCTCCACACCACGGGGTCCTGTTCATCCAGAGGCAACGCCACCGCTCATTGTTCATCCAACCCCCCCCCCCACCCGCAACGCTCACTGTTCATCCAATTGATCGGCTTCAGTTAGCAGCAGTAGCGAAGGAATCGCTCCATCGGGTTCAGTTAACAGCCATCGATCGACCGCTCGGGTTCAGTAACGCGTAGCCTGCAGTGCAATCGCTCGGGTTCAGTTAGAGCTCAACGCCTCTCTTGGGTTCAGTTAGAGCCAATGCCTCGCACGTGTACGAGAGAAACGCGCATCGCTCGGCCCCCGGCCTCCCACCGTAACCGGCAACTCCCTAAAATTTTCCTCCCCCTCGCTTCTACCATGGTTTTTTCCGTCATGGACGGCCCAAAGAATGTCGTGCAGCTGCGTCTCGAGCCCGCCCAGGACGAAAAGCCCATTTTCTATCATGATTTTTTGTCATAGAAGTAGGAGCCCACCACATCTATGATGATACCGGGTTTTTCCACAATTATCGTCATAGAAGTGTCATATGTATGACAGAAAAAAAATTCGTTCGGCCCAAAATGTCACGGATGTGTCTTTTTTTGTAGTGATGTATAAGTCATGAAGAAAGATGTAGCAATGAAATTGTAACTATCATAATGCTAAGCTAACGAATGGGTCATGTCCATCACATCCTCCTCCTAATGATGTGATCCCGTTCATCAAATGACAACACATGTCTATGGTTAGGAAACTTAACCATGTTTGATTAACGAGCTAGGCAAGTAGAGGCATACTAGGGACACTATGTTTTGTTTATGTATTCACACATGTAATAAGTTTCCAGTTAATACAATTCTAGCATGAATAATAAACATTTATCATGAAATAAGGAAATAAATAATAACTTTATTATTGCCTCTAGGGCATATTTCTTTCAGTCTCCCACTTGCACTAGAGTCAATAATCTAGATTACAAAGTAATCATTCTAACACCCATGGAGTTTTGGTGCTGATCATTTTTTGCTCATGGAAGAGACTTAGTCAATGGGTGTGCAACATTCAGATCCGTATGTATCTTGCAAATCTCTACGTCCCCTTCCGACACTTGATGAAGGATGGAATTGAAGCGTATCTTGATGTGCTTGGTTCTCTTGTGAAATCTGGATTCCTTTGCCAAGACAATTGCACCAGCATTGTCACAAAATATTTTCATTGGACTCGATGCACTAGGTATGACACCTAGATCGGATATGAACTCCTTCATCCAGACCCCTTCATTTGCTGCTTCCGAAGCAGCAATGTACTCCGCTTCACATGTAGATCCCTCCACGACGCTCTACTTGGAACTGCACCAACTGACAGCTCCTCCATTCAATAAAATATGTATCTGGATTGCGACTTAGAGTCATCTGGATCAGTGTCAAAGCTTGCATCAATGTAACCGTTTACGACGAGCTCTTTGTCACCTCCATAAACGAAAAACATATCCTTAGTCCTTTTCAGGTATTTCAGGATGTTCTTGACCGCTGTCCAGTGCTCAACTCCGGGATTACTTTGGTATGTCCCTGCTATACTTATAGCAAGGCACACATCTGGTCTGGTACACAACATTGCATACATGATAGAACCTATGGCTAAAGCATAGGGGATGAATTTCATTTTCTCTCTATCTTCTGCAGTGGTCGGGCTTTGAGTCTGACTCAACTTCACACCTTGTAACACGGTCAAGAACCCTTTCTTTGACTGATCCATTTTGAAATTCTTCAAAACTTTATCAAGGTATGTGCTTTGTGAAAGTCCAATTAAGCGTCTTGATCTATCTCTATAGATCTTGATGCCCAATATGTAAGCAGCTTCACCGAGGTCTTTCATAGAAAAACTCTTATTCAGGTATCCCTATGCTATCCAGAAATTCTATATCATTTCCAATCAACAATATGTCATCCACATATAATATTAGAAATGATACAGAGCTCCCGCTCACTTTCTTGCAAATACATGCTCCTCCAAAAGTCTGTATAAAGCCATATTCTTTGATCACACTATCAAATCGTTTATTCCAACTTCGAGAGACTTGCACCAGTCCATAAATAGATCGCTGGAGCTTGCACACTTTGTTAGCGCATTTTGTCTTGACAAAACCTTTTGGTTGCATCATATAAAACTCTTCTTCTAGAAATCCATTCAGGAATGTAGTTTTGACATCCATCTTCCAAATTTCATAATCATAAAATGCGGCAACTGCTAACATGATTCGAACAAACTTAAGCATCGCTACGGGTGAGAAAGTCTCATCGTAGTCAACTCCTTGAACTTGTCTAAAACCTTTCACAACAAGTCATGCTTTGTAGACAGTAACATTACCGTCAGCGTCTGTCTTCTTCTTGAAGATCCATTTATTTTCTATGGCTTGCCGATCATTGGGCAAGTCCACCAAAGTCCACACTTTGTTCTCATACATGGATCACATCTCAGATTTCATGGCCTCAAGCCATTTCACAGAATCTGGGCTCATATCGCTTCCTCATAGTTTGCAAGTTCACCATGGTCTAATAACATGACTTCCAAAACAGGATTACCGTACCACTCTGGTGCAGATCTCACTCTGGAAAACCTACGAGGTTCGACAGTAACTTGATCTGAAGTTTCATGATCATCATCATTAACTTCCTCACTAATTGGTGTAGGAATCACAAGAACAGATTTCTATGATGAACTACTTTCCAAAAAGGGAGAAGGTACAATTACCTCATCAAGTTCTACTTTCCTCCCACTCACTTCTTACGAGAGAAACTCCTCTAGAAATGATCCATTCTTAGCAACAAATATCTTGCCTTCGGATCTGTGATAGAAGGTGTACCCAACAGTTTGCTTTGGGTATCCTATGAAGATGCACCTTTCCGACTTGGGTTCGAGCTTATCAGGTTGAAGTTGTTTCACATAAGCATCGCAGCCCCAAACTTTAAGAAACAACAACTTTGGTTTCTTGCCAAACCACAACTCATAAGGCGTTGTCTCAACGGATTTTGATGGTGCCCTACTTAAAGTGAATGCAACCGTCTCTAAAGCATAACCCAAAACGATAGCGGTAAATCAGTAAGAGACATCATAGATCGCACCATATCTAATAAAGTACGGTTACGATGTTCGGACACACCATTTCGCTATGGTGTTCCAGGTGGCGTTAATTGTGAAACTATCCCATGTTGTTTCAAATGAAGACCAACTCGTAAGTCTATTCTCCTCCATGATCAGATTTTAGAAACTTTATTTTCTTGTTACGATGATTTTCCACTTCACTCTGAAATTCTTTGAACTTTTTAAATGTTTCAGACTTATGCTTCATTAAGTAGATATAACCATATCTGCTCAAATCATCTGTGAAGGTAAGAAAATAGCGATACTCGCCATGAGCCTCAACACTCATTGGACCGCATACATCAGTATGTATTATTTCCTATAAGTCAGTAGCTCGTTCCATTTTTCCGGAGAACGGAGTTTTAGTCATCTTGCCCATAAGGCACGGTTCGCAAGCACCAAGTGATTCATAATCAAGTGATTCCAAAAGTCTATCAGCATGGAGTTTCTTCATGCGTTTTACACCGATATGACCCAAATGGCAGTGCCAAAAATAAGTTGCGCTATCATTATCAACTTTGCATCTTTTGGCTTCAATATTATGAATATGTGTATCATCACTATCGAGATTCAACAAAAATAGACCACTCAGCAAGGGTGCATGACCTTAAAAGACATTACTCATATAAATACAACAACCATTATTCTCTGATTTAAATGAATAACCGTCTCGCATCAAACAAGATCCAGATATAATGTTCATGCTTAACGCTGGCACCAAATAACAATTATTCAGGTCTAAAACTAATCCCGATGGTAGATGTAGAGGTAACGTGCCGACGGCGATCACATCGACCTTGGAACCATTTCCCACGCGCATCGTCACGTAGTCCTTAGCCAATCTTCGTTTAATCCGTAGCTCCTGTTTTGAGTTGCAAATATGAGCAACAGAACCAGTATCAAATACCCATGCGCTACTACGAGCATTAGTGAGGCACACATCAATAACATGTATATCAAATATACCTTTCACTTTGTGATCCTTCTTATCCGCCAAATACTTGGGGCAGTTCCGCTTCCAGTGACCAGTCCCTTTGAAGTAGAAGCACTCAGTTTCAGGCTTAGGTCCAGACTTGGGTTTCTTCTCTTGAGCAGCAACTTTCTTGTCGGTCTTCTTGAAGTTCCCCTTCTTCCCTTTGCCCTTTTTCTTGAAACTAGTGGTCTTGTTGACCATCAACACTTTATGCTCCTTCTTGATTTCTACCTCCGCAGCCTTTAGCATCGCGAAGAGCTCAGGAATAGTCTTGTTCATCCCTTGCATATTATAGTTCATCACGAAGCCTTTATAGCTTGGTGGCAGTGATTGAAGAACTCTGTAAATGAAACTATCAACTGGAAGATCAACTCCCAACTGAGTCAAGTGGTTATGGTACCCAGACATTCTGAGTATGTGTCCACTGACTTCGTGATGGTAGTGATTGAAGAACTCTGTCAATGACACTATCAATTGGAAGATCAACTCCCAGCTGAGTCAAGTGGTTATGGTACCCAGACATTCTGAGTATGTGTTCACTGACATAACTATTCTCCTCCGTTTTGCAGCTATAGAACTTGCTGGAGACTTCATATCTCTCAACTCAGGCATTTGCTTGAAATATTAACTTCAACTCTTGGAACATCTCATATGCTCCATGACGTTCAAAACGTCTTTGAAGTCCCGATTCTAAGCCGTAAAGTATGGCTCACTGAACTATCGGGTAGTCATCAGCTTTGCTCTGCCAGACGTTCTTAACGTCATCAGTAGCATCTCCAGCAGGCCTGGCACCCAGCGGTGCTTCCAGGACGTAATTCTTCTATGCAGCAATGAGGATATTCCTCAAGTTACGGACCCAGTCCCATCATCTTTCAACTTAGATTTCTCTAGGAACGCATTAAAATTTAAAGGAACGGTAGCATGGGCCATTGATCTACAATAACATAGACATGCAAAATAACTATCAGGGCTAAGTTCATGATAAATTAAAGTTCAATTAATCATATTACTTAAGAACTCCCACTTAGATAGACATTCCTCTAGTCATCTAAATGATCACGTGATCCAAATCAACTAAACCATGTCCGATCATCACAAGAGATGGAGTAGTTTTCAATGGTGAACATCAATATGTTGATCATATCTACTATATGATTCACGTTCGACCTTTCGGTCTCAGTGTTCCGAGGCCATATCTGCATATGCTAGGCTCGTCAAGTTTAACCCGAGTATTCTGCATGTGCAAAACTGGCTTGCACTCGTTGTATGGGAACGTAGAGCTTATCACACCCGATCATCACGTGGTGTCTCGGCACTACGAACTGTAGCAACGGTGCATACTCACGGAGAACACTTATACCTTGAAATTTAGTGCGGGATCATCTTATAATGCTACCGCCGTACTAAGCAAAATAAGTGCATAAAAGATAAACACCACATGCAATCAAAATATGAGACATGATATGGCCATTATCATCTTGTTCTCATGATCTCCATCACCGAAGCATCGTCATGATCTCCATCGTCACCGATGCGACACCTTGATCTCCATCGTAGCATCGTTGTCGTCTCGCCAACTATTGTTACTATGACTATCGCTACCACTTAGTGATAAAGTAAAACAATTACATGGCGATTGCATTGCATACAATAAAGCGACAACCATATGGCTCCTTCTAGTTGCTGATAACTTTGTAACAAAACATGATCATCTCATAAAACAATTTATATCACATCATGCCTTGACCATATCACATCACAGCAAGCCCCACAAAAACAAGTTAGACGTCCTCTACTTTGTTTTTGCAAGTTTTACGTGGTTGCTATGGGCTTCTAGCAAGAACCATTCTTACCTACGCATCAAAACCACAATGATTTTTCGTCAAGTGTGTTGTGTTAACCTTCAACAAGGACCGACTGTAGTCAAACTCGATTCAACTAAAGTTGGAGAAACAGACACCCGCCAGCCACCTTTGTGCAAAAGCACATCGGTAGAACCAGTCTCATGAACGCGGTCATGTAATGTCGGTCCAGGCCTCTTCACCCAACAATACCGCCGAATCAAAGTAAGACGTTGGTGGTAAGTAGTATGACTATCGCCCACAACTCTTTGTGTTCTACTCGTGCATATAACATCTACGCATAGACCTGGCTCGGATGCCACTGTTGGGGAATGCAGTAATTTCAAAAAAATTCCTACGATCACACAAGATCTATCTAGGAGATGCACAGAAACGAGAGGGGGAGTGTATCTTCATACCCTTGAAGATCGCAAAGCGGAAGCTTTTATCAACGCGGTTGATGTAGTCGTACACCTTCACGATCTGTCCCGATCAAGTACTGAACGTACGGCACCTCCGCGTTCAGCACACGTTCAACTCGATGACGTCCTCGCCTTCTTGATCCAGCAAGACTGGCGAAGTAGTAGATGAGTTCCGGCAGCACGATGGCGTGGTGACGGTGTTGGTGAAGAACAATCTCCGCAGGGCTTCGCCTAAGCACTACAGAAACTATGACGGAGGATAAACTAGAGGGGAAGGGGTTGCCGGCACACGGCTTGGTGTTTCTTAATGTGTCTTTGGTGCTAGCCCTGCCCCTCTATTTATATGTTGAGCCTTGGGGTCAAAACATGGAGTAAAAGCCTCCACAAAGTCGGTTTCACCCGAAAGGCAAGAGTCCTTCTCGGACTCCAAGGCCAGACGCCAGAGTTCCCGGCGTCTGGACCCAGACGCTAGGGACCCTAGCATCTGGCCCCTGGACTCCGCAAAACTTCCTTTTGCGCTTTCCAAAAACCTTGTGGGCTTTCCCTTTTGGCCCAAATAAAGTGTTCTCATACCAAAACATTTCAGGAAACATCCAGAACCCCTTCCGGTGAATTCCGGAACCCTTCCGGAGACCAAACACTATTATCCCATATATCAATCTTTATCTTTGGACCATTCCGGAGTTCCTCGTCATGTCTGTGATCACATCCAGGACTCCGAACAACATTCGGTCACCAACATACATAATTCATATAATACTATATCGTTAATGAATGTTAAGCGTGCGGACCCTACGGGTTCGAGCACTATGTAGACATGACCGAGACACCTCTCTAGTCAATAACCAATAGCGGAACCTGGATGCCCATATTGGCTCCTACATATTCTACGAAGATCTTTATCGATCGAACCGTTATGACAACATACATTATTCCCTTTGTCATGGGTATGTTACTTGCCCGAGATTCGATCATCGGTATCTTCATACCTAGTTCAATCTTGTTACCAGCAAGTCTCTTTACTCATTCCGTAATACATCATCCTGTAACTAACTCATTAGTCACATTGCTTGCAAGGATTATTATGATGTGCATTACCGAGAGGGCCCAGAGATACCTCTCCGATACTCGGAGTGACAAATCCTAATCTCGATCTATGCCAACCCAACAAACACCTTCGGAGACACCTGTAGAGCATCTTTATAATCACCCATTTATGTTGTGACATTTGATAGCACACAAGGTGTTCCTCCGGTATTCGGGAGTTGCACAATCTCATAGTCTGAGGAACATGTATAAGTCATGAAGAAAGCAGTAGCAATGAAACTGTAACGATCATAATGCTAAGCTAACGGATGGGTCATGTCCATCACATCATTCCTAATGATATGATCCCGTTCATCAAATGACAACACATGTCTATGGTTAGGAAACTTAACCATCTTTGATTAACGAGCTAGTCAAGAAGAGGCATACTAGGGAGACTATGTTTTGTCTATGTATTGACACATGTAATAAGTTTCCGTTTAATACAATTCTAGCATGAATAATAAACATTTATCATGAAGTAAGGAAATAAATAATAACTTTATTATTGCCTCTAGGACATATTTCCTTCACTAAACTCCTAGATAATATTATGGTTAATTATTCTCAATGGCATACTGAAAGATTTTCTACTAGTAAAAAAGTGCATGCGGTTGAAGAGATTAATGTTTTGAGTGGAAAGATGGATGAACTTATGAAATTTTTTGGTAGTAAGAGTGCTCCTATTGATCCTAACGATATGCCTTTGTCTACTTTGATTGAGAATAATAACGAATCTATGGATGTGAATTTTGTTGGTAGGAACAATTTTGGTAATAACGTGTATAGAGGTAATTTTAATCCTAGGCCGTTTCCTAGTAATTCCTATTAAAATTATGGTAAATCCTACAACAATTAATATGGAAATTATAATAATATGCCCTCTGATCTTGAGAACAATATTAAAGAATTTATTAGTTCGCAAAAGAATTTCAATGCTTTGGTTGAACAAAAATTGCTTAAGATTGATGATTTGGCTAGGAATGTGGATAGAATTTCTTTTGAGATTGATTCTTTGAAAATTAGATCTATTCCACCCAAGCATGATATTAATGAATCTCTGAAATCTATGAGAATTTCCATTGATGAGATCAAAGAAAGAACCGGTAAGATGCATGCTAAGCGAGATTGGTTTGTAAAAGCGTGTTCTTTTAGTTTTTGTATAAATAAAGATGAAGACCTTAAAGTGATTGATGTGACTCCTATTGAATCTTTGTTTTCTAATATAAATCTTGATAAATATGGGACTGGAAATGAGTCAACTTTAGTTAAAAGGTGTCCCAATAATTTGGTGTTTATAGATCTTGATGCAAAAATTGGTAAAAGTGGGATTGGAGAGGTCAAGACATTAAGTAGCAACAAACCCACTCTTTTGGATTTCAAGGATTTTAATTATGATAAATTTTATTTGATAGATTGTATTCCCATGTTGCAATCCATGTTGAATTCCCCTCATGCTTATAATCAAAATAAGGCATTTAGTAAATATCGTTGATGCTATGATGAAATCTTTTGAAGAAAAGCTTGAATTGGAAGTTTCTATTCCTAGAAAACTTTATGATGAGTGGGAAACTACTATTAAGATTAAGATTAAAGGTTATGAGTTCCATGCTTTGTGTGATTTGGGTGCTAGCGTTTCCACGTCCAAAAACTTATGTGATGTCTTAGGTTTCCGTGAATTTGATAATTGTTCTTTAAATTTGCATCTTGTGGATTCCACTATTAAGAAACCTATGGGAAGGATTAATGATGTTCTTATTGTTGCAAATAGGAATTATGTGCCTGTATATTTCATTGTTCTTGATATAGATTGCAATCCTACATGTCCTATTATTCTTCGTAGACCTTTCCTTAGAATGATTGGTGTAATTATTGATATGAAGGAAGGAAACATTAGATTTCAATTTCCGTTAAGGAAGGGCATGGAACACTTTCCTAAAAAGAAAATTAAGTTGCTATATTAATCTATTATGAGAGATACTTATGGATTGCATACTAAAGATGACAATACCTAGATCTATGTGTTTATGCCTAGCTAAGGGCGTTAAACAATAGCGCTTGTTGGGAGGCAACCCTTTTTTTGCTACTGTTCTTGAATAAAATACACAATATTACCTCTGTATTAATTGCGTTTTTATGTTTTAATTAGTGTTTGTGCCAAGTAAAGCCTTTGAGATGGCTTAAGGTGATAGTTTATTTGATCTTGCTGAAAAACAGAAACTTTTAAGCCCAGTAAAATAATTTTCATAATTCACGGAAGCATGCTTTTGATCTGAAGTTTTTACACAAGATTGATGTACAAATTTCCCAGGTTGTCCTAATTTTTCAGAATTATTGGAGTTACAAAAGTATATGAAGTTTACAGATTTCTATAGACTATTCTGTTTTTGACAAATTCTGTTTTCTATGTTTTGTTTGCTTATTTTGATGAGTTATGGGTAGTATCTGGGGGTATGAACCATGGAGAAGTTGGAATACAGTAGATATTACGTCAATATAAATAAATAATGAGTTCACAACAGTACCAGAAGTGGTGATTTATTTTCTTATACTAACAGATCTCATGAGTTTTTCTGTTGAGTTTTGTGTTGTGAAGTTTTCAAGTTTTGGGTAAAGATTTGATGGACTATGGAGTAAGGAGTGGCAAGAGCCTAAGCTTGGGGATGCCCAAGGCAACCCAAGGTAATATTCAAGGACAACCAAGAGCCTAAGCTTGGGGATGCCCGAGAAGGCATTCCCTCTTTCGTCTTTGTCTATTGGTAAATTTACTTGAGGCTATATTTTTATTCACCACATGATATGTGTTTTGCTTGGAGTGTCTTGTATGATATGAGTATTTTATTTTAGTTTGCCACAATCATCCTTGCTGTACACAAATTTTGAGAGGGACACACATGAATCGTGATTTATTAGAATACTCTATGTGCTTCACTTATATCTTTTGAGCTAGGCAATTTTGCTCGAGTGCTTCACTTATATCTTTTTAGAGCATGACGGTGGCTTTATTTTATAGAAATTGTTGAACCCTCATGCTTCACTTATATTATTTTGAGAGTCTCTCTAAACAGCATGGCAATTTGCTTTGGTTATGAATTTAGTCCTAATATGATGGGCATCCAAGAGGGATATAATAAAAACTTTCATAAAAAGTGGATTGAATACTATGAGAAGTTTGATACCTTATGATTGTTTTCAGATATAGAGATGGTGATATTAGAGTCATGCTAGTGAATAATTGAGGATTGTTATAATTACTTGTGTTAAATTTTGTGACTCTCGTAGCATGCACGTATGGTAACCGTTATGTGATGAAGTCGGAGCATGATTTATTTATTGATTGTCTTCCTTATGAGTGGCGGTCGGGGACGAGCGATGGTCTTTTCCTACCAATCTATCCCCCTAGGATCATGCGAGTAGTACTATATATCAATAACTAATAGATTTTTGCAATAAGTATGTGAGTTCTTTATGACTAATGTTGAGTCCATGGATTATACGCACTCTCACCCTTCCACCATTGCTAGCCTCTCTAGTACCGCGCAACTTTCGTTGGTGCCTTACACCCACCTTATACCTTCCTCAAAACATCCACCATACCTACCTATTATGGCATTTCCATAGCCATTCCGAGATATATTGCCATCCAACTTCCACCATTCCATTTATTATGACATGCACCATCATTGTCATATTGCTTTGCATGATCGTAAGATAGCTAGCATGATGTTTACATGGCTTGTCCATTTTTTGATGTCATTTGCTACACTAGATCATTGCACATCCCGGTACACCACAGGAGGCATTCATATAGAGTCATATTTTGTTCAAAGTGTTGAGTTGTAATTATTGAGTTGTAAGTAAATAAAAGTGTGATGATGATCATTATTAGAGCATTGTCCCATGTGAGGAAAGGATGATGGAAGCTATGGTTCCCTCACAAGTTGGGATGAGTCTTCGTACTTCATGAAAAATAAAAGAGGCCAAAGAAGCCCAAAAAAAGAAAAAAAGAAAAAAAAATTAAAATGAGAGAAAAGAGAGAAGGGGCAATGCTACTATCCTTTTTCCACACTTGTGCTTCAAAGTAGCACCATGATCTTCATGATAGAGAGTCTCCTATATTGTCGCTTTCATATACTTGTTGGAATTTTTCATTATAGAACTTGTCTTGTATATTCCAATGATGGGCTTCCTCAAATTGCCCTAGGTCTTCGTGAGCAAGCGAGTTGGATGGCAATCCCACTTAGTTTCTTTTTGAGCTTTCATAAACTTATAGCTCTAGTGCATCCGTTGCATGGCAATCCCTACTCATCCACATTGATATATATTGATGGGCATCTCCATAGCCCGTTGATACGCCTAGTTGATGTGAGACTATCTCCTTTTCGTCTTCTCCACAACCACCATATTCTATTCAACCCGCAATTATATATCCATGGCTCATGCTCATGTATTGTGTGAAAGTTGAAAAGGTTTGAGAACATCAAAAATATGAAATAATTGTTTGGCTTGTCATCGGGGTTGTGCATGATTTAATACTTTGTGTGATGAGGATGGAGCATAGCTAGACTATATGATTTTGTAGGGATAACTTTCTCTGGTCATGTTATTTTGAGAAGACATGATTGCTTTATTAGTATGAAGTATTACTGTTTTTATGTCAATATTAAACTTTTGTTTTGAATCTTATGGATCTGGACATTCATGCCACAATGATGAAAAGTACATGGATAAATATGTTAGGTAGCATTCCACATCAAAAATTCTGTTTTTATCATTTACCTACTCGAGGACAAGCAAGAATTAAGATTGGGGATGCTTGATACGTCTCCAACGTATCTATAATTTTTTATTGTTCCATGCTATTATATTATCTGTTTTGGATGTTTTCTATGCATTATCATGCTAATTTATATTACTTTTGGGACTAACTTATTAACCTAGAGCCTAGTGCCAGTTTATGTTTTCTCCTTGTTTTTGAGTTTCGCAGAAAAGGAATATCAAATGGAGTCCAGACCGAATAAAACTTTACGATGATTTTTCTTGGACCAAAAGACACCTAGAGGACTTGGAGTCCAAGCCAGAAGACCCACGAGGCGGTGGCAAGGGTGGAGGGCGCCCCCTAGGGGGCATGCCCTCCTGCCTTCTGCCCCCCTCGGGAGTCCCCTGACCTACCTCTTCGTCCTATATATTCACATATATTCCAAAACCCTCAGAGCGAGCCACAAAAATACTTTTCCGCCGCCGCAACCTTCTATTCCCGTGAGATCCCATCTTGGGGCCTTTTCTGGCATCCTGCCGGAGGGGGATTCCATCACAGAGGGCATCTACATTAACCCTATTACCCTTTCGATGAAGCGTGAGTAGTTTACCTCAAACCTATGGGTCCATAGCTAGTATCTAGATGGCTTGTTCTCTCTCTCTCTCTCTGATTCTCAATACCATGTTCTCCTCGATGTTCTTGGAGATCTATCTGATGTAATCTTCTTTTGCGGTGTGTTTGTCAAGATCCGATGAATTGTGGATTTATGATCAGCTTATCTATGAATATTATTTGAATCTTCTGTGAATTCTTATATGCATTATTGATATCTTTGTATTTCTCTTCGAATTATCGGTTTGGTTTGGCCAACTAGATTGGTTTTTCTTGCAATGGGAGAGGTGCTTAGCTTTTGGTTCAATCTTGTGTGATTTTACCCAGTGACAAAGTAGGGGTAGTGAGACACGTATTGAATTGTTACCACCAAGGATAAAAAGATAGGGTTTTCATCATATTTCTTAAGTTAATTCCTCTACATCATGTCATCTTACTTAAGGCGTTACTCCATTCTTTATGAACTTAATACTCTAGATGCATGCTGGATAGCGGTCGATGTATGGAGTAATAGTAGTAGATGCAGGCAAGAGTCGGTCTACTTGACACAGACGTGATGCCTATATGCATAATCATTGCCTTGGATATCGTCATAACTTTGCGCTTTTTGTATCAATTGCTCGACATTAATTTGTTCACCCACCATATTATTTGCCTTCAAGAGAGAAGCCTCTAGTGAAACCTATGGCCCCCGGGTCTATTTTCCATCATATTTGTTTCTGATCAACTATTTTGCAATATTTTATTTTTAGATCTATAAACCAAAAAAACCCAAAAATATTTAGTTATCTTTTATTTAGTTTTATCTATCACTATCAGCTCTCACCCTTCCAAGTGACCTTGAAGGGATTGGTAACCCCTTTATCGCATTGGGTGCAAGTGTTTGATTGTTTGTGTAGGTGCATCTATTGGGGACTTGCGCGTTACTCCTACTGGATTGATACCTTGGTTCTTAACCGAGGGAAATACGTATCTCTACTATCCTGCATCACCCTTTCCTCTTCAAGGAAAAAACCAACGCAAGCTCAAGAAGTAGCACCGCGTACGCAACGTGCAGGAGTGCAAAGGGCGATGGGCCCAAGACCCCTGCGTGCTTAGGATTTAGATCAGCGTGCTGACCTCTTTGTCGGGCCTAGGTAGGGCTACAACATGTTGATCTCCCGAGGCCAGACATGACCCAGGCAAGTGTGCCCGGCCAGAGGGATCGAGCGTGTCGGGTAATGTGGTGCACCCCTGTTAGGATGATTGATCTATTCGAATAGCCGTGTCCACAATAACAGGATGACCCGGAGTTTTATTCCGACCTCATGACAACTAGAACCGAATACTTAATAAAACACACCCTTTAAAGTGATAGATACAACCCGATGATCGCTCTCTCACAGGGTGACGAGGAGAGGATTGTCGGGTATGATTATGCTATGTGTTGTCACTTGTTTCTATACTTGCTACTCTCTTCTACATGCTTCAAGATGGAGGCTGCCAGAAGCGTAGTCTTCTATAAGACTAGCTATCCCCCCTCTTATTCTGGCATCCTGCAGTTCAGTCCACAGATACTACCCATTTCATTGATACCGATGCATATGTAGTGTAGATCCTTGCTTGTGAGTACTTTGTATGAGTACTCATGGTTGCTTTGCTCCCTCTCCCCCCTTTCCTTTCTTCTCGGATGTCGCAACCATATGCTAGAGCCTCGGAGCTAGACGCCACCTTTGACGATTCCTACTACACTGAGGGTGCCTTCTACGTGCAGGCCACCAACGACCAGGAGTAGTTAGGAGGATCCCAGGAAGGAGGTCTGCGCCTCTTCCATCTGTATCCATGTTTCTGCTAGCCATCTTATGGCACCTTGTTTAAGTTATGTCTGTATTCAGATATTGTAGCTTCCGCTCACTCATTTATGTTCGAGCACTTGTATTTGAGTCCTCAAGGCTCCTGGCTTGTAATATGATGCTTGTATGACTTATTTGTGTTTAGAGTTGTGTTGTGATATCTTCTCGTGAGTCCCTGGTCTTGATCGTACACGTTTGCGTGCATGATTAGTGTACAATTGAATCAGGGGCGTCACAAGTTGATATTAGAGTTGACTACCTATATGAATCCCCCTTCCACACTCCTTGGCCGAAGTCCAGTCTAGTCATTGCAAAACTTTTACTAACATGGTTGCATGTCTTACGGGCCCGCGTCACCATTGGGTGGTATTAGGATCTTTTACTCCTCATGTATACTCTGGGATTCTGATCACTCTTCTATTCGGGTTAAATGATTTTGCTAACTCTAACTTTAGGTTCTCGTAAATACTTCCTCCCAGAGAGCCCCTTATTACACATGATCGCCTGGTGCACTAGAAGATTCCGAAGATACTCTATGATGTTCTCTCAAGACTTTGTGCCATCGCTTTTGCAATTCCCTTCCATCGATAAACCCCTATGGATAACCACGTACACTTTCCATTCATACAATCATTCCCCATTGATCTTGTTATTACAAGATACCCCGAAATTCTCTATTGTTTCAAGAATACATTGTGCCTACTGCCTTGCATTTCTTTGCCACATGAATACCCCTCTCGCACTTACCGAGTATCCGCTCATCCCCAGTTGTTCATGTATTTCACAAAGGTCTTTGAAAGACTATTCGATCTTCTGAAAATCCTCAACAACTTATCACTGTAGAAATTCTTGTTTGCTTGCATTATGGTTAATCTCATATGTATAGTAATCTTATTGGCATCCTTTGTCACTATCATTTTTAGTCCATTGATTCAATAAGTTGCAAATGCTCACAATCCTCAATCAGATCCTAAAATTCATCCTTCCGACTCAGACATCACTTTAAACATGAGCTGGATCTCGACCAATCAAATTGTCGTCGATTGTACCTGTCGGAGTAAATGACCACAGGTAGGCTAACCAGCCCCCTGGCTCTTCAAAAACATCGGGCCGACTGGGCCCTCAAACATCCAAGACGAAGGGCCGCCTTCTCCAGGCCGGCTCCTACAGTGGCCGGCTGCTGGAAGGCGGCAAGGCTCAACAAGCCCTCCTGAAGTAGGCCGACTCCTAGCATGCGGCCACCAGAGTGGCCGACTCCTAGCAGGTGGCCTGGCCTACACCCTCAAAGTTTGCACCCACATAACGGCGATAAGACGGGGCGTGGCTACGGTGAAGCCTGCCACCCCGAATCCCGGAGCGAGCGTGGCCATAGTGCGCCGTACCGGACGGCCATCCCTCGTCTGGCGCAGCACTGTTGCCACGTTGACCGTGACATTGCCCACGACAGGCTGTCAGTATGGCCCACAGACGGTGGATCCCTCCTGCCAGAGAGCCACCATAGGGCGGCTAGACCTCCCCAGTCAGCATGGGGGGAGGCCGGCTCCCAACAGTCGGCCTATCCTTGCCCAACAGTCGGCCGACACCATTAAGCAGATAAGATGGGGTAAGGCTACAGTGAATGCCCGCCAGGCGGCGGCACTGTATCCATGCTTGTCCCAAGAAAGTTATCGTCACCAAGGGCGAGACTATAGTAATGAGCAGCCGACAGGGCCCATAGGCGGTGGGCCCAGCCTGTCGACCAAGAGGATGGCAGTCGGCGGGGCCCACCAGTCGGTGGGCCCCAGCGGCCGGCGGAGAAGCCGGCGACCATAGACATTGACGGTCGGGACCCATATCTAGCCGTACTACCATTGTACCCCTGGGGGGTAGGCCTATATAACCCTCCCAGGGCACCCATGCAAATGGTTGATCCATTAGAACTACACGCACACATAGAGAGAAGAGGAGAGCTAGCATTGCCCTTCTTCCTCTAGCCGAACAGCTCAAGGAGCATCTTGTAGCTACTTGTTGATTTAGTGATCATGCGGAGACCCCGCAGAGCAAGACTAGGGGTGTTATCTCCTAGGAGAGCCCCGAACCTGGGTAAGATTCGTCGGCATGCATCTTCACCTTATACTCCTTCCAGGCACCGGCGATGTCTTACTGGATCCCACAATGATTAGCCACCCGTTGGCATATGTCGCTGTTGGGAAACATAGTAATTTCAAAAAAAATTCCTATGCACATGCAAGATCATGGTGATGCATAGCAACGAGAGGGGAGAGTGTCGTCCATGTACCCTCATAGATCGTAAGCGGAAGTGTTATGACAACGCGGTTGATGTAGTCGTATGTCTTCACGATCGACCGATCCTAGCACCGAACGTACGACACCTCCGCGATCTGCACATGTTCAGCTCGGTGGCATCCCATGAACTCATGATCCAGTAGAGCTTCGAGGGAGAGTTCCGTCAGCACGTCGGCGTGATGACGGTGTTGATGAAGCTACCGACGCAGGGCTTTGCCTAAGCACCGCTACGATATGACCGAGGTGGATTATAGTGGAGGGGGGCACCGCACACGGCTAAAGATCAATGATCAACTTGTGTGTCTATGGGGTGCCCCTATATATAAAGGAGTGGAGGAGGGGAGGGGCCGGCCCTCTCTATGGCACGCCCTGGGGAGTCCTACTCCCACCGGGAGTAGGATTCCTCCCTTCCAAGTAGTAGGAGTAGGAGAGAAGGAAGGGGAAGAGAGAAGAGAAGGAAGGAGGGGGCACCGCCCCTCCCCCTAATCCAATTCGTACTAGGCCTTTGGGGGGCGCGCGGCCTCCCCTAGGCAGCCCCTCTCTCTTTCCCCTAAAGCCCAATAAGGCCCATATACTCCCCGGCGAATTCACGTAATTCTCCCGTACTCCGATAAATACCCGAATCACTCGGAACCTTTCCGATGTCCGAATATAGTCATCCAATATATCGATCTTTATGTCTCAACTATTTTGAGACTCCTCGTCATGTCCCCGATATCTACCTTTCGTACATCAAAACACATAAACTCATAATACGGATCGTGACCAAACGTTAAGCATGCAGACCCTACGGGTTCGAGAACTATGTAGACATGACCGAGACTCATTTCCGATCAATAATGGAACCTGGATGCTCATATTGGCTCCCACATATTGTACGAAGATCTTTATCGGTCAAACCGCATAACAACATATGTTGTTCCCTTTGTCATCGGTATGTTACTTGCCCGAGATTCGATCGTCGGTATCCAATACCTAGTTCAATCTCGTTACCTACAAGTCTCTTTCCTCATTCTGTAATGCATCATCCCACAACTAACTCATTAGTTGCATTGCTTGCAAGGCTTATAGTGATGTGCATTACCGAGAGGGCCCAGAGATACCTCTCCAACAATCAGAGTGACAAATCCTAATCTCGATCTATGCCAACTCAACAAGTACCATCGGAGACACCTGTAGAGCACCTTTATAATCACCCAGTTACGTTGTGACGTTTGGTAGCACACAAAGTGTTCCTCCGGTATTCGAGAGTTGCATAATCCCATAGTCAGAGGAACATGTATAAGTCATGAAGAAAGCAATAGCAATATACTAAATGATCAAATGCTAAGCTAACAGAATGGGTCAAGTCAATCACATCATTCTCTAATGATGTGATCCCGTTAATGAAATGACAACTCATGTCTATGGCTAGGAAACTTATCCATCTTTGATTCAACGAGCTAGTCAAGTAGAGCCATACTAGTGACACTTAGTTTGTCTATGTATTCACACATGTACTAAATTTTTGGTTAATACAATTCTAGCATGAATAATAAACATTCATCATGATATAAGGAAATATAAATAACAACTTTATTATTGCCTCTAGGGCATATTTCCTTCAGTCTCCCACTTGCACTATAGTCAATAATCTAGATCACATCACCATGTGATTAACACCAATAGTTCACATCACCACGTGATTAACACCCAGAGTTCACATCGCCATGTGACCAATACCCAAAGGGTTTAGTAGAGTCAATAATCTAGTTCACATCGCTATGTGATTAACACCCAAAGAGTACTTAGGTGTGATCATGTTTTGCTTGTGATAGAAGTATAGTCAACGGGTCTGCCATATTCAGATCCGTAAGTATTTTGCAAATTTCCTTGTCTACAATGCTCTGCACGGAGCTACTCTAGCTAATAGCTCCCACTTGCAATATGTATCTAGATCGAGACTTAGAGTCATCCAGATCGGTGTCAAAGCTTGGATCGACGTAACTCTTTACGACAAACTCTTTATCACCTCCATAACCGAGAAATATTTCCGTATTCCACTAAGGATAATTTTGACCGATGTCCAGTGATCTACTCCTAGATCACTATTGTACCCTCTTGCCAAACTCCTGGTGAGGTACACAATAGGTCTGGTACACAGCATAGCATACTTTATAGAACCTATGACTCAGGCATAGGGAATGACTTTTCATTCTCTCTTTATCTTCTGCCATGGTCGGGTTTGAGTCTTACTCAACTTCACACCTTTGCAACACATGCAAGAACTCTTTCTTTGACTGTTACATTTTGAACTACTTCAAAATCTTGTCAAGGTATGTACTCATTGAAAATCTTATCAAGCGTCTTGACCTATCTCAATAGATCTTGATGCTCAATATGTAAGTAGCTTTACTGAGGTCTTTCTTTGAAGAACTCCTTTCAAACACTCATTTATGCTTTCCAGAAAATTCTACATCATTTCTGATCAACAATATGTCACTCACATATACTTATCAGAAAGGTTGTAGTGCTCCCACTCACTTTCTTGTAAATACAGGCTTCACCACAAGTCCGTATAAAACTATATGCTTTGATCAACTTATCAAAGCGTATATTCCAACTCTGAGATGCTTGCACCAGTCCACAGATGGATTGCTGGAGCTTGCACACTTTGTTAGCATCTTTAGGATCGACAAAACCTTTTGGTTGCATCATATACAACTCTTCTTTGAGATATCCATTAAGGAATGCAGTTTTGACATCCATTTGCCAAATTTCATAAATGCGGCAATTGCTAACATGATTCGGACAGACTTTTAAGCATCGATACAAGTGAAAAATCTCATTGTAGTCAACACCTTGAACCTGTCGAAAACATTTTGCGACAATTCGAGCTTTGTAGGTAGTAATAATACTATCAGCGTCCGTCTTCCTCTTGAAGATCCATTTATTTTCTATGGCTTGCCGATCATCGGGTAAGTCAACCAAAGTCCACACTTTGTTCTCATAAATGGATCCCATCTCAGATTTCATGGCCTCAAGCCATTTTGTGGAATCTGGGCTCATCATCACTTCCTCATAGTTCGTAGGTTCGTCATGGTCAAGTAACATGACCTCCAGAACAGGATTACCGTACCACTTTGGTGAGGATCTCACTCTGGTTGACCTACGAGGTTCGGTAGTAACTTGATCCGAAGTTACATGATCATCATCATTATCTTCCTCACTAATTGGTGTAGGAGTCACAGGAACAAATTTATGTGATGAACTACTTTCCAATAAGGGAGCAGGTACAGTTACCTCATCAAGTTCCACTTTTCTCCCACTCACTTCTTTCGAGAGAAACTCCTTCTCTAGAAAGGATCCATTCTTAGCAACGAATATCTTGCCTTCGGATCTGTGATAGAAGGTGTACCCAACAGCTTCCTTTGGGTATTCTATGAAGGCATATTTCTCCGGTTTGGGTTTGAGCTTATCAGGTTGAAACTTTTTCACATAAGCATCGCAACCCCAAACTTTAAGAAAGGACAACTAAGGTTTCTTGCTAAACCACAGTTCATATGGTGTCGTCTCAACGGATTTAGATGGTGCCCTTTTTAAGGTGAATGCATATGTCTCTAATGCATAACCCCAAAACGATAGTGGTAAATCAGTAAGAGACATCATAGATCGCACCACATCTAATAAAGTGCAGTTATGACGTTCGGACACACCATTACGCTGTGGTGTTCCAGGTGGCGTGAGTTGCGAAACTATTCCGCATTGTTTCAAATGAAGACCAAACTCGTAACTCAAATATTCTCCTCCACGATCAGATCGTAGAAACTTTATTTTCTTGTTACGATGATTTTCCACTTCACTCTGAAATTCTTTGAACTTTTCAAACGTTTCAGACTTATGTTTCATCAAGTAGATATACTCATATCTGCTCAAATCACCTGTGAAGGTCAGAAAATAACGATACCCGCTGCAAGCCTCAACACTCATCGGATCGCATACATTAGTATGTATTATTTCCAATAAGTCAGTTGCTCGCTCCATTATTCCGGAGAACGGAGTCTTAGTCATCTTGCCCATAAGGCATGGTTCGCAAGCATTAAGTGATTCATAATCAAGTGATTCCAAAATTCCATCAGCATGTATTTTCTTCATGTGCTTTACACCGATATGACCCAAACAGCAGTGCCACAAATAAGTTGCACTATCATTATCAACTTTGCATCTTTTGGCATCAATATTATTAATATGTGTATTACCACGATCGAGATCCAACAAACTTATTTTCATTGGGTGTATGACCATCAAAGTTTTATTCATATAAACAGAACAACAATTATTCTCTGACTTTAAATGAATAACCGTATTGCAATAAACATGATCAAATCATATTCATGCTCAACGCAAACGCCAAATAACTTTTATTTAGGTTCAACACTAATCCCAAAAGTATAGGGAGTGTGCGATGATGATCATATCAATCTTGGAACCACTTCCAACACACATCATCACTTCACCCTTAACTAGTCTATGTTCATTCTGCAACTTCCGTTTCGAGTTACTACTCTTAGCAACCGAACTAGTATCAAATATCGAGGGGTTACTATGAACACTAGTAAAGTACACATCAAAAATTTGTATATCAAATATACCTTTGTTTACTTTGCCATCCTTCTTACCCGCCAAATGTTTGGGGTAGTTCCGCTTCCAGTGACCATTCCCTTTGTAGTAGAAGCACTCAGTTCCAGGCTTGGGTCTAGCTTTGGGTTTCTTCATTGGAGCAGCAACTTGCTTGCTATTTTTCTTGAAGTTCCCTTTCTTTCCCTTTGCCCTTTTACTTGAAACTAGTGGTCTTGTCAACCATCAACACTTGATGATTTTCTTGATTTCTACCTTCGCCGATTTCAGCATCGCGAAGAGCTTGGGAATTTTTCGTTATCCCTCGCATATTATAGTTCATCACAAAGTTCTAGTAACTTGGTGATAGTGACTAGAGAATTTTGTCAATCACTATCTTATCTAGAATATTAACTCCCACTTGATTAAAGAGATTGTAGTACCCAGACAATTTGAGCATATGCTCACTGGTTGAGCTATTCTCCTCCATCTTGTAGGCAAAGTATTGTCAGAGGTCTCATACCTCTCGACACGGGCATGAGTATGAAATACCAATTTCAACTCTTGGAACATCTTATATGCTCCGTGGCATTCAAAACATTTTTGAAGTCCCGGTTCTAAACCATAAAGCATGGTGCACTAAACTATCAAGTAGTCATCATACCGAGCTTTGCCAAACGTTCATAACGTTTGTATTTGCTCTTGCAATAGGTCCGTCACCTGGTGGTGCATCAAGGACATAATTCTTCTGTGCAGCAATGAGGATAATCCTCAGATCACGGATCCAAACCGCATCATTGCTACTAACATCTTTCAACTTAGTTTTCTCTAGGAACATATCAAAAATAAAACAGGGGAGCTAAACGCGAGCTTTTGATCTACAACATAGATTCACAAAATACTGTCAGGACTAAGTTCATGATAAATTGAAGTTCAATTAACCATATTACTTAAGAACTCCCACTTAGATAGACATCCCTCTAGTCATCTAAATGATCACGTGATCCAAATCAACTAAACCATGTCCGATCATCACGTGAGATGGAGTAGTTTTCAACGGTGAACATCACTATGTTGATCATATCTACTATATGATTCACGCTCGACCTTTCGTTCTCTAGTGTTCCGAGGCCATATCTGCATATGCTAGGCTCGTCAAGTTTAACCCGAGTATTTCTGTGTGTGCAAAACTGACTTGCACCCGTTGTAGGTTAATGTTGAGCTTATCACACCCGATCATCACATGGTGTCTCGGCACGACAAACTTTGGCAATGGTGCATACTCAGGGAGAACACTTATACCTTGAAATTTAGTGAGAGATCATCTTATAAAGCTACCGTCAATCAAAGCAGAATAAGATGCATAAAGGATAAACATCACATGCAATCTATATAAGTGATATGATATGGCCATCGTCATCTTGTGCCTTTGATCTCCATCTCCAAAGCACCATCATGATCACCATCGTCACCGGTGCGACACCTTGATCTCCATAGTAGCATCGTGGTCGTCTCACCAACTATTGTTTCTACGACCATCGCTACCGCTTAGTGATAAAGTAAAAACAATTACAGGGCGATTGCATTGCATACAATAAAGCGACAACCATATGGCTCCTGCCAGTTGCCGATAACTTTGTTACAAAACAGGATCATCTCATACAATAAAATTTAGCATCATGTCTTGACCATATTGAGGGAGTCCTGGATTAGGGGGTCCTCGGACAGCCGGACTATGTACTTGTGCTGGACTGTTGGACTATGAAGATGCAAGATTGAAGACTTTGTCCCGTGTCCGGGTGGGACTCTCCTTTGCGTGGAAAGCAAGCTTGGCAATTCGAATATGTAGATCTCCTTCTCTTTAACCGACTCTGTGTAACCCTAGCCCCCTCCGGTGTCTATATAAACCGGAGGTTTAGTCCGCAGGACAAGAATAATCATAATCATAGGCTAGCTTCTCGGGTTTAGCCTCTACGATCTCGTGGTAGATCAACTCTTGTAATACTCATATCATCAAGATCAATCAAGTAGGAATTAGGGTATTACCTCCATCGAGAGGGCCCGAACCTGGGTAGACATTGTGTCCCCCGCCTTTTGTTACCATTAGCCTTGGACGCACAGTTCGGGACCCCCTACCCGAGATCCGCCGGTTTTGACACCGACATTGGTGCTTTCATTGAGAGTTCCACTGTGTCGTCACGATAAGGCTTGATGGCTCCTTCAATCATCCACAACAAATGTGATCCAGGGTGAGGTTTCCCCCCCCCCCCGGACAGATCTTCGTATTCGGCGACTTCACACTGTGGGCCAACTCGCTTGGCCATCTGGAGCAGATCGATAGCTACGCCCCTGGCCATTAGGTCAGGTTTGGAAGCCTGAAATATACTGCCGACATCCGCGGAGACTTGATCTTCGACGGATTTGAGCCCATGGCAGGTGCGTTGCATAGTCACGGTGAGCATGACTTAGATCTGCCATCGGACGGTGTTCAGGAGAGCGCACCTGCAGCTGCCTTGGCCTTAGATCCTGAGCAGATCGCGTCATCCGAGGACGGGTGGATAGACCCCGCCACGGAGGCCGCACACTATTCGGCAATAGAGCCGAACACAGACTTCGCCTCCAATGAGGTCTGTGTCGTCGGAACCTCAGACTCTTCTCTGGCCATAGGCTCCGAACCGCTTACATCCGTGCCTATCGAATATGATTGGGCACCGATCATGGAGTTTACCTCCGCAGATATCTTTCAGCACTCACCCTTGGGCGACATGCTAAATTCACTGAAATCCCTCTCCCTGTTAGGAGACTCTTGGACGAACTATGTCCGGCTTGAGTGGGAAGCGCACTACGAAGAAATTCATTCCCCACCCACCACCCACTTAATAGCCACCGTCAACGACTCAGCCGACATGCTTGATTTCGACTCCGAAGACATCGACGGTATGGATGACGATGCAGGAAAAGAACAAGAACCACCGCCTAAAGGGCGCTGGAGAGCCACCTCATCATATGATATATACATGGTGGACACACCCAAAGAAAACAATGGAGAGGAACGGAAGGATGCAACGGAGGATAATCCTCTTGAGAAGCAACCAAAGCAACGATGTCAGCGCCGCTCTAAATCCCGCCATAGCAAAAACAGCGAAAAAAGCGCAAGAAAGAATAATACCCCGGTCGACTCCAAAGGCAACGACGACCCCAAGGACCCAGCGATGGAGCAGGATGAGCCAGGGGACGGCGAACATAGTCCGGGGCCATTGTCCGATCATAGCGATGGCGGAGATAAAACTCATAAACCTATCTCCGGAGAGGAGAACAGTCCGGACGACGATGCACTCATCATCCCGGAAAAGCACTTGGAACAAGAGAACCTCCATAGAAGGCTTATCGCCACCGCAAGGAGCTTGAAGAAGCAGAAGCAAAGGCTTAAGGCCGCGCAGGATATGCTCAACCGCAGATGGAACAAAGTGCTCGACACTGATGAAAAATACGGTGGCGATCGCCACACAAAGAGCTACCCAAAGTCAAGCTGCTGCCCAAATTGCGAACTATGTACTCTTGAGTGGATACGTAGTATACCGGCTTTTGAAGCGGGAACTTATGTCCGTCCTCCTCTCGTTCGACGTCATATACAAATCAAAGTGAGCCATTAAGTCGCAAGTACTGGCTGACTTCGTCGCCGAATGGACAGAAGCCAAACTCCCTAAAGAGTACAACGCGTACTCCAATTGGATCATGCACTTTGACGGCTCTAAGATGATGGCTGGTCTAGGAGCGGGCGTTGTCCTGACATCCCCCACCGGAGATACAGTCCAATATGTACTACAAATACTATACACAGACTCCAACAATGCAGCCGAATACGAGGCTCTGTTGCACGGTCTTCGGATGGCAGTCTCCATGGGCATTCAACACCTAGAGGTGCGGGGGGATTCGAACCTCACAATATCTCAAATAAATGGAGACTTTGACGCCAAGGACCCAAAAATGGTGGCTTACCGCAATGTCGTCCTCAAAATGTCAGCTCGGTTCGAGGGGCTCAAATTCCATCATGTGGTACGAGAAAACAATCAAGCGGCGGCTATCCTCGCCCGCATCAGCGCTAAACGCGACCCCGTCCCGCCTAATATCTTCTTGGAAAGTCTTTTCAAGCCGTCCGTGGTGTAGCAAGGGGAGACCGACAATACTAGTCTAGATATGACCACAACCCCAGATCCCGAACACACTGACATAATCGGAGGCTCCGCCACGAAAAAACACCTTCAGCCCACATGATCACGGGCTGTCATCGCCCCGTGGATAGAACCATTCTTAGCCTACCTAAATAGGCAAGAACTCCCCGAGGACCAAAACGAGGCACGTTGCATTGTGCGGTACTCTAAAGCCTACAAGGTCCACGAGGGAGAGCTTTACAAGAAAAGCACGACCGGAGTGCTCCAAAGGTGCATCTCCGAACAGGAAGGGCGGCAGCTCTTGGCCGAAATTCATGCTGGACTCGGCGGCCACCACGCCGCAGCACGGGCCCTTGTAAGCAAGGCCTTCCGTACAAGTTTCTACTGGCCGGCAGCCCGAGCAGACGCACAGGACCTTGTCCAACATTATGTCGGTTGCCAGCTTTTTGCATATCAAAGCCATATGCCACCTACCGCTCTCCAAACAATCCCCATAACTTGGCCCTTTGCGGTCTGGGGGCTCGATACAGTTGGACCCCTTAAAGGAGGAAGCCATAAGAAAAAATACTTGTTGGTCATGGTGGATAAATTCACCAAATGGATAGAAGCCAAACCAGTTAAAATGGCCGAATCCGGACCAGTGATAGACTTCATATCAGGGGTCGTACACCGTTACGGTGTCCCCCACAGCATCATCACCAATAATGGCTCCAACTTCACAAACAACGAGGTGAAAACTTGGTGCGGCAACATGGGCATTAAGCTCGATTATGCCTCCGTCTATCACCCCCAAACAAACGGTCAAGTCGAATGAGCAAATGGTCTTATTATGAGAAGCATCAAGCCCAGACTAGTGCGATCCTTGCAGGAATCAGATATGCACTGGGTCGAGGAGCTCGACTTCGTACTATGGGGGCTGCGGACCACGTCGAATCGCACTACCGGATACACACCATTTTTTATGGTGTACGGAGCAGAGGCGGTATTTCCCGGCGATATCATTCATGACTCACCTCGAGTGCGCATGTATGAAGAGAGAGCAGCCGAGCTTGATCAGCTGGACAGTTTAGATGCCCTGGAGGAGGAGCGCGACATCGCAAAAGCCCGTTCCGCATTTTATCAGCAACATGCTCGATGGTATCAAATCAGAGAAGTACGGGCCAAAACTTATAACGTTGGCGAACTCGTTCTACGCCTGCCGGAGAAGAAAAAGGACAAGCTCAAGCCCAAGTGGGAGGGTCCCTTCATCATTGATAAAGTTCTCACCGGAGGAGCGTACCGTCTGTGCGATGCATCTGATAATCGACTCGAGCCAAACCCATGGATCGCAGCCAGACTCCGAAGATTCTACGCCTAGTGCCGAACTCCGTGTTCGTCTCCTTACCTCCGCCTTTCTTTTTTAAGTTATATCCTCTTTCTCTTTTCTTTCTTTCCTTCTTTTTTATGGCATGAAAGTGCAACTATCCCTAGGTGGTTTTGGTAATTCATAACAACATATAGCTCATTGAGCTAATGATATTCCAAGACCATTATTTTAGGAAAGCTCAATGAATGGCATGGCATGGATGATGAAAGTGGATCCCTCAAAATACTAAGGACAAAGGATTGGCTCAAGCTCAAAAGCTCAAGACTCTTCATTTTACATTTTAGTGATCCAAGATCACATTGAGTCTATAGGAAAAGCCAATACTATCAAGAAGGGATGAGGTGTTGCTTAATGAGCCTCTTGCTCCATATGCTTAGTGATATGCTCCAAAACCCTCAGCTACTTTCCCACATCCACAAATGACCTAAACCTAAAGCCAAAATCGGTTACACCGATTCTTTCTATCCGGCGCCACCGATTCCAAAGTCATAGCCACTGCCACAAACCCTAAGCAAATCGGTCTTACCGATAGGGATCTCGGTCTCACCGAGATGGGGTTGCAATCTCTCTGTTTCCCTTCGTAACGTTTCGGTCTAACCGAAGTGAGCGATCGGTCCCACCGAGATTGCAATGTAAACTCTCTGTTTCCTTTTTGTAACATTTCGGTCTCACCGAAAAGAGCAAATCGGTCCCACCGAGTTTACCTGACCAACTCTCTGGAAAGCTTATTACCAAATCGGTCTCACCGAGTTTGTGTAATCGGTCTCACCGAGATTACGTTATGCCCTAACCCTAACCGAATCGGCCTCACCGAGATGCATGTCAGTCCCACCGAAAATCACTAACGGTCACTAGGTTTACTAAATCGGTCCGACCGAGTTTAACGATTCGGTCCCACCGAGTTTGGTAAATTGTGTGTAACGGTTAGATTTTGTGTGGAGGCTATATATACCCCTCCACCTCCTCTTCATTCGTGGAGAGAGCCATCAGACTAAACCTACACTTCCAACTTACCATTTCTGAGAGAGAACCACCTACTCATGTGTTGAGGCCAAGATATTCCATTCCTACCATATGAATCTTGATCTCTAGCCTTCCCCAAGTTGCTTTCCACTCAAACCCTCTTTCCACCAGATCCAAATCCTATGAGAGAGAGTTGAGTGTTGGGGAGACTATCATTTGAAGCACAAGAGCAAGGAGTTCATCATCAACGCACCATTTGTTACTTCTTGGAGAGTGGTGTCTCCTAGATTGGCTAGGTGTCACTTGGGAGCCTCCGACAAGATTGTGGAGTTGAACCAAGGAGTTTGTAAGGGCAAGGAGATCGCCTACTTCGTGAAGATCTACCGCTAGTGAGGCAAGTCCTTCGTGGGCGACGGCCATGGTGGGATAGACAAGGTTGCTACTTCGTGGACCCTTCGTGGGTGGAGCCCTCCGTGGACTCGCGCAGCCGTTACCCTTCGTGGGTTGAAGTCTCCATCAACGTGGATGTACGATAGCACCACCTATCGGAACCACGCCAAAAACATCCGTGTCTCCAATTGCGTTTGAATCCTCCAAACCCTTCCCTTTACTTTCTTGCAAGTTGCATGCTTTAATTTCCGCTGCCTATATACTCTTTGCATGCTTGCTTGAATTGTGTGATGATTGCTTGACTTGTCCTAAAATAGCTAAAATCTGCCAAACTCTAAAATTGGGAAAAGGTTAAGTTTTTATTGGTCAAGTAGTCTAATCACCCCCCCCTCTAGACATACTTCAAGGTCCTACAAGTGGTATCAGAGCTTTGGTCTCCATTTGCTTTGATTTCCATAGCTTTTGGTGGTCATAGCCTTGGTTTCACAACCTAGGAGAGTATGGCGTCTAGCGAGGGAAATTATCACCGTAGAGGTCCTTACTTTGATGGTACTAATTTTGCTAGTTGGAAGCATAAGATGAAAATGCATATTCTCGGACATAACCCCGCCGTTTGGGCAATTATTTGTATTGGCTTGCAAGGTGAATTCTTTGATGGGAGAGAACCGAACCGTGAAGCGAATGCGGAAGAATTGAAGATGCTGCAATACAACGCTCAAGCTTGTGATATCATCTTCAACGGATTGTGCCCCGAAGAATTCAATAAAATCAGCCGTCTTGAGAATGCAAAGGAAATTTGGGATACTTTGATTGATATGCACGAAGGTACCGAATCCGTCAAGGAATCCAAGTTGGATGTGCTCCAAAGTCAGCTTGACAAGTTCAAAATGAAGGATGGTGAAGGTGTCGCTGAAATGTACTCTAGGCTTGCACTTATCACAAATGAGATTGCCGGCTTAGGGAGTGAAGAGATGACCGACAGATTCATCATCAAGAAGATCCTAAGAGCATTGGATGGAAAGTATGATACCGTGTGCACATTGATCCAAATGATGCCAAACTACAAAAATCTCAAGCCAACGGAAGTCATTGGAAGAATTGTTGCTCATGAGATGTCACTCAAGGATAAGGAGGAACTTCACAACAAGTCAAGTGGTGCTTACAAAGCCTCAAGTGAAGCCCCCACATCATCAAGTGAGAAACAAACCTTCAATGAAGAATTGAGCTTAATGGTGAAGAACTTCAACAAATTCTACAAGAGTAGAAGCAAAGAAAGAAGCTCCAAGTCAAGGTCTTATCATGACAAGAGATCTTCTAGTCGAGAGCGCAATTGCTACAATTGTGGGAAGCCTGGACACTACTCCAATGAGTGTACGGCACCCTACAAAAGAAGAGAAGATTCTCCAAAAAGAAGAAGCAAAAGAGAAGAATCACCACCAAGAGAGAGGAGGAGTAGAGATGATCGTTATGAACGAAGACCCTCACGGAGAAGCAAGGATTCGGAAAGGAAGGACAAGTCATCAAGGAGCTACACAAAACGAAGACATCAAGCTCATGTTGGTGAATGGGTTTCCGGCTCCGACTCCGACAATCACTCCGAGAGAAGCTATCACTCCGACTCCGAACATACTCAAGATGAAGGTGTTGCCGGTCTAGCACTTGTGTCAACCAACTCCTACGACATATTTGATTCACCAAATGAAGGAATTGGAAGATGCTTCATGGCCAAAGGTCCAAAGGTAACACATCCCGAGTATGTTGATTTTAATAGTGATGAAGATGACTTGCTTGTGGATGATGATTTACTTGTTGACAACTCTAGTGATGAATACTATGATGAAACGTCAATTAATCATGCTAATCAAACGAATGACAATGATAAGGAGAAAATTGAGCTTCTAACTAAAGAACTAAACACTCTTAAGTTGGCTCATGAAACTATCTTCGAAGATCATCGAGAACTTTTAAGGGCTCATGAGAAGTTACGCTTTGAAAAGCTCAATCTTGAGCAAGAGCATGAGTTCTTAAAGGCAATCAATGATGATCTCCGCAAGAAAAGTTCTTCTTACATTGCCAAGCGTTTACTCTTATCTACTTACATGCCTCAAGTCAAGTCTAGTAACAAGTACAAGAAAGATACTTCCTCTAGTAGTAACAATAATAATGTTAAATCCAATGTTGTTGCTTCTAGTAGTTCTCTTGATTCCACTAATGATTCTCTTAGCCAAGTTACACTTGAGCAAGAAAATAGTTTATTGAAGGAATTATAGAGAAAGGTGTTTACAAGAGCCTTGCCGGGAGTAAGCAATTCGAGGAAATTGTACGCAAGCAAGGAAGGCACCGGAAGAATCAAGGTGTTGGTTTTGAACGAAAGTTCAACGCCAATGGAGTTGAGTGGGAAGAAGATCAATACCCCAAGACAAAGTTTGTTCCTCAACAAGAGAAGTATGATCCTACTTCCTTCAAGGGGACACAAGCTCAAGATGATCTTCCACCACAAGACCACAAGAACAAAGGCAAGGACAAGCTTCAAGAAGAGATTGATGCATTTGAAGAAGCACCTAAAGCCTCGTTCAGTTGGGTCCCCAAGACTACGTCAAGTTCTACTTCATCAAGTACAACTACAACTCCAAGGATTCCCATCAAGATGATGTGGATCCCGAAGAAGAAGAACTAGAGAGTTCTTGAGGGTGACTCCGCCAACATTCTTCACTCATATCATTTTGGCAAGAACAAGTGCAATCAACTTTCACATCTTGCACTAGTTCAAGGAGTCACAAACCCTCATGTTGGTAAGGCAAGGGACAAGGTAACCTAATGTTTTCATGGACATCATCTTGTGTGTGCATCACTCTATGTCTATGGATATTCTTGTTTGTTCCTTGTGGGACTAACCCATGTAGGCAAGTTGAAAGTGCAACTCACTCCAAAGGATTGCTCCAAATGATCTACATCAACATTGAGCATCTACATCTTCAACACCTACATGAAGTCATCATCGACAAAACCCAAGGTTAGTTCATCCCTCTAAGGGGGGATCTCACATCTAGGGGGAGCTTAACTCTAAGAATTGAGTCAAAGCAACTCTAATGGTGTGAACACATTAATGCATTATGTAAAAGTGGTAACCCCACTTGAGCTTAAACGATGAGTATGACCTATGATCAAATGTTCTCATTTGACTCCTAAGTCAATATACTCATATATAGATGACCTAGTCATCGCCAATTGTTTGATCGATGCTAGAATTGGTTGTGCATGCTTTGCCACATATTTCAATTGCCATCTTATTGTGTGAGCATGTTGGTGCATATTTTACTCATTCAAGGACATCCACTTGTTGTTTTGTTTGTTTGGATTCTTTTCTTTGTGCCAAGTGGATGGACAAGAATGCCTAAGAACCTTCTTTAGATATCTATGCTTTTCTCGTCTCAAATTCTATTCATGCTACATCACAAAATTTGATCAAGTCAGATTCGAACCACTCTGTGTGAGGAGCACTCGGAGTCCCCGATTCATCATAGACTTAAACTTCCAAAACCTCTTAGTGATTCTCGGTCTGACCGATCCTTCCATTTCGGTCCTACCGAGATCATCAAGTTGATCTGAGTTTTCAATCTCGGTGCAACCGATTTGAACTTTTCGGTCTCACCGATTTGCTGTAACTGAACACAGTTATGCATCTCGGTGCCACCGAGTTGTTCCACTCGGTCACACCGACAGGGTCGAGCTATATATATAGCCACAGGCAAAATTTTGGAAATTTCTCCGAAACCCTTCGCCCGCGCAACAGCTCGCTCTGCCATCGTGGTCTCCGGATCGTCTCCTCGTCGCCAGCAGCCTCCTGTCGCTGGTCTCCGCTGCCGTCAACGGATTTTGTCCCCACTGTTGCCGCCGTAGAAAGTCCACCGCCAAGTTAGGGTATGGACTTAATGTTTGTGCTATCCACGTCTGATTCCTAGCACATTTTTTCATATTGATTCTTTCCACGATTGAAACTCTTCTATCCAGCCAAAGTAGTTCGTAGATTAGGTGTGATTCAAATTTTTAGGGTTAGGTTTCCGCCGAAACCATCTCGGACCCACCGAGTTGAAAAACTCGGTGTCACCGATTTGGCTTATGCCATTGCACTAGTGACTCTCGGTCTGACCGAGAATTACTAATCGGTGCAACCGATTTGAGGATTCTGTGAAACCCTAGCAGTCTCGGTACCACCAAACTGAAACTCGGTCCAACCGAGATCATCAGTTTAGGTTCCAAAACTGCTTTGGTATCACCGACTTTGAAAATCGATGGATCCGAAATGCTTTCTGTGGAAAACTAAGACTGAACTTTTGAGTCATTCTTTTGCAAAAACCTCTGCATTTTGTGATGCTCATCTTTTCTATCTCATCTATAGCTCTTCACAGGGTCAGCAGTCAGCTTTTGCAGTATGTCTGATCAAAGTGACAGCCAGAATAGGTCAGAAGAGCGGATGGACTTGAGTGAGGGCACTAGTCCCTCAACTTCAGATGAAGGGAGCAAAAGTACTCCTAGAAATTTGCCTAAGGTTGCAACTAGGCAAAGGAGGAAGAGAACTTCAGATTCAGAGGATGAAGATTACAAAGCTGAGGAAGATGAGGCTACTTCCAAGAAAGTGGTGCTCAAGAAGGAATATGGCTCAGCAAAAGATATAAAGCCAGGCATGAAGATTAAAAGGCCTGCAAGAAGGCAACCTATGCCCAAGGCCAGAGCATCAACTCAATTGCCTGAAACTCCTGATCCCAGAGAGCCAGCTGATGAAAGCAAGAAGAGGAAGGAAAGGGTCAAGAAGACCATGGCCAAAATTGTTGGTCAACCTTCCATGATGGAAGAGGAAGAGCTTGCTGCACCAGCTCCAAAGGCACCAAAGCTTATGGGTGATGCTATTAAATCTGGGGTTGCAACATCTAAGCCCAAGGAAGCACCCAAAGCTGCCCCCAAGGCCAAGTCTGCACCAAAGAGGAATATCAGGAGTATTCCAGCTGCTGAGAAGAACAAGGCCCCAGTGCCTGAGGTTGCTGAGGAGGAAGAAGAAGAAGGAGAAGGCAAAGAGGGAGAAGGCTGCCAAGATGCCAACTCAAGAGGAGGCATCTGAATATTTCTTGAAAACCAAACAGGAGCGGCTTGGTTACTTGATAGCATCATCTCTGAGGATTGAGAAGGGGTTGGCCACCCTAACTCAAAACCAGGAGAGCCTGGAAAGAATCATGGAACAAAAATTCTATGATCTAGATGTCAAGGTAACTGAGATTCAGTTAGTTGTGGAGCAGCTGCAAGATGACATGCAGGAGAGGAAGGGCAAGACTACCACCAATGTGTTTGCCAGAGTGCCCAGAGCCCAGAGGTCAGTTGCAGTGCCAGTGACGGACACTAGAGCAACATCTTCAGCACCAGCTACTGCCCCTTCAGCTCCAGTGCAACCAGCTTCGGCATCAACTCCAGCACCCTCTACATCAACTGAAGCCTTCATCCAAGGAGCCATCTCTACACCAACACCACCAGAAGATCAAGCCTGAGAGTCGATCTAGCACTATGCATTTTCTATGAACTTTTTGGTAACTTGTTGCCAAAGGGGGAGAAAAATGTATAGATCATAGGCTTCGAGAGAGAGAGAGTGTTGCTTTTGTTCTCTCTTGCTTTATTTGGTGGTTTTTCAATCTTTGTTTGCTTTTGGTTGAGATACTATGCTTGTGAGACATTGATGATCATGTGTTTGATCATAAGCTACACTTATGCATGCTTGATATTATCCTATCTATCTTATGTGATCACTCACTATGCTTGGTGATGAGTGCATGTATTCATTGTTTATTATTTTGAGCGCTCCACCAAGATGTATGTGACAAGGAAGAGTAACCCATGAGCCTAATTCATTGTGCATTTGCAGTCCAAAGCAAATCTAAAACTATGCACAAATTTAGGGGGAGCTCTTGCGTATCACATACTTCTCAAAGCGACGATGTTATTTAAATTTTATTATCATTTGTCGAAGCTTTGATCTATATGTTGTCATCAATTACCAAAAAGGGGGAGATTGAAAGTGCAACTATCCCTTGGTGGTTTTGGTAATTCATAACAACATATAGCTCATTGAGCTAATGCTATTCCAAGACTATTATTTCAGGAAAGCTCAATGAATGGCATGGCATGGATGATGAAAGTGGATCCCTCAAAATACTAAGGACAAAGGATTGGCTCAAGCTCAAAAGCTCAAGACTCTTCATTTTACATTTTAGTGATCCAAGATCACATTGAATCTATAGGAAAAGCCAATACTATCAAGAAGGGATGAGGTGTTGCTTAATGAGCCTCTTGCTTCATGTGCTTAGTGATATGCTCCAAAACCCTCAACTACTTTCCCACATCCACAAATGACCAAACCTAAAGCCAAAATTGGTCACACCGATTCTTTCTATCCGGCGCCACCGATTCCAAAAGTCATAGCCACTGCCACAAACCCTAAGCAAATCGGTCTTACCGATAGGGATCTCGGTCTCACCGAGATGGGGTTGCAATCTCTCTGTTTCCCTTCGTAACATTTCGGTCTAACCGAAGTGAGCGATCGGTCCCACCGAGATTGCAATGTAAACTCTCTGTTTCCTTTTTGTAACATTTCGGTCTCACCGAAAAGAGCAAATCGGTCCCACCGAGTTTACCTGACCAACTCTCTGGAAAGCTTATTACCAAATCGGTCTCACCGAGTTTGTGTAATCGGTCTCACCGAGATTACGTTATGCCCTAACCCTAACCGAATCGGCCTCACCGAGATGCATGTCAGTCCCACCGAAAATCACTAATGGTCACTAGGTTTACTAAATCGGTCCGACCGAGTTTAACGATTCGGTCCCACCGAGTTTGGTAAATTGTGTGTAACGGTTAGATTTTGTGTGGAGGCTATATATACCCCTCCACCTCCTCTTCATTCGTGGAGAGAGCCATCAGACTAAACCTACACTTCCAACTTACCATTTCTGAGATGAGAACCACCTACTCATGTGTTGAGGCCAAGATATTTCATTCCTACCATATGAATCTTGATCTCTAGCCTTCCCCAAGTTGCTTTCCACTCAAACCCTCTTTCCACCAGATCCAAATCCTATGAGAGAGAGTTGAGTGTTGGGGAGACTATCATTTGAAGCACAAGAGCAAGGAGTTCATCATCAACGCACCATTTGTTACTTCTTGGAGAGTGGTGTCTCCTAGATTGGCTAGGTGTCACTTGGGAGCCTCCGACAAGATTGTGGAGTTGAACCAAGGAGTTTGTAAGGGCAAGGAGATCGCCTACTTCGTGAAGATCTACCGCTAGTGAGGCAAGTCTCCATCAACGTGGATGTACGATAGCACCACCTATCGAAACCACGCCAAAAACATCCGTGTCTCCAATTGCGTTTGAATCCTCCAAACCCTTCCCTTTACTTTCTTGCAAGTTGCATGCTTTAATTTCCGCTGCCTATACACTCTTTGATGCTTGCTTGAACTGTGTGATGATTGCTTGACTTGTCCTAAAATAGCTAAAATCTGCCAAACTCTAAAATTGGGGAAAGGTTAAGTTTTTTATTGGTCAAGTAGTCTAATCACCCCCCCTCTAGACATACTTCAAGGTCCTACATGGCCTTAAAGGCTTCAAGTGTGTCTTGACTACACAATCTTGACGCGCTACGCGTGCTCATTATACCTGGGGGCTTCTTATACAGAAGCTTAATATAATTATCTCCCGGGCTTTATGCCGACTAAATAAGTGTCACTTTTCCATATGTACCTTTTTTCGCCATTATATGCATCGATATGACTTAAGTTTTGGCCAAGCTGGGTTGCCTGGCTCCTGTGTTTATGCCCTACGTTCCCGTTAGTTCGGCTAGGGCATAAGGGAGCACCTCCGCGATTGTTACTGCTGGGTCAGCCGGACGTGTACCTCAGACTGGATGAAGCCGAAAGCTAGCATTCTTAAGGGAATATTCAGTCGGTGAACAAAAGATGTTTCTTACCTATTCACAATATAAACCCCCATATGTTTCATATCCCGCCTCTCTGTTCGCAGTTCGGACATGCCATTAATGCATGCATACCCAGGGAAAGGAACCCTTAACGGAACTATTCTCCCTGGAAGATGTTTCTTACTATCCATGTAATATAACATAACTAGTTGGGTACTTGTCTGTTCAAGCACTTATGACCCCTACGCCTAGTTTCCACACGTAGCCCGGTTTACATAACTGAGCGGGTATTCGGATACACTCCGGACTGTCGGGTCCAGAGGTTGAAGCGAAAAGGTCCACCATGACAAATGATTTACAATCCGGCTAGGGACAAAATATGTCATTTGAAGTACACAGTCACTTAGACTGACTAAATTCTTCTTCCATACCATCCAATAGGTTGTCTAGCCTACAATCCTATTGGGAATACTTTGCGGCTAATCCTACCTGGTCATATACCAGAATCACGGGGATCTCTTTCCCATCTGACCCTATAGGTCCGACCTCCGCCATGTGATTCGGGTCAACCTTGGTGTACCGCGTTTTCACCATGGCCCAGGCTTCCCGCGCACCTTGTCGGCAGGCCGATATCTTCCATAATCGGAAGCACCGCCGTGCTCCCTTGAGCATCTCTACAAGCTCCCCCATGCCTCCTGGCAGGGAGGCGAATGGCCACAAGGCCTGGGAAATACCCTGCATCACCTGCCGAATTTGTTCGTGCAGTTGTGAGAGCTCTTGCACAAGATCGCTTGCGGATCCAGGCATCTCCTCTTCGGGGCGACCTGTCAGCATACCTACAAACATAACTCTGTTAGTCCATTTCTTCGCCAAACTATATAAAGGTTAGTTCGAGCACTTACTAAAAATGCCGCGTCGAAGCCTCTTGTTCTCCTTCACGGAGTCAGCAAGCTGGGCCCGAACATCTTCCAGTTCAATGCCCAGCCGAGTATTGGCATCCTGGAGATCGTTTTTCTCCTGCCTAACTCATGTAAGCACACGCTCGCCAGCCTCTAGCTGTCATTTAGCTTGCTTTTCATCCTCTTGTACGATCTCCGGATTCCCTCTGGGATTGTCTGCAGAATATATTGTTAGATTCACAAGCATGCTGAATACTAACTGGTATACGTAATTACATTCCTTTTGAGACAAGTATTACCATATGAGGCCTTCTTAGATTCCTCCATGCCGGCAACTGTGGCCCTTAGCTGGGATTTGCACTCCTCCAGCTCTTGGGACAGATGGGTGTTCTTCTCTGTAAGAACCTATGCATAGAATGATCCTCAAATCAGTTGTGCCAACCGTTTCAAGTCTTAGGGGCTATTGATATACATAATTATCAGATTTTCTTACCCGTATATCCTTTAAATACTGGTCTGTGGCTCTAGCAAGACCACCTTGAGCAGCTCAGATGTACGCATCTCCTGAGTTGAAGGCATTGAACGCCTCTTCAGAGAAATTAGGGTCGCGGAGTACGGCCCGTCGACGCCTGTGATTCATGGCGCTCTCCACTTTGGAATTTGTAGCGGATATTCTATCCGCATCCTCTATAGGAGGACCGTCCGACGTTGTCCCCGCGTTAGCCTCCGCCCCTGAGTCCGGCTCTGGAGTCCGGCTGGTGGAGGCATGGCCGGCAGGCTCTCCAGACACAGTCCGGCGAGCGCTTTTTCTGCCAGGGGACCATGGACATTGTTATATTTTAAAGACGATAATCACGGAGCAGGTTTTTAATCATACCTCTGCGACGGCGTCTCGGTCCTGACCGCCTTCCTTTTAAGCCTACCCGGCTTCAGTGCCCCTTGTTGGCGAGTCACCCCGGGTTCGGCACGGCGCCCCGATGGCCTTCCCTGTAAAACGCAATACATGTGCGGTGGGTAAGGCGCAAAGAAGGGATCCTTCTCGGAAGTTAGGACTCCGGTTTTACTTACATGTGATGCAGGGAGTAGGCCAGGATAATCAGCTATGATAGCCACCAAGGCACCGTCACAACTCAACTGGTAAAATGACATGTTGACGAGCTCCACCAATATGTCCGGGTCTTCTTCAAGTCCGGGGTCGAGGGCCCGGTTGGGGTCCTCTAGCTGTGGAGACGGGCTGTGGACCTCCCTCACAGCTTTCCGTGGTTCCTGCTATGGATTAGCAAGGTAAATATTTGTGATGATAGAATACGGGAATGAACAGAGTTGAGTAAAGGATAGCAGCTCACCTAGTTAGGGGGTTGTACATGGAAAATCCATCCCGTGGCTTAATGCGGGTGAACTCCTCTTCTTCTACTTTATACAAATCGGACAATATTTTCGCCAGAGCGGTGGTGGAGTCCAGACCTTTTCGACCGTAGCGGGTGGCGTCGTCTTCTCCATTGAAGTGCCACATGGGATTCCCCCGGTACTGGAGTGGCTATACCCCCCACATTATGCATATTGACATAACCTCGATTATTGTCAATCCAGATTTGGCCAGTGTTTTTATCCTGCCCATCAGATAGAGGACCTCTCTGTTATCTTCATCCTGGGGGCTCCGGGGACGCCAGTTGCGGCGTTTCTTTAGTGGGGTGTTGGTAAACTCAGGAAGACCCATCCAGATAGGGTCCAGAAGGAGGACGTCATCTATATAAAACCACTCCGAAGGCCAGTCTTTGGATGTCTTCTTCGGAGTGCCGGACAGGTATTCGGTCCCGGCGATGCGCCATATTTTGGCTCCGCCCACTTGATATATTGATCCCTCCTAATTGCAAGGGACAAGGTAGAACAGCCTCCTCCATAGCTCGAAATGAGCTTCGCAGCCCAGAAATAGCTCGCAAAGGGCGACATAACCTGCGATGTGCAGTATGGAAGCAGGAGTGAAGTTATGCAGCTGTAGGCCGTAGTACCCCAGGAGCCCGCGGAGGAACGGATGGATTGGAAATCCGAGGCCCCTCAGCAAGTAAGGGACAAGGCATACTCGCTCCCCCTGGATGGGTTGGAGAAACTCTCTGCTTGCTCCCCGCCATCGTAAGTGGATAGTCCGGCTCGGACGGGGACAAGATATGCAGGTGGGAGAAACCTCTGGGTCTGCAACTCCACCAATTGGCCATGGGATAAGGAACACTTCTCCTAATCACCTGGCTTACCGCTACGAGAGCGAGAGGAGGAGCTGCAGCGGCTGGCCATGATGGGATGGCTTTTTTCGGGCGCGCTCTGATGAATCCTCGCTTGGGGAAGATGGTGTGATTTGGATCTGAGGATCCCCATCTCTTTAATAGAAGATTCACTCACATGGTCGTAAATGTAAGAATACCCCGACTTCTCGCATTCGCTCGACACGTGGAGACTGCCATTATTAAGGTACAGAAGCCGAGGAGTGCAACATTAATGGGAAGCCAGACACTGTTCATTACAACAGGTACTTAGGGACTTGGAGAAGAACCCGCCTTGCAATGCCGAAGACAATCTGCACGACAGACTCATCGTCATTGAAGCCTGGTTCATGGGCTACTGAGGGAGTCCTGGATTAGGGGGTCCTCGAACAGCCGGACTATGTACTTGTGCCGGACTGTTGGACTATGAAGATACAAGATTGAAGACTTTGTCCCATGTACGTGTGGGACTCTTCTTTGCATGGAAGGCAAGTTTGGCAATTCGGATATGTAGATCTACTTCTCTATAACCGACTCTGTGTAACCCTAGCCCCCTCCGATGTCTATATAAACCGGAGGGTTTAGTCCGCAGGACAAGAACAATCATAATCATAGGCTAGCTTCTAGGGTTTAGCCTCTACGATCTTTTGGTAGATCAACTCTTGTAATACTCATATCATCAAGATCAATCAAGCAGGAAGTAGGGTATTACCTCCATCGAGAGGGCCCGAACCTGGGTAAACATTGTGTCCCCCGCCTCCTGTTACCATTAGCCTTAGACGCATAGTTTGGGACCCCCTACCCGAGATCCGCCGGTTTTGACACCGACACATATCACATCACAACATGCCATGCAAAAACAAGTTAAACATCCTCTACTTTTTTGTTGCAAGTGTTACGTGGCTGCTACGGGCTTAGCAAGAACCGTTCTTACCTACGCATCAAAACCACAACGATATTTCGTCAAGTTAGTGTTGTTTTAACCTTCAACAAGGACCGGGCATAGTCACACTCGGTTCAACTGAAGTTGGAGAAACTGACACCCGCCAGCCACTTGTGTGCAAAGCACGTCGGTAGAACCAGTCTCGCGTAAGCGTACGCATAATGTCGGTCCAGGCCGCTTCATCCAACAATACGGCCGGACCAAAGTATGACATGCTGGTAAGTAGTATGACTAGTATAGCCCACAACTCACTTGTGTTCTACTCGTGCATATAACATCTATGCATAAACCTGGCTCGGATGCCACTGTTGGGGAACGTAGTAATTTCAAAAAAAATCCTACGCACATGCAAGATCATGGTGATGCATAGCAACGAGAGGGGAGAGTGTCGTCTGTCGTGGTTCTAAGTCTGACAGTAGTGTAGGGGGGTACTAATGGAGAGGAAAGATCCTAGCTATGGAGTAGTTGTATACGCAAGAGTTTTACGAGTTCAGGCCCTTCTCGGAGGAAGTAATAGCCCTACGTCTTGGAGCCTGGAGGCGGTCGACTGGATTATATGCGTATGAGTTACAGGGGTGCGAACCCTTTACACTAAGGAGGGGGGTGGCTTATATAGAGTTCTCCAGACCCCTCCAGCCCTCAGTTATGTAGGGTTTAAAGTACATTAAGACAGAGGGTTACTGGTAACGCCCACATAAAGTGCTATGAAGACCATAGGCTACTTAATGACAGACCATTACGTGCAGAGTGACTCTAGGTTTCCTGTTGGTCGAGTGCTTGGCTTCGTGGTCGAGTATCTTCGAGTCCGTCGAGTGGAACCTTTGCAGGTCGACTGAAAGGTGATTTCTTCTATAGATGGCCTTGGGTAGGGTGTCTTGGATAGGTCCATGACCCTACACTAGGTACATGGCTTCATCATTAGCCCCCGAATGGATCGAGGTTTGACTGGAAAAAGAATTGAGAACTCCTCTGATTCATCTTTCATGCTATGAATATGTCCTATTCTGGATCAACGAACTTAGGTGACCGCTCCAACTTCCTTTTCAGTTGCCTTGATCCATTCTTTGTATTTGTCGAGTGAACTTTCTGTACTTGGAGAACTCCAAACGAAAAAAGCGGAGGAGATCTTCCGTCTGACAAGTTGTTGCAGATTTAGCGGGATCCGCATTTTTGGGAAGCGCGCGGGGCGGAGGAGGCCGCAGCAATCGGACGGGATAAGGCAGGGACGCCTCAATTTCCGCGCCACCTTTTTTGCCACGTATCGCGCGCGCGCCTGTTGCGGGATTTTACAGGATCGCCCGGGCCTACAGGTCAGTCACTCGGAAGCGACCTCATATAATGCGCCGGACGGGGGTTTTTAAACAGTGCATCCTCATTTCCTTCCCTCTTCTCCAGATTCAACCGCCATGCTCGCTTCCGCCCTAGCGCCGCTGCTTCGTGCATGCTTCGCCGGCAACGATGGTGAAGGAGAAGATGGCGGCTTTGGAGCGGGCGAAGAAGGCGGCGATGAAGGCGAAGGGAAGGGCGACCAGTCGGGGCGGATCTTCGTCAAGGACCGGCCTATCGCAGTGCTGGATCCAGGGCGACTGGATCCGCTCGACGATCCGTCAGAAAGACCTTGACGACCTGGCCAATGAAGGACTGATCCCCCATGGATCAGCGAGGCTCCCGGGGAACGAGTGGGAGCCGAAGCCTTAGGAGGGTGAGTGTGTCCTCTTGGCCACCCACGTTGACCGCGGATTTTCTTTGCCTCCCCATCCTTACTTTCGGGGATTTCTGAACTTCTTTGGGGCCCAACTCCACCATTTCACGCCCAACTCTATCGTGTATCTTGCTGCTTTCGTGTCGTTGTGCGAGAACTTCTTGGGTTATAGCCTCATTGGGGTCTTTTCAAGCACATTTTGACCTGTCGCTCACAGACGGTGAAAAAGGCCAATCCAAGTGATGAGAGAACCCAAGGGATTCAAATGTGCAGGGGCCTTGGAGTTCAGATGAGGGGAAAGAGCGCCTTTCCAGCCATGGTCCTTCCCGACTCGGTTCGTGGATGGCAGTCGACCTGGTTTTACTGCAAAGACCAGCCGACGCCAGGGCAGTCGACTGGACTCCCTCCTTTTTCTATGGACCGAGTGGGGAAGCCTTCTTCTTTGAAGGTGATCCCGGAAGATAAGGCGCAGGTTAAAGTGTTGGTCGAGCGTGTAGTTCAGCTTATCAGTGACGGGGTGACCGGCATGGATCTCTTGGAGGTCTTCCTCCGACGATGCATCCAACCTCTTCAATATCGAGACCATCCGATGTGGATGTATACTGGCACTGAAGACACCACTCGGGTCCACCCGGAGGAGGTCGAGGATGCCACGCTGGAGAGGTGGATGACTGCCATCACAGGGAATAAAGACAACCCCCGAGGAGCCAGGAGGATTCCTCCACTCGACCAATCATACGAGCCACACAAGGTCCAATTCGGTTTCTCTGACTGTGATCATGCTTTCTTCACTCTGTTTTGTTAGAGTTCAGTCGACTGATTTTTGCTTTGTTCATTGCCTTCCAGGTCACTACTGAGATGTACTCGATGCCCAACGGGGCGCAAGAACAGGTCGAAGAGGAGGAGGCGAGCGGAGGCGAAAGCCAGGAGGAGTGGCACTCTGACGATGAGGGGGACAAAGATGACGACGACTCCGGTGGAGAGGAGGAGGAACAGGAGGAGGAAGAGGAGGAGGAAGTCGACCCTTCTCGCACGAAAAGGCGATCCAAGCTCGCCCACGACCCCTCGGTCGAGCGTGGCAAAGCAACCGTGCCTGTGGGACAGTCGACGAAGCGCCCTCGGACGTCCTCCCCTGCTCCGACTGAAAAAGCTCTGAAGCATCCCCGAGCGGCGTCGTTGAAGCCGTCAAAGGCCTTGCCCAAGATGAAAATGGCCATTCCCACGATTTCCGGGTAACAGCAGAACTCGTGTTTCCTCGTTTAGCATGTGTAGACTCTTGGTCGACTCGTTGGTTAACCGACTGGTTTCTGAAATCTGCAGTGCTGCCACCTCCGAGACCTCCACCAAGAATGAAGACCAAGAGATGGAAGACGCTGTCACCTCCAATCCTGGTACGCTCTCTATAGTTTCACTTCTGGTCGATTGGATTTTCGTTTCTAACTCTAAGTTTATCTTGCAGCTCCTCCTCACGCCATTGATCTCCCTGATGATGACGACGAGGTGCCACTGAGGGGGAGGAAGAGCAAGAAGGTGCCGGCTGGCAAGACCATTCGTACTGCATCGATGCCTGAGGCATTGGTTCAAGAAGGTGGTGGAGTCACTCGGCATTCTGTGTCCTTCGCTGTGCCGCTAACGAGTGCCCGGCCTTCATCGTCGACTGCTGATCCGCCCTCCCTTTTCGCCATGCACCACATCCTAGAGGACCAAGCGGGTGCTGCTAAGGAGGCTATACGCCAAGCGGGGATCATGATGGAGCAGGTGAAGGCGATCTAGGAAGCCAGCCAAGCGGCTTATGATGCTAGCTCAGCCCTCCAGAGCAATGTCCAGGTTAGTTGGTCACCGCTTGTTCTGTTAGGATATGCTATCTTAAGATTTCCTTTCCGAAGATCTTTGAATCTGTACACCCACTGGGTGCGTCGATTGATTTTTTCGTACTTTTTGAACTAGTGGGGGCACGCTGAGTGCACCCACTGGGTGTAGTCCCCGAGACTATGGTCAACTGCTGGCAGTCGACCGTAGTCTTTGTAATTTGAATTTCCTCATTCCAACTTCGGCAGTCAATCTGGTCGGACCATGTTGAACGGTATCTTGGAACCGGTGGGGGCACGCTGAGTGCACCCACTGGGTGTAGTCCCCAAGACTATGGTGGACTGCTGGCAGTCGACTGTAGTCTGAAGATCCCTTTTTTTGTAGATCATGATGAGATTTCTTTGTTTCTTTTGGTCGACTGATCGGATCAAGTCGATAAAGCTAGTGTGGGCACGCTGAGTGCACCCACTGGGTGTAGTCCCCGAGGCTACTATTGAATATTTTGATTCGACTGTAGTCTTAGAAATGCTACGGTTTTTCTCTTAGTTACTCGGAAGTAACCTCTCTTTGATATCTGTCGACTGACTCTTTCGTAGAAATCTTGCGAGCTTGTGGCTCGCTGTACTAAATTGGAAAACAAACATATCCAGCTCGACCTTGACTTGAAGCTTGTTCAGGAGAACTTCCAGAAGGCAAAGGACGAAGCAAAAGGTACGATTGGTGAGAACTTGACGACTGTTCTTATCTTTCTTCCCATTCTTGATTCTGATCTCATTATTATTTTGCAGATAAAACGAAGGAGGCTATGAAGAAGAAGGACCAGGAACTTGCCGAGGCGCAGAAGGTGGCTCTGGACAAAACAAAGCTTGCGGAAGAGAAGTTGGCTTCGGTCGGTAAACTTGAAGAAGAGAATGCCAACCTAAAAGCTGCTCTCGACGAGGCTAACAAGGAAGTCAGCCGACTGAAGAATGACAAGATTGCTCTGAGTGACAAGGCTAGTGAGATGGTGGGGAAGAAGAATGATCTGGAGGCTTATCTGAGAGGGCTCGCCAAGAAGTTGTTCATCATGCTTGAAGGTAATCTCTCCCACCCGACTAACTTGTTTCCGTCGACTCGTTGTAGAACTGCTGGTTTATCTTTGACTTGTGTATACAGAATTCTGCCAAAACTTTGAAGAGGAGACCGGTCGAGTGGAGACAGGTTTGGATCCCATCAACTCTCCTGTGAAGGATGAAACTGCCATGAACATGCTCCGACTGGAGTCTCGTGTCGCTGGTGTGGTTGACTATCGTGCTCGACTGAAAGTTGCGGTGTTGCGAATCGACACGACACTCTGGCCGAGGGATACACTTCAAAATGACCTCGAGTCTCTGATGACTCGACTGAATGAAGTTCCAGGTCGAGTGCAAGAAGTCCTCTGCCAGGTGTGGTGCTAATGATGCTCTGTCTCTGGTCCGTGTTCACTGCAAGACGCGTGAGAGGACAAGCTGGCGTCACTCAAAGTGGCCAATACCAAGAAGCATGACTTCCAATCTTTCATGGAGACCTTCATTGCCGCCGCCACTCAGATTGCAGATGGAATCGACCTGGACCAGTTCGTCGCTCCTTCCAGTCCTCCACCGGAGGAGTAAAAAACTTCTATGCTTGATGCCTTAGATTTGTCTCGGAATGCCGAGTGGTTTCTTGTAACCAATAAACTTTAACAGGCTCGATGCCTGAGCACTTCTGGATCCGTAGGATGCTATCTGAACTTGGCTTTGCCGTTGAATATGTTTGCATTTGTCTTTGAGCGAACATTGTTCTTCACTCGGAATATATTTTAGTGCTTGTGATGCACTCTTGCAGGTAGGAATGGAGCACAGATTGCAGTCGACTTGCGTCCTTGCCGAGTGCACATTGTATTTGTGCCGTAGCTCCGAAGGAGAAGGTAGCAGTCGACCTGCACCTCGTCGTCCTTGCAGAGCGCACATTGTATTTATGTCGTAGCTCCGAAGGAGAAGGTCGCAGTCGACCTACACCTCGTCGTCCTTGCAGAGCGGAATGAATTTCATACTTAGGCTAGTACTGGACTGCAGCTAAGCCCTCGAGTGGGAGGATTGCTCTCCACTCGGTAGGATTTTCAAACACTTAGGCGAGTACTGGACTGCAGCTAAGCCCCCGAGTGGGAGGATTGCTCTCCACTCAGTAGGATTTTCAAACACTTAGGCGAGTACTGGACTGCAGCTAAGCCCCCGAGTGGGAGGTTTGCTCTCCACTCGGTAGGATTTTTAAATACTTAGGCGAGTACTGGACTGCAGCTAAGCCCCCGAGTGGGAGGTTTGCTCTCCACTCGGTAGGATTTTTAAATACTTAGGCGAGTACTGGACCGCAGCTAAGCCCCCAAGTGGGAGGATTGCTCTCCACTCGGTAGGATTTTTAAATACTTAGGCGAGTACTGGACCGCAGCTAAGCCCCCGAGTGGGAGGATTGCTCTCCACTCGGTAGGATTTTCGTATTTGTGGTGTAGCTCCGAAGGAGAAGGTAGCAGTCGACCTGCACCTCGTCGTCCTTGCGGGTTGGAATGGATTAAATACTTAGGCGAGTACTGAACTGCAGCTAAGCCTCCGAGTGGGAGGTTTGCTCTCCACTCGGTAGGATTTTCAAGTACTTAGGCGAGTACTGGACTGCAGCTAAGCCTCCGAGTGAGACACTTGCTCGTCACTCGGTAGGATTTTCAAATACTTAGGCGAGTACTGAACTGCAGCTAAGCCTCCGAGTGGGAGGTTTGCTCTCCACTCGGTAGGATTTTCAAGTACTTAGGCGAGTACTGGACTGCAGCTAAGCCTCCGAGTGAGAGACTTGCTCGTCACTCGGTAGGATTTTCAAATACTTAGGCGAGTACTGGACTGCAGCTAAGCCTCCGAGTGAGAGACTTGCTCGTCACTCAGTAGGATTTTCAAATACTTAGGCGAAACGGATTCGCAGCTAAGCCCCCGAGTGTGAGGTTTGCTCTCCACTCGGTATGATTTTCAAGTACTTAGGCGAAACGGATTCGCAGCGAAGCCTCCGAGTGAGAGGCCTGCTCGTCACTCGGTAGGAATTTTTTTACAAACTAAGGCGAAAGGGATTCGTGGCTAAGCCACCCACTGGGGGATTTCTCTTATAAACAAAAGCAATAACAATCAATGAGAAAATTATAAAACTTTTGTCTTTGATAAGCAAACTACAGGAGTACTTTTATTACAACTCATCCGAGTGAATACTTAAGTGTAAAAGGGGCAGAGCAGGTCCGCATTCCAAGCTCGTGGCTCATCAACCTGGCGGCCGACATTGTAAAGACGGTATGCTCCATTGTGGAGAACTTTGGTGACGATGAAGGGGCCTTCCCAAGTAGGGGCAAGTTTGTGCGGCTTCTGTTGGTCCACTCGGAGGACCAAGTCTCCTTCTTGGAAGGCCTAACTCTTCACATTTCTGGCGTAGAATCGACGCAAGTCTTGCTGATAGATGGTCGATCAGATCATGGCCATCTCTCTTTCTTCTTCTAGAAGGTTGACTGCGTCCTGCCGGGCTTGCTCTGCTTCAACTTCAGAGTAGAGCTCGACTCGTGGTGCATTGTGAAGCAGATCACTCAGCAGAACCGCTTCAGCTCCATAGACCAGAAAGAATGGAGTTCTCCCAGTCGACCGATTTGGAGTAGTCCTCAATCCCCAAAGAACTGATGGAAGTTCCTCGACCCACGCGCCTGCTACGTGCTTGAGATCACGCATCAACCAGGGTTTCAGTCCTTTGAGAATTAGGCCGTTTGCTCTTTCTGCTTGTCCATTCGACTAGGGGTGGGTGACTGAAGCGTAGTCGACTCGTGTGCCTTGAGAAGTGCAGAAGGATTTGAATTGGTCGGAATCGAAGTTCGGCCCATTATCGGTGATGATGCTATGTGGAACTCCATATCTGAATATCAATTCTCTGATGAAGCCGATGGCAGTGCTGGCATCAAGATTTTTAATGGGCTGGGCTTCGATCCACTTGGTGAACTTGTCGACTGCCACTAATACATGGGTGAAGCCGCTCCTGCCAGTTCTCAGTGGCCCAACCATATCTAATCCCCAAACAGCGAAGGGCCAGACGATTGGAATGGTCTTCAAGGCTGAGGCGGGCTTGTGCGACATATTGGAGTAGAACTGACATCCTTCACACTTGTCGACTATCTCTTTCGCCATTTCATTTGCTCTAGGCCAGTAAAAACCCGCTCGATATGCTTTAGCCACAATAGTCCGAGAGGACGCATGATGGTCACAGGTCCCCGAGTGGATGTCATTAAGAATTATCCGACCCTCTTCCGGTGCTATGCATTTCTGACTGGCTCCAGTCGCACTTTCTCTATACAACTGTCCCTTCATCACAGTAAAGGCTTTGGATCGACGGACGATCTGTCGAGCCTCTTCTTCATTCTCTGGGAGCTCTTTCCTTAGGATATATGCGATGTAAGGCACTGTCCAGTCGGGAGTGATAACCAAAACTTCCATGATCAGGTCGACCACGGCTGGGACCTCGACTTCAGTCGGATCCGTGGCACTTTTTGGCTGTGGGGCTTCTTCGGTGAAAGGATCCTCTTGAACTGACGGAGCGTGGATATGTTCCAAAAACACACCACTGGGAATGGCTTCTCTCTTGGAACCTATCTTTGCCAAATCATCAGCTGCTTGATTTTTCAGTCAGGGTACATGATGAAGCTCTAACCCCTCGAATTTCTTCTCCAGCTTTCTTACTGCATTGCAGTAACCAGTCATGGCTGGGCTTCTGACGTCCCACTCCTTCAGCATGTGGTTAACCACCAAATTCGAGTCACCGTAGACCATGAGGCGACGGACGCTGAGTGAAATGGCCATATGCAACCCATACAAAAGTGCTTCGTATTCTGCTTCGTTGTTGGAGGAATCAAAGTGAATCTAGAGTACATATCTGAGCTTATCTCCTCGGGGGGAAACCAACACTACCCCAGCACCGGAACCATTCAGCATCTTAGAGCCATCAAAGAACATGGTCCAGTGGTCCGAGTGAACTTGAGTCGGCATTTGCTGTTCGGTCCACTCGATGATGAAATCTTCTATTGCTTGGGACTTGATAGCTTTCTTTGCCTCAAATCTGATATCCAGGGGAAGGAGTTCAATCGCCCATTTTGCCACTCGACCAGTTGCATCTCTGTTGTGCAGAATCTCTGACAATGGGGCGTCGCTGACAACTGTAATGGTATGGTCAGAGAAATAATGAGAAACTTTCTTCGTGGTCATATAAATCCCATATACAAGCTTCTGATAATGAGGTTATCTTTGCTTTGATGGGGTCAGAACTTCAGAAATGTAATATACTGGGCGCTGAACTTTAAAGGCTTTTCCTTCTTCTTCCCGCTCGACCGTAAGTATTGTACTGACGACTTGTCCTGTGGCTGCAATGTAAAGCAGCAAAGGCTCTTTGCTGATCGGGGCAGCAAGCACCGGCTGGGTGGAAAGCAGGGCTTTTAGCTCTGCAAACGCTGCATCAGCTTCAGGAGTCCACTCGAACTTGTCTGACTTCTTCATCAGTCGGTAAAGAGGCAATGCCTTTTCACCGAGACGAGAGATGAATCGACTTAAAGCGGCCAAGCAACCAGTAAGCTTCTGAACATCGTGCACACGCACAGGTCTTTTCATTCGGAGTATAGTGCCCACTTTCTCTGGATTTGCGTCGATTCCTCGTTCGGAAACGAGAAAACCGAGTAATTTTCCGCCAGGAACTCTGAATGTGCACTTTGATGGATTAAGCTTGATATCATACCTCCTGAGGTTGGCAAATGTTTCAGCAAGGTCAGTCAGCAGGTCGGAACCTTTCCGTGACTTGACCACAATATCATCCATGTACGCTTCCACATTCCGACTGATTTGAGTGAGCAAACACTTCTGAATCATCCTCATGAACGTGGCTCCGGCATTCTTGAGGCCGAATGGCATGGTGACATAACAGAAGCACCCGAATGGGGTGATGAAAGCTGTTTTGATCTCATCGGGTCCATACAGACGGATCTGATGGTACCCGGAATAGGCGTCTAAGAAAGACAGTCGCTCACATCCCGCAGTCGAGTCGACTATTTGGTCGATGCGGGGGAGAGGAAAATGATCTTTCGGGCAGGCCCGATTGATACGTTTAAAGTCAATGCACTTGCGAAGTGACTTGTCCTTCTTGGGGACCATGACAACATTGGCGAGCCACTCGGAGTGGTAAATCTCTCGGATAAACTCTGCTGCTAAGAGCCGAGCCACCTCCTCGCCAATGGCCTTTCTTTTCTTGACGGCGGACCGCCGAAGATGTTCTTTAACAGGTTTCGCTTTTGAGTCAACTCATAGGCGATGCTCAGCCAGCCCCCTAGGAACACCCGACATGTCAGAAGGTTTCCATGCAAAGATGTCCCAGTTCTCACGGAGGAACTGGATGAGCGCTTCTTCCTATTTGGGGTCGAGTGTTGTAGAGATATTGGTCGGAGCGGCGTTGGGGTCGGTCGGGTGGATGTGAACTGGCTTTGTCTCACCGGATGACTGAAACGTTGATTCTGTAGCGGGCTTCTTAGCTCGCAACAAATCACTCGGGTCTGCATTTCTCTGGTGTTCCTGCCACTCTTCTGCTACCATCTGAGCATCTGCGATCTTTGAGCCTTTCTGAAAGCACTCTTCCGCCTTCTTCTGATTGCCAGTAACAATTATCACACCTTTGGGGCCAGGCATCTTCAATTTGAGGTATACATAACATGGTCGAGCCATAAAACGTGCATAAGCTGGCCTGCCCAAAATAGCGTGATAGGCACTCTGGAAATCCACAACCTCGAATGTCAACTTTTCCTTGCAGAAATTTTTCGAATCACCGAAAACCACATCAAGAGCAATCTGGCCGAGTGACGCAGCCTTCTTGCCAGGAATGACTCCATAGAAACTCATGTTGCTGGTACTGAGTCTGGACATTGGAATGCCCATCCCTTTCAGTGTCTCTGCGTACAGTATATTCAAGCTACTGCCACCATCCATCAACACTTTAGTCAGTCGAGTGCCTTCGACGACTGGGTCGACCACCAGAGCTTGCCTCCGAGGGGTAGCTATGTGTGTCGGGTGATCAGACTGGTCGAACGTGATGGCAGTCTGAGACCATTTCGGATAATTGGGAGTCTCCGGAGCAACCATATTTACTTCTCGATTGATAACTTCAATCGACTTTTGCTCTCAACGTCAGCAAAAATCACCAGAGTGGAATTGACCTAGGGATATTCCTCATCACTATCCTCCTTGTCCTCAACTTTGTCCGACTCCTTTTCCTTATCTTTGGGTTGTTTCCCTTGGAACTGCTGTTTCAGGAGCCGACACTGTCGAGTGGTATGTTTCGGGTAAATGAAGTTACCCTCTTCATCTTTCTTCGTGTGGATGTGGCATGGCAAATCCATCACGTCATTTCCCTCCTTGTCTTTCACCTTCTTGGGGTTCCAAGGTCCTTTGGGCTTCCCTTTAAACTTTCCTTGAGTCACGGCCAAGGCTTCTCCAGGAGCAGCTGGCTCGGCTTTTCGCTTTTGCTTCCGACTGGAGTTCCCTCCTCCGGTTTCCTGGGCGACTGACTTGTGCTTGCCACTCCGGAGCCGATCCTCTTCTTCACCATTGGCATATTTGGTGGCTATCTCCATCGTTCGACTCAGAGACATGTCTCCGGTTCGACCGAATTTCAGGCTTAGCTCTCTGTACTTAACGCCTTCCTTGAAGGCACAGACTGCCTGGTGATCAGATACATTCTCTACCATGTGATGTAATGTGATCCATCTCTGGATGTAATCTCTCAAAGTCTCATTCGACTTCTGCACACAAGTTTGCAGCTCTGTCAGTCCTGCTGGTCGCTTGCATGTTCCTTCAAACGTTCTGACAAACACTCAGGAAAGATCTTCCTATGTGTAAATGTTGCTGGGTGTCAACTGATTCAACCATGCTCTGGCCGATCCCTCCAACATAAGAGGCAGATGTTTCATGGCCACCTCATCATTTCCGCCCCCGATCTGGACAACCACTCGGTAGTCTTCAAGCCAAGTATCAGGCTTAGACTCACCATTGAACTTATTGACTCCAGTCGCTAACCTGAAGTTGGGGGGAATTACCGCGGCCCTGATGGCTCTGCTGAAACACTCTGGTCCTAAGACATGCACTCGACTGCTGGTGGGTACATCTCTGTCGTGACCCTCTCGGTGAGCTCTGTTCCTGTCGACCAGACCTTGAATGATGATGGATATCGCATCAAAGCCTGGTTCCCTGGGGTCGACTGGAATCCTTCGCCCACCACTGTGCTGGCGTCTATTATCCTGTTGTCGAGGTGCGTACAATCCACCCCTTGGGGGAGGGGTGGGCACTCGACGTCGATCATCGCGATCGAATCGGTGATCATACTGCTCACGGTTCTTGTACTGATCGTGCTGGTCTCCACGCCCCTCACGCCTCGGGGGCGATCTAGGGCTATGAGCCGACTGGACTGTATTCGCAGCTATGGATCTGTTGTGAATCCTATTCCGCGACTGTGATACAGCTGAATTTTGATCTCCTGCTGCCTGGAGCAAACCTCTGATCCACATCAAGCCTCTGTCAGCCTCTGACTGGGAAGGCTGAATTGACTCTGCTATACGGGCTGCAGCAGCTAAATTCTGAATCGGAGTTTGATATACGTGAGTCGGTGGTGGAAAGAGCTGACGTCGACTGGAATCCGGAACCCGTTGCCACGCACGCTCGTCGAGTGCTTGCTGAAGGTTCTCCAGTCGAGTGTGCTCAGCCAAGTTGGCCAAGCGCGCGTTCTCTAAGGCACGAGCCTCAGGGGTTTCTCCAACGATAGGAGTGTGAAGTGCATCCATGTTCCGGCGGCGAAGTTCTTCCCTTTGCAGCGAAGTGAGGGGCTCGGGGAGATACTCCTCATGGGCACGCGACGGGTCGCCTCCGCCGTCGCCTCCGTCGGTGCCGGGAAAACTGGGAGGACCACATGGTCCATCGACCATCAGAACCTCCGCCGTTGGATCACTGCTGTCGCACTCAGATGCAGTCTCTGCGGAGCCAGTCGACAGGTCGAACAGGCCGTAGAGAGATTCGTCGGGCTCGATTGCTGCGACTTGGGGGGTGGCCGACTGGCGGGCCACCGCGTGCCTCACCCACCGCTGAAGCCTCGACCGACCGGAGCGCTTGCGCCGGCGGGAAGCAGGGAGGGAGGATGACACAACGACCGACCGATACTGGGTCGACGGTTGCTGCAGGAGGACGCCGCGGACGCACGCGCGAAAGTTCGTCGCTCCGTGGACTGGGAGCGCATCGATGTCGAGCGGAGCCTCCTGAAGCCAAGCAGAGTCGTCGGCGATGAACGTGAGCGCGCCAAGACGGATCTGCGGCCCTCGACCAAAACTCCGCCTGAAACCATGATGAAGGAGATCGGAAAAATTGCAACTTCTCCAATAAGTCGCTAAGACACCTGCCCCACGGTGGGCGCCAACTGTCGTGGTTCTAAGTCTGACAGTAGTGTAGGGGGGTACTAATGGAGAGGCAAGATCCTAGCTATGGAGTAGTTGTATACGCAAGAGTTTTACGAGTTCAGGCCCTTCTCGGAGGAAGTAACAGCCCTACGTCTCGGAGCCCGGAGGCGGTCGACTGGATTATATGCGTATGAGTTACAGGGGTGTGAACCCTTTACACTGAGGAGGGGGGTGGCTTATATAGAGTTCGCCAGACCCCTCCAGCCCTCAGTTATGCAGGGTTTAAAGTACATTAAGACAGGGGATTACTGGTAACGCCCACATAAAGTGCTATGAAGACCATAAAGGCTACTTAATGACAGACCGTTACATGCAGAGTGACTCTAGGTTTCCTGTTAGTCGAGTGCTTGGCTTCGTGGTCGAGTATCTTCGAGTCCGTCGAGTGGAACCTTTGCAGGTCGACTGAAAGATGATTTCTTCTATAGATGTCCTTGGGTAGGGTGTCTTGGACAGGTCCATGAACCTACCCTAGGTACATGGCTTCATCATCGTCCACGTAACCTCATAGACCGTAAGCGGAAGCGTTATGACAACGCGGTTGATGTAGTCGTATGTCTTCACGATCGACCGATCCTAGCACCGAACGTACGGCACCTTCGTGATCTGCACACGTTCAGCTCGGTGACATTCCACGGACTCACGATCCAGTAGAGCTTTGAGGGAGAGTTCCGTCAGCACGATGGCGTGATGACGGTGTTGATGAAGCTACCGACGCAGGGCTTCGCCTAAGCACCGCTACGATATGACCGAGGTGGATTATGGTGGAGGGGGGCACCGCACACGGCTAAAGATCAATGATCAACTTGGGTGTCTATGGGGTGCCCCCATATATAAAGGAGTGGAGGAGGGGAGGGGCCGGCCCTCTCTATGGCGCGCCCTGGGGAGTCCTACTCCCACCGGGAGTAGGATTCCCCCCCTTCCAAGTAGTAGGAGTAGGAGAGAAGGAAGGGGAAGAGAGAAGAGAAGGAAGGAGGGGGCGCCGCCCCTCCCCCTAGTCCAATTCGGACTAGGCCTTTGGGGGGCGCGCGGCCTCCCCTAGGCAGCCCCTCTCTTTCTCCCCTAAAGCCCAATAAGGCCCATATACTCCCCGGTGGATTCCCGTAACTCTCCCGTACTCCGATAAATACCTGAATCACTCGGAACCTTTCTGATGTCCGAATATAGTCATCCAATATATCGATCTTTACGTCTCGACTATTTCGAGACTCCTCGTCATGTCCCCAATCTCATCCGGGACTACAAACTACCTTCGATACATCAAAACACATAAACTCATAATACGGATTGTGACCGAACGTTAAGCGTGCGGACCCTACGGGTTCGAGAACTATGTAGACATGACCGAGACTCATTTACGGTCAATAACCAATAGCGGAACCTGGATGCTCATATTGGCTCCCACATATTCTACGAAGATCTTTATCGGTCAAACCGCATAACAACATATGTTGTTCCCTTTGTCATCGGTATGTTACTTGCCCGAGATTCGATCGCCGGTATCCAATACCTAGTTCAATATCGTTACCGGCAAGTCTCTTTACTCGTTCCATAATGCATCATCCTGCAACTAACTCATTAGTTGCATTGCTTGCAAGGCTTATAGTGATGTGCATTACCGAGAGGGCCCAGAGATACCTCTCCGACAATCGGAGTGACAAATCATAATCTCGATCTATGCCAACTCAACAAGTACCATCGGAGACACCTGTAAAGCACCTTTATAATCACCCAGTTACGTTGTGACATTTGGTAGCACACAAAGTGTTCCTTTGGTATTCGAGAGTTGCATAATCTCATAGTCATAGGAACATGTATAAGTCATGAAGAAAGCAATAGCAATATACTAAACGATCAAATGCTAAGCTAACGGAATGGGTCAAGTCAATCACATCATTCTCTAATGATGTGCTCCCGTTAATCAAATGACAACTCATGTCTATGGCTAGGAAACTTAACCATCTTTGATTCAACGAGCTAGTCAAGTAGAGGCATACTAGTGACACTTAGTTTGTCTATGTATTCACACATGTACTAAGTTTCGGTTAATACAATTCTAGCATGAATAATAAACATTCATCATGATATAAGGAAATATAAATAACAACTTTATTATTGCCTCTATGGCATATTTCCTTCAGTCGCACCTACCACCCGACAGTACCCCTAAGTCTATTCAACTTACCCATCCTTATTAGAGCGTTAGCTTCTGATCCACCGCTTTTGAAATCATAATTCCTTTGCATTTGAGCTGTGAATTAGTCAGTTGTTTCCATAATCCATTGCCTTTGCATTGTTTCTTCCTCTGGTTGTGTGACGGTGCTCACTTTAGCTCCGTTATGGACCGTCAGATCCTTTGTTGGATTTCATCCGACATCGTCCTTCATATTCAATCACTTTGGAAGTTCTTTCCCTGATACATAATGCCATTGGTAAATCTTATTCTCTGATTTGGCCAACCATGCTCTACTTTCGAGCTGGTGATATTTACTCTTGAAGCTTGTGGTATATGTTTCTAAGATGCCCCGATGGGTTGAACCTATGCCTTCCCTAATCCATGTGAACCCCATAGTTTTCACCTGTCATACTCCTCTGGTATTTCACCAGGTAGTTCTTCACATTCATATACTTTTTAACAGAGCAGTGAATGAAAGGTTATGCATTGGAGAAGTGAGAGGCGACCTTGAACTTTGTGTTCATGCCCATGGACACGATGTAGATCTTATCGTGGAAGCTTCTCTTAAAAATAAATTGTTCCCTTGGTATAAGTTCATCTTATATCTGGAATTTGGTCTTTTGCAATCGTGGTTCCGACCATATTGTCCTTCGTTGATCCCATTTCTCGGACGAGTGAAAGTACTTGCCTTATGTAGATCAATACGCCCGCCCAACCTCTATTTTGATCTGCCTTCGAATATTACCTCTGGAATCTCGAGAATATCATGAAACTACATAACGTCTTATGAGTTCTTCATCAACTATTATTTCTCGCCGCTTCCAAATTTTTTTAGGGTTCTGAGTGGTTATACACTCAAGGACACCGGTAACTAAATCGAGTCCGCGCTGTGATTCATTAAGTCTTAGTAATCTTCATTGCTTACGAGTTATACTTGATCATGTCATTCCCAGTCGATTGTCTAAACCATCATCGTCATGTACCCTCAAGAACACTTTGCTTATTATAAGAGACTATTTTGGCCCGACCTTTGCCACAAAAGGATTGGGCTACCTTGCTGCACTTTATTTACCATTACCGTTACTTGCACGTTACAAATTATCTTGTTATCAAACTACTTGTTACCGACTATTTCAGTGCTTGCAGAAAATACCTTGCTGAAAACCACTTGTCATTTCCTTCTGCTCCTCATTGGGTTCGACACTCTTACTTATCGAAAGGACTACGATCGATCCCCTATACTTGTTGGTCAACAGGAGCGCTCCTAGTTTTTCTGGGATTTTTTTACCTTGGTCATGTGTTTTCCCTGTGCTATTTTTTAGAGAGACCTACCATTCCAATTTCTTCGCGAACCTTCTCAAGGAAAATCCCAAATTGGATCCAAAATTAGCGGGTTAATGTGAGCTTATCCATGCGGTCAGGGCATCTCCAACACTGACTCTCAAACCGAGCGCATCCGTTCGGACCGTGCTGTCCCGACTGCGGAAGCCATCCAAACCGCTTCTGTATCGGTCTATGGCTCGGTCCTGTATCAATCCGCGACGCTCTCTGGACGTACTTTCTCCTGCAAAGCGGAGACAAACACGGGGGGCTTTGCGGAGAGTCCGGACATCTGCCACATCCGCTTTTGACTGCCCTGGCCCATCCAAACCCCCTATCCCTTGCCCGTGCGCGTTCCCGCCTGGCGGCAGCTGCCCACATTGAAGACGGCTCAGGTCGGAGGCAACCTATCACTGGCTCCGCCATTGAAGCAACGTGTCGGTCGAGGGCATTGTCCACTACACGCCCGGCTGAACACACCTCCTTGCTGCATTCAAATAACTGCATTAAACCTGTGTGGAAGCCGGGAAACCTACTCTGGCCACACATCCGTTCATGAGCGGGCGACATTAAACACAACACCGGACAATCTCCTCTCGCCCGCCCGCTATTTAAAGGAGGCCATACATAGGGCAAGAATCGCACCACTTATCGCTCCCCATCTCCTCCTTATCCACCCTTTCGATGGAACCCGATGAGTAGGAAGAGCAATTCTTGGTCATGAAAGCCGACTGGGTGGCCCACCGAGCCAACTGAGTACGAGCGATGCAGTTCGATGCTCCACCTCCAAGTCGGACGGAGCAAGTTGCAACTCCAAGACGACGCGTGGTTCAACAACTCACCGCTCCAAGCTAGCTCCGGGAGGAGTGACGAGTTGCTCACGCTGGCACAATGGGAGCACGACCACACGTGCATCGTCACTGATGTGCACGATGCCGCGTCGTACCGCGCTTCCCGTGCCTGCAACCACGCCATCTGCCGTCAACGTGCGTGTAATCGCACCCTGCCAGCAGAGAAAGAAGCCGGCTATGCAGATATCGACGAGGCGGCACCCAACATGTTTGCGTCCGCCAACATCACCGAGGAGAAGTAGAAGACTGGAGGCGCCGGAACTAACCGGATCCACAAGCTACAAGCCCGCGCGCCGAGCTCTGGGGTGGATCCATGGCGTCGACGGTGGCCGTGAGCGGTGGATACAAATAGGCACCCCCGAGCGCCGATCCGAGGTGCAATGGATGCGGTGCGGGGCAACTATGGGGCAGCAACAAGGGGCGGGGATTTGTGGCGGCGGTGGCGGAGAGTGGAGGCATGAACTGAAGCCGGCGGAAATGGGTTCGCGCCAACGGAAAGGAGGGCCGACAAAATCAGGTGAACTACCATAGATAAGGAGGAAATGGACTCGCGGATTTAGGATCCCATTTTTTTTCAAGACGACCAGATTTGAAGGATCTAACTAGACGGAATACTACTGGTTCACCCCACAAAACAGCGGTTATTATACCACATGCCCGGTTTGTGGGATCTACATCTACTAGAGATACTCTTCACTTCAAATAGGAATTCATTTTCCAACCGGCTTTCCTGCTTTGATGAGTTCGTTTGAGACTTTGAGATCTTTTCGACGAGTGTTATGATCCGATCCATCGCATCGTATGCAATACGTGTTTTGCGAGGGACCGACCGGAAAGATTCGAATGGCTAAACCCAGACAATCCGCCGTCTCCCTCTCTCCTTCCCTCCGAAATGCAAACTCAAATCCTCCTACCACGACCCCGCGGCGACCAGCCCCGCCGGCCGCAGCGCCGATTGGCCGGGTTCTCTGGAGGATACGACGCGCCGTCGTGGGCGCGGGGGGAGAAGGGAGAAGATGCGCGCCTTGAGATGCGGCGATGCATGGAGTGCCGTGCCGAGGCGGAGATGGTGACCATCCCCATGTTCGACGGCGCCCTCATTCTGCAAAGTGTCTGCTCCCTGGCTGGCTCTCACGGTTTGGACTCTCAGTTGCTAATCCGTTCACGTTTGCTCTCTATACGAGTGGTGTGTGGTGAAGGCACAAGGGATTTTTTTTTTCTTTGACGGGAAAGGGAGGGCTCTGCCCATCTCATTAGTCATTAGTGTAGGAATTAGAAAAAAAACAGCTGCAAGATTTACTTACATAATGACAAGAAATAGAAAACTAATAGTGCCCTCAGCAGAACCTTAATACTTTGTTGTGGTACTTGGGTGGTGGGTGTGTGTGGACCTGTTGTGGTTGTATGTCTTGTGGCGGTTTGCTTTATTTATAAAGCGGGGCGAAAGCCTTTTTCGGTAATACACAAGGGATTATTGCCAAATACTGCTAACACAGGCATGCAATCCATGTTTGTCCTCACTTCTGTACTGGAGGAGATAATTCTCTTTTGTTTAACTATGCTCTGGATGCTTTTAAATTTGTTAGCAGTATGTAAGGAAAGGCTGCGTACTGACCCAAAGTGGTCAGACCCTTTCGTGGACCCTGCGCAAGCGGGAGCTACATGCACCGAGCTGCCCTTTAATTCAGTGATTATAAGTGTAACCATATGAGGAGAAAAATCAATGGCATCAGATGCTGGTAATGCACTTACCACATATATCATGTAAATATAAGTGTCTCTGATCATACGTGATGCGCTATCGGAAACATTCTTATCTATATTTTGGGGGTTCTCTCAAACATACAGACACAACTTCAAAATTGTCACTTAGGTTTGTTCGAATAGGTTTAAATTTGCCGGTGATAGGAGAAGACCTCTGTGACATTTTAGACCTGCTGGAATCAAGTAGCCACGTTTATTTCAGACCGATAAGTGGACTTAAACGGGATCCAGTTTACATTCCGAGTTAACTTTAACTTAATTATATGACATGCGCTCCACACCAAACCTCAAGTCCAACCAACCAAACGCATGAGAACATAGTGTTTAACATAGATCAGTGCAACAGTTGTGCCCATAGCTCCCCTGCTGTGACGCCACGCAGTAGTTGTTAGGTTCAGACATAAACAGCAATCGGTTCGCACCAACCACTTAGGGTAACAAATAACTTGTTTTCAAAGTTAAGTCTGAGTTACTTGTAAGTTGTAACTGGCTACTCTGAGTATGCTGTTTGGAATTTCTGTCAAGGCTCCTTCTAATTTTTTATTGATACACAAACATCATTGTTCTATTTTTCTCTGATGATTTCACCAGAGGACACTTTATCAAGTAGACACCATATTCATGATTCCAGGGTCTTGCATTTGTATTCTTTTGTCCAGCCGAGCTACTTAGTTTATCACAAATTCACGAAACATATATCTTTTCAGATTACTGAAATTCGGTAGGCAGTTTGCTAAACTATTTTTTTTTTGTGTGTGTGTGGGGGGGGGGGGGGGTTGTTATATTTTCTGATAACTGCAACTGTTTTCTCATTCAAGGGTTAGGTATATACCAGTACAACAGTCTCAAGCAAACAATCTTAATGTAGCAAAGCCTTATTTTTGTTCCAACCAGGCGAACTCCTTCCCATTAATTGCTCAATGCAAATAATCAGTATTTACAGCAGCAAAGGGAATGGGAAAGGGAGTTGTATATCCTCCTGGAAACTTTTTGCTAAATGTAAAAGAAGTCCCAAGTCCAACTGCTAACTTTTCTTGAACTACTAGTGTACCATCCTTCATTTGAATGCCCACGCATGGAAGGAGAAAGTCTTTCGGTCATAAAGAAACTTCACCTCAGCTGCAATGATTTTGACCTCCAATCTCTGTCTGCTTAAGGAAATCTAAGGAGTATTTTTATTTTAGGATGTGCTCTTCCTTTCGCAAGCCATTATATAATGTTCTGGCAGTGGGAGGTGCACCGCACGACCACAGTTCTCAGTTTCTCACACACCACAGAACAGATACAGAGGGTCTCCTCTCTTCCTCTTCCTCTAGCCACTTACACTGCACTCTAGCTAGCTTGACACCACTTAGTAAGCTAAGCATGAGCCAGATAATGACGAGCGGTGAAGTGTCCATGGATTCGCCGGCGAGCTCATGCGTGTTGTTGGATGCAGAGGTGGAGATGCCGATGGTGGTCGCTGGATGCCCCCAGTGCCTCATGTACATGATGCTCACGGATTCAGAAGAAGAGAAGCAACCCAAGTGCCCCAGGTGCAAGAGCCCCGTGCTGCTGCACTTCCACAAGTACTGTGACACGAAGAACAAGACCTAATTGCCAAAACATCTGGCGTGTAGATAAATATATGCAGCTATGGCTGTGTGCATCTGCGGATGCAAAGGCCGGAAGGTTTAACCTTCCTTTTCGAAAAATAATTATAGACAGCTAGCCTTTGGTGTTTGCTATCTGCAGTGTTGCGTTGAGTAGCTCATGAAAGGTTGAGGGGTGTTTCTTCTCATCTCTGGCTGGCCTCTCAATCAGTGTCCACAATCATTAACCAGTACTCCCTCCGTCCGAAAAAGCTTGTCCCTCATATGGATGTATCTAGCACCAAGTTAGTGCTACCATTTGAGAAATAAGCTTGGGACAAGTTTTTCCGGACGGAGGGAGTATGATATACTAGCTGGTAATTGGGGGACCTGACGAATTTTTGTTGTTTACCCTACTCCCTTCCTTGTGACTCTGAGATCATGTATACGGCAATACATACCATTTCTTTTTCGCTTTTCCTGAACGTGTCAGATTTCTCTCTTGGGTTATCCATACCTCGGATTGTTCTTGTGTCATTGTATGTTAGTTTAGTTCATTTTAATTACAGATATACATGGTCATATAAGAGAAAACTTTCTGAAAAAATAAAATAAAATAAGAGCAAACTCTCGTTGCACTACTCGAGTTGATGTTTTTACATGTTTAGTCTTCAACAATATAAATGGCTGTAGATAAGTCTTGAGCAATTTCTCAGCAGAGCTTCCTGCCAGCAACAGATAGAGACTCCACTTAAAGCCCTGTCTTGTAGAAATAATTGCATTTACTTTCCAGTAAAGTGACTAATCAACCTCCAGTTTTTCTGTCTCATAAAATGGGAGGTCATACAGCCACCAAACTTTTGCCCCCCTCTTAATTAGATGCATGAAACAAAAGAACCATAAGCTCAGGCAGTCCAATCCTGCCCTGATCTGTTCTCACTTGTCGCAGGAATCTGTTCTATTATACTATACACTTTTTCCTTTTTTTTATTAAGGAAAGCAATAGGTGACTTACCCACTGTGAAAAACCCCCGCATTAAGCATATGTTCAAATTTACTATCCGTGCTCGCCGCTTCCCCGTCAACCCAAATTTATATCCATAGTCCTCCAGCTCCATATTTACTTCTCTTGCTCGGCAGAATTGCAAGCCACCAGACTGTTTTCCTTCTATATTAATGTAGGTTTTGATCTGGCGATGTTGATGACTTGATGTTACCATCTACTTTACAAAATCTATTAAAACAGTTAGGGTTATCTTGTAGGTTTTGATCTAGAGAGCTAGTACCTTTCAAATTATGTCACATGTGCAGGTGTGTTGAACACTGTCGTCCTTGGTTCGGCTTCAATGGTGTAAGCAGGGTACTTAGCAGTTAACAGTGGGCTCTGCTCAACCAAATGGGCCAATTATTATGTAGCCTGACATTTAAGCCCAACAGGCCTGTCTATCTGCATCCAAACAAAGGCCCATTAAGAGTAGGATTGTCCAGATCTCACATCATATGCCTAGGTTTTTATTAGTGTTCAGGGTTTTACCCTTTGGTTCTGCGGACACATTGTACATAAGTTGTCATTCTCCTGTTTATTTATCAGTTACTTCACTTCTGGGGCTCCCCTGCAGTTTCTCTTCAACAAAATAAATAAAATACTAATAGCGTTTAGGCGTAACTATGCATGTCAAAGTGCCCCTGCTTTTATAGTAGCTCCTCCATTGTTTAGGCGTAACTATCCAAAAGCTTATTTGTAGAATTTGTTAATGGCTCATACATCCTACTTTGAGATTTCCAGTCAACTTTAGCTCTTGGTTATAACTTTTCCAGAAGGAATGAAGTGACAAATCTATTTTCAGACAAAAGATGCTGGCTACCACTTTATGTTTCTGACAATTTGTGCCTTCTGTTGCCAGAACCAGCAAGGCTCCATTGTTTGCATCCATATGGAGCTAACAAGCTTGAAAATGAACTGAGGTTAATTCGATTATTCATAACAGAGGCATTTTTCATAGGTAACACTAAAACGAAACAATCCTTTAGGGGATGGAGCATCCTCTTTTGGGCAAACTTTGCAAGTAGTTTAATCATGTAATTCTTGTTACAATGCTTTCCTGACCAAGTTATGTTTGATGCCGCAAAGGTGAAATATCAGTCCAGACTAAGAGATAACCAGAATCAGAGTAAGAGCTGAAGAAAACACTATGCTAATTATCCGGCCTTGTGCAAGGTTAGGTACTTCGGTCAGTTCCTAGGCTGAAACCTTTTATAAGATTTTGTTGTCTCAAGAACCAGCAGTAGCTTCCATGTTGGAGGGGGCCTGCCCAGCAACTAACACATGCAGGTTGTCTGCACTCCAGATGAGACAAACTAACACATGATTTTTAAACCACAGGCTAAGGTTTGTTCATGCCTAATTGCCTAGTCACTTTTGGGTCCTTGAGGCATGTGCCTGTAGGAAAGCATGCCTTACGTTCAATTTCATCAACTAGTTTAATAAATAATGCTGTATGCCCGTTTTATCACAAAAAACTATCTAGAAGCAGCCCGAATAAACAAATCCATTTGTTTAACCTACAACATGTTTTAAATCACAGGAAATCATGAAAAACAATGGATCCTGTTGGCTCCATTTGTCTCCTAGCTGAAGGGTTCAAATTAAGAATGTGATCTGGTTCCTCATTTATTTTATTTTGTTTTGGCTTCCAGCATTCATGTACTGCTGGAGGGAGCTTTGTTCTGTGCCATTCAGCTGCTCGGAAATTTTCCAATTTTGGTGTATTTATTTCGATTTGATGGTGGGTCGTATATGCAAACACTGCTTGCTTCTATACACTTGGGGATTCCCATCTATATGTGCGTATCGTACAGCTGTTCAATGGGGTCATGTAGTTTGTCCTCCTTTGGAGACAAAATCTAGGAGTTGCTGTTACGCATACTACACAAATACAGTAGTATGCGATCTGCAGCTTTAATCATTTTTGGAATTCAGATCCTTCCATAGATATATACTACCTATGAAGAAAGGATGAAAAGGACAGGTGGTTAAAAATCAGAGGTAATATACCCATGGAAAAGTTGAATGCATGCAGCGTAGGTAGTCATATTCCTCTATTAAAAGTTGATGTGTACTGAAATCGTTTCCTCAATTTTGTGGAGGCTATTTAGAAGGCTTAGTTGAGACTTGAGAGATTAAGGCAAGGGTTTTGTTTTGGCCAACCAAGTAATCTTTCTTTTGAAACATCAAGAAACTCTTGGCACAGTCACTGAAGGTTTTTCATCCTCTAGTAATTTGATAATTCAGGACCGAAACTCCGAATAACACCCCCGAACCTCCGTGGTATAAATTTCGGATCAAACTACTGAGAGATACTACCTCTGTAAACTTTTATTTATAAGATGTTTTAGGTCACTACTTTTATAAAAGTTTACAGAGGGAGTAGACAATACAGTTTGGAAAATGTCTATTGTTAGTTGGCCATCGCCATACATGAGTGAAGAAGGGTAGGCCAGGACATGTGCCCAGTGGAGCCAGCCATGCTCTGCATTATTGCATCTGCATGCACTTGGCCCTCTTAAAAGTCACAAAACTCCATTGCAGAAGCACAACCCTGTGAGCTCCCTACGGCTTGCTGGCCTGGAAGGGTGATAACAACAACACGACAGGTCAGTGTCCATGGCGTCTAGCCCTCTTGTATACAGATTATGAGCAGCTAATTTGGCTATTAATTTCTGCGGTTCAGCTTCAGCGACGCCTGCCTGCATGTTCCAGAACAGTGGATCTGTTAGGAGGCAGACACGGCCTGGTCCATGGAACTGTCCACCCTTGTGCAGCTCTGCATCAACTAATTAATTACCGTGCTTCAAGGTTTACACCAATCTGAGGGGGTACACACGTACTGCTCCATGCAGTAGATTCTTAAAGGCCAGCCCTTAGGGCGGGGCACGTGGGACGTACGTAGTACCACTAGTTTAAAAGCTGCCGCAGATCAAAGTGTGTGGGATATGCTCTGCAAGGTTAATTAAATAGACCGCAGTGACACTGCTGTCCTGCGCACAGTGAAGACACAGGCAACATAGATCTGCAGGATCATCCTATCCCACAGTGGTAATTGCACCAGCCTTGCTCCCTGACTGACTAGTATGCATGGCTGCATGGACGCAGTCACACACACACACGCACATATTAATGTTGACATGACTAGCAGGGGGCCTCCGCTAAGCAGATTCAGATTAAGCAATAATATGGGTAGAAGTAGCACAGATCAGTAGATTATGAGAGATAGCTAAATTAATTTGCAGCACCTAGCTTTGACAAATTTGGAAACATTTTCAGTTGACCAATCATTTCCTACCGATGAAGATGCAGATCTGATCGATGGTTCGCTATGTGTCGCATTCGATACAACTCTTTTCTGTCGCCAACTTCACCATGGTATCGTGTAGTGTATCCTATGATAACCCCGGTTTCTTCACAGTTTCTGTTTCTACATAAAGCATACTGCTTCAAGATTTTGCTACCTTGAATCCTTGATCATGGCAACTGTTACTGGTACAGGTCAGCAACCTATGAGTAGAGGTACCTATCCTGGATTCCTGCGTACCAGGTGGACCAAAAGCTAAGGAAATCGTACAAAAATACTAGCGCACCGTTTGGATGTAGGTATTGAGGCCCAGATTTTGATATTGGTATTCGGTAACCCGAATATCGCCGTTCGGTTGCGCTTGACATTCAGTCGTGGAATCGGGGCTCAATATCGAGCCGTTCCCTTTTTCACGTGCACTCCCTCCCGAGCGATTCGGAGGCCTCGAGCTCGGTTTTCACTGATATTCGCCAGTCGCTCCGGCCCGCGACTCCTTCGCTCTCACCCCTTCCCTGCGCAACTATCGAAACGGCATAGTAGCCCGCGTCGCCGCGAGCATCATGGCCGGCGGTGCCGGACTCCGCCGCTGGCCCGAGCTCGAAGACCGCGGGGTTCGACTCCTGCTCCGTCCGCACCACCTCCGCCTCATAAGGGCCGGCGGCGACTACAACCTAGGTCTCCGCACCACCTCCGCCTCATAAGGGCCGGCGGCGACTACAACCTAGGTCTCCGCACCACCCGTTCCTTCGTTAGCTGCTGGTCCGGGGCTTCTGCGGCGAGCGGTGGCGGAAACTCCTCACCACGAGTTGAACCCCACCAGCAGACGTGAACTCTGAAACCGGCACGAACGTGAAGACCGGTCGTGACTGGTTGCTGCTGCCGCTACATCTCCACCACCACACCACATCTACGCCGGCGACTGCTACCTGGGTCTCCGTGCCTCCCGCTCCCTTTAATGGCTACTGGTTCAGGGGCCGCTCCGGCAAGGCAAAGCGGAAGCCCACCGCGGCAGTCTGTCGTTGTGTGTGTGGAGTCCGTTGCTGTGTGCCTGAGTGTGCGTTGCCATGTGCGTATGCTCTCTGTCCGCATCCCCTAATCTGATTGCAGGTGCACGAAACTGAGTTGTTGCAAGCACGACCAATAGCTGTATTCATCTTTGATCCCTCACGAACATGCTTCCCTTTTTTCTGTTCAAAGATGTCAAGTACTCCCTCCGTTTCACTAAAATTAGTACAAAGTTGAGTCATCTATTTTGGAACGGAGGGAGTATAAAGGTTCATACTTATATGCATGTGCAATTCAACGCTTGACCATCCAAACAAGATTTGGAATTGTGTTTTCGTTTGGATTCCATGAGCCAAATATATGAGCATCCAAACACTGAAATTGGCATTGAAGCTCAATATCAATGTCTTGGATATTTGGCATTGGAGCCAATTCAATGTCAAGCCTTCAATGTCTACATCCAAACAGAGCATAGTAGTATTTGGTTGAGGCCGTAAGGACCAGGCAACGATCAAGAACTTTTTGGACCAACAATGTTTGATTGGGTGTTGTTAAAGAACATGTTGCTTCCCTGATCATCTTATGTTGCATGTACCAGAATCATTAGAGAAAACTGGAAACCAAATGTGATTTCCCCAACCCAAATTCCTGAAAGATTGCTGCTCTGGATGCACCACCAAATTGCAAGACAGACTCAATAAATGCGTCACAGGTTTCCTGCCTTTTTCGTAGGAGCCTTGATATCATGCCAGAAGATGTGGAGGCGTTGAATGGGCAACTGAAGGAAAGAAAGCGAGAAAAGGGAAGACGCCATCGAGGTGAGTGCAATAAATCCGGTCTCATGTTTAGCCAGACTTGCATAAATGCTGAAGAATTATGCAACTACTAGTACATGCTTAGAACAAGGTTCAGAGGAGATGGAATGGCAACACAGAGAATATTTGCATCAACCGGTCAGCACCATTCATTCATTTCTTAGCTAACATTTCTGTCTTGATCTGCACGCCTTAACTTTTTTCAGTATGGTTATAAGCTTCAGGAGTTGAGAACATTTCTGCTACGTAAATAGATTATTTTGAGACAGGTGCATACAGAAATTTGCTGTTCATTCTTGTGATCCTGCCAGTACGTACTCACTTATGCTCCATCATTGGGTCTGATTAGCTGTAAACTGGGCAAGAGTACTGTGCAACCCTTTGATTGGCAGTACTATATTTGGTGCTAAAGCTGCAGCTAGCCTGCATAGGAACTGTGGGGAACAAAACTGAAACTACTGCAAAGTGTGGAATTTTCCCTCTTGTTTGCTGCGAAGACGCCTCTACGTCGAGGGCGCAGTGTAAATTTTCAATTCTACAGCCCTTGTTTATTACAGAATGACTAATTTATTACTTTGTTAATGCGATGATATGTGTTCCGTAACCATAAAAAAAGGTGACTTGTTGGGATTCATTCATCAACACGGTTTTCAATGGCGGTTGCAGCATTGCAGCTACCCAGGAGAATGAGAATCTGTAGCACGGCACTAGCAGGCTACCACCAAGGAACAAGGCCAAGGTCTCATCTGTGAAAGATTAAGGTTACTTTGCAGGGAGATGAGGCCCATCCCGAGACATGACAGATGGATGGAGAGCTAGCTAGGCGCACTAGTTAAAACAATTTGAGGACGCTTCTCCCTTGTCTGCACCTAATTATCTAGAGATCCTGTGACCTTATTGCACCATTTGATTACAACAGGTATCTGCGCACTTGCGGCATTTACTATTATATATCCTCCTATACGTATGTTGTTGTGAAACTGATCAACTAATTTGCTTCTGCTCAGCCTGCAGATTAAACCACACCACGCCACACCACCGGCTCCCAATAATCTAATGCTTGCCGCATGTGAAGATCATATCGATCATTACATTTATCTCTGCTCTGGGCAAATTGGATGGACGGCGCATATACCTATATTAGATTAAATTGCAACAAGGTAGCACCTACCAATACCAATTAAACGGTCTCTTCAGCTGCTAGCTAGCCACTCCTGATCATGCATGTGTCTTGTAGCCTTGTAGAAGAGCAAGGCTCCACGTGGATGGCCAAGTAAACAAAAGAGGTTTAGCAGCACACCACCCCAAGTGACTGATTAGCCAGAAGCATTACTATATATCTTCACAAATTGCACTCCACCACACCATCCATGGCATCTTCCTTCCTTTCTCCCCTCCTGAAAAATACATCATGAACAACTAGTCTCTCTGCTCACCAGGCAACCTAGCTACTCTAGCTGATTGCTCTTTTGATTGCTCCTGTCCTGTACTGATATGCTGCTAGCTTCGTTAATTATATGCCAATATGTGCTATGCAACCCTCCTCTGAGCAAAAGCCCACATACACACACCGCCTTCCTCACTCTCTCTAATTGAGTAGAGCTGTAGTAGCCCTGCCCACACCCAGTGGGAGGCGGAGCACCATAGCCACAGCCTCTGCCTCTTGTGCATCGTCCTGTTTGATTTCTTCTCCTTGAGATCAGACTAAAACCAGCCATGGTGAAGAAGCTTGGCCTCACGTCTCTCATCTTCAGCAGCAAGCAGGTGGACAGTGCTGCCAGTGCCAGTGGCGCTGCACCTTCCTCCGTGGCCTCGTCTTCCTCCATGTCTGCCACCTCGTGGCAATGGCCGTCCTGCAAGCAACCAAGGACCCTCTCCTTCAGGCAGCAGCAGCACCAAGAGCAGCACCAGACGGCGTACAAGACCATGAACTCCGCCTACTTGCCCGACTCTGGCGCCGACTCGTGCTTCTCCAACTCCTTCGCCTCGCTCGACGACAGCCTCTCCACGGCGTCCGAGGCCGCCTCCGGGCTCGTTGAGGCCAACGAGCGAGAGACGGTCATCCGCGCCCTGCGCTCCGGCCGCCTCTTCTTCGAGCCCCACGCAACGCCGGCCACCTCCTCCTCCATACTCGACGAGGCCAAGCTGAAGGTGAAGCACATCGACACTACCACCGCTACCACCTGCTGCATCAGCGGGAAGGTGGACAAGACGGCGCCGTTCGAGGGAGCGACAGCGATGACCATGGACTCGTCGAACCCGTACCGCGACTTCCGGGCGTCCATGGAGGAGATGGTAATGAGCCATGGCGTGAAGGACTGGTGCTGGATGGAGAAGATGCTGGGGTGGTACCTCAGGGCCAACGGCAAGAGCACCCACGGCCTCATCGTCGGCGCCTTCGTCGACCTGCTCGTCGCGCTCAGCGACACCGCCTCGCCGTCCTCCCCGACCACCGCCAGCACCAACCGCTCCTCCTCCTCCTTCAGCGGCAGCGACGAGATCAAGGAGGAAGAAGGATGAACCGAACTCAACTGGTACATATGATTATGATTAGTTGTCGTCCCTTGCTGCCATGATTCGCGTCAAGTGCTGTCAATTCCCAGCCGGATGCAGTGCAGCTTGATCAAGCAAGAGATTAGTTGTATTGATTTCATTTATCTTTTGCGAAGCTACTGGCTAGCTATTGTGTGATTGCCTGTCAGTTAACTCCTCGTGCGCGCGTGCACGCCTACCTAACTGATTGTTTGCTAGCTAGGTGAGTACTATATTTGAATTTGTGTGCGCAGCCCGGATATTACGTATGAGAAAACCAAATGAAATGTAAAAAAAATATATAAATATGTATAGCGTGTGTGTTGTCTGCAAAAGCTGTTTGGAACGCGAGAATTTTCACCGAAATTTGGTCTTCTTTCTCAAAAACAGTTCAGTTCCCACAAGAAATGAAGAAGGGAAATCTTTTGTTTCAGACGGATCTAAATATGTGATTGTGTGCATTCCGTTTCCCCTTTTCCATTTTTGTGTGTGAGCAGTCGTTGGCCATACAGTTGTCATTTTGTCAGTCAACTAACTTTTTGGCTCTGCCTGCGTGATGTATTGTCTCTCCACATCATATACATGGATGGTGAAATGACAGGCCTAGCTACTAGTAATTTCACGTCAGGAATCTTCATCTCATTCTCAGGTTGGAGCTGAAAGAACCACATCAGTCACTGGGTCATCATGTGGTGGATCGGTTGAATTAGTTATGTGCGTGATATATAGTTGCTTCTTTCTCAGACACGGAATTTTGGTCACACGTCCCTCGTGAAACATGCTGCTCGGAGTAGGAATGTAGGATCCACGAGAGCAGAGCAGAATACTACTGTAACAAATAATATAGTGTAATCCTCCTCATGCATGCACGATAACTGATACTACGACATACTCCCTGGGAGTAGTACAATAATCAACATGGGAATCGACCGAATATCTTGCAATAATGATGTGCTGAGTTTATGAGTGATGCATTTGGGACAAACTCAAGACGCAACAAGCCTGCCTGGTCGCATGCATGTGCACTGATTTGCGCTGCGCGGTATCAATAGCTGAGCGCCTACTGCAGCTCTGTTTGGTGCCCGACTGCCCGTGCCCCCAGCACACAGCCTGGCTGCGTACCTACTTACTGCCGTGCGAAACTCTTAACGATCCATCCTTTTTTTCACTATATAATACTAACGATCAATGAATCTGTTCGTACGTACTTATATTGTACTACTACTACTACACTACAAGATAGGCGCTGGTACGCACATAATTGAACTGACCATTACTGGTACTATAACTAATCCTAGCAAGCTTGTCATCTTAGGAACTCCAAATTTGCTTGTCTGGATATATCCCAGATTGTATGTGAAATCTACGGCCAAACCAAATCCGCAAGCCGAGGCAAAAGAACAAAGCGAGTCGAGCATCGGTGCGGCCGTGCACGGTTATACCAACGCCCGTAACGCACACCGACGCCCACGAAAGCACCTACAACTTCTCTGTCTGATCATGTTTGTGTGGGTCATTTGATGTGGATCCATGGGAGATCAGGAACACACCTAAGAGCATCTACAGCCTGGGAAACTCGTCTCACACGCGCGAGTGGACTGACAGGTCACTGACCCGATCACGAAAAAATTGACCCTCTCAGGCGCCTCAAACGGGCCTCAAACGTCCGGACTGACCGGTTCCTTTCATATTCAGTCCAAATATGAGGCGGATATCAGGCGACCTAGACGTGTCCGCCACGTCAGCTTGGCCCAGTCTAACCCATGCCTGGCCCACAAATATCCCCATCCGGAAAACCCTAGACTGCAGTCAATCCGAACTTCACTTTACTCCCGTCTCCGTCCACTTCACTTTCGATCCCCTCCGAACGCATCCGATGGCCGGCGACCGAAGCAGCACTGCCTCTGGTGGGGACTCCGGCTCCAATGACGTTTGGGCTAGTCTATTGCGTGAAACGGAGCCCGACGATGTGGAGGAGGCCGCCTTCCGCATCGCGTTGAGGCATTCGATGGTCGAGCAAGGCGGATTCAGCAGCGGTGGATCAACTTCGTTAGCGGCTGACGCTCGTCGATGCAGCGCCGACGACGTTGTCGGGCCTTCCCTCCCGGCGCGCAGCTCCGGCCACTCCGCTCTGCTCCTGCAAGTACGCCGCCCACCACCACCACCCTATGTCCCGGAGGTGGTACTCGGCCACCGCCGGGTCCTCGTGCCCGTTCCGGGGCTGACGCGCACTTGGACCCCCCGAGTCCGAGGAACGAGCAGCCCGGTGTGAGCGACAGCAGGCGAGGGAGAGGGCAGCGGCGTCTGACTCGATGTCCGCGCGCGAGCGCGCCAATCGGTCCCGAGGTAGCTTTCCTTGCGGTCCTCCTCCGCCCTCTCACGTCGGCGGAGGCGGAAGCGTGGCGCCTCCACCGCAAGAATGCCAAGGCGCTCCGACTCGCCATCAAGTTGTCGAAGCGCGAGGCAAACAAGGAGGCGGCGGTGAAGGCGCCCCGTCATGCGAAAGAGTACACTACAAGAAATATGCTATCTTGTGACCTTCACTATTGGTCACTGAAAGGTCATAGTTTTTCATTTGTGACCTTTTTGTGACAAAAAACAGAAGGTCAAAAGCTGAGGGTCGTAAACTGACTATAGCGACCATCTCTGTGAGAAGGTCGTGGACGTTTATGACCAAAATATTCCTATTGTGGCGTTTTGGTCACTAGCAGCCTCCCTAGTCCACGTAGACATCCAGCGTGGCAAGCTGATGTGGCACAAGATTCAGCCTGGTCCATTTGGCGTTTTACATGGGCCGAGCCCATTAATTCAGCCCATTTAATTTATTTTTTCCCTGTGCTTTGATTAGCTAAATAGGCCTAGCCCACCAATTAGGACTTTTTTTTTCTGAGATGCAGTCTTTTACAATCCATTTTTTTTGGGCCTCAACCTTTTTAGAATCTGGAATTTATATTGCTCTTTTTATAAACAAGTCCAACATAGCTTGGGCCATGGCCTTTTTAGAGCCCAGGTATTGAGTGCAATATAAATTCTGGATATGGCCGTTTTACAATCCAATAGTGGGCCAAGCCCTCTTTTATTTACAGCCAATACTCTCAAATCAGTATAGTAACAGTACTTCTTTCCCACAGTAATAACACAAGTATAGAAAACTTTCTCACACAACTTTATCTCGCATAACATTAGACAGGCCAACACATATCAATAACTTATCTCCTATGTTCACAACTTTTATCTCACACAACATTATACAAAACTGTATCTTGCAGGTTCAAATCACATAAACTTTATCTAACAGGTTCCCGCAACAAAAGATGATCACCATCATCTCCTAATCAAGATGCAAATAACCTGCACATTCAAAAAGAAAAAGCAATATGTCAAAGAGAGACAAACAAAAAATAGAGACTTGCATCAAGTAGACCTGATGATGTACAGATAGTAATCAAACTAGCATCTACTTTGCCCGAGAGATAGCATGAAGCAGTTTTCATGCCATTCATGCATTATTTCTGAGACTAGCAGCAAAAAATACATAGGATGCCAAACAGCCGGCAGCAGCTAAGATCGGTTAGTTGTTGGCTACCACCAATGGCGAGAACTAAATGAGCAGCTTAGATTCATTGGGCTGGATTGGATTGGATTGATGCTAACAAAGTGACAATAGGAAGGTAATGAGCACATACAACTAGCTCTAGTATACCGGCATGCATGAGCACTTGTTAATATTTATATTCATCACAGCAACCTATAACCACCTACGCATACAAATCAGAAAGCACACATATATACCGAACAAAAGCAACAGCCATGAATAGATGACTTAACAATTCATGTTTGTTAACAAAACAAGAGTGGACATCTCATAGTGAGTCTGATACAGCTACACTAAGCATTATCCACTGATGTCACTTGGGGAGTGACACACACAGACGCATACAGCAAGTGCAGTGCAGACAGATAGTGTGGGCACTTAGCAAACAAAGGGAATGGGGATGTCATGTTCAGTTCATCACCTTGCGGAGGGGGTGGTCCTTGGGGAGGAAGCTGCCGATGGTCTTGCCGTAGACCTCGCACGTGGAGAAGTGGATCAGACGCTTGCTGTTCTCCAAGTCTGACCTGCAACAACAATCAAACCAAAGTATAAGTTAGCAAACTTGATGTAATTATGAATCGGTGTATAAACTAACATACAGCCAGGAAATAACAAGTAAATCAGGTAAAACGTACTATCTCATATAGATATATAATAACAAGGGTGCACACAATTGTTTGGGGCAGAGTGGGATGAAAGAGGGGTAATTAATGAACATTTACATTAACTTGTAACTATAAGAAACATGATAAAGAACCATAGCTATCTCTACAACTTGGTTAGCCCTAATCTGTAAGAATAGCTGTCACAAACTCATTTTAGAAATTTACTGATAATCCCTACTAGCAACATAATTAATAAACAGAGTAATATTGCAAGCTGACGGAAGCGGTTGAGCCACTTGAAAATACTCAAACGGGATATAAAAACATGGGAGGCACGCTAAACTACAATTAAGTTTGATCCAGGTGGATAAGCTGAGTCAACGTGCATCATTAACAGAAACAACTTCATGAGGACTAAAACCCACACTACAACATCAAAAGATCTACCTAATCATGAGCAAAGACACGGCTTTCAACTGGTGCATGTGATGTACAACAGAAATCTACTTGAATCTAAATAAACAAAGGGAAGGCGCACAAACAGATCGGGATCTGTTGACATTAACTGTTTCCATTGCCACATCATCCGAGTAAAAAACCACCATTTCTCTAACAGTATGTGGGGCATCTCGCGTCAGGTCAACAGATCAGATTAGCACAAAATAAGACTGGATATAATTGCCCAAGACAAGACCTCTTTTATCGCATGCCCCGACTTGGACGTACAGGGCAAACGACTTCCGGATCCAGTACTTGACCTGCGCACGCACGCAACACCGACAGATGCGTGACGCTCAGACATTCAGTTCTTGGAAACGTCGAAAGCACCATCGAAAACAGACGTGGAGCGAGAGCACGTACCACAGGGAGCGCGTCGATGAAGTTGCTGTAGATGGTGTCGAGCGGGCGCGTGTTGTAGTCCGCCGGCATGCAGATCGCCGCCAGGTTTATCGTCTTCACGGAGCAGATCCAACCACCGACACGCAGAAACAAAATCGTCAGCGGTTTTTCCAGAAATTAATTCAGGGAACGCCAACTGTTTTCTTTTCAGGCGACGAACTCGCTACTTGCAACCGAATCAAGAAACTAAATCCCAGGAAAATCGTTCCATTTTTCGCGGACCAATCCGCCCGCCATTAGAGGGCGAGAGGGAGCGCGGAAGGAAGGAGAGGGGAGGGGGAACGGCGTACCAGATCGGCCATCTTGATGAGGCCCTCGAGGCGGGAGTCGTTCTTGATGTTGAGGCGGTGGAAGGAGATGCGGCCGGCGAGGTGGGGCGGGGGCGGGTCGACGAGGTGGCGGATCTTGTCGCAGTAGACGTCGACGGCGAGGACCGTCTGCTGGGTCTCGGCCATGAGCTTCTCGCAGAGGTGCGAGCCGATGAAGCCGCCGGTGCCGATCACGCAGATGGTCAGCGGCGCCACGGCGCCGCCGTCCAGATCCGTCCTGCCCCCGCTCCCCATGCTCTCCCGGCGGTCGCGCGGCGCGGTCGGTCGGTCGGTCGGATCCGGGGCGGGGAGCGGAGGGAATGCGCGTGGGGATCGGGTCTGGTTGGATTGGGCAGTGATTGGATCGGGAGGTGGCGGCGGGGTGAGATTGGATCGGGAGGTGGCGGCGGCGGCGAGCAGATGGGGGGAGAAGGGTGCGATGGGGGAAGGGGATGTGAGCTAGGGTTTGTGCTGCGGTGGGGTGGATGGACGGATGGATGGACGGATGGATGTGGGGTGGTGAGATGGATGGATGGATGGATGAGTGTCATGTCATCAATCCGTGGGAATGGTTTTGATTGGTTCGGAAAATTAGTGATTTAAAAGAGTTTCAAGTACAAAAACTAGAGGGATTTTGTGAAGTAGCTATCAAAAATATTTTGCAAAAGGGTACCACACAAATTTTCACAGAGTTAGACCACATTTTATGGATAAGGACCAATTTATACGCATTTCTCATCTTTCTAGCTATTTTTAATCATTTTTCGAGTGCCCCAAATAATGTTTTTTTGAATAACCTACCAAACAATTATTGCAAAATTGCACCAAATCATTTTTCTAAAATACTAGGTCATATTTAATGCATAATTTATCAAATGATTGGGTGTAAAAAGTTTTGATCCACCTCTGATGAAAAAAACAAATTTCCGCTGATTCAGCTGGAAGCGGGTTAAATCTGAACTGCAGCTACCTCATAGTTTGCTCTTTATTTTTTCAAAAAATCATTTCTAGGTACATAAGTATCTATTTAATCAGAGAAACACCAAAAAAATTATAAGATTCAACCACTAGCTAGGAACGGTCATTCCCGTCGTTTTGACCACATTTTGAAACGGGCATAAAAAATTCAAAAAAAATCAAAAAATTGGAAAACCTTCGCATTGTGTCATTATATATGACCAAGTTTCCAGGAAAAATAATAAACTTGTAATACGACAATTATTTTAAAAAAGTGTTCTCAGAAATGAGCTATCATGCGTGAAGATTCATGGCTTTCAAGACAAATGATCAATCTTATAACCACATTCGTGGCATAGTTTGTTTAAATGATCTCATATTGTGCACAAGGGTGCATATTGGAATGGCAAACAATGTTGCCTAAGGAAGTTTTCATTTTCTTTGGACGAAAAAACCATTTTTCATTTTCCGAGTGCCCAAAAGGAGGTTTTTTTGTGAAGGAACTACCAAATAATTGTTGCTAAATTGGACCAAATCAATTTTCTAAAATATTAGGACATATTTAATGCATAATTGACGAAATGGTTGGGTGCAAAAAGTTTTGATCCACCTCTCGTGAAAAAGACAAATTTCCGCCGATTTAGTGAAAGAGGGTCAAATTTGAACTGCAGCTGCCTCATAGTTTGCTATTTATTTTTTCTAAAAATCATTTCTAGTTACATAAGTACCTATTTAATCAGAGAAACACCAAAAAAATTCCAAGATTCAACCACTAGCTAGGAACGGTCATTCCCGCCGTTTTGACCGCATTTTGAAACGGGCATAAAAAAATTCAAAAAAAATTAAAAAATTGGGAAACCTTCGCATTGTGTCATTATATGTGGCCAAGTTCCCAGGAAAAATAACAAACTTGTAATACAGTAATTATTTTAAAAAAGTGTTCTCAGAAACGAGCTATCACGTGTGGAGATCAATGGCTTTCAAGCCAAATGATCAATCTTATGGCCACATTCATGGCATAGTTTGTTCAAATGATCTCATATTGTGCACAAGGGTACATCTTGGAATTCCAAACAATGTTGCCTAAGGAAGTTTTCATTTTCTTTGCACGGAAAATTCATTTTTCATTTTTCGAGTGCCCAAAAGGAGGTTTTTTTGTGAAGGAACTACCAAATAATTGTTGCAAAAATGGACCAAATCAATTTATAAAATACTATGCCATATTTAATGCACAATTGACAAAATGGTTGGGTGAAAAAAGTTTTGATCCACCTCTGGTGAAAAAGACAAATTGCCGTCGATTCAGTTGAAAACGGGTCAAATTTGAACTGCAGCTGCCTCATAGTTTGCTCTTTATTTTTTCCAAGAATCATTTATAGGTAAATAAGTATCTATTTAATCAGAAATACATGGTTTGATGGCGAGACATCGAGGTTTGGATGGTGGCCAAGGGCCCCAACCCTTGAGCGCGTAAGCTCGCATGCCCGCCGCGTGGTCACCGCGTGACCATGGCGTTGCCATGTGTTTTGGGCGGCCTAGGAATGTCTAGTGGGTTGGACACTCCCCAGGTAGGTGCTAGGAAGAAAATCACAACATAAGATTCTCACGAGGAGACCGATCGATACTCAAACATGAATAAGCAGCCAAGTGTTTGATTTGCGGTACGGGAAATGCACATGGCTAATGGGCATGAGTTTTGGCGAGGATGATCAGTTACTAAGAAGACCGTCTTCACAAATTTTCACCTCAAAAGGGGGATCCTAGGTGGTACTTGCTTTACAAAGTACCACACTGGACATAAATACGAATGTTGAAGCTGGGCTCAAAATAATGAATGGATTGAGCTAGCATTTGGTGGAGTATGGTTATTTGGGCATAGGAAAGCACTATAGAAAATGGATACCATTTGGACATGCCAAAGTGGTACTTCCTTCACAAAGTGCTGCTCTGATCAGAATAGGAAAATGAATATTTTTGAATTATTTTTGAACTAGGCAAGGAAGGTTTTTACATATTTGACGAAGATATGACCCAAAGAATTTACGAGATTTCTTTGGGAATTTTGGGAATAACAGAAATATAGGTTACTTCACAACCTAGGGCAAAAACCGCCACATGGACATGACACATAGGCAAAAATGATGAGATGGCGCCTAGTCATCACAACCCACCACAATCTACAAGGCTATGACCATCTATATTGGTCATTAACAACTAGAAATAAGGCAACGGACTAGCACTGTTTGCTTTGTGACCTTTTCATGTAAGGAAATTACAACCTTTCTGACCAAAATGGTCGCAATGGTTTAGGGTTTGGAGCCCCTCGAACAGCTTTTGACCAATTGGTCTGAAATGGTCATAGATCTATGACCAATTCTTCCAGGGTCACTGACAAAAGGTCACTAGTTGACATATTTCTTGTAGTGGTAGGACTGCCTGCTCCACAGGCTATCGGGCAAAAGGTGCAACTCCTCCGACTCCGCCCTGATGGATGGCTCCACCTCCAGCTCCGACGACGACGCACCTCCGCACACCGACTCCTACGGTGGACGGGCAGAACTGCTCCGACGATCAGAAGGGGAAGGGGCTGGGGAAAAAATGGTGATTTCCTCCGCCCTTCCCGGTTCTGTTTATCTTTTACTATGTTTTTATAAGTACTTTGTAGTATGGATTTGCACTGTCCGCCTTTGAACTCCCATAAATTATGTTCCTTTTGTCCGGTTGATCTGATGAACTGCTCTTTTGATCATGTGTTTATGTAGTGTTGCATGAATTGTATGATTTTGAGGTTTCAGATATGAGGGACGCGAGTGTGAAAGGCAACTATAAAGCGTGCCCGGTCAGTGCCCGCGAACGCGCCCGGGCGCATCCGTGGGCGTTTGAGGGATCAGATTTTCCCAGCGCGGCTGTAGATGCTCTAATAACCCTCGACGGCCCCGGAACCGTTTAGTCTGATATGAGACATCCGCCTCCCTCTGAAGATCAGGATCTTTCTGTGGCAATGGATCCGCAGACGCCTCCCCTCTGGGGTGGTAGTCCTCAAGCATAACGGCCCGGGCGATGGGATTTGTCCCATCTGTGGCACGATCGAGGATGCTAACCACATCTTCTCGTGCTCTACTGCCCAGTTCATGTGGGCCTGCTTCCGCGAAATGGTCGGTGGCCAGTGGTGCAATACCAATTTCCCTGACTTACTTGCGGAGCTGAGCGCCTCCCCTCCTCGCTACCGCCATATTAGATGGCTGTGCGTTGGGATCCTCGCCTGGACGCTTTGGAAAATTCGCAACAAGCTTGTCATTCAGAAGGTTCCTCTTCGACGTGCGACTGACGCTATCTTCAAAATGTGTGGCTACTTGCAGCTTTGGCGGCCGCTTAGCCGCCCCCAGGACCGGGACGTCATCACCATCCTCCTCGCTGATCTTCGCTCGATGGTGCTCCGCGTGGCTCCCCCGCTTCCGCCCCCTCCGCCTGAGCCTGACTAGGTTGTCGGACTACTTTGCGCCTTGTGCCTTGCCCTTTGCGTTATGCGCTGTGTTGTGTGTGTTTAGGGCTTGTTGTGCTGTGCCCTCAGCTCTGACCCTCGTGTCTTTTTATATGCATGTGAACCTCCGTGTATGTGTGTGTGTTTGAACATATGTGGAACCACCTTGTGGGATGCTTGATTTGGGCGGTTGCTTTATAATAAAGCGGGGCGAAAGCCTTTTTCGATAATGGAGGACAGAACGGTGTGGCTTTATATTTATCTGCAACATGCAACAGTGGTTTCCGCACCCATTCACACCCAGTTCCACGAAGAAAACATCTACATTGAGAATGTATGCGCTTTGGGAGTCATGTCTAACCTCCACCCAAAAATAAGTTGAAAATTTGGAGGAAGATGACGAGGGGGAGCCGCTGCATCTCTATTGGAGCGGTTTATTTCTAGTTAGGAGCTAAAAGAACCACATGCCACTGGAGCATCATGTGGTGGATTGATTAAATTAGTTATGTGCGTGATAATTAATTCTTTGATTCTTCCCTAGACACAAAATTTTAGTCACACGTCCCGCGTGAAACTTTCTGCTAGGATCTACATGAACACGACAGAATACTACCATATAATGTACTATAATCCTTAGGCATGCATGATAACTAAACCTAAGACCGACCTAGCATTATGGAGGCCCTAGTGCAAATGAGGTACAATGGACATAACATTTATAATAGAGTCATATAAATACTTTTGGTGGTATATATCACATATCATGAATATGAAGGCATTGTTTGGACACGCAGTATGCTAGCGCCAAATAAAAAATTTCTACCGCGCAACCAAGAACATACTGCTGGAGATAGATCACAGGATCAAATTTTACCACTCAACGCGCAATCACCGCAGCGGAAGTAGAGTTGGTGATGCGTGTAGCCGATCAGCCGAGTCACCTCCTCCTAATGCAGCCGCTCCCCCATAAATGATTCCTCGCGGATCCCTCGAACAACTCCTTGCGGTTCCCTCAAATGATTCGTCCAAGCAGCGCAAATGCAATGCCTCCAAGGTATCCACACACACGGGGAGTAGCATTAGGCGGCGGAGTCCACACTTAAGGGGAGTAGCATCAGACGGCGGACTGCTAGGTCCAGTCGCACGACAAATGGGTGTGGGAAGTGGTGGCGGCTATGGTAGGAGGAAAAAAATCAAAGCTAAAAGGGGCGCCCCACTCCCCTTTATATAGACCTCCGGGGTGGGCTCAACACTTTAGGCCCACTAGGTGTCTACACCCAATCTTCACTCGGATCCAATCCGAATGGGCTGCATCCCCTTAAGTGTGAGACCCTATAGGTTCATGTACACATGGAAACGATCCGAGTCGATAGTTGGTAGCGGCTCCTAGCAAAACGTGCCAACTCCCATGTGCGCCTAAAGTAGTTTGACGAACCTCAACAATGTGATGCAACATTCCTTTTGCCTCAGGATATATGTCGTCGAGCTCAAGTGAGTAGTTGTCACCCTTGTGGTGGCTCGACCTTTGTTCTCAAAACCGTGGATCAGATTTCTGAACCGGGGTAACTCTTCACCCAAGTGGCACGACCTTGCTTTCTGAATCTGATCATCCGAGAGGGATGAGAGAATTTCTCTCCAATAAGAGGGGGAAATCCCATCTTGCTCAACTAGTCTCGCGACATGTTTGGCGAATCACCCGAAAGCTATCTTTATAACTACCTAGTTATAAAGTAGCATTTGATAGATCCTAAGTCAGTTGATCCTCATCCCGAAAACATGCGAGGACCTCAGGTCTAGGACATGGCATATACATCACACTAGAGACTAACACATGACAATATCAAGTTGTATCTCAAAGTGGGCTTGTCTAACTCGGTGATCTCCATCCACGAGTCCATACTATCAGTTTTGCATTTCTATGTCCATGACTCGTGAAATATAGTCATTAATTGAATCGTATACTAGTCAAAAGGTATGCGCATAACCTTATCAACTAGGGACCAGCAGAACGATGATCATACAGTATATAGATTCACAAATAAGTCATATACTTATTGATACATATCACTGATGATGTTCAATGACAATCATCATCACATGATTGTCTCTAGAGCATATCTCGACCAGGCATAAACATAAAAAAAATGTAATATAAATTAGCTAATAAAGTTTTAATACACGTTGTAGATGTGATTATATGATGCAAACGATGATTATAAGATACATGTACTCAACCATAAACAACTATTGAATACATACAACATGGTGAAGTGTGCGCTGAGGGGGGGGGGAGGATGCCCCATGTCCACCCCATAATAGTGTTGACGTTATGTTCTAAAAATACTATATTTGTAATTTATATTGATATTTTGTATTTGTTCCTTTTGAGTTAGGCCCTAGGATTGGAGAAGTGACACGAGAAGACGGAACCACGCCAATGTGTGGTTTTGGTAATTAATGACAATCCCCATGGGCTAATGTTTTCATTAAGATGGATTTGAAGGTAAGTTCCGTAGGCAATGCGTAGAGAATATTGGATGGATTAAAGGATGAAATCCATCAAGATAAATATATGCATTGAGTATTGGGATTGAATGGATTTATAATGAATGCCATCAACATCAAGATATGCATGAAGATCATTGAACTCTAGTGATGAATATATTATGATCAAGAAGAAGCAGAAATGTACTTTGAGCCATCAAGATTAAGTTATATGATTTAATCAAGGGACATTTACATTTGTGCTCCTAACTCGAACCTACTACTCAGATTTATCCCTAATTTTGAAGTATGCTAAAATTTGCCCCTCCGCCGTCAGTTCTGTTTAGAAAAATGCCCTTTTGTGTCGTTTCCGTCCGGTCAAAGGCATTTGACCATTTCAGGGCGTTTATTGGACATTTTCCCCTTGTCTCCATGTGTCACTTACACATGGGACCCACTCAGGATAATATAAGGAAAAAACTCTTTCTCTCACCCCTCTTTGTATCACTTACATGTGGGGCCAACAAAAAAAATTAAAATAAAATTAAAAGTCCATTATCTCTCTTCCCTCCGTGTCTCTCTCCCTCGCTTCCGACGGGCAGGGAATTGGCGGCAACCAGCAGCACGCGGCAGTTGCCCCTACCAAGCTCACCGGCATGCCAGCGCTGCACTCACCATCATGCCATTGCGCGTGATTCACGCCAGTTGGGCACACAGACGGCCACCGAATCCAGTTCCTGGCGGAGTCAAGCGGCGAACGGTGACGGGTGTCACAAGGAGCTCACCGGGGTCCTCCTAAGAACAAAATTGACAAGCGCAAACGAAGAGGGAGCTCGAGAAGGGGCTCTTGGCGCCAGGATTTGGAGAGGGTGCCGCGGAAGCAACGATATCAACCTCAAATTGGTGGCGGTGCTCATCGCTGGAGATGAGGAAGGAGAGGGAGAAGCACCAAATTGGCAGAGGTGAAATGTGTAGGATCTCGATTGAATGCCGGTGGCCTATATTCGTTGAGCCCTCGTGCCCTCTGACCCTCTCACGCTGAGCGGAGCCCATCATCGCCGCTCGATCTCGACTGTAACATGTCGTCCCAGCCATCCCACGCCCTCTGGCGACCTCAATCCACTTCATCTCCCCGCCCATAGCCTCACATGCCTACTCTGTAGCCCATAGCACTCCAGCACCATCCCGCACATCGCCGCATGCATTCTTCCTTTGCGGTGGCGGTGATGGGGGACCGAAGAGTGGACAAACGTCTGATGGTGGCGGGAGAGCAAGAGGCGGAGCTGTGGCGTGAGAAGTCCCTCCGTGAGAAGGCAAAGAGCTCCATGAGTGGACGGCAGGGCGGCCGTGAAGGTCATGAAGAGCGCGAGGCACGCGGTTCTTTTGCTATGCAAGGAGGGCATGAGGGGGATTGGGGCCCTCCTCCCCCTTGGTGGATCCAACAGTAGGAGCGGAAGAGGTTAAAGAATGCGGGGCGCAGGCAAAGGGAGCTGGAGCAGAAACCCATGGCGCATCCCAACTATTGGGGTGGCCATGGCGATCCGTTAGCCAAGAAGCCACGGGCCAGTGCGGAGCCGTCGGCAGTGGCTTTTCTAGCTTCCTCGAAAGGCACGGCCGACGAGCCCATCCTGATGGAGGAGATCCCGAATGTGGAGTGCTTCAAGTGTGGGCGCTTGGGTCACTACCAATCCAAGTGCAAGAACAAGCCGCTATGTGTGTTCTGCAATGAGGATGGGCATGCTTCGGCCTACTGCCCATCGCGTGGAAGGCCCTAAATCTCCAGATCATGGGAAGTGCCATCTCGGGTGAGGGCTTCTTCTGCCTCCAGTTCAAGGAGGACGAGGAGATCGACGGCAGCTCAGTCCTGAAGATCGACAACGCAGTGATAATTTCTGCAGATCCGAGCCGACTTTCACTCTGTATTCTCAAGCAAGAGCTAAAGCACATGGTGTTCGGTGACTGGGATTGGCAAATATCTCAGGTGGGGGACAACGACTTTTCGGTGATCTCCCCCTCGACCGACCTGCTGCACATGGCTAAATCGAGTGGCAAACTCTTCTCTCTATCAACGACATAACTGCGCGTGTGAGGGAATCCCTGCATAAGGAGATTGTGCCACTGGTCATGTCGGATACGTGGGTACAGCTCCACGACATCCCTAGGAAGCACCGTCATGTGGAGCATCTGATGGAAGGGCTAAAGATGCTGGGGCATCCTATTGTGGTGGATGAGCTCCCTCTCATCCGGTTGGGGCCGGTGAGAATGAAGCTGGCGTGCAAATCTCCGAACAAGCTTAACGGCTTTGTGGAGGTGTGGTTTAATGGTGAAGGCTACCAAGTTAAGGTGGAGGTGGAGCGGTGAAACATACTGGTGAGGGCGGCCCCAGTGGCACTGGCCCTTCTAAAAAAACGCCTCCCTCCTCCTTTGACAAAGCTGGCCGCCCGCAAGATGCGGGGAATGGATCCAAGCCACTTGGGGGTGGCAAGGACTCGACAAAGCAGCCGTCGGGCGGGGCACTTGGGTCCGTAGAGCCCAAAGACGTGGAGATGGGATGTCAGGATGAGGATCTCGATGACAGTACTCAAGACACTTCTATCGATACAGAGACCTGGGACAAGCTCGGGAACCTGACCGGGGGCACGACCGCCGTGGCGACGCAGGATACCGGGGTCAGCCTCCCTTCGCTGGCCCGAACCCTCGCTGGCTCCTTCAATGAGTACGGGTCTCAATTTGGGGCGCCTTCCTTGGCTCTCATGGAGGTGGATGTGTACTCTAGCGACACTGGGGCTGCCGTCCCTCAGTCCCCGCTAGCCACCGATGGGGCAGATGCTGGTTGTGTGCTCAATGAAGACTCTGCCACCACTCCATCCTCGAGGCGCCGGGGCTCTGGTGGATCAGGCAGACCTCCCAAGAAGACAGTGGGCAGGAAAGCGACAGTTAAGGCGGGTGCGGTGATGGTGGCAGAGCAGAACCGGGGTGATTTGGGCATGGCACTGGCGTCGGTGGGTGCGGGTGCAAATGCCAAGCGCTCCAAGGTGACTCATGTGGCGCTGCGAGCCCCCAGCGTGCATGCCAAGGCCAAGCCGGATGACCTGTCTTCTCTAGAGAGCACCAAGCTTCATACCGCAGACAAGAACCTGGAAGTCTCAGGTAACCCTCTCCCTTCTTATAGAATTCTCAATGCTTTCTCGGATGATCATCTTGCGCGGGTTCTGAATGATAGTGGGGTAGTTGCATCTATTTCCAATGGTGAGATCATCTCGACGGTGCTTGCGCATGAAGAGGCTCAGGCGGCACTAGCTGAGGCTGCTACTCGGTGTGTGCTAGCAGGCTCGTCGGAGTTGGTACCAGTAGGGGCTGGTGCCGCCTCCTTTCCCAATGAGGAAGTAGAAGCGAGGGTGACTTCTGATCTTCCTTCTTCCAGCCGTGCCCCGACTCGGAAGTGTGTGGCCAGGCTGTGACCTCTCGAGGGGTCCGCCTTTGGAATCGTATTATTTGATGCGATACCTATTTTGGAATGTTAGGGGTTGTGGCCACGAGGGATGTCAGACACAACTTAGAGAGTACATGGCCAAGGAACGGATCGATGTAGTTGCGCTACAGGAAATGATCAAAGTTGATTTTCTTTCCGTGACTTGCTGGCTTTTGATCCCCTTAATTGGTTTGACTGGCACTAGTTGTCATCTGTGAGGTGCTTGCTTGGGAGCGAGGCATGTTTTTTGTCGCTGCTACTATTCGACATAGTGTCTCGAGGCTGATTTGGGTGGTGGTATGTGTCTATGGTCCTGCCGACCATTCGCCCTCTGCTACTTTCTTGGAAGAGGTCTCGGCCTTGGTTGGGGCCAACCACGCAGCAAACATCCCCCTGGTCGTCGGTGGCGATTTTAATTAGTCCGCTCGGGTGCGGACAAAAACAATTATAGGGTGGACTGGGCAAGGGTGTCCATTTCAACAATGCTGTTGCGGCGGCTGCACTTCCAGAAGCGGCTCGAACGGGGGCCAGGTACACCTGGACTAACAAGTAGCTGGCCCCAGTTCGCAGTGTCCTAGACCAGGTGTTTTTCACCCCGGAGTGGGAGGTCCTCTTTCCTTTTATGCACTTTGGTGGCAGAAACCCGCATTGGGTCGGACCATGTCCCGCTCATTTTCTCTTCAGGGGAAGAGAGGGCCCAACGTAGCAGACATTTCTTCCTCGAAACGGCCTGGTTTGAAGCAGATGGCTTCATCCCTATGGTTCAAGGCCAATGGGAGCAGATCCTAGCCCAGTTGGATTTTCAAAGGGAACCAGTAGAATGCTGGTCGGCTGCTGCTACGATCTTGAGGGCATTCCTTCGTGGATGGGGAGCCAACCATGGTAGCGACTCAAAACGTGAGCGCTGGAGGCTAGTTGAGGAGATCGCTGACCTTGATGCTTAGGCGGACGCTCGGATGTTTTCGGAGGCTGAGTGGGCTCATCAATATGAGCTGGAGCATAAGGTTCTGGCGATCCTTCGTGCGGAGGAAGAATATTGGTGCCGTAGGGGCGACATTAAGTGGGTGACTAAGGGATACGCAAATACTGCTTATTTTCATGCGTATGCTAATGCCATAAAGCGTAAGAGCGCGATCCTTCACCTCCAGTCGGAGCAGGGCCTCCTTCTCTCCCAGGGCGACATTTCTCGCCACATCTACAACTATTTCGTTGGTCTGTTGGGTATGGCCGATGAGAAAAAGCTTTGTATCTGAGAGGATTTGTGGTATCCCGAGGATAGGGTGTCGAACCAGGAGAACGAGAGCCTTGCGCTCTCTTTCCTCCCCGAAGAAGTTGACACAACCCTGTTGGGGATGAAGAAAGCCACGGCCCCGGGCCCGGATAGCTGGCCGGTTGAATTCTTTTGTAGATTCTGGCCTAGTCTTCACCCCCTTTTCTTTGATATTGTGAATGGGTTTGCCCTAGGTATGGTAGATATTTCTCGACTAAACTACGGGCTATCAGCCTAATCCCTAAAGTGAAAGGGGCGGACAACATTAAGTTGTTCAGACCAATCACTCTCATCAGTGTCCCCTTTAAGATTTGCGCTAAGGCTTATGCGACCCGTTTGGCTCCAGTGTCTCAATGGGTTATCCTCAAAAGCCAAACTTCCTTTCTTAAAGGCCATAACATTCTGGAGGGCCCTATTGCTCTCCTTGAAATTGTTCACGAGCTAAAGCAGAAAAATCAGCAAGGGGTGCTGCTCAAGCTCGATTTCGAAAAAGCCTACGACCGTGTAAACTGGGAGTTTGTACGGGAGGTTCTTGTCAAAAAGGGTTTTGAGGCAGGATTTGTCCACCGTATAATGAATCTGATTAATAGTGGACAAACGGCTGTTTCCATCAATGGGGATTTGGGTAAGTTCTTCCGCAACAAAAATGTTTAAGACAAGGAGACCCACTGTCTCATATTGTTTTTAACTTTGTCGCGGATGCCCTATCGGCTATGCTGTCTAAGGCACGGTCGGCCGAGCACATCAAAGGGTTGGTGCCCCACCTAATCCCGGGAGGAGTGACGCACCTACAATATGCCGATGACACGATGTTGCTCTTTGAACCAGACGACAATAGTATAGCCTCGATCAAGCTCCTGCTGCTTGCTTTCGAGCTTCTCTCCAGGCTCAAAATTGTCTTCCTCAAAAGCAAGGTCATAACCATGGGGATGGATGACCAGGCGAGTAGGCGGGTGACCAACCAACTTAATTGCAAACTAGGGAGTTTGCCTATTAAATATCTTGGCCAGCCCGTCTCTCATAGTAGGCTGTCCATTAAGGAGTGGGAGCCTCTATATGGTAAGGTGGCGGGTAGGGTAAGCCCGTGGCGAGGGAGGTTTATGTCTTCTGCTGCTAGGCTCATTATGACCAATTCTAGCTTATCTTCCCTCCAAATGTTTACCATGGGAATGTTTCTTTTAGCGGATGGGGTTCACGCTAAACTTGACACGCGTGATCTCGTTTCTTCCTGGAAGGAACTGGCATCAAGCGGAAGTACCATCTTGTCAAGTGGGCCACGGTTTGCCGCCAATTTTTTTTGGGTGCTTCGGTATTTTGAACTCCAAATTCATGAATGTCGCTCTCTTATCCCGATGGTGGTGGAGGTTGGCCCAAAACGAGTCATGCCTCTGGGCTGACCTACTTAACGCGAAATACTTCCCTCACGACAATGTTTTCTCTGCAAAAAAGACGGGCTTCTCATTCTGGAACGAGATCTAGGCTGTGCGACCCGCCTTTTCCCTAGGGGTGTAGTTTCAATTCAAGGAAGGTCAGTCAACTAGATTCTGGCTGGAGTCCTGGCTTGGCCCTTCCCCTCTTTGGCAGAGCCACCCAACAATTTTTCAAGTGGCCTCCAACACTGAGTTGCTAGTTGGCGAAGCTCTTCGGACCTCTCCGCCTTCGGTTAGCTTCCTGAGAGATTTGCTCCCGGCCAAGGAGGCTGAATGGAACACGGTGAAGGCCTTGATTGGCCAGCGCAGAACCAGCCCGGGTGCTGACGAGGTCTCTTGGACACTTTCAGCCTCCGGTGTGTTCTCTGTTAAGTCGCTATATAGCAAACTAACTAAGGACGCTATGCTGGACATAGCTCGGGGGCTATGGAAGGCCGGGCTCCCGCTTAAGATAAAAATCTTCCTATGGAAGATGTTCCAGAACCGCCTCCCGACAGCGGACAATGTTGCGAAACGCAACGGGCCTTCAGACGGGTCTTGTGTGGTGTGCGGTACTCTAGAAGATGCAAATCATGCTCTCTTCCGTTGCCATCTAGCTAGGTTTTCTTGGAGTGCAGTTAGAGCCTCGTTCCAGCAAAACTGGAACCCTTCATCCGGTGTCGACCTTTTGCAAATTATTCATACGCAAAAGGGGGCTAGTGCGAGGATTGTTTGGCGTTGCGTAGGGGCGCTATTGCGGTCCTTATGGACTGTGCGTAATAAGATGACCATTGAGAAGAAATTCCCTTCTCACCCAACTGATGTCCTGTTCAAATGTCACCTCTTCTTGCAGACCTGGACACCGTTGGGGAAACCGCGTGATGAGGAGCTCATGATCGAGAAGATGGAGTGGATCCACATCATTCAGGTGGAAGCTCGACAAGTGGTTGCTCAAGACTGATCTCATTTTGCATCTCGTTTCATTGCTTATGCTTGTCGATGACTTCATTCCAGCCTGCGTATTGAAGTTCGTGGACCTCTGTCTATTTCGGGTGGTTCTGTAATGCTTAAACTGGACTGACGTGATATTTGTCTTCATACTATGTGTACGCTGCCTTGTTGGCTTTATTTATTTAAAGCCGGACGCCTTTGGCATCTTTGTTCCAAAAAAAATTCACGAACACGCCAACGTTTAACGACCATGGTTAAGAACCATTTAGCCTAACACACACTCATAAGTGTGCCACTAACACGTGGACCCTCTACTAACTAAAACAACTAAACCTATTAAGAGATGATGACATGTGGCCCCTATTGACCAGTCTAACTTTGGCTTATTTTTTGTTTTTTAGATTGTGTCCCACATGTAAATGATACAAACAAAGAGGTGACAGAATGATGTTTTTCTTGTAATTTTTAGAGTGGGTCCCACCTGTAAGTGATGCAAACAAAGGGTGAGATAAAGAGTTTTTTTCCTTTTATTTTTAGAGTGGGTCCCATGTGTAAGTGACATATGTAGAGAAGGGCAAAAATGTCCAACTAACGCCCAGAAAACGGCCAAAACCCGTTGATCGGACAGAAACGACACAGAAGGGTATTTTTGTAAAGCCACCTAATGGTAAAGGGGCAAATTTGAGCAACCTTTGAAATTAGGGGTAAATCTGAGTAGTGGGTTCGAGTTAGGGGTTAAAATGTAAATGACCCTTTAATCAAATATAATCAATATGAACTCCATATGATGTACAAGATGTGATGAAGAAGGAGTTTGTTGAAGAAACTCGAAGGCATGATTGGGCTTATGGGTTGAGCCGTGATGGTTCAAGATCTTGAGAGAATGTTTAAATAGAAGAATTCTATATATGGATTGAGGATGAGATTATGATGACTCATATATGTTGAGTCATGGTTTATCAGTTCAAGAAGCTATTGCAAATATGCCCTAGATGCAATAATAAAGTGGTTATTATTATATTTCCTTAATCATGATAAATGTTTATTATTCATGCTAGAATTGTATTGACCAGAAACTTAAATACATGCGTGGATACATAAACAAACACCGTGTCCCTAGTAAGCCTCTACTAGACTAGCTCGTTAATCAAAGATGGTTAAGGTTTCCTAACCATAGACATGAGTTGTCACTTGATGATGGAATCACATCATTAGGAGAATGATGTGATGGACAAAACCCATCTGTTAGCTTAGCATATGATCCTTCAGTTTATTACTACTACTTTCTTAAATGTCAAATACATATTTCTTCGACCATGAGATCATGCAACTCCCGGATACCATAGGAATACCTTGTGTGCTATCAAACGTCACAACGTAACTGGATGATAATAAACATGCTCTATAGGTATCTCCGAAGGTGTTTGTTGAGTTGGCATTGTTGACGTATAATGTGCTGCCCAGTCTCTTCCATCAGATCGGTCTTTTGGTTGCATTGGCTAGAGCATGCACTTCTACATGGTATCAGAGCCAAGAGGTCTCGAGTTCAAGACCCCGCTAGCGCAATTAAATTGCAGCCCACTTTCGGTCCATGTTTAGGTCTGAGGGAGCCACACATGAGGGGGAGTGTTGATGTATAATATGTTGCCTAGTCTCTTCCATCAGATCGATCTTTTTGTTGCATTGGCTAGAGCATGCACTTCCACAGGAATGGATCAATATTGGGATTTCCATGTGACGGAGAGGTATCTCTGGGGCCTCTCGGTAATATAACATCACAAGAAGCTTGCACGTAAAGTGACTAAGGAGTTAGTTACAAGATGATGTATTATGGAATGAGTAAAGAGACTTGCCTGTAACGAGATTGAACTAGGTACAAAGATACCGATGATCGAATCTTGGGCAAGTAACATACTGGCAGACAAAGGGAACTACGTATGTTGTCATAAATGTTTGGCCGATAAAGATCTTCATAGAATATGGAGGAACCAATATGGGCATCCAGGTCCCGCTATTGGTTACTGGCCGGAAAGGTGTCTCGGTCATGTTTACATCATTCTCGAACCCGTAGGGTCCGCATCTTAATGTTTGTTGATGATATAGTATAATATGAGGTATGTGAATTGGTGACCGAATGTAGTTCGGAGTCCTAGATGAGATCATGGACACGGCAAGGAGCTCTGGAATGGTCCAAAGGTAAAGATTGATATATAGGGCGATGCTATTTGGTCACCGATAGGTTTCAGAATATACCGGGTAATCATCGGATCACCGGAAGGGGTTCAGGGAGGCCCCGGGAGTTTATTGGGCCAAACAGGCTAACGAGGGAGTGCACACCCGCCCACATGGGGTTGGTGCACCTCCACATCATGGCGTCGGCCCTAGGGAAGGAAAGGGAGAAGGCTGGCCCCTCTTGCCTTTTCTACGACATGAGAAAAAGGAAGGGAGGGGGGCGCCACCCCTTCCTGCCTTCTCCCAAGCGACAAAAAAGAAAAGGGAGGGGGCTCCATAGGGCAGGTGCCCAAGGGGGCCGGCGGCCACCCTTGGGGTGCACCCTGGCTGCCTCCCCTCCCGCCCCCTATGTATTCATGAGAGGGAGGGGCGCCACACATCCACAACAATCCCCAAGTCGTGTGTGGCGCCCCTCTCCCCGGTTCCATCCTCCATCAAGTTTTTCTGCAGTGCACGACGAAGCCCTGCGGGAACAAGTTCACCACCACCGTTACCACGCCATCATGCTGCCAGAACTCATCTACTACTTCGCCTCTCTTGCTGGATCGAGAAGGCGTGGACATCATCGAGCTGAATGTGTGCTGAACGCGGAGGTGCCATAAGTTTGGTACTTGATTGGGACGGATCGTGAAGGTGTACGACTACATAAACTGCATTGATAAACGCTTCCACTTGTCGGTCTATGAGGGTACGTAGACACACTCTCCCCTCTCGTAGCTATGCATCTCCATGGATAGATCTTGCGTGTGCATAGAATTGTTTTTTATTTTCCTTGCAACGTTCCCCAACAGTGGCATCATGAGCCAGGTCTATGCGTAGATGATATGCACGAGTAGAACACAAAGGAGTTATGGGCAGTGATGTTCATACTTCTTACCACCAACGTATTATTTTGATTCGGCGGTATTGTGGGATGAAGCGACCCAAACCAACCTTACATCTCCACGGACATGATACTGGTTCCACTGACTAACATGCAACTTATTTTGCATAAGGTGGCTGGCGGGTGTCTGTTTCTCTCACTTTAGTTGAATCGAATTTGACTACGGCCGGTCCTTGTAGAAGGTTAAAAAAACAAACTTGATAATTACCATTGTGGTTTTGCGTAGGTAAGAACGGTTCTTACTAGTTGCCCGTAGCAGCCACGTAAAACTTGCAACAACAAAGTAGAGGATGTCTAATTTGTTTTTGCAGGGCATGTTGTGATGTGATATGGTCAAGATGTGATGTGCTATATGTTGATGTATGAGATGATCATGTTTTGTAATAAGTTCACAACTTGCATGTCGATGAGTTCGACAACATGCATGAGCCTTAGGGTTGTCTTTAATTTATTGTATGACCTACACTAAAGCGCCATGTAATTGCTTTACTTTATAGCTAATCGTTAGCAATAGTCGTAGAAGAAATAGTTGGCGATACGACCCCGACGCAACGATGGAGATCAAGGTGTCGCGCTGGTGATGATGGAGATCATGCCGTTGCTTTGGAAATGGAGATCAAAAGCACAAGATGATGATGGCCATATCATATCACATATTTTGATTGCATATGATGTTCATCCTTTATGCGTCTTATTTTGCTTAGAACGATAGTAGCATTATAAGATGATCCCTTCACTTAATTTCAAGATAAAAGTGTTCTCCCAAAGTATTCACCGTTGCTAAAGTTCGTCGTTTCGAAGCACCTCGCGATGATCGGGTGTGATAGACTCTACGTTCACATACAACAGGTGTAAACTAGTTTTGCACATGCAGAATACTTGGGTTAAACTTGAGGAGCCTAGCATGTAAAGACATGGTCTCGGAACACTAGAGACCGAAAGGTCAAATGTGAGTCATATAGTAGATATGATCAACATAGAGATGTTCACCATTGAAGACTACCCCATCTCACGTGATGATCGTACATGGGTTAGTTGATTTGGATCATGTATCACTTAGACAACTTGAGGGATGTTGATTTAAGTGGGAGTTCATTAGTAATTTGATTAATTAAACTTAAATTTATCATGAACTTAGTCTTAATAGTTTTTTGCATAATGTTATAAATCAATGGTCCGTGCTACCGTTCCCTTGAATTTTAATGCGTTCCTAGAGAAAGCTAAGTTGAAAGATGATGCTAGCAACTATACGGACTGGGTCCGTAATTTGAGGATTATCCTCATTCCTGCATAAAAGAATTATGTCCTTGATGCACCACTAGGTGACCCACCCGCTCCCGCTAATCTAGATGTTGTGAATGCCTGGCAAACATGGACTGATGACTAGTCGATAGTTCAGTGTGCCATGCTTTACAGCTTGGAACTGGGACTTCAAAAGGGTTTTGAATGCCACAGAGCATATGAGATGTTCCAAGAGCTGAAATTGATATTTCAAGAAAATGCCAGGGTTGAGAGATATGAAGTCTCTAAAAAATTCTTTAGCTATAAGATGGAGAATAGTTCTATCTGTGAACACATACTCAGAATGTCTGGGGTACCACAACCACTTGACCCAGAAGAGTGTGTCATTGATAGAGTTCTTCAATCACTGCCACCAAGCTATAAAGGCTTCGTGATGAACTTAATATGCAAGGGATGACGAAAACGATTCCCAAGCTCTTTGTGATGCTGAAATCAGCGGAGGTAGAAATCAAGGAAGAGCATCAAGTATTGATGGTTAAGAAGACCACTAGTTTTATGAAAAAGGGCAAGGGGAAGAAAGGGGACTTCAAGAAGAACGACAAGCAAGCTGCCGCTCCCGTGAAGAAGCCCAAAGGTGGACCTAAGCCTAAAACTGAGTGCTTCTACTACAAACGAAGTGGTCACTAGAAGCGGAACTGCCCCAAGTGTTTGGCAGATAAGAAGGATGGCAAAGTTAACAAAGGTATATTTTATATAGACGTTATTGATGTGTTCCTTACTAATGCTCCTAGTAGTGTCTGGGTATTTGATACTGGTTCGGTTGCTCATATTTGTAACTCGAAACAGGAGCTACGGAATAAAGGAAGATTGGCTAAGGACGAGGTGACGATGCGCGTCGGAAATGGTTCCAAGGTTGATGTGATCACCGTCGGCACGCTACCTCTACATCTACCTTCGGGATTAGTTTTAGACCTCAATAATTGTTATTTGGTGTGAGCGTTGAGCATGATCCGGATCTTGTTTATTGCGAGACGATTATTCATTGAAGTCAGAGAATAATGGTTGTTCTATTTATATGAGTAATATCTTTTATGGTCATGCACCTTTACTAAATGGCATGTTCTTGTTGAATCTCGATCGTAGTGATACACATATTCATAATATTGATGCCAAAAGATGCAAAGTTGATAATGATAGTGCAACATATCTGTGGCACTGCCGTTTAGACCATATTGGTGCAAAGCACATGAAGAAACTCCATGCAGATGAACTTTTGGAATCACTTGATTATGAATCATTTGATACTTGCGAACCATGCCTCATGGGTAAGATGACTAAAACTCCATTCTCCGGAAAAATGGAGTGAGCTAATGACATATTGGAAATAATACATACCGATGTATGTTGTCCAATGAGTGTTGAAGCACGCGGCGGGTATCGCTATTTTCTAACCTTCACAGATGATTTGAGTAGGTATGGATATATCTACTTAATGAAACACAAGTCTGAAACATTTGAAAAGTTCAAAGAATTTCAGAGTGAAGTGGAGAATCATTGTAACAAGAAAATAAAGTTTCTACGATTTGATGAGGGAGGTGAATATTTGAGTTACGAGTTTGGCCTTCATTTAAGACAATGTGGAATTGTTTCACAACTCACGCCACCTGGAACACCACAACGTAATGGTGTGTCCAAACGTCGTAACCGTACTTTTATTAGATATGATGCATTCTATGATGTCTCTTACCAATTTGCCTTTATCATTTCGGGGTTATGCATTAGAGACAGCCGCATTCACGTTAAATAGGGCACCATCTAAATCCATTGCGACGACACCGTACGAACTATGGTTTGGTAAGAAACGTAAGCCGTCGTTTCTTAATGTTTGGGGATGTGATGCTGATGTCAAACAGCTTCAGCCTGATAAGCTCGAACCCAAAGCAGAGAAGTGCATCTTCATAGGATACCCTAAAGAGACCATTGGGTATACCTTCTACCATAGATCCAAAGGCAAGATTTTTGTTGCCAAGAATGGATCCTTTCTAGAGAAGGAGTTTCTCTCGAAAGAAGTGAGTGGGAGGAAAGTAGAACTTGATGAGGTAGTTGTACCTTCTCTCGAATTGGAAAGTAGTACACTAGGTAAAACTATTTCCGTGATGCCTACACCAACTAGAGAGGAAGCTAATGATAATGATCATGAAACTTCAGATCAAGTTACTACTAAACTTTCTAGGTCCTCCAAAACACGTACCGCACAAGAGTGGTACCGTAATCCTGTCTTGGAAGTTATGTTGTTAGACAACGGTGAACCTACGAACTATGAAGAAGCTATGATGAGCCCAGATTTCGATAAATGGCTTGAGGCCATGAAATCTGAGATAGGATCCATGTATGAGAACAAAGTGTGGACTTTGGTGGACTTGTCTGATGATCGGCAAGCCATTGATAATAAATGGATCTTCAAGAGGAAGAAAGACGCTGATGGTAATATCACTGTCTACAAAGCTCGACTTGTCGCAAAAGGTTTTTGACAAGTTCAAGGAGTTGAGTACGATGCGACTTTCTCACCCATAGCGATGCTTAAGTCTGTCCGAATCATGTTAGAAATTGCCACATTTTATAATTATGAAATCTGGCAAATGGATGCCAAAACTGCATTCCTTAATGGATTTCTCAAATAAGAGTTGTATATGATGCAACCAGATGGTTCTGTTGATCCTAAGGATGCTAACAAAGTGTGCAAGCTCCAGCGATCCATCTATGGACCGGTGCAAGCATCTCGGAGTGGGTATATACTCTTTGATGAGGTTATCAAAGCATATGGTTTTATACAGACTTACGGTGAAGCCTGTATTTGCAAGAAAGTGAGTGGGAGCTCTGTAGCATTTCTCATATTACATGTGGATGACATATTGTTGATTGGAAACGATATAGAATTTCTAGATAACATAATAGGATACTTGAATAAGATTTTTTTCAATGAAAGACCTCGGTGAAGCTGCTTATATATTGGGGATCTACATGGATAGGTCGAGGCACTTAATAGGACTTTCACAAAGCACACACCTTGACAAAGTTTCGAAGAAGTTCAAAATGTACCAGTCAAAGAAAGGGTTTTTGCCCGTGTTGCGAGGTGTAAAATTGAGTCAGACTCAAAGTCCGACCATGGCAGAAGATAGAGAGAAAATGAATGTCATTCCCTATGCTTCAGCCATAGGTTCTATTATGTATGCCATGTTGTGTACCAGACCTGATGTGTGCCTTGCCATAAGTTTGGCAGGGAGGTACCAAGGTAATCCAGGAGTGGATCACTAGAAAACGGTCAAGAATATCCCAAAGTACCTGAAAAGGACCAAGGATATGTTTCTCATTTATGGAGGTGAAGAAGATCTCGTCATAAAGGGTTACATCGATGCTAGCTTCGACACAGATCCAGATGACTCTAAGTCACAAACTGTATACGTATTTATATTGAATGGTGGAGCTGTCAGTTGGTGCAGTTCCAAGTAGAGCGTTGTGGAGGGATCTACTTGTGAAGCAGAGTACATAGTTTCTTCGGAAGCAGCGAATGAAGAAGTCTAGATGAAGGAGTTCATATTCGATCTAGGGGTAATACCCAGTGCATCGGGTCCAATGACAATGTTTTATGAAAACACTGGAGCAATTGCCTTAGCAAAGGAATCCAGGTTTCACAAGAGAACCAAACACATCAAGAGACGCTTCAATTCTATTCGTGAAAAGGTCAAGGATGGAGACATAGAAATTTCAAAGTACATATGAATCTGAATGTGGTAGACCAGTTGACTAAACCTCTTCTGCGGGCAAAACATGATCAACACCAAGAATCCATGGGTGTTAGATTCATTACTATGTAATCTAGATTATTGACTCTAGTGCAAGTGGGAGACTATTGGAAATATGCCCTAGAGGCAATAATAAAGTGGTTAGTATTATATTTCCTTAATCATGATAAATGTTTATTATTCATGCTAGAATTGTATTGACCAGAAACTTAAATACATGCGTGGATACATAAACAAACAACGTGTCCCTAGTAAGCCTCTACTAGACTAGATCGTTAATCAAAGATGGTTAAGGTTTCCTGACCATAGACATGTGTTGTTACTTGATGATGGGATCACATCATTAGAAGAATGATGTGATGGACAAGACCCATCCGCTAGCTTACCATACACTAGTACAGCGAGTTGCTATACACATGGTTTTAACCCCTTTCTGCGATGGCATTTGGAACCATAGCCAAGTGAGTGTGGGCGATAGGGGGGGGGGGTCCTTCCCACGCGACCCAAAAACCGTCGGGGATATGGAGCCATGATCCAAAGGCCTTGCAAAATGTAATCTTGTGCGATGTAGCACACACTAAATTCTTTCGCACGTGTAGGATCGGTGATTAAATGTTTCTAATGACGCAGTGAAACAGAACGGTGTGTCATAATGAACCATTTGGGAAACAATATGTAAGGCACATGGGCCAATGAGGGAGTCCTGGACTAGGGGGTGTCCGGATAGCCGAACTATCATCATCGACCGGACTCCAAGACTATGAAGATACAAGATTGAAGACTTCGTCCCGTGTCCGGATGGGACTTTCCTTGGCGTGGAAGGCAAGCTTGGCGATATGGATATGTAGATCTCCTACCATTGTAACCGACTTTGTGTAACCCTAGCCCTCTCCGGTGTCTATATAAACTGGATGGCTTTAGTCCGTAGGACGAACAACAATCATACCATAGGCTAGCTTCTAGGGTTTAGCCTCCTTGATCTCGTGGTAGATCTACTCTTGTAACACACATCATCAATATTAATCAAGCAGGACGTAGGGTTTTACCTCCATCAAGAGGGCCCGAACCTGGGTAAAACATCGTGTCCCTTGTCTCTTGTTACCATCCGCCTAGACGCACAGTTCGGGACCCCCTACCCGAGATCCGCCGGTTTTGACACCGACATTGGTGCTTTCATTGAGAGTTCCTCTGTGTCGTCACCGATAGGCTCGATGGCTTCTTCGATCATCAACAACGACGCAGTCCAGGGTGAGACCTTCCTCCCCAGACAGATCTTCGTATTCGGCGGCTTTGCACTGCGGGCCAATTCGCTTGGCCATCTGGAGCAGATCGAAAGCTACGCCCCTGGCCGTCAGGTCAGATTTGGAAGTTTGAACTTCACGGCTGACATCCGCGGGGACTTGATCCTCGATGGATTCGAGCCACAGCCGAGCGTGCCGCACTGTCACGATGGGCATGATTTAGCTCTGCAGCCGGACAGTACCCTGGAGGCCGCACTCGAGCCCGCTCCGATCTTCAATTCGGAGCCGGCTGCGCAGATCGAGGACGGATGGCTAGACACCGCCTCGGGGGCTGCAACCTCTACGGCGATAGAGCCGAACACTGACCTTGTCCCTCATGAAGCTCGTGACTCCGAGGTGCCGGACTCCTTGCCGGACTCCGAACCTCCCGCGCCCCCTCCAATCGAATCTGATTGGGCGCCGGTCATGGAGTTCACCGCTGCGGACATCTTTCAACACTCACCTTTCAGCGACATCTTGAGTTCGCTAAAGTATCTCTCGTTATCAGGAGAGCCCTGGCCGGACTGCGGTCAGGACGGTTGGGATGCGGACGACGAAGAAATTCAAAGCCCACCCACCACCCACTTAGTAGCCACTGTCGACGATCTAACCGACATGCTAGACTACGACTCCGAAGACATCGACGGTATGGACGACGATCCGGAGACGACCAAGAACCAGCGCCTACTGGGCACTGGAAAGCCACCTCATCATATGACATATACATGGTGGATATCCCAAAGGATGGGAATGGCGAAGGAACAGCGGAGGATGACCCCTCCAAGAAACAGCCCAAGCGCCGGCATCAGCGGCGCCGCTCTAAATCCCGCCACAACAAGAATGAAGATTCTGGCACCAGAGATAATAACACCCCGGACAGTGCCGAAGACAACCCACTCCAGCAAGATTCAACACAGGAGGACGGAGACGCCAGACCTCATGAGAGAGCGGCAGAAGAAGAGGTAGAGGATTATATGCCTCCCTCCGGAGACGAGGCAAGCCTCGACGATGACGAATTCATCATGCCTGAGGATCCCGTCGAACAAGAGCGTTTTAAACGCAGGCTTATGGCCACGGCAAACAGCCTCAAGAAAAAGCAGCAACAGCTTAGAGCTGATCAAGATCTGCTAGCCGACAGATGGACTGAAGTCCTCGCGGCCGAAGAGCATGAGCCCGAACGCCCCTCCAAAAGCTACCCTAAACGCAAGCTGCTCCCCCGATTAGAGGAGGAGGCGTATGAACCTGCATCACCAGCAGACAATACGGCTGACCGACCACCCCGTGGTCGCGACAGAGAGGCCCCTAGGCCCTTCACTAGAACCGTACCCCGGCATCGCTCGAAAAGCACAAGGCCACAGGGGAACGCTCCGGACTTGCGAGATATATTGGAGGATAAGGCAAGACAATCAAGATCGATCTATGGATCGCGTGGGCGCCCCATGATACGTGACGACAACCGTCGCGCCGGACACAGTAAGTCCGGCCGGGCCGAACAAAATAGACAAAGCTCTTTTGAGCTCCGTCGTGATATCGCCCAGTACAGAGGCGCCGCACACCCACTATGCTTCACAGATGAAGTAATGGATCATCAAATCCCCGAAGGGTTTAAACCCGTGAACATTGAATCCTACGATGGCACAACAGACCCCGCGGTTTGGATCGAAGACTATCTCCTTCACATCCACATGGCCCGCGGTGATGATCTTCACGCCATCAAATATCTCCCACTCAAGCTTAAAGGACCAGCCCGGCATTGGCTTAACAGCTTGCCAGCAGAGTCAATCGGGAGTTGGGAAGACCTGGAAGCCGCATTCCTCGATAACTTCCAAGGCACGTATGTGCGACCACCAGACGCTGATGACCTAAGCCACATAATTCAGCAGCCAGACGAATCGGCCAGACAATTCTGGACACGGTTCTTAACCAAGAAAAACCAAATCGTCGACTGTCCGGATGCGGAGGCCCTCGCGGCCTTCAAGCATAACATCCGCGACGAGTGGCTTGCCCGGCACCTGGGACAGGAAAAGCCGAAATCCATGGCAGCCCTCACATCACTCATGACCCGCTTCTGCGCGGGTGAGGACAGCTGGCTAGCACGCAGCAACAACCTCAGCAAAAATTCTGGCAGTCCGGATATCAAGGACCGTAATGGCAGGTCGCGTCACAACAAAAACAAACGCCGCATTAACGGCGATAATAGTGAAGATACGGCAGTCAATGCCGGATTCAGAGGCTCTAAACCCGGTCAGCGGAAAAAGCCATTCAAAAGAACTACTCCGGGTCCGTCCAATTTGGACCGAATACTCGACCGCTCGTGCCAGATACACGGCACCCCCGAAAAGCCAGCCAACCACACCAACAGGGACTGTTGGGTATTCAAGCAGGCAGGCAAGTTAATTGCCGAAAACAATGACAAGGGGCTGCATAGCGATGACGAGGAAGAGACCCGACCGCCGAACAATAGAGGACAGAAGGGTTTCCCCCCACAGGTGCAGACGGTGAACATGATATACGCAACGCACATACCCAAAAGGGAGCGGAAGCGTGCACTCAGGGATGTATACGCGATGGAGCCAGTTGCCCCGAAGTTCAATCCATGGTCCTCCTGCCCGATCACTTTTGACCGAAGGGACCACCCCACCAGCATCCGCCACGGCGGATTCGCCGCATTGGTTTTAGACCCAATCGTCGATGGATTTCACCTCACCAGAGTCCTGATGGACGGCGGCAGCAGCCTGAACCTGCTTTATCAGGATACAGTGCGCAAAATGGGCATAGACCCCTCAAGGATTAAACCTACCAAGACGACCTTTAAAGGCGTCATACCAGGTGTAGAAGCCAATTGTACAGGCTCAGTTACACTGGAAGTGGTCTTCGGATCCCCGAATAACTTCCGAAGCGAGGAGTTAATCTTCGACATAGTTCCGTTCCGCAGCGGCTATCATGCTCTGCTCGGATGTACCGCGTTCGCAAAGTTCAACGCGGTGCCGCACTACACATACCTCAAGCTCAAGATGCCAGGCCCTCGAGGAGTCATCACGGTCAACGGAAACACTGAACGCTCTCTCCGAACGGAGGAACACACAGCGGCTCTCGCGGCAGAAGTACAGTGCAGCCTCTTAAGGCAATTCTCGAGTCCGGCCATTAAGCGACCGGACACGGCTAAACGCGCCCGGAGTGACCTACAACAAGACCACCTGGCACGTTCCGAGCACGTGTAGCAGTGCGGCCCCAACCCCAGCCCCTGCAAAACGTCAAGACAGGTCCTTCGCGTACACCATTACGCTCTGAAGATACCATGGGCATGGGGAGAGGGGCACGACGACGATAGGCCCAGACTGCGGCTCAACCACACCAGGGGCTCTCAAGTGTGTCGTTCTTTTTTTTCTTTTTTCTTTTTTTCCTACAGGACTCCATTCGTCAGAGGCCCTGTCCGGAAGTAGACCTGCCGAACTCACTATGCAACAGCCAGGGAAGGAGAAAGGCTACAACGAATATCCAGGTGGTCTCCATTACGAGCATTAAATCTGTTTTATGCACCATTCCGCAGCCTACCCCTGGAGGGGGACATGTTTAACAGTCCCATCCCTTGCTTATCGCACCATTTGTATCATTCTGCACTTACATCAGTTTTTCTTGAATAAGTAATGCAGCACCTTTTTGCTTCCAATTGCATTTCTTTCTTATACGTATGTTCATTTATGACATGTTGCATCCGTACATTTTGGTACGGCTAAATACACCAGGGGCTTATGTTTCCCGCATCATGGTGTGATAAGTCCGAACACTTTCACAAGTGCGGCACCCCGAACTTATAGCATTATATGCATCGGCTCCGAATCATGTCTTGGGTCAATAGTTGGGTTTGCCCGGCTCCCATGTTTTGGTACCTTACGTTCCGTTGTATCGGCTAAGGTAGCACTGGGAGAACCACTGCGATTGCGCCCCAGTTGAGCTGGGCGAGCGCCTCAGTGGAGAAAGCTAAAACTGACTGTCATGATGAGGCGAGAGTTGGTCGCTGTTCGAGAGGTTTTTTGCGAGTCCCTAAAGACTTATGCCGCTTAGAGCGAGGAGCCGGCTTTTGTCCGGCCCAGGCATGGATAGCGCCCCAAATTCAGCCTTCCGAAGACTAGGGGCTTCGCCGAAATTTAAAATTATAGAATTCTATGGCTAAGTGAGAGTGTTCAAGCATTATAAGTCCGATTGCCTTGTTCCCTGTGTTGAGCGCCTCCCTAGATGGACCCAAAAATGGGAACAAGAGTGCTCAAGTTTATCCCGAACACCCCAGCACTCGTGGCATGGGGGCTGAAGTGACGACTTGCCATCTCTCAGATTTGATAAACAGCCGCACAGAAGGTAATATTTTAAATTAACAAGCGTTGCTTAGCGCATATGAACTAAGTTTTCAGTGCACAGGATAACAAAATGCGAGTCTACTCAAATATTACATCTTTGGAGCACTCACCCGCAATAGTGCGGGCACCCTTCAGCATAGTCTTATAATACATCTCGGGAGTACGATACTCCTTGCCCTGCGGTGGCGCGTCCGTCACAAGCTTCTGAGCATCCATCTTGCCCCAGTGCACCTTTGCGCGGGCAAGGGCCCGACGGGTACCTTCAATACAGGCGGAGTGCTTGATGACTTCAACCCATGGACACGCATCCACCAGCCGCCGCACCAGGCCGAAGTAGCTCCCAGGCATGGCCTCCTTCGGCCACAGCCGAACTATGAGGCCCTTCATGGCCTGTTCGGCCGCCTTGTGGAGCTCGACCAGCTGCTTCAGCTGGTCGCTAAGGGGCACCGGATGTCCGGCCTCAGCATACTGAGACCAGAAGACCTTCTCCGTCGAGCTCCCCTCCTCGGCCTGGTAGAACGTGGCAGCATCGGACACGCTGCGAGGAAGATCTGCGAACGCTCCTGGAGAGCTCCGAATTCGGGTAAGCAACAGGTAATTAACACTCACATGCTTACTTTGCATGAAAAATGCCTTACCCGCTGCTATTTTCTTCAACGCCTCGATTTCTTGGAGGGCCTTGTAGGCTTCGGCCTTAGCGGCTTTGGCACTCTCAAGAGCCGTTGCAAGCTCAGACTCTCGAGTCTTCGAGTCACGCTCCAGGCTCTCATGTTTTTTCATGAGATCCTGGAGCTCTTGCTGTACCTCCGCCACCCGCGCCTCCTGCTTCTCTCGCTCGGTGCGCTCCGGGCCGCATTACGTTCGGCCGCTGCCACCGCCTCCTTCAGGGTAGCCACCTCGTTAGTGGCCCCTACAATACCCACGTTATCCTTGTCATTCTTTTTTGCAACCAAAATCCTTTTCTGTAAGGTACAATTTGAATAAGGTCTTACTCACCTTCCTTGTCCTCGAGCTGCTTCTTGGCACGGCCGAGCTCGTTCTCGGACCACTCGAGGCTTTGCTTCAAAGTATTGACCTCCGTAGTCAGTGCGGCAGAGGTCAGCAGCGCAGCCTGTAATCCCATATTGACATATTTTTTATGACTCCTGCGTATATCTTTTTAGATCCTCAGTCCGGCTTTTCTTTCCGAACACCAAACCGAGCATCAGGGGCTACTGTCTATGCGGTACTATTTTACATATATCAAAATTCTTACCTCAAAGCCTGTTAGAAGGCTGCTGCAGGCTTCGGTCAGCCCACTCTTGGCGAGCTGAACCTTCTGAATCACCACACTCATAACAGTGCGGTGTTCCTCTTTGATGGAGGCGCCATTGAGCGCCTCCAGCAAGCTATCCGGCGCCTCCGGTTGGACGGAGGCTGCCGGTGTCATGGTCTTGCCCTTCTTACGAAGGGGCCGCCCGCCGGACTCCGAAGCCACTATGGGTTCCGGGGCCGAGTCTGGTGCAAAGTCCGGGAGGTTGTCCTGCGACACCTCCGGGGCCTCCTCCTCCTGGTGGGTCCCTTCCCGGGATCCCACCTCGGCTTCGTCCGCATCACGAGGGGTGGAGGCAGTTGGAAGAGAATCCATATCCGACGCACCTAAGGACCCGCTCGACAAAGCGGGAAGATCATCCTTGGGCGGACTGCAGGGTTGTATGCGGCATTAGAAAGACATTACGTGGCGAAAAGAAAAACCATGAAGTTATTCGAGAGTCCGGATACTTATGATCTCGCCAGGGGCTTGGCCCTTGGAGGCCAGTCCTTGTCGTCGTCACTAGCGTTGGCACAGCAGTCTGGGGAAAGAGTTTTTCCCTTCTTGGACCCTTCGGCCTCCCTCGTTGGGGAGGCCTTCCTTTTCCTCCCTCCCCCCGCGGGGGGAGAGGCTTTCTTCTTCTCCTCCTCACCTTTGTGAGAGGAGTCGGCCTCGGAGTCGTCATCCGATAACACCTGAAAACGGGAACTCTTCCGAGTCCCCGTGGCCTTCTTCTTGGCCTTCTTCTCCGGCACCACGTGGGGTGCCGGAGCCAGCAGCCCCGTTAGGCGGGCGTCCGCTGGGTCCTCTGGCAATGGGGCCGGACAGATAGTCTGCTCGGCCTTCGCCAGCCAGCCCTGTCAAAGGAAAGGGAGTTTAGATCTCGCATAGAGTCAAACTATGGAAAATAAGCGCCCCGTAAAGGACAAAATCACTTACCTCGTCAGCCGGACGCTGCGAGCTGAATCCGCGATCTTCGGTAGCGGATGCGGGAGCCTCGGCGCCCTTGAACAACACCTTCCAGACATCTTCGTACGTAGTGTCGAAGAGCCCGCTCAAAGTCTAGTGCTGCGCCGGATCGAACTCCCACATGTTGAAGCCCCGTCGTTGGCACGGGAGGATCCGGCGGATGAGCATGACCTTGACTACGTTGACAAGCTTGAGCTTCTTGTCCACTAGCTTTTGGACGCAGGCTTGGAGTCCGGTCAGCTCCTCCGAATGACCCCAAGTCCGGCCGCTCTCTTTCTAGGAGGTGAGCCGTGTGGGGATGCCAGATCTGAATTCGGGGGCCGCTGCCCATTCGGGGTCACGTGGCTCGGTGATGTAGAACCACCCTGATTGCCACCCCTTAATGGTTTCCACAAAAGTGCCCTCCAGCCAAGTAACGTTGGACATCCTGCCCACCATGGCGCCTCCGCACTCCGCTTGGCTGCCCTTCACAACCTTCGGCTTGACACTGAAGGTCTTGAGCCACAATCCGAAGTGGGGCTGGATGCAAAGGAAGGCCTCACACACGACGATAAATGCCGAGATGTTGAGGATGAAATTCGGGGCCAGATCATGGAAATCCAGGCCGTAGTAGAACATGAGCCCCCGGACAAAGGGATGGAGTGGGAAGCCCAGTCCGTGGAGGAAATGGGTAAGAAATACTACCCTCTCATGGGGCCTGGGGGTGGGGATGAGCTCTCCCTCGTCGGGGAGCCGATGCGCGATGTTGCTGGATAAATATCCAGCGCTGCGCAGCTTCTGGATGTGCCCCTCCATGACGGAGGAGGTCATCCACTTGCCTCCCGCTCTGGACATAGTTGGAGAAGGTTGAGGTGAGATGTGCGGACTTGGGCGCTGGAGCTTGAGTTCGCGGAGATCTATAAGCCAAGGAGGAAGAAGGCGCAGGTAAAAGGGTTGGATCTTTATCCCCTTATATGGGCGGACAAAAACATGTGTCCCCACCGGCCTGATAAAACTCGCTTATCTCCCAAGCGCCGCAATCAATGGCGCGGTTGGGTTACCCACTCCGTATTGATGGGAATCCCGGAATAAGGGGAACACGATCTCTGCTTCGACAAGATGTGCCAAGGAAACCGCTTCGCTAAACGCGCTGAGGTGGTACAATAAAAACAATTCGAGTAAAGGCTTGGTAGTGGTGTGACGTCACGCCACGAAATACGTCAGCAGATTGAACTTGTGTAAATGTTATCCTCTCTACGGTGGTATGTGGAATTTATTTTGCAGAGCCAGACACTATCCTGGTGTTCACAATCTTCTACAAATTATTCGGAGGAGGAACCCGCCTTGCAATGCCGAAGACAATATGCGGGCCAGACTCGTCGTCATTGAAGCCTGGTTCAGGGGCTACTGAGGGAGTCCTGGACTAGGGGGTGTCCGGATAGCCGAACTATCATCATCGGCCGGACTCCAAGACTATGAAGATACAAGATTGAAGACTTCGTCCTGTGTCCGGATGGGACTTTCCTTGGCATGGAAGGCAAGCTTGGCGATACGGATATGTAGATCTCCTACCATTGTAACCGACTCTGTGTAACCCTAGCCCTCTCCGGTGTCTATATAAACCGGATGGCTTTAGTCCGTAGGACGAACAACAATCATACTATAGGCTAGCTTCTAGGGTTTAGCCTCCTTGATCTCGTGGTAGATCTACTCTTGTAACACACATCATCAATATTAATCAAGCAGGACGTAGGGTTTTACCTCCATCAAGAGGGCCTGAACCTGGGTAAAACATCATGTCCCTTGTCTTCTGTTACCATCCGCCTAGACGCACAGTTCGGGACCCCCTACCCGAGATCCGCCGGTTTTGACACCGACAGCCAACATATGAACTGTGTGCGATATGTGACCCATCGAACACGAGTTTTCTGCGAAAACCGTTAGCCATGCAAGACTCCATCGCACATGTTTCCCAACAATTACCGTGTGCAATAATGTTCTATCACAAACGGTTCAGGAGCCTTCGCACACATACAAGTGATGTAGACCATTTGTGATTTGTTGTGTATCACCGACGGTTGCGGCAAGAGTGTCATGTTCTTTTCATTTGGTATCCTACACATTTCCTGGAAAATTTACGACTGGGATTGTATTTTACATTGGGCACAGTTTACTCCGAGCTCTCATGTGCGATAATGTGATATCACAAACGGTTCTGGAGACCCTACTGCTACCTCTTGAGCATGCGTTGGTTTTTCCCTTGAAGAGGAAAGGGTGATGCAGCAAAGTAGCGTAAGTATTTCCCTCAATTTTGAGAATCAAGGTATCAATCCAGTAGGAGGCTCCTCAGAAGTCCCACGCACCTACACAAACAAACAAGAACCTCGCAACCAACACGATAAAGGGGTTGTCAATCCCTTCACGGTAACTTGCGAAAGTGAGATCTGATAGAGATAATATGATAAGATAAATATTTTTGGTATTTTTATGATATAGATTGGAAAATAAAATATGCAAATAAAATTAGATGGGAAACTTATATGATAAAAGATAGACCCGGGGGCCATAGGTTTCACTAGTGTCTTCTCTCAAGATAGCATAATTATTACGGTGGGTGAACAAATTACTCTCGAGCAATTGATAGAAAAGTGCATAGTTATGAGAATATCTATGCATGATCATGTATATAGGCATCACGTCCGCAACAAGTAGATCGAAACGATTCTGCATCTACTACTATTACTCCACACATCGACCGACTCCTGCCTTCATCTAGAGTATTAAGTTCATAAGAATAGAGTAACGCATTAAGAAAGATGACATGATGTAGAGGGATAAAATCATGCAATATGATATAAACCCCATCTTTTTATCCTCGATGGCAACAATACAATACGTGCCTTCCTGCCCCTACTGTCACTGGGAAAGGACACCGCAAGATTGAACCCAAAGCTAAGCACTTCTCCCATTGCAAGAAAGATCAATCTAGTAGGCCAAACCAAACTAATAATCCGAAGAGACTTGCAAAGATAACCAATCATACATAAAAGAACTCAGAGGAGATTCAAATATTTCTCATAGATAAACTTGATCATAAACCCACAATGCATCGGATCTCGACAAACACACCACAAAAAGACTTACATTGAATAGATCTCCAAGAAGAGGAAGGAGAACTTTGTATTGAGAATCAAAGAGAGAGAAGAAGCCATCTAGCTAATAACTATGGACCCGAAGGTCTGTGGTAAACTACTCACAACTCATCGGAGAGGCCTTGGAGATGATGTAGAGGCCCTCCATGGTCGATTCCCCCTCCGGCAAAGCACCGGCGAAGGCTCCAAGATGGGATCTCGCGGATACAGAAGGTTGCGGCAGTGGAATTAGGTTTTTGTGGTGCTCCTGGATGGTTTCGGGGTACGTAGATATATATAGGAGGAAGAAGTAGGTCGGTGGATGCTCGAGGGGCCCACGAGGGTGGGGGGCACAACCACCCTTACAGGGCGCGCCAGACACTCTCGTGGCCGCCTCACTCGTTGCTTGACGTCCACTCCAAGTCTCCTGGTTTGCATTTGTTCCAAACAGATCTCTCCCGAAGGTTTAATCCCGTTTGGACTCCGTTTGATATCCCTTTTCTTCGAAACACTGAAATAGGCAAAAAAACAGCAATTCGGGCTGGGCCTCCGGTTAGTAGGTTAGTCTCAAAAATGATATAAAAGTGTAAAGTAAAGCCCATAAACATCCAAAATAGGTAATATAATAGCATGGAACAATAAAAAATTATAGATACATTGGAGACGTATCAAGCATCCCCAAGCTTAATTCCTCCTCGTCCTCGAGTAGGTAAATGATAAAAACAAAATTTTTGACGTGGAATGCTACCTAGCATAATTCTCAATGTAATTTTCTTTATTGTGGCATGAATGTTCAGATCCAAATGATTCAAAATAAAAGTTCATATTGACATGATAAACAATAATACTTCAAGCATACTAACAAAGTAATCATGTCTTCTCAAAATATCATGGCTAAGTAAAGCTATCCCTACAATACCATATAATCTGGCTATGCTCTATTTTCATCACACAAAGTATTTAATCATGCACAACCCCGATGACAAGCCAAGAAATTGTTTCATACTTTAGTATTCTCAAACTTTTTCAACTCTCACGCAATACATGAGCGTGAGCCATGGACACAACTATAAGGGCATTCTTGTCCCTCGGTAGTTTTGGTGATTGATGACAATGCCTCTGCGGACTAATCGTGTGTATTGAGCTTTTCAGATATATCGTGACTAAACACAAGACGATTTGATGCCCCTCGAAGATTATTGAAGACGGTGTTTCTCTACGGTTCGGTTCGGTGGAGTTGAGTCGTAGGAAAGCCGTACTATTAAGAGGGGGTCTGCTTTGGAAAGGTTTGGGTGGAATCTCACGTACACATTCCCTTTTGCACCGCCTTTCCTCGAGCTCCTTGGAGTGTTCCTCTGTCTCACCTTGTCTTTGCGAAATGAAGGCCTCCGTGTTGCTCTTCTCAGGCTAGCGGTAGTACTGATATTCAGAGCGGTACTACTGTAGGAGCCAGCGGTAGTACCGGGCTCCGGCATGGTAGTACCGTAGGCTCCCACGGTAGTACTGCTCCTTAGAGCGGTAGTACCGCGAGCTCTGGTCTGGCGCCGCTGCTCAAGCGGTAGTAGGTGCGGATGTAATTTTTTACATCCGCGCTCCACGCGGTAGTACCGTGCTGCGGCGCGGTAGTACCGTGGCGCCAAGCCAGGTTCAGTAGCAGGAGCGGAGGTAGGGGTGGATGTAATTTTTTACATCCGCACCCTTCACAATAGTACCGCACCCTTGGTCGCGGTAGTTCCGTGTCGGATTTTCGCACGACAATTTCTCAGCGGAGGTAGTCACAGATGTAATTTTTTACATCTGTGCCTACCGGGCCTGGCCTGCGGCTGTCTTGGGGTAGTAGCGCATGGGGCCACGGTAGTATCGCACCTGCGGATCTACCGCGTCCTGTCCGTGCTCTTTTATTCAGATCTGGGCTCTGCCGCGCCCACGGTAGTACCGCAGTGCGCCGTGGTAGTACCGCAGGCCCGTGCGGTAGTACCACGCCTGTGGTGCGGTAGTTCCGTGGGTCGCGGGCTGAGTGGTGGGTAACGGTTGGAATTGTCCCCCCACTATAAAATGGGGTATTCTTCTCCAAGAAGACTTACCTCTTCCAACCCTAAACTCCATTGTTGCTCCAAGCTCCATTTTCGGCGGATCTCTCTCCCTAGCCAATCAAACTTGTTGATTTGCTCGGGATTAGGTGACAAGGCCCCGACCTACACTTCCACCAAGAGATATTCGATTCCCCCCACTAATCCCTAGCGGATCTTGTTACTCTTGGGTGTTTGAGCACCCTAGACAGTTGAGGTCACCTCGGAGCCAAAGTCCATTGTGGTGAAGCTTCGTGGTGTCGTTGGGAGCCTCCAATTAAGTTGTGGAGATTGCCCCAACCTTGTTTGTAAAGGTTCGGTCGCCGCCTTCAAGGGCACCAATAGTGGAATCACGGCATCTCGCATTGTGTGAGGGCATGAGGAGATTACGGTGGCCCTAGTGGCTTCTTGGGGAGCATTGTGCCTCCACACCGCTCTAACAGAGACGTACTTCCCCTCAAAAGGAAGGAACTTCATTAACACATTCTCGTCTCCACCGGCTCCACTCTTGGTTATCTCGTGCCTTTACTTGTGCAAGCTTATTTGTGTTGTTTACCTTGCTTGCTTGTGTGCTAGTTGTTATTCCATCATATAGGTTGCTCACCTAGTTGCATATCTAGACAACCTACTTTGATGCAAACTTTAAATTGGTAAAGAAATGTATTAAAAAGTGTTAGTTGCCTATTCACCCCCTCTAGTCAACTATATCGATCCTTTCAATTGGTATCAAAGCCTCTTCTCTTTATTAAGGACTTTGCTGTCCGAAGAGTATGGTTGACACCAAAGACGGTGTGGAGGAGCACTCCGGTGTGAATCCTACCTCGTCTACGGCCGATGGGGGAACCACGGTCTCTCGTTAGGAATTCAATGCGGCTTTGGACAGATTGAAAACCTTATGAAGACCGAGGTGGAAAGCATGTTTACTAAATATCTAGGAGGTCTTAAAATGTCTACCTCGCCGGTGAAAGTGGGTGATCCCACTAACAAGGTGACGGACGCTTCCTCCGACAAGGGGGAAGCTAATAGTGAAAAGGGTCCTTCTACTAGTGGTAGAAATGGCACCGGCCTCTTTGCCCATGTGGAACCTCCAACTTATAGTGGACCAATTCCCTCTACTCATTTAAATCATGCCGGTCCTCCTCCTAAGATTGTGTAAAATGAGGATTTTGATTCTTGGGTGTATCGCTTTAAGCGTCATTTAAATCATGTGAACACTAACCTTTGGAGAATCATTGAAGAAGGTTTCTATCCACATGACACAAGCAACTTCTCCCCTAGAGAAGCCGTGGATCATCAATTCAATGAGAATGCTCTCTTCATCATCCAAGATGCTATTCCTCCTGAAGATCTTCCTTATCTTCGACCCTACGCCATGGCCAAAGATGCGTGGCATTGTGTTGCGTCTCTCTATCGGGGAAGCGCAAGCATTCAACGCTCCAACTATGAAGTGGTGCAAGATGAAGCCGATGAATTTGCAATGAAGGAAGATGAAGAACCTCGTGAGCTCTTTTGGAGAGTTACCAAACTCGCAGTCTCACTCCGAGACCATGGGAGTAAGGACACGGATGACAATTGGATCAAACGCAAGTTCCTCAAGGCCATGATGCCCTACAACAAGGCCATGTCCTCCGTCATCCGTCAAAGACCGGACTTCCACTCCATGACCTCGAGTGAAGTGTTGGATGAGTTCATTGCTATGAGCATCTTGGACAAAACCGCCGACAACGCGGTGCTCCGTTCTCAAAGAACAAAGAAGTCCAATCTTGCTTTGAAGGCCAAGGTCATCATGGAAGAAGAGGAAGAAGAGGAAGATGAGGAGAGCAACCCCGAGGATACAAAATATGATTATCATGAGCACATGGCTCTTGCTTCAAGGCAATTTTGGAGCAAGAGGAACACAAGGCCCAACGTCAACAAAAACAATTCAAGTGGGTTCAAGGGCAAGCAACGAGTGAGAACTTGCTACAACTGTGGCAATGTGAGTCACTTCGTTGTGGATTGTCCTTACGAGAAGCGGGAAGACAATGGTGGCAAGCTCATTCGAAAAGACAAAGCCAAGTCCTTCCCCAACAAGAACAACTTCACCAAGAAGACTCCTACTCGAGGGTTAGTGGTACAAGAAGAATACCATGAGGATGACGATGATGATGAAGATGGAGAAGCGGTGGTCATGGCCTCCGTTGCCATTGCTACTACTCCCCGTGTGTCTCTCCTTGACTCACCCAACGAGAACATCACCGCCAAGTGCCTCATGGCTAAAGCCACCAACAAGGTAACCCCCAACATCAAAACCACCATCATTACTAATCCTTCCTTAACGGATTGCATTGATGAAAATGAGGGGTCTAATGAAGAGTCAAATGAGTTTGAGTCTTTTATGAGTAAACTCAAGGGCAAATCCAAGAAGCACTTTGTTGCTCTCTTGGAACAACTTGGTGAAGCCAATGACATGATTGAGGCTCATGAAGAAACCATCTCTAAGATGGAAGGTCTTAGTCATGACTATGCCGATGAGATATCGGATCTCTCTAATGCCCTTGAGGAAGAGCGTGTGCATTGTTTGACACTTGAGGAGTCACACAACGATGACCATGCTAAATTAAAGAAAGATCTTGATCATGCTATTGTTGTCTCTCGTGTGGCAAACTCCGAGAAGACTAAACTTGGGGTTGATCTTGCTAGACTCAAAGAGGAGTTTGATGTACTTGACAAGGCTCACAAGGTCTTGAAGGGTGATCATGCTAGCCTCAAGGAGTCTCATGCTCAACTCCAAGTGAAGTTAACCAAGGAGAAAGCCACTTTCCCTCCTATGGTCTTAATTGATAACGCGAATGCTACTAACCCGTGTTGTGAGCATGTGCATCTTGTGGAGGAGAATGCCCAGTTGAAAGAGCAATTGAAGAAAGGTCTTGTGACATGCATTCAAGGTGAGAAAAACCTCAATGACCTTTTGAGCAAACAAAAGGAAGTTGTGGCCAAGGAGGGAGTTAGGTTTACCCCCAATCCAAGAATAAGAAGAAGAATGACAAGACCAAACGACCTCCTCTTCTCAAGCAAACATTTGTGAAGGAGGGAGAGGGTGCTCCTAAGGAGAAGAAGAACAATGTGAAGGGTGGTGTTGTCAAGAAGGGAAGTGCCACCCCTTCCAACAAAGCCGACGACTTTAACCCCTCTTATGTGTTATGCCGTGCTAGTGATGGACATGTTTATGCAAAATTTGTTGGCTCTCGTTATGAGTATATTGAATGGTCTATTTGGGTTCCCAAGACCCTTGTTGCTAACATCAAAGGACCCATTACTCAATGGGTACCTAAAACCAAGCATTGATTTCATGTAGGGGTTTGCTTCCGGTGGAGGATCATGGTTGCTCGATAGTGGAGCAACAAATCATATGACCAGAAGCAAGGAGTTGGTGGTGGACGTGCACAAGATTCCATCTATGCCCACCAACGTCGAGTGGGGTGATGCCTCGTCTTCTAAGGTATTGGGTCTAGGCAAGGTTGTCATTTCTCATGATCTAACGATCGAGAAAGTCATGCTTGTCGAGTCCCTTGCATTCAATCTTCTTTCCGTTCGTCAACTTGCACTCATGGGTTTTGCCACCTTCTTTGATATTGATACCGTGGCCCTCTTGTGGAGCAAGACTCTTAAAGTAGCCTTTGTTGGGCATGTCAAGAACGGTCTCTATGTGATTAACTTTTGGGAGTGACCCACTAAGACCGCGACATGCCTAATGGCTAAAGTTGATGTGGGATGGCTTTGGCATCGTCGTTTAGCCCACGTCAATATGAGATCTTTGCAAAGTCTTCTCAAGGGGGACCATGTCCGTGGACTAACAAATGTTAGTTTTGCCAAAGATCGTGCTTGCAGTGCTTGTATCGAAGGGAAGCTTCATGAGAAGGCTCACCCTCCCACGACTATCATCTACTCGAAGAGACCCTTGGATCTCCTTCACATGGACCTCTTTGGGCCTCCATCCTTTGATAGTCTTGGGGGTAGAAAGTATTGCTTGGTGATTGTGGATGATTACTCAAGATACACTTGGGTACATTTCTTCAAGAGAAAGAGTGAAACTCAACAAACCGTCATCAACTTTGCAAATGAAGCTCAACTCCAACATGATGCAAAGATCTTGACAATAAGAAGTGACAACGGCACCGAGTTCAAGAACTACACCTTGGATGAGTTTCTCAGTGATGAGGGGATCAAACATCAATATGCTGCACCATATACCCCTCAACAAAATGGTGTAGCAGAGAGGAAGAACCGGACGTTGATGGATGCGGCAAGAACCATGATGGCGGAGTTCAAGTCTCCATACAACTTTTGGGCTAAATCCATCAAGACAGCATGTCAAGCGTCCAATCGGCTCTATCTCCGCAAAGGCTTAAACAAGACTCCTTATGAAATACTCACTGGTAACAAGCCCAACCTCAAGTACTTCTGGGTGTTCGGATGTAAGTGTTTCATTCTCAAGAAAGGTGTTCGGTTGTCTAAATTTGAGGCTAGAGCTTATGAGGGCATATTTGTTGGTTATGCTTCAAACTCTCATGCTTACCATGTCCTCAACAAGTCCTCTGGACTCATTGAGGAGACGTGTAACGTAGAGTTTGATGAGAATAACGGCTCCCAAGTGGAGCAAAGTGGTACTTGTGATGTAGGTGATGAAATTCCTCCCCAAGCCATAAGAAGAATGTGTATTGGTCACATCCTACCCATTGAGGAACCCCTTGTGGCCGAAGGAGAAGGACAATGCTCCACTCAAGTGGAGCCATCACCAACCCAAGACCCACACGCTTCCGAAGAACATAGTGAAGGCGCTCAACTTCGTGAACAAGACCAAGGGCAAGATCAACCTCAAGATGGTGATGATTCACCAAATGATGCCCAAGGTCAAGTTCTCCCCCTCGAGCAAGGTCAAGATCAAGATCAAGCTCAAGATCTTGAACAAGCTCAAGACGACGCTCAAGATAGTCAAGTTAATCCTCCTCCCTCCACTTCCGAGGAGGAATTAGAGTGTCGTGCCGCGAAGATCGCTTCCAAGCTCACCACCAAAGGTCATCTCATGGAGAATATGGTTCGAAGCCTAAGAAAGGGGTTAAGCACTCGTAGACAATTAGCAAACTATTGTGAACATCACGCGTTTATCTCTTGTGTTGAACCCCAAAAGGTCTATGAGGCGCTCAAAGATTCAGATTGGCTCAATGCCATGCATGAAGAACTCAACAACTTCGAGTACAACAAGGTGTGGAGATTGGTGCCAAGGCCGTCGGGGAACCACAACGTCATTGGAACCAAGTGGATTTTCAAGAACAAGCAAGATGCTCATGGGAACATCATTCGCAACAAGGCAAGATTGGTAGCACAAGGCTACTCCCAAGTCGAGGGTATCGACTACGGTGAAACCTTTGCTCCCGTTGCTCGCCTTGAATCCATTCTCTTGTTGATTGCTTATGCTTCCCATCACAACTTTAAGTTACAACAAATGGATGTGAAGAGTGCTTTTCTTAATGGTCCTATTAATGAGTTGGTCTATGTCAAGCAACCCCCCAGGTTCAAGGATCCCTACTTCCCGGATCATGTGTACAACTCGATAAGGCACTCTATGGCCTTAAATAAGCCCCACGTGCATGGTATGACCACCTTACCAAGTTGTTACAAGATCATGGATTTGAAGTTGGGCAAATCGATCCCACTCTTTTTACTAAGAAGGTCAAAGGGGAGTTGTTTGTATGCCAACTATATGTTGATGACATTATCTTTGGTTCACTAACAATGCTTTCAATAAGGAATTTTCCGCTCTCATGACCTCTAAGTTCAAGATGTCTTCGATGGGAGAGTTGAAGTTCTTCCTTGGTTTTGATATCAAACAAAGAAGAGAAGGTACCTTCATCAACCAAGGCAAATACACTCAAGACATGCTAAAAAGATTCAAGCTAAGTGATGTCAAGCCGGCTTCTACTCCAATGCCTACCAAGTGCCAACTTGACATTGATCCCAATGGTAAAGCGGTGGATCAAAAGGTATATCGCTCCATGATTGGATCCTTGCTTTACCTTTGTGCATCTAGACCGGATATCATGTTGAGTGTGGGAATTTGTGCACGGTTTCAAGCAGCACCGAAGGAAAGCCACTATGTGGCGGTCAAGCGAATCTTTTGATATTTGGCTCATACCCCAAACTTTGGCTTATGGTACCTGTCGGTGTCAAAACTGGCAGATCTCGGGTAGGGAGTCCCGAACTGTGCGTCTAGGCGGATGGTAACAGGAGACAAGGGACACGATGTTTTACCCAGGTTCAGGCCCTCTTGATGGAGGTAAAACCCTACGTCCTGCTTGATTGATATTGATGATGTGGGTATTACAAGAGTAGATCTACCACGAGATCAAGGAGGCTAAACCCTAGAAGCTAGCCTATGGTATGATTGTTGTTCGTCCTATGGACTAAAACCATCCGGTTTATATAGACATCGGAGAGGGCTAGGGTTACACAGAGTCGGTTACAATGGTAGGAGATCTACATATCCATATTGCCAAGCTTGCCTTCCACGCCAAGGAAAGTCCCATCCGGACACGGGACGAAGTCTTCAATCTTGTATCTTCATAGTCTTGGAGTCCGGCCGATGATGATAGTTCGGCTATCCGGACACCCCCTAGTCCAGGACTCCCTCAGTAGCCCCTGAACCAGGCTTCAATGACGACGAGTTCGGCGCGCACATTGTCTTCGGCATTGCAAGGCGGGTTCCTCCTCCGAATAATATATAGAAGATTGTGAACACCAGGATAGTGTCCGGCTCTGCAAAATAAATTCCACATACCACCGTAGAGAGAATAATATTTACACAAGTTCAATTTGCTGACGTATTTTGTGGCGTGACATCACACCACAACCAAGCCTTTACTCGAATTGTTTTTATTATACCACCTCTGTGCATTTAGCGAAGCAGTTTCCTTGGGACGTCTTGTCGAAGCAGAGATCGTGTTCCCCTTATTCTGGGATTCTCATCAATACGGACGTGGGTAACCCAACCACGCCCATTGCCACGCCCCCTCCATCGAAGGCGGGTTCCAAACAGTCACGGGGATGGCTCTTGGTATTCTCCCTCTTTATAATGAGACCAAGGACCGTTCTTTTTCTTCAATCCTCAATCGAATCCGCCCCTCGCCCCGAGTTCCAACACCCAGGGCTCTAGATTCGGGTACTTTCGACCTTCGACAATGTCCGGCTCCGACCTACGAGGCCGGTGGATGCCCTCCTCCGTCACAGAAGAGGACGTGCTAAAGCTGAGAGACGCCAGGTACTTAACCTATGAGATTCCGCATAGGTTGCCTGCTCAAGGGCAAGTTATTCCTACTCCCGAGCCCGGCGAGAGTGTTGTGTTCGTGTCTCACCTCCGTCGGGGTTTAGGTTTCCCGATGGATCCTTTCGTGAGGGGGCTCATGTTTTACTATGGGCTGGAATTCCATGACTTGGCTCCGGAGTCCATCCTCCACATCTCAGCATTCATTGTCGTCTGCGAAGCCTTCCTCCGACTACCCCTCACTTCGGCTTGTGGCTCAAAACCTTCAACATGGAGCCGAAGATGATTGAGGGGCGTCAGGCAGAGTGCGGCGAGGCGGTTATAAGCAAGAGGGCCAAGGCTCCATGGCCCGAGGGCTCTTTTCAGGAGGAGCTCGACTTGTGGCAACAGGAGTGGTTCTATATCACTGCTCCCCGGGGCAGCAGGCAGAGGCCGCCGCCCGCCTTTCGCCCGGGCCCTCCACAACGGCTGACGTCATGGGTCAACAAAGGGCTTGACTGGGGTCCGTCCAAAGACATACCCCTGTTGCAGGGCCGGATTTGAGACCTCCAAGAAAGGGAGATCAATCTGGTCATAGTGGCACAGGTTATGCTGATTCGGCGCCTTCTGCCCTGCAAACATCGCCCCCTCCTCCTGTGGGAATTTAATCCGGAGGGACCACGAGCTCTCCAACACTTCATGGGTTTGACATCCATGGAGATGTACAAACTATTCTTTGGATCACAAGAGATGCGTCCGGACTTGACCGAGGACGCTGGCCTAAGCTGCAATCGCCCGGATACTCAAGTAAGTAGCCCTGTGTCCAGACACATTGTCCATTTATTTATCATGGGTTTGCCTTTTAACCAGCTATCCCTTTGGACATGAGTGGATAGCACAAGCAAAACTGATACGGTGTCCGGCCCCCCTCCCTGAGACCATGCCGGATCCCGTGTTAATCAAAATGTTGGAGGTTGCACCTTCGGAGGAGGGCGAAGGGGAGCACAGGGAAACTACCACCTCTGCCAAGGAGACTTTCAGTAAGGGGGGAATCGAGAATCCCTCCCTCCAGGGGGAGAAGAGGATCGCTTCCGAAGACCCGGAGGCCAAGGCCTCAAAGCGGGGAAAGAAATCTGCACCGGAAGGTCCTATGCCGGGAAGAGCCCCGGCCGCACAGTCTCCCCAAAGGAATCAGCCCTCTAGCGAGCCGTAAGTAAAAAGGGGGAGTTTTGTAATAGGGGACATCCCTACTTTATTGATAAGGGTAACCCAAGTTTTCACCTTGTAGTTCGGATCTCAGCCCTTCTCAGCAGAGCTCATCTTCGGGGGACCTTCATCCGGAGATGATGGAGAGCGAAACGCCTCCATCTGCCGCCCCATCGGGCGGGGCGGACAACCCTGAGGTGTTGTCACGGAGGGTCTCCCCGAGTCCGGCGGAGCAGGGGAGTTCGGCACCCACTGGAGTACGGCCGGTGGAGCTGCAGGATTTGCTCGAGAGGGCGTCTATCTCAGAAGATCACCACACATTAATGAGTATGGTGATTGAAAGGATCTCATCCGCCGAGAGCGGGTTGCATGAGGCCGTCGGAAGTTTGCTGACGGGGTTTGAGGTATGCAAAAAATGACATACCTTTTGACAGTTTTGCACATGGAGTGCGCCCTGTATAGATAGTAGCCCCTGAGACTTGGTATGTTGTCGAAAGCGACAGCGTGCCGAGGATCATAATCTCAGTTATAGAATGTCGCCTTTCCTATGAAGGTGGCAAAACGTTCGGTGGCCAGCTGGACTGATGGAGTTGACGAGCTGAAGCGGCAACTCGGTGTTGCGGATGCGGACATCGCGCTGGTCAATAAACGACTTGACGAGTCACAAGGTAGGTGGTTTCGTCGCGGTCACCTAGTAAGGGAGCTAATGCCCGTTCCTTACAATTTGTATGCTTGATGCAGATGGTGCCGCTGCTGTGGAAGACCTTCGAGTAGAGCTTGCTCAAGCCAAGGAGCAAGACAAGAAAAGTGATGCGGCTGCCTCGAAGGCAGCGAAAGAGCTAAAAGCCGAAAAGGCTGCTCACTGCCGAAGCAGGGAGGAGATGGCCGGAATGGCCGTGAAATTAAAAGATGCTACCGACCGCTATGAGGTTCTTGAAAGAGAACGTCGAGCGGAGCAAGAGGACCTAAAGAAGGCCGTCGCCAAAGCCAAGGATGCCTGTTGTGCGATGCGGGCTATGAAGGAGGAACTACGTCAGGCCGGAGACATTGTGGCTGGAAAGCCCTTTATGCTGCGTAGGAAGTTCACGGATCCGAAGTATGCTCAGTTGGGCCAACTGTGGGGTGCGGAGGATCCTTATCTGGATTTGGCTGCGAGTGCGGCGGACGCAGTCGTGCACTTCCGAAGCCAGAAGGATCACGAAATGGAAGAGCTTTTCTGGTCTCAATTCCATAGTCCGGAGCGTCCACTTCTGTTGACTGATCGGTTGGCTGAGTGGGCTGAGCTGAATAGATTGTCCGAACTTGCCATGACGGATGTGGTGGCTCATCTGTGGCCAGAAAGGCCCAAGCCAGAGAGTTATTTTGGCTTGTTGCAGCAATTCCTTGGGGCGGTGCCGCATATCGAGGCGATGAAGCGGTCGGCATGTATAGAGGGTGCATGGATGGCTCTCGCCCGTGTTAAGACATACTGGGCGGAGATGGATGCCACCGATGTTGCATCCCGAGGTTCGGACAAAAGCCGATTACCCGCCGAGCACTATTTTGAGGAAGTCCTGCAGGGCGCTCGTTTAATAGAGTCACAGTGCTCGAAAGATGTTATGTTCAAATGACATGTATGATTTGTGAGATCATGTTTATAATGTAACGGCTTTTTATACTTGTGCGTTCAAGTATTGAACTATCTCCTGTGCGGCCGTATATGTATGTATAACCTGAAAGATGGCAGTCTTTGGCTTCAGCCCCCACGCACATGGTGCCGGGGGTGGGGGGGGGGTTGCAAAAAAGCGCTTTTTCACACTTAATCCAACGTCTTGGTCCTTTGAAGGAGGTGATAGCATAGCAAACTAGGCAACCGGACTATAATGCTTTATCACTTTCACTTAGCCATAGGAGCTCGATGGTGGGGCTACTATATAGCCCCTAGAGGCACCGCGCTCTCCGAACTCGGGGCGCGTATGTGCCTGACCGGGAAGCGGTCCTTCGTCAAAGCGGAGGAATTCTAAACATTCCAGTAGTCGATCGAGTGGTTGACCAGTCTCTCGCTATATCATGACAGTCAGTTTTCGGCTTTCTCTACTGAGGTGCTCGCCCGGCTGAACCTGGGCACAATCGCAGTAGTTCTCCTGGTGCCGCGTTAGCCGATGGAGCGGAACATAAGGCAGCAAAACACAGGAGCCGGGCAAACCCAACATTTGACCAAAGACATGATTCAGAGCTGATGCATATAAGGCCTAACTCGAGACGCCGAACACTCCCTGAGGTATTCGGTCTTTATGATATCGGGCAGAACAATGCCCTAAGCCCCTAGTGTCCAGGTACGGGCAAGAACTTCTAACACGGCCGATGCCAAAACGCCAGCCTCCTCCTCGGTTATGGTAGGAAACCGGGGGATGTGTATCAACAAGAGACACTAAGAAAGGTTTACGCAGGGTCTTAATCTGAAAAGAATCCTTGCAACGGGTCCCTGCTGCACGTCTGCGCCTGTGTCTCGTTGTGCTGTATCCTGGACGGGTGTAGCACGTGCTTCATCTATAAAAGAGAAGAACTTAGTTTGGAAAAAATATCTTGCAAAAGATGTATTTAAAATAAAGTATGATTTGGAAGATGAATAAAGTTGAGCTTTATTGGCTCTCATTGTTTATACGTGCAGCCCCTTGTAAAGAGGTATGCGGCTGGGAAGCCCCTTGTTTATTTATGCCGGACTCGCCTAACCGTGTCCGAGGTCTGAATGACCTATTTTTAGGGGCTTCGGCCAGCAAGGTCGGATTAGTGTGTGGGCAGTCTCACGTTTTCCGTGGTCGAGGAACACTCGGAGTTAACCTTTAATGAGATTATGCCGCATGGACCGGGCATTTTAAGTGTAAGAGACGCGTGCAGTATTGCGTTAAAGCTAGCGAAAGCTTCGCGTCCCAGTAGTGCTTGATGGCTACTTTTGAATGGGGCGATATGGAAAATGAGCTTTTCGCGACGGAGGTTGTCGGATGAACCGAACACGACATCTAGTAGTACAGAGCCTGTACAATTGGCGTAAAGGCCTGGCGTCACTCCTTTGAAGGAAGTGCTGCTACGGTGAATTTTGGTAGGGTCTATCCCCATTCTGCGGATGGTGTCCTGGTATAGCAGGTTTATATCGCTGCCGCCATCCATTAGGACTTGTGTGAATTGTAGTCCGTCGATTATGGGATCCAATACCAGAGCAGTTCCTCCTGCGTTTCGAATACTTCTAGAGTAATCCTGATGGTCGAAAGTAATTGGTTTAAACATCCAATTTCGGGACTCTGCTGGGGTGGACCGTGCGGCGCGTGCTTTAGCAGGTGCCGCACTATTTTCCTTGTTATCACATGAAGTGAGTTCACTGTTTTGACTTCTAGTGGGAAAGTCTTCTGTTTTCCGGCGTGCTGCTTGTGGGGTTCGTCGTCGTCTTCGCTTGGTGTGTCGAGCCCCTTGTGTTCGGTGTTAAGTCGGCCGGACTGCTTGAAGACCCAAAATCTCTGTGGGTATGGTTTGCAGGCTTCCCGGGGGTACTATGGATTTGACATATCCTATCCAAGATTTTATTTAGGTTGGATAGCTCATCACTGTTGTCCTTAAGAGGCAGTGTTTTATTATTCGGCCGAGAGCTTTTGAACCCGGCGTTGACCGCCGTGCTATTTGGGCCATTTTCCTTATTCCGGCGCTGATCTTTTCTGCGTCATGATTTTCCATTTCCATCCCTGACCTCGGATGTACTCGGGTCGCTGGTGCTGCATCTTGCCAGCCAGCTATCTTCCCCCACGCAAAAGCGGGCCATGAGGCTTGTTAGCGCGACCATTGTTCTTGGTTTTTCCTGGCCGAGGTGTCTGGCGAGCCATTCATCTCGGACGTTATGCTTAAAGGCTGCTAAGGCTTCGGCGTCTGGACAGTCGACTATTTGGTTCTTTTTGGTGAGGAACCTGTTCCAGAATTTGCGTGCTGACTCTCCGGGCTGTTGAGTTATGTGACTTAAATCGTCTGCATCCGGAGGGCGGACATAAGTCCCCTGAAAATTTGCTCGAAACGCATCCTCGAGCTCTTCCCAACTTCCAATGGTATTTTCTAGGAGGCTTTTGAGCCAATGCCGAGCTGGCCCTTTGAGCTTGAGGGGTAGGTATTTTATGGCATGGAGATCGTCTCCTCTAGCCATATGTATGTGTAGGATATAATCCTCAATCCAGACTCCAGGGTCTGTTGTTCCGTAATATGCCTCTATGTTTACGGGTTTGAATCCCGCTGGAAATTCATGATCCAGTACCTCATCGGTGAAACATAGTGGGTGTGCGGCGCCCCTATATTTAGGTGTGCCGTTGTCTTCAAACACTCGGCGGGTTGTGTTGCTCCCTGGAGTCTTCTTTTTTGGCCCATAGATGGACCTGACCGGGCCATCCTTTTTGCAAGGATCCTTATGTGGATCGTGTGCCGGCTTGTGTGCGGCGCCGCTTGCCGCTCTTAGCCTGTCATCTGGTCGTCTATCCGGCCAGGAGGCCTCTTTCTTTTTTGACTGTGGGGGCTCTACGGCCTCCTCGTCAAATTCGGGCAACAGCTTGCGCTTCGGGTAGCTCTTTGCCTGGTGACTATCGCCGTATTTATCTGCAGTATTGAGTACTTTGCTCCATCTCATTCTGAGTGTGTCCTCCGCTGTTTTGAGCTTCCACTTTTGCTTCTTCAAACTTCTTGCAGTGGCGACGAGCCTTTTATGAAGGTTCTTATGCTCCGGTGATGTGTCCGGCGTGAGATCGTCTGGACTGTTGTTTTCGCCGGGGATGGGTTGCTTGTCCAATTCATCCTGTTCGGATGGTTGCTTGGTGGCATGTTCGTCGTCCACTGCTTCGCCCTGCTCTAAGGCTGGGTCAGTATGGGTGCTGTTGTTATCGAGGCGGGACTTAGGGCGGCGCTTGCGTCGCCGTTTTGGTTGTTTGTTGGGGGAGTTGTCCTTCGCCACGTCCCATTGTTCCTCATTATCGCTTCCTTTTGGTGTATGCACCATGTATACGTCGTGAGTTGAGGTGGCTTTCCAGTGCCCCGTAGGCGCTGGTTCTTGGTCGTCTCTGCATCGTCGTCCATACCGTCGATGTCTTTGGAATCGAAGTCTAGCATGTCGGTTAGATCGTCGACAGTGGCTACTAAGTGGGTGGTGGGTGGGCCTTGAATTTCTTTGTCGTCCGCATCCCAACCGTCCTGACCGCAGTCCGGCTAGGTCTCTCCTGATAACGAGAGATACTTTAGTGAACTCAGGATGTCACCAAAAGGTGAGTGTTGAAAGATGTCCGCAACGGTGAACTCCATGATCGGCGCCCAATCGGATTCGATTGGAGGGGGGCGCGGGAGGTTCGGAGTCCGGCGAGGAGTCCGGCGCCTCGGAGTCACAAGCTTCGCAAGGGATAAGGTCAGTATTCGGCTCCATCGCCGTAGAGGTTGCATCTCCTGAGGCGGTGTCTAGCCACCCGTCCTCGATCTGCGCAGCCGGCTCCAAATTGAGGGTCGGAGCGGACTTGTGTGCGGCCTCCCGGGCACTGTCCGGCTGCAGAGCTGAATCATGCCCATCGTGACAGTTCGGCGTGCTCGGCTGTGGCTCGAATCCATCGAAGATCAAGTCTCCATGGATGTCAGCCGTGAAGTTCAAACTTCCGAATCTGACCTGACGGCCAGGGGCGTAGCTTTCGAGCTGCTCCAGATGGCCAAGCGAATTGGCCTGCAGTGCAAAGCCGCCGAATACGAAGATCTGTCCGGGGAGAAAAGTCTCACCCTGGACTTCATCGTTGTTGATGATCGAAGAAGCCATCGAGCCTATTGGCGACGACATAGAGGAACTCTCCATGAAAGCACCAATGTCGGTGTCAAAACCGGCGGATCTCGGGTAGGGGGTCCCGAACTGTGCATCTAGGCGGATGGTAACAGGAGACAAGGGACACGATGTTTTACCCAGGTTTGGGCCCTCTTGATGGAGGTAAAACCCTACGTCCTGCTTGATTGATATTGATGATGTGGGTATTACAAGAGTAGATCTACCACGAGATCAAGGAGGCTAAACCCTAGAAGCTAGCCTATGGTATGATTATTGTTCGTCCTATGGACTAAAACCATCCGGTTTATATAGACACCGGAGAGGGCTAGGGTTACATAGAGTCGGTTACAATGGTAGGAGATCTACATATCCGTATTGCCAAGCTTGCCTTCCACGCCAAGGAAAGTCCCATCCAGACACGGGACGAAGTCTTCAATCTTGTATCTTCATAGTCTTGGAGTCCGACCCATGATGATAGTTCGGCTATCCGGACACCCCCTAGTCCAGGACTCCCTCAGTACCCAAGAGGAGCAAACTTCAAGCTTGAAGGATATACAGATTCCGATTGGGCGGGAGACAAAGTGGATAGGAAGTCCACTTTCGGAGGGTGCCAATTTCTTGGTTGCTCCTTGGTGAGTTGGTCTTCCAAGAAGCAAAGTTGTGTGTATCTCTTGTCCACCGAAGCAGAATATGTGGCGGCCGGTAGTTGTTGTGCACAACTCCTATGGATGAGGCAAACTTTAAAGGAGTACAGTGTCATTTGTGACAAAGTGCCTCTTTGGTGTGACCATGAAAGTGCCATCAAGATTTCTCTCAACCCGGTGCAACACTTCAAGACGAAGCACATTGAGATTCGGTATCACTTCATCCGGGATCATATTAGGCGAGGGGAGATCGAGCTCAAGTATGTCAACACTCATGATAACCTTGCAGATATTTTCATGAAGCCCTTCGATGAAGCAAGATTTTGTGAGTTAAGGCATGAGCTAAATATCATTGATTCAAGCAATGTGACTTGAGCCTGTGCACACCCCACCTCACTCAACTTGTTGTCTAGTTTAGGTGTAGGCATGGACATAGGGGGAGTGTTGTTCTCAATGAACTTTTCCTCCCCTCATTATGCATAAATTGATCAACTCTTTCACATTCACCATTTTTGATGGTACTTGTGCTTCAAAGACGAGTTTTGGTCATGGACCCAAGGATAATTCTTCACGGTGCCATACCAATTGACTCAAACATAGGTGGCTCCGGACACCGCCCTTCCTTGGAGAAGTTGTGTCTCGTAGTTGGTCTTCGTTGTCGTGCGGCTTCCTCTTCTCCTTGGCGTGTTTGAGTTGGTGTTTGTGTTCGCCTCTTTGTTGGTTGGTGTTTCCCGGAGGTTGTTTTGCCTTTTTCTTTTTCTCTCTCTTGAGTTCTAGCACTTTCTTGGTTTACGGTACTACCGTGGTGCACCACGGTACTACCGCAGGAGTTGGTGGGTCTCTGTCTAGTGTGTGGCCCTCCAGGGGCACGGTACTACCGCTACTTCCGCGGCAGAAATTTTTTACTGCCGCTGAACGAGCGGTACTACCGCCCAGTGTGCGGTACTTCCGCCCGGGCGGTACTACCATAATGACCCGTGGTACTTCCGCGCCCACGCGAGCGGGTGGGGTTTAAGAGCGGGACAGGGGGAGTTCTAACTCCCCCATACCCATTCATCTCTATTCCCCACCCCGTCTCTCTCTCCTGACCAAGAACGGCGCCGGAGGCCTTCGCCGGATCTCCGTCTCCGGCCGCTCTCCTCGGATTCCGACCGGTGGGATCGTTCCCCACCTTGCCCTCTTGCCATGGACCCAAGTTTTTCCCCAAGTGCCTCTCCTTTTTGTCCTTCCTTGTGCTTTTAGGTTTTGGGGAGATGCATGTGGCGTTCTTGAGATTTTTGGCTAAATCTGTGCAAGTGGGATTCGTTGAAGAGTGGTAGTGTAGTTGCATGCTCTTTGGATAGTCAAATTAGTTTCGTTTGATCAACGGTAGTACCGAAGTTGTCATGCATAGGTTCTAGATCCAGATCCGCGTCCTCTGTGGCGGTTTTCAATCCGTGCGGTACTACCGCTCCTCCTGGAGTGGTACTACCGCATCCTCACCTGGATCTGACGCTCAGCGGTACTTCCGCACCTTGGTGCGGTACTACCGCTTGGCGTCCAGAAGTAAAAAATTACTTCCGCCCCAAGTGCGGTACTACCGTGCCACCCCGACACGGTACTACCGCGACTGGAGGAGATGAAATTTTTTACATCCGTAACCCTGCCCGATACTACCGTAGATACATCCTGCGCCCTTTTGTATTGTGCAAATTGCATGCTTTGTGTTTCTTTCGGCTTGGTTTTGATCCGTTTTGTTCCCGTGCATGTTTTTGTGTCTTTGTGTCTAGGTGGTGGCTCCGGTTTTGCTTGTCGGTCGAATCCCAGCCGTGGCACATGGTCAAAGCGACTGCGCAACGCAGATGATGTTCTAGAGGGGTCCTCTGCTGCTCCCCAACGCAGGACCAAGCACACCGCCAACAAACAGAAGGAGCCCGTCTTGGGCATGGATGAGATGCCCCAGGCCGAGTTTGTCATTCGATGGAAGACAAATCCCTATGTGTCTCCCCGGGCTATCACTCGAGACAATGACCTCTTCTGGAACAAGCAGCAGAATCTGATCTATATGGATGTGATCAAGTCCAAGCAGAATCACTATGTTGAAGTTCACTGGATTGACATGATTCACATGAGGCAGGAGAAGCACCATGGGTACTTTGGAGAGGCTTTGGATCTTGTGGAGCAGTTCGGCATTGAACACATTCTCACCTTCCACAAGGATTTTGATCCAGAGATCATAGCACAGTTCTTTGCTTCGGTCCACTTCGGGAAGAAAGGACCATGACTTGGATGACTAATGGTCAATAGCTATCTGCTACCTGGAAGGAGTTCATGGAGTTGCTTCTCGTTCTCGATGAAGGACTCAACACGCCAGTTGGAGTTCGCCCTCACGCCAATTCTGAGTCTGCCAACAAGAACAAGCTCATGCCATACCTTGTTGAGAAGACTCTTCCAAACAAGAAGAAGGTGTGGGTGCTTAACCCCTTCCTTAACATCATGCATAGGCTCTTCCGGAACACGCTCTTACCGCACATTGGTGACATGGGACAGGTGCATGCTTACCTCGTTGACATGATGCTCCTTTGTGAGGAGGCCCGTCAGGCTCAGACTCAGCCACTTGATGTCTCTCATATCATGTGGTGTGAGCTTCAGTTCGCCGTGTTCAACCGTAAGGTCCCCATCTATGGGACTTACCTATTTCACCTGATCTCCAAGACTTGGGAGAAGCTCCTTCCCAATGATGAGTTTGAAGCTCCAGGCTGGATTCGACATGAGCCCATCAAGCCCCGCATCAAGCCCCAATGGGCTAACACCACCACTGCTGCTGAGGCTGCCAAGATGGCTGTGTATGAGGAGGAGATTGAGGAGGAATACGCTGCTGAGGACCGTTCTACGTTCACGCCTCCTTCTGCTGAGCCCTCTTGGGCAAAGAAGTTGAAGAACAAGATGAAGAGGCTGTTCTGCATGCAGGTTCAGGGTCAGTACAAGGCCCATGTTGCTCAGAAGGAGAGTCGCCGTCGCGACATCAGGATCTTGAGGGCATGTGGGGAGGACGTGGCCAGCGGCTCTGAGAAGCACATCACCCCAGAGACTGCCTGGATGGCGAAGCAGGGCTACTAGTGGACCGATTCAGAGGAGGGGTATGTTCCTGCTGTGGAGTCTGGCAACGACGAGTCGTTTTCCGCCTGAGCTACCACCTTTGTTGTAGGTGACCTCTCTGCCTTTTTGGTGTCTGGATGCCAAAGGGGGAGAGAGTGCGTGTCGTGTGTCGTGTGTTTCGTTGTTTGCTTTGCTTTCCGTCGTTGAACTTGTTTGCTTTGGTTTGGTTGTGCTCGTGAGACTAAGTTTATCATATGGTGTAATACATATGCACTCTATCGTACCTTATTACCTTTTTGAGCCTATGATATATCATGCTTCATGTTATGCTCATATCTACTATCTTGTTTAGTGCTAGCCTTACCATTGCGAGATATGCTTTGTTTCTAAAATATAGGGGGAGTGGTGATCCTAGTATTCGTGCCGTGCAGTCCAAAGCACTTTTCTCTCTAGCACGAATCTAGGGGGAGCTCATCTATATTTTAGAGATGTGGGGTTTGCTTGTGCTATATTCATTTCCTTTGTGTAAATCCCGTATTGTCATCAATCCACCAAAAAGGGGGAGATTGTAAGGGCATTCTTGTACCTCAGTAGTTTTGGTGATTGATGACAATGCCTCTGCGCACTAATCGTGTGTATTGAGCTTTTCAGATATATCACGACTAAACACAAGACGATTTGATGCCCCTCGAAGATTATTGAAGACGGCGTTTCTCTACGGTTCGGTTTGGTGGAGTTGAGTCGTAGTAAAGCCGTACTATTAAGAGGGGGTCCGCTTTGGAAAGGTTTGGGTGGAATCTCACGTACACATTCCCTTTTGCACCGCCTTTCCTCGAGCTCCTTGGAGTGTTCCTCTGTCTCACCTTGTCTCTGCGAAATGAAGGCCTCTGTGTTGCTCTTCTCAGGCTAGCGGTAGTACTGCTCTTCAGAGCGGTACTACCGCAGGAGCCAGCGGTAGTACCGGGCTCCGGCATGGTAGTACCGTAGGCTCCCACGGTAGTATCGCTCCTCAGAGCGGTAGTACTGCGAGCTCTGGTCTGGCGGCGCTGCTCAAGCGGTAGTAGGCGCGGATGTAATTTTTTACATCCGCGCTCCACGCGGTAGTACCGTGGCGCCAAGCCAGGTTCAGTAGCAGGAGCGGAGGTAGGGGCGGATGTAATTTTTTACATCATTACCCTTCACAGTAGTACCACACCTTGGTCGCGGTAGTTCCGTGTCGGATTTTCGCACGACAATTTCTCAGCGGAGGTAGTCAAGGATGTATTTTTTTTACATCTGTGCCTATCGGGCCTATCCTGCAGCTGTCTTGCGGTAGTACCGCATGGGGCCGCGGTAGTACCGCACCTGCGGATCTAATGTGCCCTGTCCGTGCTCTTTTATTCAGGTCTGGGCTCTGCCGCGCCCACGGTAGTACCGCGTTGTGCCGTGGTAGTACCGCAGGCCCGTGCGGTAGTACCGCGCCTGTGGTGCGGTAGTTCCATGGGTCGCGGGCTGAGTGGTGGGTAACGGTTGGAATTGTCCCCCCACTATAAAAGGGGGTCTTCTTCTCCAAGAAGACTTACCTCTTCCAACCCTAAACTCCATTGTTGCTCCAAGCTCCATTTTCGGCCGATCTCTCTCCCTAGCCAATCAAACTTGTTGATTTGCTCAGGATTGGGTGACAAGGCCCCGATCTACACTTCCACCAAGAGATATTCGATTCCCCCCACTAATCCCTAGCGGATCTTGTTACTCTTGGGTGTTTGAGCACCCTAGACGGTTGAGGTCACCTCGGAGCCAAAGTCCATTGTGGTGAAGCTTCGTGGTGTCGTTGGGAGCCTCCAATTAAGTTGTGGAGATTGCCCCAACCTTGTTTGTAAAGGTTCGGTCGCCGCCTTCAAGGGCACCAATAGTGGAATCACGGCATCTCGCATTGTGTGAGGGCGTGAGGAGATTATGGTGGCCCTAGTGGCTTCTTGGGGAGCATTGTGCTTCTACACCGCTCTAACGGAGATGTACTTCCCCTCAAAAGGAAGGAACTTCGGTAACACATCCTCGTCTCCACCGGCTCCACTCTTGGTTATCTCGTGCATTTACTTGTGCAAGCTTATTTGTGTTGTTTACCTTGCTTGCTTGTGTGCTAGTTGTTATTGCATCATATAGGTTGCTCACCTAGTTGCATATCTAGACAACCTACTTTGATGCAAAGTTTAAATTGGTAAAGAAAAGTATTTAAAGTGTTAGTTGCCTATTCACCCCCTGAGGGAGTCCCGGATTATGGGGTGTCCGAATGGCCGGACTATGACCTTTGGCCGGACTCCCGGACTATGAAGATACAAGATTGAAGACTTCGTCCCGTGTCTGGATGGGACTTTCCTTGGCGTGGAAGGCAAGCTTGGCGATACGGATATGTAGATCTCCTCCCATTGTAACCGACTCTGTGTAACCCTAGCCCTCTCCAGTGTCTATATAAACCGGAGGGTTTTAGTCTGTAGGACGAACAACAATCATACCATAGGCTAGCTTCTAGGGTTTAGCCTCTCTGATCTCGTGGTAGATCTACTCTTGTACTACCCATATCATCAATATTAATCAAGCAGGAGTAGGGTTTTACCTCCATCGAGAAGGCCTGGACCTGGGTAAAAACATCGTGTCCCTTGTCTCCTGTTACCATCCGCCTAGACGCACAATTCAGGACCACCTACCCGAGATCCGCCGGTTTTGACACCGACATTGGTGCTTTCATTGAGAGTTCCTCTGTGTCGTCACCTTTAGGCCCGATGGCTCCTTCAATCATCAACAATGATGCGTTCCAGGGTGAGACTTTTCTCCCTGGACAGATCTTCGTATTCGGCGGCTTTGCACTGTGAGCCAATTCGCTTGGCCATCTGGAGCAGATTGAAAGCTGCGCCCCTGGCCATCAGGTCAGATTTGGAAGTTTGAACTACACGGCTGACATCCGCGGAGGCTTGATCTTCGATGGATTCGAGCCACAGCCGAGCGCGCCGCACTATCACGATGGGCATGATCTAGCTCTCTCGCCGAACAGTGCCCAGAAGGCCGCTCAGGTGTCCGCTCCGACCCTTAGCTCGGAGCCGACTGCGCCAATCGAGGATGGATGGTTGGACACCGCCTAGGGGGCTGCAGTCTCTACAGCGATCGAGCCGAATACCAGCCTTGTCCTTTGTGAAGCTCGTGACTCCAAGGTGCCGGACTCCTTTTCGGACTCCGAATTTTCCGCACGCCTTCCAATCGAACCCAATTGGGCTCGGATCATGGAGTTCACCGCCGTGGACATCTTTCAGCACTCGCCCTTTGGCGACATCCTGAATTCACTAAAGTCTCTCTCTTTATCAGGAGAGCCCTGGCCGGACTATGTTTAGCAAGGTTGGGATGCGGAGGACGAAGAAATTCGAAGCCCACCCACCACCCACTTCATAGCCACTGTCGATGATTTAACCGACATGCTCGACTTAGACTCCGAAGACATCGACGGTATGGACGCCGATGAAGGAGACGACCAAGAACCAACGCCTACAGGGCACTGGACAACCACCTCATCTCACGATGTGTACATGGTGGACACACCCAAAAGAAACGACGACGAGGAACAAGGGGACGCAACGAGGGATCGTTCCCTCGAAAAGCAATCGAAGCGGCGGCGTAAGCGCCACGCCAAACCCCACCTCGATAGAGACCCAGCCATAGAGCAGGGCGAACTGGCAGACGACGAACATGCCCTCGAGCAACCGTCCGAACATGGCAACTTGGATAAACAAACCGAACAACCCGTCCCCGGCGAAGATAATAGTCCGGAAGACCTCATGCCGGACAAGTTGCTGGTGCAGAGGAACCTCCACCAAAGGCTCGTCGCCACTGCGTGTAGCCTGAAAAAGCAGAAGCGGAAGCTCAAAACAGCGGAAGATGCACTCAGAATCAGATGGGGCAAAGTACTCAACTCCGCACACAAATACGGTGACAGTCACCACACAAAGAGCTATCCAAAGCGAAAATTACTGCCGAAATTTGATGAGGAGGCCTTAGAGCCCCCACAGTCAAAAAACAAGGAAGCCACCAGGTCGGATAGACGACCCCATGACCAACATAGAGCGGCAAAGGGCGCCGCATTCAATCCGGCACGCGATCCGCACAAGGATTCGCATCAAAAATACGGCCCAACCAGATCTATCTACATGCCAAGAAAGCAAGCTCTAGTAAGCAATGCAACGCAACAAATATCCGAACATCGTGGCACACCCAATTACAGGGGCACCACACACCCCCTATGTTTCACCGATGAGGTGCTGGACCATGAATTTCCAGCGGGATTCAAGCCCGTAAATATAGAGGCATACGACGGAACAACAGACCCTGGAGTCTGGATTGAGGATTATATCCTCCACATACACATGGCTAGAGGAGATGACCTCCACGCCATAAAATACTTACCCCTCAAGCTCAAAGGGCCAGCACGACATTGGCTTAAAAGCCTTCCCCGAAAACACCATAGGAAGTTGGGAAGAGCTCGAGGATGCTTTTCGGGCAAATTTTCATGGGACTTATGTCCGACCCCCGGATGCAGACGATCTAAGTCATATAACTCAACAACCCGGAGAGTCAGCCCGGAAACTCTGGAACAAATTTCTCACTAAAAAGAACCAGATAGTCGACTGTCCGGACACCGAAGCCTTAGCAGCTTTCAAGCACAGCGTCCGAGATGAATGGCTCGCCAGACACCTCGGCCAAGAAAAGCCAAGAACAATGGCCGCATTAACAAGCCTCATGACCCGCTTTTGCGCGGGAGAAGACAGCTGGTTGGCAAGGAGCAGCACCAGCGACCCAAGTACATCCGAATCCAGGGATGGAAATGGGAAACCGCGACGTAGCAAGGACCAGCGCCGGACCAAGGGAAGCAGCCCGAAGAGCATGACAGTCAACACCGGATTCAAAAGCTCTCGACAGAATTAGAAAAAGGCGCCCCCAAGGATAATAGGGACAAGCTATCTAACCTCAACAAAATCTTGGACAAAACATGCCAAATCCACAGTACTCTCGGGAGGCCTGCAAACCACACCCACAAAGATTGTTGGGTCTTCAAGCAATCCGGTAAACTCAACGCCGAACACAAGGGGCTCGACATACCAAGCAAGGACGACGACGAACCCCACAAGCAGAGCACCGGAGAACAAAAGAAGTTCCCGCAAGAAGTAAAAACAGTAAATTCACTTCATGTGACAAAAGGGAAAAACAGAGTGGCACCTATGGAGATACGCGCCATACGACCTGTCCCAGAGGAGTCCTGCCACTGGTTGTTAGAACCAATCACCTTCGATCATCAGGATTACTCTAGAAGTATCCGGAATGCAGGCTAGACTGCGTTGGTATTAGATCCGATAATTGACGGACTCCACTTTAGACAAGTCCTAATGGACGGCGGCAGCGATCTAAACCTGCTATACTAGGACACCATCCGCAAAATGGGGATAAACCCAACAACAATTCGCCATGGCAACACTTCCTTTCAAGGGGTAACGCCATGCCAAGATACCCATTGTATGGGTTCCCTCTTGTTAGAAGTTATGTTCGGCTCCCCCGAAAACTTCCGAAGCGAAAAGCTAACCTTCCACATCGCCCCATTCATAAGTAGCTATCAAGCACTACTGGGACGCAAAGCTTTCGCCCGCTTTAACACAATACCGCATTATGCATCCCTTACACTTAAAATGCCCAGTCCGCGAGGCATCATCTCATTAAAGGGAAATATCGAGTGTTCCTCGAGCGCGGACGATGGTGTTGCTGCCTTGACAGCCGCACACTAAACCAGCTTTACTAGTTAAAGCACCTAAACAGGTCGTTCAAGACCCCGGACATGGCTCGACGAGTTCGGCGTAAACGTACAAAGGCTTACTAGCCGCATACCCCTGTACAAGGGGCTCCGCGCGTTTACACCAAGAGACAATAAAGCTCAATTCTACCCATTTTCTGTATTATACTTTGTTTATTTAATATAATATAGATTTCTCGAATGATTGTTTTCAACTAAGTTCCTCTCTTTTACAGATGAACACCATGCTACACCCGTCCAGGATACGGCACAACGGAGACACAGGCGCAGACGTGCAGTAGGGACCCATTTCAAGGATTCTTTTCAGATTAAGACCCTGCATAAACCTTTTTTACTGTCTCTTGTTGATAACATCCCCCGGTTTTTTGTTATAACCAAGGAGGAGGCTGGCGTCTTGGCATGTGGCCACGCCAGAATTTTGCGCGTACCTGGACACCAGGGGATTCTTACCAAGGGCTTTTGTCCAGCCCATTTTCATAAAGACCGAATACCTTAGGGAGTGTTCGGCATTGCGAGTTTGGCCTTATATGCATCAGCTCCCAATCATGTCTTTGGTCAAATGTTGGGTTTGCCCGGCTCCTGTGTTTTGCTGCCTTACGTTCCGCTCTATCGGCTAAGGCGGCACCAGGAGAACTACTGTGATTGTGCCCCGGTTTGGCCAGGCGAGCACCTCAGTAGAGAAAGCTGAAAACTGACTGTCATGATATAGCGAGAGACTGGTCAACCACTCGATGACTTGCCAGAATCTTTAGGATTCCTCCGCATTAACGAAGGGCCGTTTCCCAGTCAGGCACACACGCGCCCCGATTTTGGGTGAGCGCGGTGCCCCTAGGGGCTATATAGTAGCCCCCCCTATCAAACTCCTATGGCTAAGTGAAAGTGATAAAGCATTATAGTCCGGTTGCCTAGTTCGCTACGCTATCACCTCCTTTATAGGACCAAGACGTTGGATCAAGTGTGAAAATGCGCCTTCTGCGAACACCCCCGGGGGCTGAAGCCAACGACTGCCATCTTTCAGGTTATATACACATATACATTAACGGCTGCACAGGAGGTATTCTAATTCTTGAAAGCACAAGTATAAAAAGCTTTTATATGCCATCAAAACATTGTTTTACAATAATACACGTTATTCGAACATAACATCCTTCGAGCACTGTGTCTCTATTAAACGAGCGCCCTGCAGAACTTCCTCAAAATAGTGCTCGGCAGGCACTCGGCTTTCGTCCGAATCTTGGGATGCAACAACACTGGCCTTCATCTCTGCCCAGTATGTCTTGACATGGGCAAGAGCCATCTGTGCACCCTCTATGCACGCTGACCTCTTCATTGCATCAATATGCGGCACCACACCAAGGAACTGCTGCACCAAGCTAAAATAACTCTTCGGCTCGGGCCCTTTCGGCCACAGATGACTCACGACATGCTTCATGGCGAGTCCGGATAACCTGTTCAGCTCCGCCCATGCGGCCAAACGATCGGATACCGAAAGTGGGCGCTCTGGATTGTGGAACTGCGACCAAAAAAGTTCTTCCAATTCGTGGTCATTTAGACCCCAGAAATGTTCGGTTGCGTCCGCGGCACTCGCCGCCAAATCCAGATAAGTATTCGCCGCACTCCACTTCCGGTCCAACGGAGCATATTTAGGATCCCTGAACTTCATCCGCAGCATATAGGGCTTTCCAGCCGTGATATCTCCGGCCTGACGTAGCTCCTCCTTCATAGCTCTCATTGCAGAGCGAGTATCCTTAGACTCGGCAGTGACCTTTTCTAGGTCATTCTGTGCCATCCTATCTTCTTTTTCAAGAAGCTTGCAGCGGTCGGCAGCATTCTTCAATTTTACAGCCATCTCGGCCATTTCCTTCTTGCTCTGACAGTGAGCAGCCTATTTGGCTTTTAGCTCTTCAACCGCCTTTAAGGCAGCCGCATCACTTTTCATGGCTTGCTCCTTGGCTCGGGCAAGTTCCACCCAAAGGTTCTCCATGGCAGCGGCACCATCTGCATTAAGCACACATGTTATAAGGTACGAGCATCAAGCTCCTCTTACCAGATGTCTTCGGAGACATTACATACCTTGTGCCTCGTCCAGCCGCTCGTTGACAAGCGCGATGTCGGCATCTGCCACGTCAAGTTGCCGCTTTAGCTCGGCAATTTCATCAGTCCGGCTAGCCACCGAACACTTTGCCACCTACATAGGAAGGGCGACATATTATACCTGGGATTATGATCCTCTGCGCGCCGTCATTTTTGACAACGCATAGAGTCTCAGGGGCTACTATCTATATAGGGCACATTTTATATATGCGGATCTTTCAAAAGGTACATCATTTCGCGTAGCTCAAAACCTGTCAGTAAACTCCTGGCGGCCTCGTACAATTCGCTTTCCGCGGATGAAATCCTTCTAATCATTGTGTTCATCAACACACGGTGTTCTTCTGAGATAGACGCTCGCCCGAGCAGATCCTTCAGCTCCTCCGACCGTGCACCGGACAGTGCCGGACTCGTCCGCAAACCTTTTTCTAAGGCCGGATTCAGAGAAACCCTCCGAGACGACACCTCGGGGTCGCCCGCCTCGCAAGACAGTACAGCTTGGGGAGGCTTTCCACTCTCCATAATCTCCGGATGAAGAACCCCTGAAGATGAGCTCTGCTGAGAAGGGTTGAGATCCGAACTGCAAGGTAAATTTCGGTTATCTTCCTCAGAAATAAAACAAGGATGTCTCTCATTTTAAAACCCCTCTCTTTAGTTATGGCTCGGTGGAGAGCTGATCCCCTTGGGGGCGCAATGCGGCCGGGGCACCCTCCGGTGCCGGACCCTCTGACGAAGATTTCTTCCCCCGCTTTGAGGCCATCGCCTCCGGGTCTTCAGAGGCGGTCCTCTTCTTTCCCTGGATAGAGGAATTCTCGATTCCTCCTTTCCTGACAGTCTCCTTCGCGGAGGCGATAGATTCTTTGTTCCCCTCTTTGCCTTCTTCCAAAGGCGCAATCTCCAGCATCCTGGTCAACACGGGATCCGGCGTGGTCTCAGGGAGGGGGGCCGGACACCTGATAAGCTTTGCTTTCGCTATCCACTCCTGTTTAAAGGATAGCTCTTTTAAGGGCAGTTTTATGATAAATGTACGGATAGCGTGTCAGGGTACAGGGCTACTTACTTGAGTATCTGGGCGATTGCAGCTCAGACCTGCGTCCTCAGACAAGTTCGGACACATTGATTGTGATCCGAAGAACAATTTGTACATCTCCACGGGCGTCATGCCCATAAAATGTTGGAGAGGTCGTGGTCCTTCCGGATTAAACTCCCACAGACGGAGGGGACGGCGTTTGCAGGGCAGGACGCGACGAATCAACATAACCTGCGTCACTACGACCAGACTGATATCTCTTTCTAGGAGATCTCGAATGCGGCCCTGCAACAAGGGCACGTCCTTGGACGACCCCCAGTTAAGCCCTTTATTGACCCATGACGCCATCTGTGGTGGGGGACTCGAGCGAAAGGAAGGAGGCGCCACCCATTTGGTGCCCCTGGGAGCTGTGATATAAAACCACTCTTGTTGCCACAAGCCGAACTCCTCTTGAAAAGAGCCCTCAGGCCATGGAGCGTTGACAATCTTGCTTATAATAGCACCTCCGCACTCAGCGTGCTGCCCCTCGATCATCTTCGGTTCTACCTTGAAGGTCTTAAGCCACAGTCCGATGTGAGGAGTAATATGGAGGAAGGCCTCACACACGACAATGAACGATGAGATTTGGAGGATGGACTCCGGAGCTAAGTCATGAAATTCCAGCCCGTAATAAAACATGATCCCCCTCATGAAGGGATCAATCAGGAAGCCTAGCCCCCAAAGGAAGTGAGATGTGAACACCACGCTCTCACCGGGCTTGGGAGTGGGAATAGCCTGCCCTTGAGCAGGCAACCTATGCGAGATTTCGCCAGTTAGATACCTGGCATCTCTCAGCTTTCGCACGTCTTCTTCCATAACGGAGGAAGGCATCCATCGGCCTTGGAGGTCGGAGCCGGACATCATCGAAGGTCCGAAGCGCCTGAATCTGGAGCTTTGGGTGTTGGAACTCGAGGCGAGAGGCAGATTTGATTGGATTGAAAGAAAGGAGTCGAGCCTTGGTCTCTTTATAAAGAGGTTGAATGCCAAGAGCCCTCCCCGTGACCGTTTGGGCCTCACTTTCAATTAAGAAGTCATACCAATGGCACGGTTGGGTTACCCACGCCCGTGTTGATGAGAATCTCAGAATAACGGGACACGATCTCTGCTTTGACAAGATGTGCCAAGGAAACCGCCTTGCTAAACGCGCTGAGGTGGGACAGTAAAACGACTCGAATAAAGGCTTGGCCATGGCGTGATGTCACACCATGGAATACGTCAGCAGATTAGATTTGTGTAAATATTATTCTCTCTACGGTGGTATGTGGAACTTATTTTGCAGAGCCGGACACTATCCTTGTGTTCAAGCATATTCTATGAAGTATCCGGAGGAGGAACCCGCCTGGCAATGCCGAAGACAATTTGCGCGTCGGACTCGTCATCATTGAAGCTTGGTTCAGGGGCTACTGAGGGAGTCCCGGATTAGGGGGTGTCCGGATGGCCGGACTATGACCTTTGGCCGGACTCCCAGACTATGAAGATACAAGATTGAAGACTTCGTCCCGTGTCCGAATGGGACTTTCCTTGGCGTGGAAGGCAAGCTTGGCGATACGGATATGTAGATCTCCTCCCATTGTAACCGACTCTGTGTAACCCTAGCCCTCTCCAGTGTCTATATAAACCGGAGGGTTTTAGTCCGTAGGACAAACAACAATCATACCATAGGCTAGCTTCTAGGGTTTAGCCTCTCTGATCTTGTGGTAGATCTACTCTTGTACTACCCATATCATCAATATTAATCAAGCAGGAGTAGGGTTTTACCTCCATCGAGAGGGCCCGAACCTGGGTAAAAACATCGTGTCCCTTGTCTCCTGTTACCATCCGCCTAGATGCACAGTTCGGGACCCCCCACCCGAGATCCGCAGGTTTTGACACCGACACCCCCCTCTAGTCAACTATATCGATCCTTTAAATTGGTATCAGAGCCTCATGACTTTGCCGTCCGAAGAGTATGGTTGACACCATAAACGGTGTGGAGGAGCACTCCGGTGTGAATCCTACCTCGTCTACGGCCGATGGCGGAACCACGGTCTCTCGTGAGGAATTCAATGCGACTTTGGACACATTGAAAACTTCCATGAAGACCGAGGTTGAAAGCATGTTTACTAAATATCTAGGAGGTCTTAAACTGTCTACCTCGCCGGTGAAAGTGGGTGATCCCACTAACAAGGTGACGGATGCTTCCTCCGACAAGGGGGAAGCTAATAGTGAAAAGGGTCCTTCTACTAGTGGTAGAAATGGCACCGACCTCTTTGCCCATGTGGAACCTCCAACTTATGGTGGACCAATTCCCTCTACTCATTTAAATCATGTCGGTCCTCCTCCTAAGATTGTGAAAAATGAGGATTTTGATTCTTGGGTGTATCGCTTTAAGCGTCATTTAAATCATGTGAACACTAACCTTTGGAGAATCATTGAAGAAGGTTTCTATCCACATGACGCAAGCAACTTCTCCCCTAGAGAAACCGTGGATCATCAATTCAATGAGAATGCTCTCTTCATCATCCAAGATGCTATTACTCCCAAAGATCTTCCTTATCTTCGACCCTACGCCATGGCCAAAGATGCGTGTCATTGCGTTGTGTCTCTCTATCGGGGAAGCGCAAGCATTCAACGCTCCAACTATGAAGTGGTGCAAGATGAAGCCGATGATTTTGCAATGAAGGAAGATGAAGAACCTCGTGAGCTCTTTCGGAGAGTTACCAAACTCGCGGTCTAACTCCGAGACCAGGGGAGTAAGGACACGGATGACAATTGGATCAAACACAAGTTCCTCAAGGCCATGATGCCCTACAACACGGCCATGTCCTCCGTCATCCGTCAAAGACCGGACTTCCACTCCATGACCTTGAGTGAAGTATTGGATGAGTTCGTTGCTATGAGCATCTTGGACAAAACCGCCGACAACGCGGTGCTCCGTTCTCAAAGAACAAAGAAGTCCAATCTTGCTTTGAAGGCCAAGGTCATCGTGGAAGAAGAGGAAGAAGAGGAAGATGAGGAGAGCAACCCCGAGGATACAAAATATGATTATCATGAGAACATGGCTCTTGCTTCAAGACAATTTCTACAAAATTAAGCCACCGCCATGCTCTAAAAGATATAAGTGAAGCACTAGAGCAAAAATTATCTAGCTCAAAAGATATAAGTGAAGCACATAGAGTATTCTAATAAATTCTAAATCATGTGGGTTTCTCCCAAAAGGTGTGTACAGCAAGGATGATTGTGGTAATCTAAAAATAAAAGACCCATATCATACAAGACGCTCCAAGCAAAACACATATCATGTGGCGAATAAAAATATAGCTCCAAGTAAAGTTACCGATAGACGAAGACAAAAGAGGGGATGCCTTCCGGGGCATCCCCAAGCTTAGGATTTTTGTCATCCTTGAATATCTTGGGGTTCCATGGGCACACCCAAGCTTAGGCTCTTGCCACTCCTTATTCCATAGTCCATCAAATCTTTACCAAAACCTAAAAACTTCACAACACAAAACTCAACAGGAAATCTCATAAGCTCCGTTAGTGCAAGAAATAAAAACCACCACATAAGGTACTGTAATTAACTCATTCTTTATTTATATTGGTGTTAAACCTACTTTATTCCAACTTCTATATGGTTCATAGCCCCCGATACTAGCCATAGATGCATCAAAATAAGCAAACAACACACGAAAAACAGAATCTGTCAAAAACAGAACAATCTGTAGCAATCTGTAACTTTCGAATACTTCTGGAAATCCAAAAATCCTACCAAAATAGGAAGTCCTAGTAAATTTGTCTATTAATCTACAGCAAAAAGAATCAACGCAAAAGCACGTTCCTGTGATTTATTGAATTTTTTCTCGTGCGCACATAGTTTCTGTTTTTCAGCAGAATCAAATTAACTATCACCGAAGGTTATCCTATAGGTTCTACTTGGCACAAAAACTAATTAAAGCATAACACCACATCTAACCATAGGATATATTAATTATTTATTGAATAACATAAAGTAAAAACATTTGGTTGTCTCCCAACAAGCGCTTTTCTTTAAAGCCTTTTTAGCTAGGCATTGAGATTTCAATGATGCTCACATGAAAGACAAGAATTGAAGCATAAAGAGAGCATCATAAAACATGTGACAAATACACTTAAGTCTAACATACTTCCTATGCATAGGTTTTTTATAATAAAACAAATTATAAAGGCAAGCAAAGACTAGCATATGCAAGGAAGAAGACGATAGCAATCTCAACATGAAGAGAGGTGATTTAGTAACATGAAAATTTCTACAACCATATTTTCCTCTCTCATAATAATTACATGTAGAATCATATGAAAATTCAACAAAATAGCTATCACATAACATATTCTCAACATGATCCACATGCATGCAAAGTTGACACTCTTCCAAAATAGTGGGATTAACATTAACTGAAGTCATGACCTCTCCAAACCCACTTTTGTCAAAAATACCGTAAGATTGAACATACTTCAAATATGTGGGATCTAAAGTTGACATTATTCCAAACCCACTTTCAATATTATTGCAAACACTATTATCAATCTCATATTCATCATGGGGCTTAAATAAAATTTCAAGATTATAAGAAGAATCACCCCAATCATGATCATTGCCACAAGTAGTAGACATAGCAAAACTAGCATCCCCAAGCTTAGGGTTTTGCATATTATTGGCACAATTGACATCAAGAAAATTTATAGTAAAATCATTGCAATCATGCTTCTTATTCAAGGAGTTATCGTGAATCTCTTCATAAATTTCTTCATCATAATTTTCAGATTCACGAATTTCAAGCAAAGCTTCATAAAGATAATCTAGTGCACAAAACTCACTAGCAATTGGTTCATTATAATTGTATCTCTTAAAAAGATTAGCAAGAGGATGAGGATCCATAGATCTTAGGTTCTCTGTTTAGCAATAAATAAACAACTATTCCAACCAAACGAGCAAACGAGCCAAGTAAGACATCAAAGCAAATGAAAAGACGAACAGAAGAAGGGCGAATAAAATGGCAAGGGTGAAGTGGGGGAGAGGAAAACGAGAGGCAAATGGCAAATAATGTAATGCGAGGGAGATGAGTTTGTGATGGGTACTTGGTATGTCTTGACTTGAGCAAAGACCTCCCCGGCAACAGCGCCAGAAATCCTTCTTGCTACCTCTTGAGCATGCGTTGGTTTTTCCCTTGAAGAGGAAAGGGTGATGCAGCAAAGTAGCATAAGTATTTCCCTCAGTTTTGAGAACCAAGGTATCAATCCAGTAGGAGGCTCCTCAAAAGTCCCACGCACCTACACAAACAAACAAGAACCTTGCAACCAACACGATAAAGGGGTTGTCAATCCCTTCACGGTAACTTGCAAAAGTGAGATCTGATAGAGATAATATGATAAGATAAAGACTTTTGGTATTTTTATGATATAGATTGGAAAACAAAAGATGCAAATAAAATTAGATGGGGAACTTATATGATAAAAGATAGACCTGGGGGCCATAGGTTTCACTAGTGTCTTCTCTCAAGATAGCATAATTATTACGGTGGGTGAACAAATTACTGTCGAGCAATTGATAGAAAAGTGCATAGTTATGAGAATATCTAGGCATGATCATGTATATAGGCATCACGTCCGCAACAAGTAGATCGAAACGATTCTGCATCTACTACTATTACTCCACACATCGACCGACTTCTGCCTACATCTAGAGTATTAAGTTTAGAAGAACAGAGTAACACATTAAGCAAGATGGCATGATGTAGAGGGATAAACTCATGCAATATGATATAAAACCCATCTTTTTTATCCTCGATGGAAACAATACAATACGTGCCTTGCTGCCCCTGCTGTCACTGGGAAAGGACACCGCAAGATTGAACCCAAAGCTAAGCACTTCTCCCATTGTAAGAAAGATTAATCTAGTAGGCCAAACCAAACTGATAATCTGAAGAGACTTGCAAAGATAACCCATCATACATAAAAGAATTCAGAGGAGATTCAAATATTTCTCATAGATAAACTTGATCAAAAACCCACAATTCATCGGATCTCGACAAACACACCGCAAAAAGAGTTACATCAAATAGATCTCCAAGAAGAGGAAGGAGAACTTTGTATTGAGAATCAAAGAGAGAGAAGAAGCCATCTAGCTAATAACTATGGACCCGAAGGTCTGTGGTAAACTGCTCACAACTCATCGGAGAGGCCTTGGAGATGATGTAGAGGCCCTCTGTGGTCGATTCCCCCTCCGGTGAAGCATCGGCGAAGGCTCCAAGATGGGATCTCGCGGATACAGAAGGTTGAGGCGGTGGAATTAGGTTTTTGTGGTGCTCCTAGATGGTTTTGGGGTACGTAGATATATATAGGGGGAAGAAGTAGGTCGATGGATGCTTGAGGGGCCCACGAGGGTGGGGGGCGGGCCCACCCTTACAGGGCGCGCCGGGCACCCTCGTGGCCGCCTTGCTCGTTGCTTGACGTCCACTCCAAGTCTCTTGGTTTGCATTTTTTCCAAAAAGATCGCTCCCGAAGGTTTCATACCATTTGGACTCCATTTGATATTCCTTTTCTTCAAAACACTGAAATAGGCAAAAAAAGAACAGCAATTCGGGCTAGGCCTCCGGTTAGTAGGTTAGTCCCAAAAATGATATAAAAGTGTAAAGTAAAGCCCATAAACATCCAAAACAGGTAATATAATAGCATGGAACAATCAAAAATTATATATACATTGGAGACGTATCACCTACGCACATGTAGTTGCGCTGCAAAGCATTTGTGATCTGCTATGTATCGTCGACGGTTCCATTATGATTGACGTATGCTTTTCGATGAGGATCACACACACTCATTTAGTTTAACTGTGTGTAGAGAAATTGCCGGGTTAAAACAAAAATATCCCATTTTGAATTAGCATGCAAAAATCAAATTCGCCACAATATTCAATTGAACAAATAGTGTCCATAGGAAGAACATTCATCAGATTTCGCAACAATTGCAATTGAACATATGTTAGCTAAATTCCAACGATTTGTCCACACATATATGCATTACATAATTAATCATAGTGTACGAAATACGAAGACCTCATCAGATGGAAAACAATTGGATCCATGCGTAAATGTTTAGCAGCTAACTCTTACTCAATGTTTCAGGAGAACACATGCTGAAATCTTCATTATCACCAGTGGGATTGATGTAGTGATTCAGGAAGAAGTCGCTGATAAATCTTCGAACCATAAGCAATTCACCAGCGGGGAGTGGTTCATGGGTCTTCGGTTCTAAGATGAGCTGCAGTATTTTTAAGATCAGAATGTGCCATATGAGTGGAGTAGAAGATATTAATTAAGATAGACTTACTGGTACTAATCGCGAGGATCTTCACAACTATCAGCATATTTGCAGATGGAGATCATGTGTCTACAGACATAATATCCACAAAGGTTGGTCCCTGCTTGTTGCGAGGACACTGAACCTTTTTGTATAGAATTAGTCATGTATTTGTCCTGTTAGGAACAACCTAACCGGTGTTAGATGTATTATTTTTTCTTTGGACAAAAATATAAAGAGGTTTATTTAGAAGCTTGAACATTTGACTAGCATAAGAAAAGGTATTTGCAGACTATTGGATAAATTTTCTGAAAATAACAGATTTCGGTGTGTTATCGGAGAAACGATCTTGTGCTGCAGAGGTAGTTCCGTCTTGAACAGGTTCCCTGGTTTAGTTTTCCACAATGCGAGCACACTGCAAATGAACATGAATTTTGACAACATCAATTGTTGAATCAAATATGAATGCAAATTAATTTCAACATCATAGAATTCAATACCTATCCATGAATTGTTGAAGATGCGTCAGATCCTGAGAGTTTCTTGACTCTATGAGAGAATCCATGTAGTAAATTGTGTTCTTGTTTGGAATAATGTATACCAATATCAACTGATCGCTACATTAAGAAAGCCATGAACTTACGAATTATGTCGAAATCTGAAAGACAATTAGTGTAAGTGTGGTTGTTTACTTGACTTACCATTCATGAAATGGCCAGAGAAATGATTCTGCATGGGACGTGTTTTCTAAGATATGGATGACCATGTTAATGGCCCAGTCCTGTAGGTACTTACCATCTAATGTTGTGCCATTTGCTAATGCAGGATCTATGAAATACACACTCTCCCTTTTTCTTCTCCGTGCGTTCAATCCCCTAAGAGGAATAAAATGTAGTTAGCTGTTTATCATTTACAGTCTTGTATGGAGAAGTTGATTAGAGTTTGTTAAGTACTTACAAATTCAGGCATCTAACAAGAGTGGCATCGAGCTCATTGAAGTTGAAGAAGAGATGTAAGTCCTTGAAATTCACATTGATGGAACCAACATCGTGTCAAAAATGATCTCTGTTGTAGTGGACTAGCAAACCATCATGAACTGCTGACATTTGATCCATGCCATATTCATGTAACTCGCGGCAACTGGAGCGACACTCATCAAAGTATTTTCCAACAAGAAATGGCTGGCCATGGATGTAATTGTGTGCTTCAAGTATGTCTACTTTATTTTTAGCAAGCTACAAATCTATTTCTTCATCATCCATGCCGTTAGAAATAATATTACTACCCGATTCAAAAAACCTGCTGTTAATTTGGTTTTGGGCGATCAATGCTTTAAGTAAGAGGGAATCGTTCTGTTTCCTCTTTGCTCTCCCGCCGCCCTTCCTCGTGGGTGCAACCTTTTTGGACACTTCCTTCTTGGTACTTGAAGCATTTCTGGCAGAATGTTTCGTTGGCTGCAAGGTAGACTGTCGAGCAGATGGTGAAGCTTCAGTGGACTGCTTAGCAGATGGTTTATCTATACTAGACCACTGAGCTGGCGGTGCTGCTGTGACGGATTGCTGGGCCGTAGGAGCAGAGGCATTGGACTGCTGACCATGCGTTGAAGCTATGTCGGGCTTCTGCACAGGTGGTGCCAACTTGTCGGTGTGCTGAGGAGGCCGTGCGAACATGTTGGTTTGCTGAGAAGGAAGTGCTGACGCATTGGTATGCTGATCACACGGTTGCGGACCGACGGACTAATGAGCAGTCAGTTCTGGACCTACATACTGCTTAGCAGGCAGTTCCGAAGCATCAGATTGCTTAGCAGTCCGTTCCACCAGGTTTGTCTGTTGAGCATGTGCTGCAGCTGGGTCTCCCCCGATGCTTCATTGGCCAACATCTAAATCGGTGGTGCATCTTCAGCAGTTGTAGGCCTTGCCACTGGCTGCTCTGGGGTGGAGGATGACATGGCATGTACGACACAAAGTTAGGCCGAATGATCACAGGTTGATGCATCACCCGTCGCATTACGAGTACTAGGTTCTTTGGGGGAAGCACGCGAGAGCTGCTGTGGAAAGGAGAGTGTCACCGGTTGAGGGGCGACATTGGTTTCTCTTGGCGGTGCTTCAGGGATCTCATCGATGAACTCTATTTCCTTTCGTGGCCACTGGATGTGATGTAACAGTGTTTCTACCAAGGTCCTTTGCCGATCAATATCTTCTAGGACATTCTTCCGGGAAAATTCATTGAATCCAAGCTTTACTTCAGTCACGTAGCACTTCACACAGTCCGACTTCAATGGCACATTATCCAACAAGAGGCCCTCTTCCAAGAAGGGTGGGCAAACCCAGGCTGTAGCACATTTTAATGTACCTTCATAATGTGTAAGCATGCCCTTCAGTATACCTTTCATTCCAGATAGATCAAATATAGCATCATAATGAGCAGCTGCAGTCTCAGTGTCGCTGGGGTCAGCTGATGCACAACTACTCTTGTGCGGTGTTGTCGTGCAATAAGCAACATCCTCCATGCCCGCCTCCCCTCCCATCTGGTGGCTATCTGTCAGTGTTAGAGTCTTCTGCATCATCATTGACTCCTCAATATCCTTTCGGACAACCAGATACATGTCCTTCCTCAACCTTTCATACAATTCATTCTGCTTCATTTCACTCCTCGCTTTTTTCATGCTGGCCTCTCTTCTTTGCTGAGTGTGAAAGCCCTCTTGTGAGGGACATTAACACCTATACCCTTGGACGACCAGGGGGCTCTCTTGTTTCCAGAGCATCAGACAGAATGCCACATGGCCATGAGTTCCTATAGAACCTTCCAGGGATCTTGGAAGCCTTTAACATCACTTGATACAGTTCTTCGTCATGTGAGTTTTCAAGGCAAAAAGTTCCATCATCACGCCTCCTTGCATGTGCCCGCAAGTAGTCTTTGACGCGTTCGCCCCTAATTTCACTAAAGGCTGGTTTCCCGCCCCCCGCTATGATACGTCTCCAATGTATCTATAATTTTTGTTTTTTCCATGCTATTATCTTATCCATCTTGGATGTTTTATATGCATTTATATTCTATTTTATATGGTTTTGGGACTAACCTATTAACCTAGAGCCCAGTGCCAGTTTCTGTTTTCCCCTTGTTTTTGAGTTATACAGAAAAGGAATACCAAACGGGGTCCAAATGAGGTGAAAATTTACGGTGACCTTTTATGGAGCAGAAGAAGCCCCCGAAGCAAAAGAGTTGGGCCAGAAGAGTCCCGAGTCATATATAAGGGTGGAGGGCATGCCCTCCTATCTTGTCGTTGACTCGTGGACCCCCTGACTTGTTCTCGACGCCAAAAAATCCTATAAATATAGAAACCCCCATAAATAAACCTAGATCGGGAGTTCCACCACCACAAGCCTCTGTAGCAACGAAAAACCAATCGAGAGCCCATTCCGGCACCCTATCGGAGGGGGAATCCATCACCGGTGGCCATCTTCATCATCCCAGTGCTCTCCTTGATGAGGAGGGAGTAGTTCACCCTCAGGGCTGAGGGTATGTACCCGTATCTATGTGTTTGATCTATTTCTCTCGTGTTCTTGATTTGACATGATCTTGATGTACCGCGAGCTTTGTTACTATAGTTGGATCTTATGGTGTTTTCCCCTCTCTACCTTCTTGTGATGAATTGAGTCTTGCTTTTTGAGGTTTTGTTATGTCAGATTGAATCTTTGGATGTGAGAGCACTTGATGTATGTCTTGCGATGGGATATCCATGATGACAATGGGATGTTCTATTGATCCACTTGATGTATATTTTGGTTATCAACTTGCGGATTCCCGTGGTGACATTGGGGTAATCTATGCATAAGGGTTGATGCACATTTTCATATTCCTTTCTCCGGTAGAAATCTCGGGATGCTCATGAAGTTCTTTGTGTTGGATTGAATATTATGAATTTGAAGTTGTTTGATGCATAACGTATAATTGACCCATGGATACTTGTGGTGACATTAGAGTATCTAGGTGACATTAGGGTTGATTGATGTGTGTCATATGGTGTTATTTTACTACAAACTCTAGGGTTGTTTGTGACACTTAGAGGAATAGTCCAATGGATTGATCGGAAAGAATAACTTTGAGGTGGTTTCGTACCCTACAAGCAATTTCTTCTTATGTTCTCCGCGATAGGAACTTTGGAGTGATATTTCGTGCATGTTGAGGGATTGTTATATGATCCAATTATGTTATCATTGTTGAGATAACTTGCACTAGTGAATGTATGAACCCTAGGCCTTGTTTCCAAGCATTGCAATACCGTTTCCGCTCACTTTTGTTACTAGTTACCTTGCTGGTTTTATATTTTCAGATTACAAAAACCTATATCTACCATCCATATTACGCTTGTATCACCATCTATTCGCCGAACTAGTGCACATATACAATTTACAATTGTATTGGGTGTGTTTGGGATACAAGAGACTCATTGTTATTTGGTTGCAGGGTTGTTTGAGAGAGACCATGTTCATCCTACGCCTCCCACAGATTGATAAACCTTAGGTCATCCACTTGAGGGAAATTTGCTACTGTCCTACAAAACCCTGTGCTTGGAGTCCTAACACGAGTCTACAAGAAGAAGGTTGCGCATACAAATCAAGCTCTTTTTCTGGCGCCATTCCTGGGGAGGTTAGTGCTTGAAGGTATATTTTAGATCTTTCAATTGGATCATTTAGTTTCTAGTTTTATCACTAGTTTAGTTTATAAAAGAAAACTAGAAAAAAACGGAATTGAGGTTGCCTCATATGCTTCATCTTTTTAATGTCTTTCGTGAAAATGATGGAAAGGAAAACTGTGCTCAAGCGTTAGAAGAAGAAGTTCATAAATTTTTTGGCATAAAATCTTAATGATGAGCATGATTGCAATGTTGTTAGTATGAATGCTTTGAATATCCATGATGCTAATGATATGCAAAGCTACAAGCTTGGGGATGCTACGTTCGATGAATATGATATTTTTAGTCCCCCAAGTTTTGATGAGAATATTTATTATGATGAAAGCATGCCTCCTATTTATTATGATTATATTGATGAAAGTGGGTTTGGAAGAGTGTCAACTTTAAAAAGTAATGATCCCACTATTTTGGAGGTGTTGAATCTTATTGTGATAATTATGAAAGTGGATTTGGAGAGGTCATGACTTTATTTAGTGTTGAATCCACTATTTCGAAAGAGGTTCCAATTGATTGTGAGAACAAAGTTGCTATCTATGATGATTATTGTGATGACATGTATGCTATAAAGAACAATGATAACCATGAAACTTATAATGTTGATTTTAATTTTCAATTGAATTATGACTCACATGATAGTTATTTTGTCGAGTTTGCTCCCACTACTATTCATGAGAAGGAATTTGCTTATGTGGAGAGTAATAAAATATCTATGATTGTGGCTCATGAAAAGAATGTTCGATGTGATGGTTATATTGTTGAATTCATTCATGATGCTACTGAAAATTATTACGAGAGGATTATATGATTGTAGGAATTGCAATAAAATCAAGTTTCCTCTCTATGTGTTGAAAGTCTTGAAGTTTTGCTTGTTTTGCCTTCTTATTCTAGTTTATTCTTGTTCCTATAAATTGTTTGCTAAAAAATCCCTATGCATAGGAAGTGGGTTAGACTTAAATGTGCTAGTCATATGCTTCATGATGCTCCCCTTACGTTTCAATTCTTATCTTTTATGTGAGCATCATTGAAATCATCATGCCTATCTAAAAAGGCATTAAAGAAAAGCGCTTGTTGGGAGACAACCCAATATTTACCCCTACAGTTTTTGTGTGTTCACATGATTAGGCTACTGTATTAATCATGTTTTATAGCTTTTGTTTCAATATAGTGCCAAGTAAAGCCTTTGGGATAGTGTGGATGATAGTTGACTTGATTCTATGCAACAACAGAAACTTTTGCGCTCCGTCTAGGAATTTTGAAAATTCACTGGAAAGTGCTTTTGATCTGATTTTTTATAAAATATTGATATATAAAATGTCTATGTTGTCCTAATTTTTCAGAATTGTTGGAGTTACAAAGGTATGGAAAGTTTCCAGATTACTACAGATTGCTCTGTTTTTGGCAGATTCTATTTTCATTGTGTTGTTTGCTTATTTTGATGAATCTATGAGTAGTATCGGAGGGTATGAACCATGGAGAAGTTGGAATACAGTAGATACAACACTAAATTAAATTTAGAATGAGTTCACAACAGTACCTAAGTGGTGATTTGCTTTATTATACTAATGGAGCTTACGAGTTTTCTCTTGAGTTTTGTGTTGTGAAGTTTTCAAGTTTTGGGTAAAGATTCGATTGACTATGGAATAAGGAGTGGAGAGAGCCTAAGCTTGGGGATGCCCAAGGCACCCCAAGGTAATATTCAAGGACACCAAGAGCCTAAGCTTGGGGATGCCCCGGATGGCATCCCCTCTTTCGTCTTCGTTCATCGGTAACTTTACTTGGAGCTATATGTTTATTCACCACATGATTTGTGTTTTTCTTGGAGCATCATTTTATTTTATTAGTATTTGCTTGCTGTTTGAATAAAATATTAAGATATGAAATTCTTAAATGTTAGAGAGTCTTCACATAGTCACATAATTATTCGACTACTCATTGATCTTCACTTTTATCTTTTGGAGTAGTTTATCATTTGTTCTAGTGCTTCACTTATATCTATTTAGAGCATGGCGGTAGTTTTATTTTGAAGAAAATGATGAACTATCATGCCTCACTTATATTCTTTTGACAGTCTTAAACATCATGGTAATTTGCTTAGGTTATGAATTTAGTCCTAATATGATGGGCATCCAAGAGGGATAAAATAAAAACTTTCATATAAAGTGCATTGAATACTATGAGAAGTTTGATTCCTTATGATTGTTTTGAGATATGAGGATGGTGATATTAGAGTCAAGCTAGTGAGTAATTGTGGATTGTAGAAATACTTGTGTTAAAGTTTGTGATTCCCATAGCATGCATGTATGGTGAACCGTTATGTAACGAAGTTGGAGCATGATTTATTTATTGATTGCCTTCCTTATGAGTGGCGGTCCAGACGAGCGGTGGTCTTTTCCTACCAATCTATCCCCCTAGGAGCATGTGCATAGTACTTCGTTTCGATAACTAATAGATTTTTGCAATAAGTATGTGAGTTCTTTATGACTAATGTTGAGTCCAAGGATTATACGCACTCTCACCCTTCCACCATTGATAGCCTCTCTAGTACCGCGCAACTTTCGCCGGCACCATACACCCACCATATACCTTCCTCAAAACAGCCACCATGCATACCTACCTATTATGGCATGCAACTTCCACCGTTCCGTTTATTATGACATGCTTCATCATTGTCATATTGCTTTGCATGATCATGTAGTTGACATCGTATTTGTGGCAAAGCCACCATTCATAATTCTTTCATACATGTCACTCTTGATTCATTGCACATCCCGGTACACCGCCGGAGGCATTCATATAGAGTCATATTTTGTTCTAAGTATCGAGTTGTAATTCTTGAGTTGTAAGTAGATAAAAGTGTGATGATCTTCATTATTAGAGCATTGTCCCAGTGAGGAAAGGATGATGGAGACTATGATTCCCCCACAAGTCGGGATGAGACTCTGGACAAAAAATGAAAAAAAGAGCCCAAAAAACAAAAAAATGGGAGAAAAAGAGAGAAGGGGCAATGCTACTATCATTTTTCCACACTTATGCTTCAAAGTAGCACCATGATCTTCATGATAGAGAGTCTCCTATGTTGTCACTTTCATATACTAGTGGGAAATTATCATTATAGAACTTGGCTTGTATATTCCAATGATCGGCTTCCTCAAATTGCCCTAGGTCTTCATGAGCAAGCGAGTTAGATGCACACCCACTTAGTTTCTTTTTGAGATTTCATAAACTTATAGCTCTAGTGCATTCGTTGCATGGTAATCCCTACTCACTCACACTGATATCTATTGATGGACATCTCCATAGCCCGTTGATACAGCTAGTTGATGTGAGACTATCTCCTTCTTTTTGTCTTCTCCACAACCACCATATTCTATTCCACCTATAGTGTTATGTCCATGGATCACGCTCATGTATTGCGTGAAAGTTGAAAAGGTTTGAGAACATCAAAAGTATGAAACAATTGCTTGGCTTGTCATTGGGGTTGTGCATGATTTGAATATTTTGTGTGATGAATATGGAGCATAGCCATACTATATGATTTTGTAGGGATAACTTTCTTTGGCAATGATATTTTGAGAAGACATAATTGCTTTATTAGTATGCTTGAAGTATTATTGTTTTTATGTCAATATTAAAATTTTGTTTTGAATCTTATGGATCTGAACATTCTTGCCACAATAAAGAAAATTACATGGATAAATATGTTAGGTAGCATTCCACATCAAAAATTCTGTTTTTACCATTTACCTACTCGAGGACGAGCAGGAATTAAGCTTGGAGATGCTTCATACCTCTCCAATGTAACTATAATCTTTGACTGTTCCATGCTATTATATTATCCATCTAGTATGTTTTATATGCACTTATATGCCATTTTATATTATTTTTGGGACTAACCTATTAACCTAGAGCCCAGTGCCAGTTTCAGTGTTTCCTTGTTTTTGAGTTTTGCAGAAAAGGAATACCAAACGGAGTCCAAACGAGCTGAAAATTAACGGTGATTTTTTATGGACTAGAAGAAGCCCTCGAAGCAAAAGACTTGGGCCAGAAGAGTCCCGAGTCATCCACAAGGGTGGAGGGCGTGCCCGCCAGGGTGCGGCCTCTTGTCTTGTCGTTGACTCGTGGACCCCCCTAACTTGTTCTCGACGCTAAAAATTCCTATAAATATAGAAAGCCCCGGAAATAAACCTAGATCAGGAGTTCCGTAGCCGCAAGCCTCCGTAGCCATGAAAACCCCATTGGGAGCCCGTCCCGGCACCCTACCGGAGGGGAAATCCATCACCGGTGGCCATCTTCATCATCCTGGTGCTCTGCATGATGAGGAAGGAGTAGTTCACCCTCGGGGCTAAGGGTATGTACCAGTAGCTATGTGTTTGATCTCTCTCTCTCTCTCTCTCTCGTGTTCTTGATTGGGCACGATCTTGATGTATCGTGAGCTTTGTTACTATAGTTAGATCTTATGGTGTTTCCCCCTCTCTACCTTGTTGGGATGAATTGAGTCTTGCTCTTTGAGGTTTTGTTATGTCAGATTGAATCTTTGGATGTGAGAGCACTTGATGTATGTCTTGCGATGCGATATCCTTGGTGACAGTGGGATGTTCTATTGATCCACTAGATGTATATTTTGGTTATCAACTTGCGGATTCCCGCGGTGACATTGGGGTAATCTATGCATAGGGGTTGATGCACGTTTTCATATTCCTTTCCCCAGTAGAAATCTCGGGATGCTCATGAAGTTTTTTTTGTTGGATTGAATATTATGAATCTGAAGTTGTTTGATCCATATCGTATAATTGACCCACAGATACTTGTGGTGACATTGGAGTATCTAGGTGAAATTAGGGTTGATTGATGCGTGTCATATGGTGTTATTTTACTACAAACTCTAGGGCTGTTTGTGACACTTATAGGAATAGCCCAATGGATTGATCAGAAAGAAGAACTTTGAGGTGGTTTCGTACCCTACAAGCAACTTTGTCTTATGTTCTCCATGATAGGAACTTTGGAGTGATTCTTCGTGCATGCTGAGGGATTGTTATATGATCCAAATATGTTATCATTGTTGAGAGAACTTGCACTAGTGAAAGTATGAACCCTAGGCCTTGTTTCCAAGCATTGCAATACCGTTTTCGCTCACTTTTGTTACTAGTTACCTTGCTGTTTTTATATTTTCAGATTACAAAAACCTATATCTACCATCCATATTACGCTTGTATCACCATATCTTCGCCGAACTAGTGCACCTATACAATTTACCTTTGTACTAGGTGTGTTGGGGACACAAGAGACTCATTGTTATTTGGTTGCAAGGTTGTTTGAGAGAGACCATCTTCATCCTACGCCTCCCATGGATTGATAAACCTTAGGTCATCCACTTGACGGAAATTTGCCACTGTCCGATAGAACTCTGCGCTTGGAGGCCCAACACGAGTCTACAAGAAGAAGGTTGCATATTAGACATCACGCTACTGCTTCTTTGTCTTCCTGGTACCATATCGGTTTCCTGTCATAGTATCCTTCCACACCCATACGGTGTGGGTGTGTGTTCTTCTTCTAAAGTTCCGATTGCTTGGCACTCTTCTCAGCAAATTCTTTAGTTCTCCTGACCCTTTTGAATTCTGCCTAGTCTGCCTTTGTAATTTGGGGGTATGCGGGGATTGGGTCCTTCCCTTCACTCAAGTACTCCTTGTACAACACGTGCTTCCTGTTTCTTCAAGCATCCCTAGCCTTGTTCAGTGCAGCGTGTTCCACCTATGTTATCCACTGCTCTGGAACGTTGAAGTGATCCATGATTTCCCGGACTATCCTTTGTCGTGTTTCTGTGTCAGCCTTCTAAAACCCTGACAAATTAATGTTGAGCCTTGCGCTGCCATCAAATCCACACACACTACCGATCCTCGTGCGTGATTTATCTGGTTTAGTTGAAGCCCAAGACTTTAAATTGATCTTGGTTACTTCATATACACCTTTAGGCTGGTGTGTGGGCTTCCTTGGAGCGTTCCTACGTGTGTTGACCGGAATGGTTATTGCTGTAGCTCTATTCCGTTCAAGATTACTTGATCTCTCACCATCTACTGAAGACCTAGGGTTGTCGGAATCAGATGAAGATACATCGCCTGAAACATGAGTGATGTCGCTGCTATTTGGCATCTATAGAGAACACATGTGAACCTTAGGAAAGGAGGATAAGCATAAAGCTAACAACTTGGTATCAAGCTGTTTAAACATGTCATGCAATAATTTAGAAAATGTATGGCTTATTTGTTAAGTTTGTGTGACTCGGGCACCCGTGATCTATAAATCGGCAGTAACTTATTGGAACAAATACAACTTCTATGTACTAGTTAAGAAGGTAGATAATGAACATATATATGCTCTCCGTTATTTTATTGCCAATTTGGGAACATACGGAACGAAATAGGAAGAGCGATTGCGAGGAAATAGGCCTCACCGCGACGGAGGGCAATAACTAACAAATTTCTTAATGCAAACCCGGTCGGACCACAGGAGAGGCGAGGGTTACAGGATCGATATGCTCGAGGGTGGCTAGTGAGAAAATGCAGACAGCAAGGCGCGGGCAGCCGCATGTTGGGAATGGCGGTGGATGTAGGCTTGACGCTGAAGAGCAGGCACACGGCCGGTGTGAGCACGCCGGCGCTGGAGAGGGTTCTACTGTGGATCTGGGGGATGGAGGAGCTGGTGATGGAAATTGGGTGGACTAGTTGAGTGAAACGCAGGTGGGCGGTGGGGGGTGTTGGCGGCCTAGGTGAAAAGGGTGAAAAATATCTCCGGTCGCCGCATGGAAAGGCCTATGAAAGCGGTTGCCTCTACGCGCTCATGTGCACAAAGAGAATAATTTCGTTTGAAATGAAGACATACTAATTTTGAAATGAAGACGTGAGTTCATTGTTTCGCCTCTAAATTTTTCCCATGTTAAGCAATCACCATTATACCACGGGTTTGATTTGCTGCCGCATTTCAGGTCTCGTGTGCTATATTTAAGACATTTTTGGCATTACCGAGCATTTTGGCACATAAATCAAATCCTAGCCGGATTGCATTTCCTGTCGAAAGGGATGATGATTGCCATTCGATCTGGGAGCATCAAATGGTGCAGACGTATGATCCGTGGGTTTGGGTTCTGGAAAACCAGAACACACGACTTAGATCACGCGCGCAGCAGGGGGGCGAGATCGGCCACGGTTTGGTAGGCACACCGCTTTCGTGAGTGAACCATGTGCTATTTGAAAACATTTACATGAACTAACAACATATTTTCATTTGAATGAACACAGAAGTTCATCATTTTTCCTCCAAATTGTTTTCCACGGTAAGAAATCACCATCGTACCCTATGGTTCGATTTTCTCATGCATTTTAGGTATTGTTTGCTATATTTGAGTCATTTGCTCTAGTCGCAACTACACGTGGGTGCTAGCTAGCAAGATCAATTGTGTGTCGCTTTTGGAGTTTCTATCAAGGATGATCCAATGGTGCAGACGTACGATCCGTGGGGTTTGGGTTCTCGCCAATCAGAACACACGACTTAGGTCGCGTGCATGGTAGGGGGGGCATCATCCACGGTTTAGTGGACACACGACTTTCGTGAGTGAACCGTGTGCTATTTGAAAACATTTACATTAACTAACAACATATTTTAGTTTGAATGAATACATGAGTTCATCGTTTAGCCTCCAATTTTTTTCCACGGTAAGAAATCACGATTGTACCCTATGGTTTGATTTTCTGGTACATTTTACCAGGCGGCAGGCCTGGCTAGCAATCTCAAACTTTGAATATGCAAAAAAAGGGATTTCATTTGTGTGTGTGTGTATATATATATATAATCATTTGTGTGTCACTTGGCGGGTTTTTATTCATTGTCCGAGAAATGGGAAAAAACTTCAAACAGTTCGACCGCAGGGTGCGGCCAGAGGTGTAGGCCTTATTGGTATTTTAATTTCAGGAAATGCATAGAGTCCGGAAAATAACGAAAATCATTGTGTCACTGTGTCGTGCTCTCACGATCGCATGGAAAATATTTGGTAAAGTCTGACAGAAGTTTTGGTGCTCACACCTAACATACCAGAGCATCTCACAAGAAGGATCATAGTTTCCAAAAGGAGATGCGACACTTCAGACTCGAAATCGTCACTTACTACATCGTTCCGCCTCAAAACAAATCATGGGAAACAACTGCGGATATACCTTTGGTTTGATTTTTTGGCCCATTTCAGGTGGTCTCGTCTGCTATGTTTATGTCATTCTTTGCACTTACCTTGCATTTTAGTGCATATAAAGTCAAAAACCCTACTACAACTACATGTGGGTGTCTTAGTTTGGCTATACTTAGGCTACTCATAGTGGAGAGTGCCATATACTAGTATCATGCATATATATGATACTAGTGTATGATACTACCTTTAATTATAGTGCATAGTATAGTAGAGTAGTATCATAGATGATCATATTATTTGCCATGCATGACATAAATTAGCATCACATTTAACATGATACGATATCTACCTATATGTTACTCTAACCCTCTCTATCTTCTTTAATCTTTGCCACATCAGCGTACTTGCTATTACCGAGTGCATGATATCGGCTATGATACCACCACTATGGACAGCCTTATACTGGGGAGTATCATATACTATAGTATCATGCATATGATACTAGTGTATGATACTATGTACGTACCTTCATAGTGCATAGTATCATAGAGTAATATCATAGATGACCGTATTTATGGCCATGCATGACACAAAGTAGTATAACATTTATTATGTTACGATATCTACCTATGTTACTCTAACCCACTCTCCCTTATTTAATTCTTTGCCACATCATCATATTTGCTATTCCCGAGTGCATGATACCGGCTATGTTACCCCCACTATGGCCACCCTTAGCAAAGAAGGTGTACAAATCATTTGTGCATCACTTTGCGAGTTTTCATCCGTTTGTTCGAGAAGCAGGGAGAAGTTTCAAACATTTCAGACGTGAGGTGCGGCCCTGGTGTCGGTGTCAAAACCGGCGGATCTCGGGTAGGGGGTCCCGAACTGTGCGTCTAAGGCTAATGGTAACAGGAGGCTGTGGACACGATGTTTACCCAGGTTCGGGCCCTCTAGATGGAGGCAATACACTACTTCCTGCTTGATTGATCTTGATGATATGAGTATTAAAAGAGTTGATCTACCACGAGATCGTAGAGGCTAAACCCTAGAAGCTAGCCTATGATTATGATTGTTCCTGTCCTACGGACTAAACCCTCCGGTTTATATAGACACCGGAGGAGGCTAGGGTTACACAGAGTCGGTTACAGAGAAGGAGATCTAACATCCGAATCATCAAGCTTGCCTTCCACGCCAGGGAGTGTCCCATCCGGACACGGGACGAAGTCTTCAATCTTGTATCTTCATAGTCCAACAGTCCGACCAAAGTATATAGTCCGGTAGTCCGGATACCCCCTAATCCAGGACTCCCTCAGTAGCCCCTGAACCAGGCTTCAATGACGATGAGTCCGGCGCGCAGATTGTCTTCGGCATTGCAAGGCGGATTCCATCTCCGAATACTCCGTAGAGGATTTTGAACACAAGGATCGTGTCCGGCTCTGCAAAATAATTTCCACGTACCACCGTAGAGTGCATAATACTTTATAAATCTAATCTGCTGACCACTTTTCACAGTGTGACATCATGCCACGGCCCGGTCATCGTTCGAACCGTTTTTCGCAACCAGCGACCGCACATATTGCGAGGCGGTTTCCTTGACGCATCTTGTCAAAGCAGAGATCGTGTCCCCTTATCACAGGATTCTCATCAATACAGGTACAGGTAACCCAACCGTGCCATTAATCGTGGCGCTTGGAAAACAAGTGACCTTAACAGGCAAGTGGGGAGGCACACAGTTTTCACCGCCTTTATAAAGAGATAAGGATCCCCCATTTTCACCCACGCCTTCTTCCTCCTTTACTCATCCTTTCTCGCACCCTCGAGCCCCAGCGCCCAAGTTCTCACCTTCTCCGTAAGACCATTCACAACATGTCCAGAGCGGGAGGTAAGTGGATGGCCTCCTCCATCACGGAGGAGGACATTACCAAGCTTTGGGAGGCCGGGTACCTGGCCGCGGACATCACGCACAGGCTTCCGGCGAAGGGGCAGACCACCCCTACTCCGAAATCTCGGGAGAGAGTAGTGTTCCTCTCCCATTTCGTCCGCGGACTAGGATTTCCACTCCACCCATTCGTCCGCGGGCTCATGTTTTACTATGGGCTAGATTTTAATGATCTATCCCCAAACTTCGTCTTCAACATCTCGGCATTCATCATCGTGTGCGAGGCCTTCATCCGCATCAAGCCCCACTTCGGCCTGTGGCTACATATCTTCTGCGTGAAGCCGAAGACTGTGAGTGGCCAGCAAGCGGAGTGTGGAGGAGCCATGGTGGGCAAGGTGCCCAACATCACCTGGCTCGAAGGCTCCTTCGTGGAGACCATGAAGGGGTGGCAATCGGGGTGGTTCTATATCATCGAACCACGCGACGCCAACTGGGTGGTGGCCCCCGGATTCTGATCCGGCATCCCCATGCGGCTCACCTCCTGGGAAAAGAAGGGCCTGGCCTAGGACGAACCTGCGGAGCTGACCGGTCTCCAGTACTGTATCAAAAATATGATAGACAAGAAGATCAAGCTTGTCAATGTGGTCCAGGTCATGTTCTTCCGTCGGATCCTCCCGTGTCAAAGACGGGCGTTCAATATGTGGGAGTTTGATCCGGCCGAACACCAGACGTTGCGAGAGCTCTTCGACACGACGCATAAAGATGTATGGAAGGTGCTTTTCAAGGCCACCAAAGTACCTCCTCCCACTTCCGAGGACCGCGGACTCAGCGCAAAGCACCCCGCCAATCCGGTAAGCCCTCTAAACATCACAAGATGTACCTTTCCCAACATATTCGTGGGAGGATTTTAAGTCACCATGCTGACAGAACAGGAATATGTGGTGACGGCGGAGCGGATCGACTGTCCGGCTCCACTGCCCGAAGACCCAGCAACTGTACTCCTGACGGAGATGCTGGTTCCGGCGTCGTATAAGGTGCCGGAGAAGAAGGCTACGGGGACCAGGAAGGGTCTCCGATGCAAGGCTACACCGGACGCCTCGTCCGAAGACGAGGGGGAGGGAGAGGAAATTCCTACCCTGACCCGGGAGGAGAAGAAAAGGAAAACCGCCCCAACCGGGGAGGCCGAAGGGCCCAAGAAGGCGGCCAAGGGGACTAGGAAGGGTCTCTGGCGTAGGGCCGTAATAGACTCGTCGTCCGAGGACGCCGAGGCAGATTCCTCCCGCGAAGACGGGGAGGAGAAGAAGCCGCCCCATAGGGGGAGGCAAGGACGCCGAAGAAGGGAAAGACATCCCTTCCGGACTACTCCACCACGGCCGCCTACAGCGAGGAGGAGTGGCTTCCCAGGGGCAAGCCCCTGGCGAAATCATAAGTATCCGCACTCTATAGTATGTTGAATGCATCTTAACTTCATGGTCTGTTATAACGCCGAACACGCATATGCAGTCCGGCTGGGTCCCATCTCGAGGTATCCTCTTCGGATGGGTCTCTGAGTGACTCAGAGATGAATTCACTTCCGACAGCCACCTCCCCTCGGCCCGCGGATGACACCGAGGTGTTGTCCCAAAGGATTCCGGAATAGGGGACGGTGGTTCTGGAGACGCCCCAAGGCGAAAATCCAGACGCCGGGCACATGGGGGGTAAGATCCCCATGGACTATGCTGACGGGGGCCGCAACAAGGCTAGCTCCAGCCAGATACTGCGTCGGAACCTCCGAAGGCTCCAGATTCTAGTAGGCAACCCCTTACTAAGGAGGGCGAGCCGGCCGGGCCGATGACCTCCGTCCAGCCAGAGGCATCGGATAAGTTGTTGGCAGCGCTTCAAGGCGCTTCCATTGACGAAGAGCACCGTACTCTTATGAGTACGGTGATTGAGAAGGTTCGGTTCGCCAAAAGCGGATTGACCGAAGCCTGCACCAGCCTCCTAACAGGATTTGAGGTAATTGGTCAAAAGTGTAATAAAATATCACCAGATAGACAGTAGCCCCAGATACTCTGCTTGGTGTTCAGGAAGAAAAACCAAGCGGAGGGTCGATTTTTATCCGCATGAGTCTAACAGTAAATGTCTATGTTGATAAGCAGGCGTTGCTGCTGGCCACTGCTGCCCGCACTGCGGAGGTCGCCAGACTCAAGCGGGACCTGAAGCAGGTCGAAGAAGAGCTCAGCCTCATGAAGAGGCAGTTGAGGAGAACAAAGGTAAGTGATACCCCGTCCGTGTGTCTTATAGAGCAAGAAAAATTAGTGATGCTAACAAAAAGCATCACGATTTTTTTAATAGGGGCCACGACCAAAGTGGCGGCCCTGAAGAAAGCGCTTTTCGAGGCCGAGGACAAAGCGGCCAAGGAGCGTACCGGGCGTGAAAAACAGGATGCTCGGGTTTGCGAGGTACAGCAAGAGCTCCAGGACTTCGGCAAGAAATTCGAGTCCTTGGAGCATGACTTCAAGACACAAGAGTCCGAGCTTGTAAAGGCCCACCAGAGCGCGAAAGATGCTAAGGCCGAAGCCCAAAAGGCCCTCCAGGAAATCCAAGTGGCCAAGAAGATAGCGGCGGGTAAGGCATTCATTATGCAAAGCAAGCATCTTGAGGAGACATTTCTTTTACTTAACCGAATTCAGAGCTCTCCATGGGCATTAACAGATCTGCCATGCAGCATATCTGATGCCACGGAGTTCTACCGTGCCGAAGAGGGGAGCTCAACGGAGAAGTTGTTCTGGTGCCAGTAAGCCGGAGCCGAACACCCAATGCCCTTGAGTGACCAACGGAAGCAATTGGTCAAACTCCACAAGGCGACCGAACTGGCCATGAAGGACCTCATAGTCCGGATGTGGCCTAGCGAGCCCCTACCCGATAGCTACTTCGGCCTTATAAAGCGGATGGTAAATGCCTGTCCGCGGCTTGAAGTTATTAAGCAATCCGTCTGTATTGAGGGTGCCCGCCGGGCCTTTGCCCGTGCGAAGATCCATTGGGCCAAAATGGATGCAGAGAAGCTGGTGAAGGATGGACCGCCGGAGGGTAAGGTGCATCGCTACCCCGAGAAATATTATGATGGCGTTATGAAAGGCGCTTGCCTTGTGGCCGATGAATGTACCAAGGACATAATTTTTGAGTAAATGTACTCATGTCATTCTGTAATATGAAAATGAATTCGTGTGCGTTATGTAACACTTTTTGATTTAAAATATTACCTTCTGTGCGGCCGTTTATAAAAATCTGAAAGTAGGCCAGTCGTCGGCTTTCGCCCCCGTGTAACTAGTACTGGGGTGTTCGTGGAATACCCAAACACTCATTATCCAAATTTTTGGTCCTTTAAGGAGGTGTCTAGCGCAGCGAACCAGGCAATCGGACTATGCGGCTTTATAACTCTCACTTAGCCATAGAAGTCTATAATTTTAAATTTCGGCGAAGCCCCTAGTATTCGGAAGGCCGAACTTGGGGCGCTTTACACGCCTAAATTGGACAAGGCCGATTCCTTGCCTGAAGCAGAAAAAATCTTCAAGGATTCAGGACCTCCCAAACAGTGACCAGCTCTCACCGCATCATGACAGTCAGTTTTCGGCTTTCTCCACTAAGGTGCTTGTCCGGAAGAACTGGGACAAAATCACAGTAGTTCTCCTTGCGCTACCTTAGCCGATATAACGGAACGTAAGGTACCAAAACAAGGGAGCCAGGCAAACCCAACTATTGACCCAAGACATGATTCGGAGCTGATGCATATAATGCTATAAGTTCATGGTGCCGCACTGTCAAAAGTGTTTGGAGATTTCTTGCCATGTTATGGGGCATAATAAAAAGCCCCTAGCAAACTGAACGTACCAGAGTGTACGGATGCAATATTAAATAAATAGTCAAGGGAAAATATGAAGATAATAATAAGCTGATGCTGTATATTGTTTCTCGTTGTTATTTAAATAATACGTCAAAGCGTATGTGTAAAATTAATGCGGTAAGCAAAAAATAGGACTATTTGACATGTCCTATCCAAGGGCAGGCTGTGTGTGGGTATGTAAAACAGGTATAACGATCATTAACAGAGACCACCTGGGTATTCCCTTGTACGCAAAGCCTCTCCGAGGGGGCTGCCCGAAAGTAGGGTCCTGAAAAAGAAAAAGGAAGATGATAAAGGTATGCGGGTCTCGTGACGGTTGAGCCGCAATGTGGACCACATTGTCGTCGCGCCTCCGCCTATGCCCATGGTATTTTAAGTGCGTAATTGTGTACGCGCGACACAAATGCCGCCTGAATGGGACTGGGACGGAGGACGGATTGCTTGTCAAGCTCCAGTCGCGCTGGACGATCCTGTTGCAGAGTATTCCGGACTCGCTTAACGGTGTCTGGGGTTTTTATCGCTAAGTTCACGGTCTGCCGAAGAAGGCTGCTTTGTACTTCTGCTGCAAGGGCCGCAGTGTGCTCCTCCGTACGGAGAGAGCGGTCCGTGTTTCCGTTGACTGTTATAACCCCGTGAGGTCGTGGCATCTTGAGCTTGAGGTATGCACAGTGTGGTACCGCATTGAATCGAGCGAATGTAGTTCGTCCAAGCAGTGCATGATAGCCACTACGGAAAGGGACGATATCAAAGATTAACTCCTCGCTCCGTAAGTTATCCGGAGATCTAAAGACTACCTCCAGTGTTATTGAGCCCGTACAACGGGCCTCTACACCTGGGATTACACCTTTAAAGGTGGTTTTGGTGGGTTTGATCCTTGAGGGATCGATGCCCTTTTTACGCACTGTGTCCTGATAAAGCAGGTTCAGGCTACTGCCACCGTCCATAAGGACTCGCGTGAGGTGGAATCCGTCAATGATTGGGCCGAGGACCAACACGGCTGAATCTCCATGACGGATACTAGTAGGATGATCCCTGCGATCAAAAGTGATGGGGCAGGATGAGCATGGGTTGAACTTGGGGGCGACTGGCTCCATCGCATAGACGTCCCTTAGTGCATGCTTTTGTTCCCGCTTGGGAATATGGGTGGCATAGATCATATTTACAGTTTTCGCTTGAGGAGGAAATTTATTCCGTCCCCCTGTGTTCGGCCGCCGGGGATCCTCGTCGTCCTCGCTGTGCAGCCCCTTGTCCTTGTTTTTGGCGTTCAACTTGCCAGCCTGTTTAAACACCAAGTAGTCTCTATTAGTGTGGTTGGCTGGTTTATCAGGGGTGCCATGAATTTGGCATGAGCGGTCGAGTATACGGTCCAGACTGGACGATCCCGGATTGTTTCTTTTGAATGGCTTTTTTCGCTGACCGGACTTGGAGCCACTGAATCCGGCATTGACTGCCGTGTCTTCGGTGCTGTCGCCATTGTTTCGGCGCTTATTTCTGTTGCGCCATGGTTTTTCGTTGCTGTCGCGGGTATCTGAAGTGCCGGAGTTTCTTGGCGTGGTACTACTGCGAGCTAGCCAGTTGTCTTCGCCCGTGCAAAAGCGGGTCATGAGTGTCCTGAGGGCTGCCATGGACTTTGGCTTTTCCTGGCCGAGGTGTCGGGCGAGCCACTCGTCGCGGATGTTATGCTTAAAGGCCGCTAGGGCTTCGGCATCCGTACAGTCGACGATTTGGTTCTTTTTTTGTTAGGAACCGAGTCTAGAATTTTGTGGCTGACTCTCCGGGCTATTGGGTTATGTGACTTAAGTCATCAGCATCCAGTGGTCGCACATAAGTGCCCTGGAAGTTGTCTAGGAATGCGTCCTCTAGGTGTTCCCAACTGCTAATGGAGTTCGCCGGCAGGCTATTCAGTCAATGTCAGGCCGATCCTTTGAGCTTAAGGGGAAGATACTTGATGGCATGTAGATCATCACCGTGGGCCATGTGAATGTGGAGAAGGAAATCTTCAATCCATACCGCCGGGTCTGTTGTGCCATCTATGATTCGATGTTTACGGGTTTAAACCCTTCTGGGAATTCATGATCCATTACTTCATCAGTGAAGCAAAGGGGGTGTGCAGCGCCTCTATGCCGAGCTATGTTATGACGCAGTTCGAATAAGTCTGGTCTGCTGTGTTCGGCCCAGCCGGACTTTTTGTTAGTATATCCGGCATGGCGGTCATCGTCACGCGTTGTGGCGCGCCCCCGTGATCCGTAGATCGATCTTGGATGTCCTGCTTTGTTTTCTAGTATATCTTGCAGGTCCTGCATAGTGCCTCGGGCCGTAGTGTATGGGCATCGGGGTGCAGGCTGGTATTCGGGCTGATACATCGCTTTGTCTCGGCCGCGAGGTGGTCGGTCAGCCTCGTCCCGTGCTGGTAGTGTAGGATCTAGGGCCACCTCCTCGAGTTGAGGTAGCAACTTGTGCTTTGGGTAACCTTTGGTTGGGCGCTCGAGTCCGTATTCCTCGGCTGCCAGGACCTCTTTTCATCTGTTTGTGAGCAGATCTTGATCAGCTTGAAGCTGCTGCTGCTTCTTCTTCAGGCTTCTTGCAGTGGCTATAAGCCGACGCTTGAAGCGCTCCTGCTCGACGGGATCCTCAGGCATGACAAATTCGTCGTCGCCGAGGCTCACTGAGGGAGTCCTGGATTAGGGGGTATCCGGACAGCCGGACTATGTAATTTGGCCGGACTATTGGACTATGAAGATACAAGATTGAAGACTTCATCCCGTGTCCGGATGGGACTCTCTTTGCATGGAAGGCAAGCTTGGCGATTCGGATGTTACATCTCCTTCTCTGTAACTGACTCTGTGTAACCCTAGCCTCCTCCGGTGTATATATAAACCGGAGGGTTTATTCCATAGGACAACAACAATCATAATCATAGGCTAGCTCTTAGGGTTTAGCCTCCACGATCTTGTGGTAGATCAACTCTTGTAATACTCATATCATCAAGATCAATCAAGCATGAAGTAGGGTATTACCTCCATCGAGAGGGCCTGAACCTAGGTAAACATCGTGTCCCCAGTCTCCTGTTACCTTTAGCCTTAGACGCACAATTCGGGACCCCCTACCCGAGATCCACTGGTTTTGACACCGACATAGGTGCTTTCATTGAGAGTTCCACTGTGTCGTCGTGATAAGGCTTGATGGCTCATCTCATTGTCAAGGACAACATCACCTCTGGGGGAGCCCCGTGGCTCTAGGACAAACTCTCCGGCTGGGCGGCTTCGTCATGACCGCCCGATTGGCTGTCGCGCCGTCATGACCTCTTAGGTCATCAAAAACAGCCTCCACGTCGATTCGGAACTTGCCAAACAGATGGACCAAATGGAGCTCTCCTCCCTTAATGAGCTCTTTGATTGCATCGCCGCTCTGGGCGTCGCTACGGACTATGACCGGATCGGGCTTAAACCCGCCAAAGGGAGATTTACTCTCCGCCGGTCACCCATTAGATAGCGGTAGTGGAAGAGCATCATATGAATTCTCCCTCTATTTTGAGGACGAACTATGTACGGATTTCCGAGCTCTCTGAGCCAGATACCCACTCGCGGGAGGACATGACCCAAACCCCGAATTTAGAATCGGGCGGCGGGCCGAAAAAATTGGGCAACATCCCAGAGCCCGAGCCACCAAGCTCGGAAGCTTCTCTGCCCTTGGGTCTCAGATTGGGTCAGGATTCAGACAAGAGCCACAAGAGACAGTACGTCATTACTGGGCCATATTCCTCCTTGTGATAAACAAGGTCAAGGACTATCGCGAGGAAGACGCAATCTCACTCTTTTGTAAAAATTGCACGGACAAAGGGATCCTCAACGCTATAAGTCGCCATGACATAGTACACTTTGCTGACTTAGCAGCCATAGTACAGAAGTACTGTGCGATGGAAAGCGCCTGGAAAACCCAAACAAACTTCTGGGATAATCTGGATCTCACTAAACCCTTCGTCCGAACTAAAAGGACAAACTCTCGTAAGTCATCCGATTCAATTACCCAAAAACCAAAGCCCGTTGCAGGGCGTGGAACTGTATTGGAGGAATGACTCAATGGGCCATGCAAAATTCATAGCACACAGGATACCACGCCAACACATAGCCTTAGAGCATGTTGGATACTTCGGCAGGTAGCGAAGAGCAGCGAGGATCTCCTCATAAATCATACAACAGAGCAACATCCCGCTAGAAATAACAATGCGGTATTGACAGTCTTCGAGACTTTCGCCTCAAATAATAGGCGCAAGCGAGCTCACCTCAGTCTCGCCGAAGTTTGCCACGTGGCAACAATAAATCCGTGGAACGACACGACTATAACCTTCAATGCCAGTGACGAACCTCAATTGCAAACAGTCCGGGCACAAATCGCTTTGGTCCTTAGACCAATCATGGACGGCTTCCGGCTCACTAAAGTGCTCATGGACGGCGGAAGCGGATTAAACCTCATCTGCGAGGAAACCATCAACAAGATGGAAATCGACAAAAGCCGCATTGAGCAAAGCAGCACGACCTTCAGGGGAATCATCCCTAATCGGGAGGCACGATGTGCGGGAAAAATCACACTGGATGTGGTATTCGGCACGCCGAAGAATTACAGGTGCGAAGAAATCACATTCCAAGTGGCCCCATTCAGCAGCGGATACCACACCCTCTTAGGGAGGGACGCATTCACGAGCTTTCAAGATGTACCCCATTACGGGTACATGAAGTTCAAAATGCCCAGGCCCAATGGAATCATCACTCTAGCTAGTGATCCGGACGTCACACTCCGCGCCGAAAATAAAACTGCCGTACTAGCCCTGGAGGCATTATTCGAAGCCTTTGCAGCCGAAGAACTAAGAATGTTGTGTGCCACAATGGACAGGGATGATGTGATACTCGACAAGCGACCCAAGTCCACCTCTTTCAAACCCGCGGATGAGATAGTCAAATTCCAGGTCCACCCAACAGACCCCACAAAGACAACTTCCATTGGGGCTCAGTTGAACCCCACAATGGACGCTGCACTGCGAGATTTCCTATGTGAGAATTGGGACATTTTTGCCTGGCATCCTTCAGACATGCCGGGCATCCCACGCAGGCTGGCCGGACACAGCCTCAACATACTGAAAGGATACAAGCCAGTCAAGCAGACTAGTAGGCGCTTCTCAGAGCCTAAGCGGCAAGCCATGGGAGAAGAGTTAGCAAAGCTACTCGAGGCCGGATTCATCAGAGATATAAAACATCCAGATTGGCTAGCAAACCTGGTAATGGTACCAAAGAAGGATAAATCCTGGTGCCTATGTGTCGATTTCAAAGACCTCAATAAGGCTTGCCCTAAGGATCCTTTCCCCCTCCCTTGCATTGACCAAATTATTGACGGCACCGCAGGATATGACTCACTGTGTTTCCTCGACGCATACTCCGGATACCATCAGATAAAGATGGCAGAATCCGACCAGGCCGCAACGGCCTTGATAATGCCATATGGCCCCTTATGTTTCAACACTATGCCTTTCGGGCTCAAAAACACTGACGCAACCTATCAACGCATGATTCAAACATGCTTGGAGAAGCAAATCGGCAAAACAGTGGAGGCATACGTGGACGACGTAGTCATCAAAACAAGACACATCGAAACTTTAATAGATGACTTGAGACTCACGTTCGACAACCTCCGAACATACGACATCAAGCTCAACCCGGAAAAATTTGTCTTCGGCATACCCTCCAGGAAGCTGCTCGGCTTCATCATTTCCAATAGAGGAATTGAAGCAAATCCGGCAAAAATCTGAGCTCTGTCACAGTTGGCTATCCCAACAGACCTCAAGCATATCAAGAAACTAACTGGATGTGTGGCTGCCTTAAGCCGCTTTATCTCCCGATTAGGAGAAAAGTCACTACCTCTTTATTGCTTTCTTTGATGCACCAAACACTTCGAGTGGATGGATGCGGCCACAGCCAGACTGGAAGAGATAAAGGCCCTATTGGCCAGCAATCCAATCCTGACCGCGCCAAATATCGGCGAACCTATGCTATTATACATAGCTGCAACACACCAGGTTGTAAGCGCAGTGCTCGTCGTCGAACGAGAAGCAGACAGGCACAAGTTCCCGCTCCAAAAGCCGGTATATTACGTGTCCACTGTCCTCACTCCTTGCAAATCCCGATACCCACACTATCAAAAGATAGCATACGCGGTCTTCATGGCATCTCGGAAGCTACGACACTACTTCCAAGAGTGTTCAATTACGGCTGCCTCTGAAGTACCACTCAATGACATAATAAATAACCGCGACGCGACGGGACGGATTGCCAAATGGGCTATCGAGCTCCTTCCGTTCGACATAACATACAAACCACGGCGATCCATCAAGTCGTAAGTACTGGCTGATGTCAGGACCTCGACTCAATGCCACATCGATCTAGCATGTAACACCTCATATCACTTTGCGGCCTCACGCACGGTATTCCCACGGGTGTCGCCTTACCTTTGCCCGGGACCGTTTGCGTCTTTTGGCACACGTATATGATAGTGTCGCTAGCATCCATATGGTAAGGAGCCCGGGCTGACATGGCTAGTCGTAAACCCAAAGTGGTACAAACTTACAGGGACAGGCATCCATGACCCAGCATCGAACGTGTCGGTCATCAGCGAGTGAATCCAGGCTGTAGCACTGGGCTAGCAGGACTCCGGTGAACCGAGCTGTAGCGGGCTAACAGGACTCCGGTATTCATCGCATGACATTTCCCCGAAGGGACAGACACAGGAACGAAGGACACATGCCGGCCAGCCTAAGTGTTCCGGAGCAGTAGCAAGCTACCATGGCTCGGTGGAAACACTAGGAGACATTTCCCGGTAAGAGAGGCTACTAAAGATAAACAACTAGATAGTCAGATCCCACACATACCAAGCATTTCAATAACATACACACAATATGCTCGATATGTGCAATACAACATGGCATCACAAAATGACTCTACGACTCAAGTATTTATTAGGCTCCGAGGAGCGAGATATTACAAACATGGGTCTCATGACCCACAATCAGAGCATACAAGTCAAAGCACAAGCGGAAGCTTAACATGTCTGAGTACAGACAACTATAAATGAAAAAGGCTGAGAAGCCTGACTATCTATCAGATCCTGCCGAGGGCACAAGATCGTAGCTGAGGTAACAAGCTAAACGTCGAAGTCCACGCGAAACTACTAGTGAGACTGAAGTCTCTCTGCAAAAACATAAATTAAGCAACGTGAGTACAAATGTACCCAGCAAGACTTACATCAGAACTAACTACATATGCATCATTATCAACAAAGGGGATGGTGGAGTTTGACTGCAGCAAGCCAGCTTTGACTCGGTGGCTATCCTGAACTACGACTGCAAGTAACTCTTTTGAGGTGGCGCACACGAGTCCACATATTCACCAACCAATACACCACCATGGAACCGCTCCCGTCTCCCTACGAGAACGCCATCCATAGCACTCACGCTTATCTTGCGTATTTTAGAGTATCCACTTTCACTTGTCTATGAACTGTACAAGGGGTCCAAGTTTCCATGTCCGAGGAATCCGTTTATTCGAATAGATAATGATAACCCTGCAGGGGTGTACTTCTTCACACACGCTCCCGCCACTTACCGCCCTGTACACGTCATGTACCTCGGCAACCTTCAAGCGGAAGCCGGGCGAGGGAGTCGGCCACGACCTGACTAACCGAACAAGTCTCTAGTCCAGGTTTATCGCCTATTCGGGTTCCATCCGCAAGGAGATCCGGCCGGGGTGTCGCTTACGGCCCCAAATGATGTGTGCAGGGTTCCCAAGCCCACCTCGACGGGTGGATGTACGCTTGGTACACCGTGCCACTATGCCTAGTCTGTCCCAAGCCCACCTGTACCGGGTGCCACTTGGTAGACTACTAACACTACCTACAAACACCAGAAACTAGTTGCAACTCCTGGACAGAGATCATGTTGATTAATAAGTCGAGAGGGGTCGAGTTACCGGAACCCAATGTGTGGTAGTAACTAGTCATGGATCACAAACACAGAACTCAGTTCCTGAAGACGACTGCAATGAGACAACCCACCATGTACTCCTACATGGCCTCTCACCGCTACCTTTACCAAATCGTGTTCACACACTTAGCTCTCAACGGTAGGACATGTTCACACACCTCTGGTTCATCCCCGATGAATCAGACGTGACTCAACTCTAAGCAGTAGCAGGCATGACAAACAAGCAAGAATGAGTAGGCACAACAGGGCTCAAACAACTCCTACTCATGCTAGTGGGTTTCATCTATTTACTGTGGCAATGACAGGTCATGCAGAGGATAAAGGGGTTCAACTACCGCAGCAAGTAACAGATGAATCATTGTTGTCCTAATGCAGTAAAAGAGAGCAGGAGCGAGAGAGTGGGATTTTATCGGAATGAACAAGGGGGGTTTGCTTGCCTGGCACTTCTGAAGATAATATAGCTCTTCGTCGGTGTCATCGATCACATCGCCGGTACACGTCTATCGAGAGGGGACAATTACCGGCAAACAAGGAAAAACACAATCAATGCAATGCGACAATATGATGCATGCTATGACATGGCAATATGAATGTGTTTTGGGCTAATGCACTTAGCTATGATTTAAATGAAGTTGGTTTGAATACATGATTCAAATTCCAACTCCATATATGGTTATTTAAATGCCCTTCACTTCATTTGTCCTAAACAGTAGTGATAAGTTGTTCTAACATGCATGGAAATGGTACAGATGGATTCCTTGAATTTTTCTGATAATTTTTCATATATAATTTATTTAATTTGGAGTTACGGTTGAATTTCTATGAATTTTAGAAGTTTTAGGCATTTTCTGAAATTATTAAATCATTTAAGATTTATTTAAATTCCAGAAAGGAATTATTGCGTCAGCATGACCTCATAGTGACGTCAGCAGGTCAACGGGTGCCGTCCAGGTCAAACTGACCTGTGGGCCCTGCGTGTCAGTGTCTGGACTAACTAACCTAATTAAAATTAACCCTAACTAACTTGGTTAGCCGGGCGGGGCCCGCATGTCAATGGCTCATCTAATTAGCTAAGTTAATTAACACTAAGTAACCTAACACTAATTAAGCAGGCGTCTGGGCCCACACGTCAGGGGAGGTCAAACCCCGGGCCGATCAGGTCAAACCTGCCGGCAACTTGTCGCCGGCGACGACAGAAACGGCGGGGCGGCTCGGGATTGCGATACAGGAACCCATTCGAGGCGCCGTTGGGCTCTACGGAAAGCTGGCGATCCCGCGCATCCAACGGTGCAACCGGGGCGAGCTGGGGTGGCCAGAGCTCACCGGAATGAAGCTCACGGCGGCGCCGGCGTTCGGGTGAACTGGGTTTCGGGGTTAGGGAGCACGACAGGAGGCAAAGAGGGGTGTTACGACCTCCTGGGGTTGCACTGAGCACGGCCGCGTGCTCGGTTGCAGCTCTAGTCAATGGTGGCTACGGCGGCGACATGGCCGGCGGCGAAGAGCTCTCGGCTCCGGTGGATATTGGCGTTAGCGGGAGAAAAAGTGCTAGGGGAGGGAGGGGATCGACGCAGCAGCTCACAGCGGATCGAACGAAGGGGTTGGTGAGCTCGGGGGCGTCCTCGTTGCTGCGAATCGAGCGGCGACCATCGGCGGCGGTCGAGGATGAAGACGACGGCGTGGAGGCGATGCAGAGCTTCCTGAGGGGCTTGGCTTGGTGGGGAGGAAGAGGGGGTCGAGGCGGAGCTCCTGGACTGCTCAAGGGGACGAGGGAGGGGCCATGGCCGCGGTGGTGCAAGTCAGCGGCGGCAGGCGCGTTCGGTGATGAGAGGAAGGAAGAGCAGAGGAGGGGAATGAGCTCGGTGGGAGAGGGGAGAGGCACCAGAGGGTTTGGGGGAGTGAGGGGGAAGGTGCTGGGCATCTCCGTGGCGCGGATTAGGACGAAGGGCGGCCTCCAGCGCGAAGCAGGAGGTGGCCGGGGCTCTCGGGCGCGCGCCACGCCTCGCCTCTGCCTACTGGCAGAGGAAGACGACGAGCGGCAAGGTAGGTGGGCTGGGCTGGTCAAGCTGGGCCGCAGCTGGGCTGCCAGGTAAGTCTTCTGCTCTTTTTTAATTTTTCTGTTCTATTTTATTTTTATTTAATCTTTTGCCACTGTTTTGAATTTAAAATAATTCAAACAATGCCAAAAGCTCCTCTGAATATTTTTATTTTGCTAGATGGACTTTTCCAAAAGCTCATAAAATATTTCAGGGGTATTTGAAATTATATTCTAATTATATGAATATAATTCAAATTCAAATAGCTAATGATTTAAATTCAAAGTCCCAAAAATAAATCCTTTTAAAATGTTCATTATTTTTGGTTTGGATCAAAACCCTTGCCAAAAATATTAAACATCTAAGAAGAGCATTTTGGAACAATGAATGAGATTTTAGGGTTTTTGCCCTTCTTTTATTTAGGGTTTTGAGGTTTGTAAATTCCTCAGTTCAAGTTTCAAAAATTTAAACATGATGCACAGATGGAAGCAAGCATAGGTCAGGCCAGAACTAGGGATGTGACAACTCACCCCCACTAAACAAGAATCTCGTCTCGAGATTCAAGCGTAGGGTAAGATGAAGGGGAAACGCAAACTAGTATAATCTTCACGATCTAGGTTGCACGTCAAATGAACGTTGATTCAATCACCATCTTTATCTTGAAGTCTTGCTCTGAGAAATCCTGCCAACATGACATGGAGAGAAGAAGGAGACTCTGGAAGGGTCGATCTTCTCGAAGATCGAACAACTCAGGATTACTCACGGAATGAGACATAGCAACCTCTCTCGAGCTAAGACACGAAGCATACATCTGAGGAAATGGAGTGAGACAGATGACGAGGGTTCACTAGGTAGACAACAATTTCACGCTTAAGAAGGTGGTAATCGATTGTCAACGTAGCGAGGAGTTGAGTTGCCATGATACCACAACGAGGCACCTCAGGGATGGTGACTCGTAGATATATCCCCTTAAGTGGCAAAAAGAATTACCTTTGATTCAGAGATCATTGAAACTCTTTAAACCAGCCTAAGGCAATTCTTGAGCGATCGTTTGGAGGGGGGTCAGTAGAATGGCATACTCAGACTTGGATGATGTGGATTACCTTGTTGAAGACAACGAAATGGATGAATTTGCTTACCACCGGAAATGGAAGAGATCCATGGTAGAATGGCACATTGGCGGTGCAAGCTGGGAACAAAATGCAAATGCTGGGAATGATTCTGGTAACTGGGGAAGAACCCAACAATAGAGAGTAAATTCACTGTTTGAAAGGTCATAGCATTGCCGAGGAAACGGGGAGCATCCCCATTAGTGCCGATGATAACACGTAGCGCTTGTGCGTGCTCTCAAGAACTTGAGCATTTCCACAATCATCAAGGTTTTACCAACATCCGTGTCAAGGATCCTGGCAACACAACATACTACCATGATGAATGATGATGGATGATGCGGATGCAAAAGAAGATAACACCTTCTCAGATTTCACCCTTGGCGGGGCCAAGGAAATAAAATCTGGATGATCGACCGAGAGACATTTAGCACTCAGCTTCTAATGTTCTCCTTGATGTGCTAGTGTAACCCATTCATAGATATGGTTTGATATCTAGAACATCAAGTAAAAGGTCGGACTTCGGAACACAAAAATCATAAGGCATAACTAGGGAGTGAATCCTACGAAGTCCTTATGGGAAGGTGGCCAACTTCCTTAATCAAGATACTACAATAATAGGTCTTCCGGCTAGGTGGGTTGGCCACGACATCCACTTTACCGGTTATCGAGGGACCAGTATTATAGTTCTTGGGAAATGTTCCAACCATCATATCTGCCTGAGATTCAGATCTGGTTGGTGTCAGGATATCCAGACTCATCGAGTCTAGGAAGAAAAATGAAAGTTTGCAACACAATCGACGAGATGACGTTGCGAGATTCTCGGAAAATGGACTACAGTAGTAAGCTCCAAAACATGAGCTGGTTCTGCTACACACATGTGAACATGTTGTCCCAGACAAAACATGATCACATGGTAGTCTTACAATAAAACACTACCGAGTTCTGGTGGGGAACCAGCATCGAGGATATCGAAGTCCTTGTGCACTTATCGATGAACTTCTTATCCTTGAGCAAGTCAATCAGTGGCTTGGCGTGCTAGGGACACATATGGAATGGAGGTAGCTAATCTCACAGTCCAATGTATACTTTGCACATGCATGACTGACTTGGGATGATTCCAAAGGAAACCAAAAACAATCTTTCTCGGATCCATGGCGGCAACTTACACCAAGTGCACGTGAATTAAAGAAAGTCACTTCTTTCCTCCGAACATATACCTCATGAATGGAAAACGAAGGTAATGTTTACAAAAGTTTCCAATACTAGATGGATGTTCAACATAATCATGGAGAGGTTAAATATCTTGCTGATGGGCTCAACAACAACTCATCGGAATTTCCATATCACTGGACTTCCACCATCATGTGAACACGGTGGTAGTATTGGTCAGACCCGAAAGATATAATGGTGTATGCTCGAGGAACAACCACGAGTAAGACAACATTACGAATATCGTTGGTACTGATTTGATTTGACGATAGCCCACACTCAAATCAAAGGATTGATAAGACAATAGGTCCAGCAACTGATCACAGGGACCAATCGATGAAGATATCATCTTTCTTCAACTACCACACCAACACCAGGATATCCCTTAACATGAACTAAGTCGGGCAAGCTTCCATCTTCCAACTCTCCAAGTTGTTGTTCAGCTTAGCCAACTAGCTCAGGGGTATCCCACACAGATTCTTGGAGAAGGGGTGGTTTACAGGATAAACCAACTTGATCACGAGCTCAACATAACAGTCAGGTGACAACCTGGTAATACTTCCGAGAAGATATACGGAAAATCACGAACCACCGATATGTCTTTAAGCTCGAGAACAATCTTGCTTTTCAGGGCAAGATGATATGATCAAAAAGAAAAAATGAGGGATTGACACAATCCTAGCTCATTGATCGAGGAGTGCACCGGAAATAAGGACTAGGTAGCACGATCAGACTTAGAATGATAATTCAATAACCAGCATGCCAAGAATGAGAATATTGTCCATTAACTACCAAGCAACGGAGTTGCTAGGAGTATTGATTTCGCACATCACGGTACACTTGTTGGCATTCCGGTTACAATGACACGGGAACCGAGGAATGAACAATGATGGCAAGAAGTATTACCGTGTCAAGAATTCATAAGAGGTGGTGCAATTCTCATGACAATCCTGACATAAAGAGGGTAACACTTCAAGGTAGAACAGAACAAAAGCTGGATTGGCATTTTGATCTGCGGAATACAACTACCTTGACCCAATCCTAGATATGGATGAGGTACTGGAGTTTGTTTCTCCTAGTCATTCCGTGATAGAATGGCTTGACGGACCACAAGAGTAATAGGCATCGATAAACGAACGCACGCATACTCTTGACTATCAATTGATAAACAAGGGTCAGAAGACAACTAAAGAGGGACAACTCAAAGGAACATACGATTTTCTGAGTTGTGGATGCATAGATTAGTATGTCGAACCAAGTTCAACATGTTTCTTCCGGATAACCCATGCAGAGAGGTAGGACTGGCAGAGTCACAATATATAATGGAGAACTCATCAAAAGCACTCTGGTTGTGATCATTCAGTTCAATGAGGAACTTCTGCCATAAGTAGTTCATGGTATTTGGAAGAAGAAGATACCACGGACTTCAAGGACTATCGCAAAGGTTACTAATATCCTAAAGGAACTAGCAAACACTATCAACATGAAGTAAGTAGAGTGAATCTCGGGTTCAAAACCCAGGAGTAGAATACCTACTACTAGTGGCATCACGGGATGCTTTCGAGAATAAAGGCCAGAATCATCACACTAGGACACAAATCATGGCTAGACCACTAGATGATCCCCTGAGACACCTAGGGTCATAATAACAACTCCCACATAAATGTCGAGGCAGTAAAGTACCTCAACTCAACAATTTGTGTGATTAACCTGGCCTAAAAAGACATTGAAAGTAGAGGAAAAGGATTTGCAAATGCATCAGACTCTTTGGAAACCTGGGATGACTCGGACAGCGTAACGGCTGTAAATGCTCAGAAAAGACTTGAGACATTCACAAAAATGGTGGCATAACCACCCAGAAGCATAGTATCAAGGTTTCGAGATCAATAGTTAACGTACGGAAGTAGTAGAAACTGAACTCAAGCTTAAATCCAACAATCTTATAAGTCTACGGATTAGTAACACGTGATCCTGATAGAAAGAGGAAAAGCCTAGTTCCTTAACCCCGTAGGAAAGATAAGATGACTCAGATCAGAAGGGAATAAAGTATAAGGAGTAAAAAGAGCCTTACGTTCCATCCCACAATCAATTCCCTTATATAACTAAAGAATTTCTAGACTCAACTTCGACCAGTTTGGCTTGGTAATCCTACAGACAGTCAAGCTCTAATACCAAACCTGTCAGGACCCCGACTCAATGCCACATCGATCAAGCATGTAACACCTCATATCACTTTGCGGCCTCACGCACGGTATTCCCACGGGTGTCGCCTTACCTTTGCCCGGGACCGTTTGCGTCTTTTGGCACACGTATATGATAGTGTCGCTAGCATCCATATGGTAAGGAGCCCGGGCTGACATGGCTAGTCGTAAACCCAAAGTGGCACAAACTTAAAGGGACAGGCATCCATGACCCAGCATCGAATGTGTCGGTCATCAGCGAGTGAATCCAGGCTGTAGCACTGGGCTAGCAGGACTCCGGTGAACCGAGCTGTAGCGGGCTAACAGGACTCCAGTATTCATCGCATGACATTTCCCCGAAGGGACAGACACAGGAACGAAGGACACATGCCGGCCAGCCTAAGTGTTCCGGAGCAGTAGCAAGCTACCATGGCTCGGTGGAAACACTAGGAGACATTTCCCGGTAAGAGAGGCTACTAAAGATAAACAACTAGATAGTCAGATCCCACACATACCAAGCATTTCAATAACATACACACAATATGCTCGATATGTGCAATACAACATGGCATCACAAAATGACTCTACGACTCAAGTATTTATTAGGCTCCGAGGAGCGAGATATTACAAACATGGGTCTCATGACCCACAATCAGAGCATACAAGTCAAAGCACAAGCGGAAGCTTAACATGTCTGAGTACAGACAACTATAAATGAAAAAGGCTGAGAAGCCTGACTATCTATCAGATCCTGCCGAGGGCACAAGATCGTAGCTGAGGTAACAAGCTAAACGTCGAAGTCCACGCGGAACTACTAGTGAGACTGAAGTCTCTCTGCAAAAACATAAATTAAGCAACGTGAGTACAAATGTACCCAGCAAGACTTACATCAGAACTAACTACATATGCATCATTATCAACAAAGGGGATGGTGGAGTTTGACTGCAGCAAGCCAGCTTTGACTCGGTGGCTATCCTGAACTACGACTGCAAGTAACTCTTTTGAGGTGGCGCACACGAGTCCACATATTCACCAACCAATACACCACTATGGAACCGCTCCCGTCTCCCTACGAGAACGCCATCCATAGCACTCACGCTTATCTTGCGTATTTTAGAGTATCCACTTTCACTTGTCTATGAACTGTACAAGGGGTCCAAGTTTCCATATCCGAGGAATCCGGCTATTCGAATAGATAATGATAACCCTGCAGGGGTGTACTTCTTCACACACGCTCCCGCCACTTACCGCCCTGTACACGTCATGTACCTCGGCAACCTTCAAGCGGAAGCCGGGCGAGGGAGTCGGCCACGACCTGACTAACCGAACAAGTCTCTAGTCCAGGTTTATTGCCTATTCGGGTTCCATCCGCAAGGAGATCCGGCCGGGGTGTCGCTTACGGCCCCAAACGATGTGTGCAGGGTTCCCAAGCCCACCTCGACGGGTGGATGTACGCTTGGTACACCGTGCCACTGTGCCTAGTCTGTCCCAAGCCCACCTGTACCGGGTGCCACTTGGTAGACTACTAACACTACCTACAAACACCAGAAACTAGTTGCAACTCCTGGACAGAGATCATGTTGATTAATAAGTCGAGAGGGGTCGAGTTACCGGAACCCAATGTGTGGTAGTAACTGGTCATGGATCACAAACACAGAACTCAGTTCCTGAAGACGGCTGCAATGAGACAACCCACCATGTACTCCTACATGGCCTCTCACCGCTACCTTTACCAAATCGTGTTCACACACTTAGCTCTCAACGGTAGGACATGTTCACACACCTCTGGTTCATCCCCGATGAATCAGACGTGACTCAACTCTAAGCAGTAGCAGGCATGACAAACAAGCAAGAATGAGTAGGCACAACAGGGCTCAAACAACTCCTACTCATGCTAGTGGGTTTCATCTATTTACTGTGGCAATGACAGGTCATGCAGAGGATAAAGGGGTTCAACTACCGCAACAAGTAACAGATGAATCGTTGTTGTCCTAATGCAGTAAAAGAGAGCAGGAGCGAGAGAGTGGGATTTTATCGGAATGAACAAGGGGGTTTTGCTTGCCTGGCACTTCTGAAGATAATATAGCTCTTCGTCGGTGTCATCGATCACATCGCCAGTACACGTCTATCGAGAGGGGACAATTACCGGCAAACAAGGAAAAACACAATCAATGCAATGCGACAATATGATGCATGCTATGACATGGCAATATGAATGTGTTTTGGGCTAATGCACTTAGCTATGATTTAAATGAAGTTGGTTTGAATACATGATTCAAATTCCAACTCCATATATGGTTATTTAAATGCCCTTCACTTCATTTGTCCTAAACAGTAGTGATAAGTTGTTCTAACATGCATGGAAATGGTACAGATGGATTCCTTGAATTTTTTTGATAATTTTTCATATATAATTTATTTAATTTGGAGTTACGGTTGAATTTCTATGAATTTTAGAAGTTTTAGGCATTTTCTGAAATTATTAAATCATTTAAGATTTATTTAAATTCCAGAAAGGAATTATTGCGTCAGCATGACCTCATAGTGACGTCAGCAGGTCAATGGGTGCCGTCAGGTCAAACTGACCTGTGGGCCCTGCGTGTCAGTGTCTGGACTAACTAACCTAATTAAAATTAACCCTAACTAACTTGGTTAGCCGGGCGCGGCCCGCATGTCAGTGGCTCATCTAATTAGCTAAGTTAATTAACACTAACTAACCTAACACTAATTAAGCAGGCGCCTAGGCCCACACGTCAGGGGAGGTCAAACCTGCCGGCGACTTGTCGCCGGCGACGACAGAAACGGCGGGGCGGCTCGGGATTGCGATACAGGAACCCATTCGAGGCGCCGTTGGGCTCTACAGAAAGCTGGCGATCCCGTGCATCCAACGGTGCAACCGAGGCGAGCTGGGGTGGCCGGAGCTCACCGGAATGAAGCTCACGGCGGCACCGGCGTTCGGGTGAACTGGGTTTCGGGGTTAGGGAGCACGACAGGAGGCAAAGAGGGGTGTTACGACCTCCTGGGGTTGCACTGAGCACGGCCGCGTGCTCGGTTGCAGCTCTAGTCAACGGTGGCTACGGTGGCGACATGGCCGGCGGCGAAGAGCTCTCGGCTCCGGTGGATATTGGCGTTAGCGGGAGAAAAAGTGCTAGGGGAGGGAGGGGATCGACGCAGCAGCTCACAGCGGATCGAACGAAGGGGTTGGTGAGCTCGGGGGCGTCCTCGTTGCTGCGAATCGAGCGGCGACCATCGGCGGCGGTCGAGGATGAAGACGACGGCGTGGAGGCGATGCAGAGCTTCCTGAGGGGCTTGGCTTGGTGGGGAGGAAGAGGGGGTCGAGGCGGAGCTCCTGGGCTGCTCAAGGGGACGAGGGAGGGGCCATGGCCGCGGTGGTGCAAGTCAGCGGCGGCAGGCGCGTTCGATGATGAGAGGAAGGAAGAGCAGAGGAGGGGAATGAGCTCGGTGGGAGAGGGGAGAGGCACCAGAGGGTTTGGGGGAGTGAGGGGGAAGGTGCTGGACGTCTCCGTGGCGTGGATTAGGACGAAGGGCGGCCTCCAGCGCGAAGCAGGAGGTGGCCGGGGCTCTCGGGCGCGCGCCACGCCTCGCCTCTGCCTACTGGCAGAGGAAGACGACGAGCGGCGAGGTAGGTGGGCTGGGCTGGTCAAGCTGGGCCGCAGCTGGGCTGCCAGGTAAGTCTTCTGCTCTTTTTTAATTTTTCTGTTCTGTTTTATTTTTATTTAATCTTTTGCCACTGTTTTGAATTTAAAATAATTCAAACAATGCCAAAAGCTCCTCTGAATATTTTTATTTTGCTAGATGGACTTTTCCAAAAGCTCATAAAATATTTCAGGGGTATTTGAAATTATATTCTAATTATATGAATATAATTCAAATTCAAATAGCTAATGATTTAAATTCAAAGTCCCAAAAATAAATCCTTTTAAAATGTTCATTATTTTTGGTTTGGATCAAAACCCTTGCCAAAAATATTAAACATCTAAGAAGAGCATTTTGGAACAATGAATGAGATTTTAGGGTTTTTGCCCTTCTTTTATTTAGGGTTTTGAGGTTTCTAAATTCCTCAGTTCAAGTTTCAAAAATTTAAACATGATGCACAGATGGAAGCAAGCATAGGTCAGGCCAGAACTAGGGATGTGACAGCTGACTTTGTCGCTGAATGGACAGAAGCCGAACTCCCCAAAGAGTACGGCGCGTACTCCAATTGGATCATGCACTTCGATGGCTCTAAAATGCTGGCCGGATTGGGAGCGGGTGTTGTCCTGACATCCCCCACCAGAGACACGGTCCAATACGTACTCCAAATATTATACACAGACTCCAACAATGCAGCCGAATATGAGGCTCGGTTGCATGGTCTTCGGATGGCAGTCTTTATGGGTATTCAACGCCTAGAAGTGTGCGGGGACTCGAACCTCGCAATATCACAAAAAAATGGAGACTTTGATGCCAAGGATCCGAAAATGGCGGCCTACCATAATGCCGTCCTCAAAATGCCAGCTCGGTTCGAGGGGCTTGAATTCCACCATGTGGTTAGAGAAAACAATCAAGCGGCGGATATCCTCACCCGCATCGGCGCTAAACGTGACCCCGTCCCACCTAATACCTTCTTGGAAAGGCTGTTCAAGCCGTCCGTGGTATGGGAAGGAGAGTCCGGCAATATCAGTCCGGCTCCGAATACAACCCCTGATTTTGAACCATCCGACATAATCAGAGGCTTTGCCACCGAAATAACATCCTCGGCCCACGAAATCATGGCTGTCAACGCCCCGTGGACCGAGCCCTTCTTAGCCTACCTAAATAGGCAAGAGATCTCCGAGGACCAAAATGAGGCACGTTGTATTGTGCGGCGTCCCAAGGCCTACAAAGTCCATGAGGGAGAGCTCTATAAGAAAAGCGCCACCGGAGTGCTCCAAAGATGCATCTCCGAAGAGGATGGGCGACAGCTCTTGGCCGAAATCCATGCCGGACTCGGCGGGAACCACACTGCAGCTCGGGCACTTGTAAGCAAGGCCTTCCGTACAGGTTTTTACTGGCCGACAGCCCGGGCAGATGCACAGGACCTTGTCCAACATTGCGTCGGTTGCCAACTCTTCGCCAATCAGAGCCATATGCCCCCTACCGCACTCCAAACAATCCCCATAACTTTGCCTTTCATAGTCTGGGGGCTGGATATGGTCGGACCTCTTAAAGGAGGAAGCCATAAGAAAAAAAATACTTATTGGTCATGGTGGACAAGTTCACCAAATGGATAGAAGCCAAACCAGTTAAAACGGCCGAATCCGGACCGGTGATAGACTTCATATCAGGGGTTGTACACCATTATGGTGTCCCCCACAACATCATCACTGACAATGACTCAAATTTCACAGTCGATGAGGTGAAAACTTGGTGCGGCAACATGGGTATTAGGCTCGATTACGCCTCTGTCTATCACCCCCAAACAAATGGTCAGGTCGAACGTGCAAATGGTCTCATCATGAGTGGCATCAAACCCAGACTAGTGCGATCCTTGAAGGAATCAGACACGCACTGGTTCGAGGAGCTCGACTCTGTACTCTGGGGGTTGCGGACCACGCCGAATCATACCACCAGATACACACCATTTTTTATGGTGTACGGAGCAGAAGTAGTGCTACCCTAAGACACAATCCATGACTCACCTCGCGTGCACATGTACGAAGAGAATGAAGCCGAGCTAGATCGGCAGGACAACCTAGATGCCCTAGAGGAGGAGCGTGACGTTGCAAAAGCCCGTTTCGCATTCTATCAGCAGTAGGCTCGAAGGTATCAAAGCAGAGAAGTACGAACCAAAACTTATAACATTGGCGAACTCGTTCTACGCCTACCAGAGAAGAAAAAGGACAAGCTCAAACCCAAGTGGGAGGGTCCCTTCATCCTTGACAAAGTTCTCACCGGAGGAGCGTACCGCCTGCGCAATACATCTGATAACAGACTCGAGCCGAACCCATAGAACGCGGCCAGACTCCAAAGATTCTACGCCTAGTGCCAAACTCAGTGTTCGTCTCCTTACCTCCGCTCTTTCAATTATGTTCTCCTTCTTCCTTTCTCGCCCTCTTTACCTTTTTCACATAAAGCCTTAAAAACTGTATGGATGCTTTGATCGCTCTGGCCGCACTATGCGTGCTCACTATACCTGGGGGCTTCCTATACGGAAGCTAAATATAATTACTTTTATGGCTTCCTGCCCACCGCATATGCATCTTATTTCCATCCATGCCTTTTTTCACCATTATATGCATCGATATGACTTAAGTTTTGGCCATGCTGGGTTGCCTGGCTCTTGTGTTTATGCCCTACGTTCCCGTTAATTCGGCTAGGGCATAAGAGTAGCACCTCTGCGATTGTTACTGCCGGTTCAGCCGGATGTGTACCTCAGACTAGGTGAAGCCGAAAGCTAGCGTTCTTAAGGGAATACTCGGTCGGTGAACAAAAGATGTTTTTCGTTTATTACAATGTCAATCCCCATATGTTTTGTATCCTGCGCTTCTGTTCGCAGTTCGGACATGCACCTCGATGCATGCGTACCTAGGGAAAGGAACCTCTAACAGAACTATTCTCTCTTGAAGATGTTTCTTACTATCCATGTAATATAACATAATAGTTGGGTACTTGTCTGTTCAAGCACTTATGACCCCTACGCCTGGTTTCCACACATACCCCGGTTTTACATAACTGAGCGGGTATTCGGATACACTTCGGACTGTCGGGTCCGGAGGCTGAAGCGAAAAGGTCGGTCATGACAAATGATTTACAATCAGGCTAGGGAATAAAAAGTCCATTGAAGTACATAGTCACTTGGACTGGCTAAATTCTTATTCTATACCATCCAACAGGCTGTCTATCCTACAATACTGTTGGTAATACTTTGCGGCTAATGCTACTTGGTCATACACCAGACTTACGGGAATCTCCTTCCCATCTGGCCCCACCGGTCCGACTTCGGCCATATGGTTTGGGTCAGCCTTGGCGTATCGCGTCTTCACCATGGCCCAGGCTTCCCTTGCACCTTGACGGAAGGCTGATACCTTCCATAACCGGAAGTGCCGCCGTGCTCCTTTAAGCATGTCCACAAGCTCCCCCATGCCTCCTGGCAGGGAAGAGGACGGCCACAAGGCCCGGGCAATACCCTGCATCACCTGCCGAGCTCGTTCGTGCAGTTGTGAAAGATCTTGCAGCAAATCACCTGCGGATCCGGGCATCTCCTCTTCAGGACGGCCCGTCAGCATACCTACAGACATAACTCTGTTAATTCGCTTCCTCGCCGAACTGTTCTGTAGTTTGTTTAAGCACTTACTATAAATGCCGCATCGATGCCTCCTGTTCTCCTTTACGGAGTCAGCAAGCTGAGCTCGAACATCTGCCAATTCGATGCTCAGTCGGATATTGGCATCTTGGAGATTATTTTTCTCTTGAATAACTTACGTCAGCACACGCTCGCCCGCCTTCAGCTGACTTCGTAGATGTGGCTCGTTATCTTTCACGATCTTCGGATTCTCTCCAGGATTGTCTGCAGAATCTTTTGTTAGATTTGTAAACCATGCCGAATAAAAAACTGGTCTACGTCCTTATAAATTCCTTTAACAAGGCAAGTATTACCAGACGAGGCCTTTTGGGATTCCTATAGTCCGGCATCTACGGCCTTTAGCTGGGTCTTGCATTCCTCTAGTTCTTGAGATAAATGGGTATTCTTCTCTATAAGAACCTATGCGTACAATGATCCTTAAATCAGTTGTGCCAACTGTTTCAAGTCTCAGGGGCTACTGCTACACATATCAAATTTTCTTACCCGTATCCTTCGCATACTAGTCCGTGGCTCTGGCAAGTCCATATTGAGCGGCGCAGATATATCCGTCTCCGGAATTGAAGGCATTGAACGCCTCTTCGGAAAAAATACCATTGCGGAGTACGGCCCGTCTGCCCCGGTAATTCATGGTACTCTCCACTTTGGAATTTATAGCGGAAATCATGTCCGCATCCTCTGTAGGAGGACGATTCAGCACCGTCCCCACGTCAGCCTACACCCGTGAGTCCGTTCAGGAATTAGGCTGCTTGAGGCATGGCCGATAGGGTCTCCGGATATAGTCCAACAGCTACTCTTTCTGCCAGGACATAATGAAAACTGTCACATTTCAGCAAAAATAATCATGGAGCAAGTTTAATTTGTACCTCTGCGTCGGCATCTCAATCCTAAGCGCCTTCCTCTTAAGCCTGCCCGGCCCGGGTGCCCTTTGCTGATGAGCCCCTGCGGGCTCAGCACGGCGTCCCGATGGCCGTTTCTATAAAAATGCAACATGTGTGCGTAAGGTATGGCATAATTCGAAAGTTAGGGCTCCGGCTTTACTTACATTCGACACCGGGAGCAGCCCGGGATAATCGGCGAGGATGGCCACCAAGGCGTCGTCACAACTTGCTTGATAGAATGTCCCATCGACAAGCTCCACAGATATATCCCGATCTTCTTCAAGTCCGGGGTCGAGAGCCCGGCCAGGATCCTCTGGCTGCGGAGATGGGCTGTTGAACTCCTTCATGGCCCTTTTCAGTTCCTGCTTTAAAAATAGCAAGGTGAATGGTGGTGACAAAGGACACAAGAATGAATAGAGTCGAGTAAAGAATGACAGCTTACCCAGCTTGGGGGGTTGTACATGGAAAAACCATCCCGCGGCTTAATGTGGAGGAACTCCTCTTCTTCTCCTTTATACAAATCGGACGATATTCTCGCCAGAGTGGTGTCGGAGTCCGGACCTTTACGACCGCAACGGGTGGCGTCATCTTCTCTGTTGAAGTGCCACATGTGTTTCGCCCGATATTGAAGTGGCTGCACCCCCACATTATGCATATTGACATATCTATTATTGTCAGTCCTGATTGGGCCAGTATTTTTATCCTGCCCATCAGATAGAGGACTTCTCTGTCGTCTTCCTCCTGGGGGCTCCGAGGGCACGAACTTTGGCGTTTCTTTAGTGGGGCGTTGGTGAACTCAGGAAGGCCTGGCCAGACTGGGTCCGAAAGGGGAACATCATCTAACATAAAACCACTACGAAGGCTAGTCTTTGGATGCCTTCTTTGGAGTGCCGGATAGGTATCCGGCCTGGGCGACGCGCCATATTTCGGCTCCGCCCACTTGATATATAGATCCCTCCTGATTGCGAGGGACGAGGCAGAATAGCCTCTTCCATAACTCGAAATGAGCTTCGCAGCCCAGAAATAGCTCGCAGAGGGCAATATAACCTGCGATGTGCAGTATGGAGGCATGAGTGAAGTTATGCAGCTAGAGGCCATAGAACTCCAGGAGCCCGCGGAGGAATGGGTGGATTGGAAACCCAAGTCCTCTAAGCAAATATGGGACAAGGCATATCCACTCCCCCCTAGATGTGTTAGGAAAGTTCTCCGCTTGCTCCCCGCCGTTATAGGTGGCTAGTCCGGCTCGGACGGGGACCATGTATGCAGGTGGAAGAAACCCTTGGGTCTGCAACTCTACTAAACGGCTATGGGGGACAGAACACTTTTTCCAATCACCCGGTGTAGAGCTACGGGAGCAAGAAGAGGAGCTGCGGTGACCGGCCATGATGGAATGGTTTTTCCGGAAGCGCTCTGTTGAATGCTTTCTTGGGGGAAGATGGTGAGATTTGGGTCTGAGGATCCCCGTCTCTTCAAATTTACGGTTAACTTACAGGGTCAGGGTGGCAAATGTAAAAATGCCCCGGCTCCTCGTATTCACTCGACACATGGAGATAGCCATTATTGAAGCACAAAAGCCGAGGAGTACAACATTAATGGAAAGCCGGACACAGTTCGCTATGACAAGTACTCTGGATTTGGAGAAGAACCCGCCTTGCAATGCCGAAGACAATCTGCACGTCGGACTCATCATCATTGAAGCCAGGTTCGGAGGCTACTGAGGGAGTCCTGGATTAGGGGGCATCCGGACAGCCGGACTATATGCTTTCGCCGGACTGTTGGACTATGAAGATACAAGATTGAAGACTTCGTCCCGTGTCCGGATGGGACTCTTCTTTGCGTGGAAGGCAAGCTTGGCGATTCAGATGTTAGATCTCCTTCTCTGTAACCGACTCTATGTAACCCTAGCCCCCTTCGGTGTCTATATAAACCGGAGGGTTTAATCCGTAGGACAACAACAATCATAATCATAGGCTAGCTCTTAGGGTTTAGCCTCTACGATCTCGTGGTAGATCAACTCTTGTAATACTCATATCATCAAGATCAATCAAGCAGGAAGTAGGGTATTACCTCCATCGATAGGGCCGAACCTGCGTAAACATCGTGTCCCCAGTCTCCTGTTACCATTAGCCTTAGACGCACAGTTCGGGACCCCCTACCCGAGATCCGCCGGTTTTGACACCGACACTCACCTCGTCTTCGGAGAGAGGCATATAGTTGTCATCCTCCAAGTCTCCGTCCGTCGCCTGTTCATCTGGGCTAGCTTGCCCATCTTCTTGTTCGGCCTGCTCGAAGGTAGGCTGATCGGGATTGTATTCGTCTTCAGCGCTATCCGGATTGCTATTGTCTCCTATGCCGATATTGCTGTGCGAGGCTTAGAGCGGCGCCGATGACGCCCATGATTTGATTGCTTCCCTAAGGGGTTATCCTCTGTTGCCTCATCGCCATTGTTTTCTTTGGGAGTGTCCGCCATATATATGTCATATGAGGAGGTGGCTGTCCAGCGCTACGTCTCCAACGTATCTATAATTTTTTATTGTTCCATGCTATTATATTACCTGTTTTGGATGTTTATGGGCTTTATTTCACACATTTATATCATTTTTGGGACTAACCTACTAACCGGAGGCCCAGCCCGCATTGCTGTTTTTTTGCCTATTTCAGTATTTCAAAGAAAAGGAATATCAAACGGAGTCCAAATGGAATGAAACCTTCAGGAGCATGATTTTTGGAACGAACGTGACCCGGAGAACTTGGAGTGCAAGTCAAGAATCAAACGAGGCGGCCAGGAGATAGGAGGGCACGCCCACCCTTCCTAGGCGCGCCCCTGTCTCTTGGGCCCCTCGAGCGGCCACTGACGTACTTCTTCCTCCGATATAAACCCACATACACCGAAAACATCCAGGGAGCCACCGAAGAAATATTTCCGCCACCGTAACCTTCTGTATCAGCGAGAAACCATCTTGGAGCCCTTGCCGGCGTTCTGCCGGAGGGAGAATCCACCACAGAGGGATTCTACATCAACACCATAGCCCTTCCGATGAGCTGTGAGTAGTTTACCACAGACCTTCGGGTCCATAGTTATTAGCTAGATGGCTTCTTCTCTCTTTTTGGATCTCAATACAATGTTCTCCCCTCTCTTGTGGAGATCTATTCGATGTAAACTCTTTTTGCAGTGTGTTTGTCGAGATCCGATGAATTTTGGGTTTATGTTTAAGTTTATCTATGAGTAATATTTGAATCTTCTCTGAATTCTTTTATGCATGATTGAGTTATCTTTGCAAGTCTCTTCGAATTACCGGTTTGGTTTGGCCTACTAGATTGATCTTTCTTGCCATGGGAGAAGTGCTTAGCTTTGGGTTCAATCTTGCAGTGTCCTTACCCAGTGACAGAAAGGGTTGCAAGGCACGTATTGTATTGTCGCTATCAAGGATAAAAAGATGGGGTTTATATCATATTGCTTGAGTTTATCCCTCTACATCATGTCATCTTTCTTAATGCGTTACTCTGTTCTTATGAACTTAATACTCTAGATGCATGCTGGATAGCGGTCGATATGTGGAGTAATAGTAGAAGATGCAGGCAGGAGTCGGTCTACTTGTCACGGACGTGATGCCTATATACATGATCATGCCTAGATCATCTCATAATTATTCGCTTTTCTATCAATTGCTCGACAGTAATTTGTTCACCCACCGTAATACTTATGCTATCTTGAGAGAAGCCTCTAGTGAAACCTATGGTCCCCGGGTCTATCTTTTATTATATAAGTTTTCAATCTACTTTTTTTGCATCTTTACTTTTTGCATCTATATCATAAAATACCAAAAATATATTTATCTTATCATATTATCTTTATCAGATCTCACTTTCGCAAGTGGCCGTGAAGGGATTGACAACCCCTTTATCGCGTTGGTTGTGAGTTCTTTGTTTGTTTGTGTAGGTTCGTGGGACTTGTGAGGAGCCTCCTACTGGATTGATACCTTGGTTCTCAAAAACTGAGGGAAATACTTACGCCTACTCTGCTGCATCACCCTTTCCTTTTCAAGGAAAACCAACGCAAGCTCAAGACATAGCAAGAAGGATTTCTGGCGCCGTTGTCGGGGAGGTCTTCGGTCAAGTCAAGACATACCAAGTACCCATCACAAACTCATCTCCTTCGCATTTACATTATTTTCCATTTGCCTCTTGTTTTCCTCTCCCCCACTTCACCCTTGCCGTTTTATTCGCCCTCTCTTTCCCAATCCCCTTTTCTGTTTGCTTGTGTGTCGGATTACTTGGCGCCATGGCGCAAGATAATACCAAATTGTGTGATTTCTCCAATACCAATAATAACGATTTCCTTAGTACTCTTATTGCTCCTCTTAATGATGTTGAATCTTGTGAAATCAATGCTGCTTTGCTGAATCTTGTTATGAAAGATCAATTCTCTGGCCTTCCTAGTGAAGATGCCGCTACCCATCTAAACAACTTTGTTGATTTATGTGAGATGCAAAAGAGAAAAGATACGGATAATGATATTGTTAAATTGAAGCTATTTCCGTTTTCACTTAGAGATCATGCTAAAGTTTGGTTTTCGTCTTTGCCTAAAAATAGTATTGATTCTTGGAACAAGTGCAAAGATGCTTTTATCTCTAAGTATTTTCCTCCCGCTAAGATCATATCCCTTAGGAACGATATTATGAATTTTAAACAACTTGATCATGAGCATGTTGCCCAATCTTGGGAAAGAATGAAATTAATGATTCACAATTGCCCTACTCATGGTTTGAATTTATGGATGATCATACAATTTTTTTATGCCGGATTAAACTTTGCTTCTAGAAATCTTTTAGATTCGGCCGCCGGAGGCACATTTATGGAAATCACTTTAGGAGATGCTACAAAACTTCTTGATAACATTATGGCTAATTATTCTCAATGGCACACCGAACGACCTACTAGTAAAAAAGTGCATGCTATAGAAGAAATTAATGTTTTGAGTGGAAAGATGGATGAGCTTATGAGATTGTTTGCTACTAAGAGTTCTTCTATTGATCCCAATGATATGCATTTATCTACCTTGATTGAGAATAATAATGAATCTATGGATGTAAATTTTGTTGGTAGGAATAATTTTGGAAACAATGCTTTTAGAGGAAACTTTAATCGTAGACCGTTCCCTAGCAATTCCTCTAATAATTATGGAAATTCCTACAATAATTCTTATGGTAATTTTAATAAGATGCCCTCTTATTTTGAAAATAGCGTGAAAGAATTTATGATCTCTCAAAAGAATTTTAATGCCTTGCTTGAAGAAAAATTGCTCAAAGTTGATGATTTGGTTAGGAACGTTGATAGACTTTCGCTTGATGTTGATTCTCTTAAACTTAGATCTTCTTATCCTAAGCATGATATCAATGAGTCTCTCAAAGCTATGAGAAGTTCCATTGACGAATGCAAAGAAAGAACCGCTAGATTGCGTGCTAAGAAAGATTGCTTTGTTAAAGCGTGTTCTTCTAGTTTCCATGAAAATAATGATGAAGATCTTAAAGTTATTGATGTGTCTCCTATTAGATCTTTGTTTTGCAATATGAATCTTGATAATAATGGGACAGGAGATGAGTCAACTTTATTTAGAAGGCGTCCCAATAATTCAGAGGTTTTAGATCTTGATGCTAAATTTGGTAAAAGTGGGATTGGAGAGGTCATGACTTTAAATAGTATTGAACCCACTATCTCGGATTTCAAGGAATTTGATTATGATAATTTCTCTTTATAAAGTTGTATTTCCTTGTTGCAATTCGTTGCTAATTCTCCTCATGCTTATAGTCAAAATAAAGCTTTTACCAAACATATTGTTGATGCCTTGATGCGATCTTTTGATGAAAAATTTAATTTGGAAGTTTCCATACCTAGAAAACTTAATGATGAGTGGGAACCTACTATAAAGATTAAAATTAAAGATCATGAGTATTTTGCTTTGTGTGATTTGGGTGCTAGTGTTTCCACGATTCCGAAAACTTTATGTGATATTCTAGGTTTCCATGATCTTGACGATTGCTCTTTGAATTTGCACCTTGCGGATTCCACCATTAAAAAGCCAATAGTAAGGATCAATGATGTCCTTATTGTTGCAAATAGAAATTTGGTGCCCGTAGATTTTATCGTTCTTGATATAGATTGCAATCTTTGTTGCCCTATTATTCTTGGTAGACCTTTCCTTAGAACTATTGGTGAGATTATTGATATGAAGGAAGGGAATATTAGATTCCAATTTCCATTAAATAAAGGCATGGAGCACTTTCCAAGAAATAAAGTTAAATTACCTTATGAATCTATCATGTGAGCTACCTATGAATCAAGTGCCAAAGATGGCACTACTTAGATCTATCTTCGCTTTTATGCCTAGCTAGGGGCGTTAAACGATAGCGCTAGTTGGGAGGCAACCCAATTTTCTTTGTGTTTTTTGTTTTTGTTCCTGTTTAGTAATAAATTTTGCATCTACTTTCTGTTTAGATGTGTTTTCTTTTTTATTTAGTGTTTGTGCCAAGTAGAACCTATAGGATAACCTATGATATGAGTTGAGTTGATTCTGCTGAAAAACAGAAACTTTGCACTCACGAGAAAACATTCAATAAATCACAGAAAAGATATTTTGCATTGATTATTTTTTCTGCTGATCAATAAACAAATTGTTTAGGATGTACTATTTTGGTAGGATTTTTAAAGTTCCATAAGTTTGCGTTAGTGACAGATTGCTGCAGATTGTTCTGTTTTTGACAGATTCTGTTTTTCGTGTGTTGTTTGCTTATTTTGATGCATCTATGGCTAGTATTAAGTGGTATGAACCATAGAGAACTTGGAATACAGTAGGTTTAACACCAATATAAACAAAGAATGAGTTCATTACAGTACCTTATGTGGTGGTTTTGTTTTCTTTCACTAACGGAGCTTATGAGATTTCCTGTTGAGTTTTGTGTTGTGAAGTTTTCAAGTTTTGGGTAAAGATTTGATGGACTATGGAATAAGGAGTGCCAAAAGCTTAAGCTTGGGGATGCCCAAGGCACCCCAATATATTCAAGAATAGCCAAAAGCCTAAGCTTGGGGATGCCCCCGGAAGGCATCCCCTCTTTCGTCTTTGTTCATTGGTAACTTTACCTGGAGCTATATTTTTATTCGCCACATGATATGTGTTTTGCTTGGAGCGTCGTGTATGATATTAGTCTTTGCTTTTTAGTTTACCTAATCATCCTTGCTGTAACACACCTTTTGGGAGAATCCTACTTGGTTGAAATTTATTAGAATACTCTATGTGCTTCACTTATATCTTTTGAGCTAGATAGTTTTTGCTCTAGTGCTTCACTTATATCTTTTAGAGTACGGCGGTGGATTAATTTTGAAGAAATTATTGATCTCTCATGCTTCACTTATAATATTTTGAGAGTCTTTTAGAAGAGCATGGTATTTTTTATGGTTATAAATTGGTCCTAGAATGATGAGCATCCAAGTTGGGTATAATAAAAACTATCATAGAAAGTGAATTGGATGCTATGATCAATTTGATACTTGATAATTGTTTTGAGATATGGAGGTAGTGATATTAAAGTCATGCTAGTTGGGTGATTATGAATTTAAAGAATGCTTGTGTTGAGTTTAGCAAGTCACGTAGCATGCATGTATGGTTAAAGTTGTGTAACAAATTTGAAACATGAAGTGTACCTGGCTTGTGCATCCTTATGAGTGGCGGTCGGGGATGAGCAATGGTATTTTCCTACCAATCTATCCCTCTAGGAGCATGCGCGTAGTGCTTGATTTTTGATGACTTCTAAATTTTTGCAATAAGTATATGAGTTCTTTTGACTAATGTTGAGTCCATGGATTATACACACTTTTACCTTTCCATCATTGCTAGCCTCTTCGGTACCGTGCATTGCCCTTTCTCACCTTGAGAGTTGGTGCAAACTTCGCCGGTGCATCCAAACCCCGTGATATGATACACTCTATCACACATAAACCTCCTTATATCTTCCTCAAAACAACCACCATACCTACCTATTTATGGCACTTCCATAGCCATTCCGAGATATATTGCCATGCAACTTTCCACCGCCCCGTTCATCATCATCATGACATACATTACTTTTGTCATATTGCCATTGCATGATCATGTAGTTGACATCATATTTGTGGCAAAGCCACCATGCATAATTTTTCATACATGTCACTCTTGATTCATTGCACCATCCCGGTACACCACCGGAGGCATTCAAATAGAGTCATATCTTGTTCTAGTTTCGAGTTGTAATTCATGTGTTGTAATGAATAAAAGTGTGATGATCATCATTATTAGAGCATTGCCCAAAAAGAAAAAAAATAAAAAAATAAAAAAAAGAGGCCAAAGAAAAAAGGAAAAAAAAGAAAAAGAAAAAAAAGAAAAGAAAAAAAAAGAAAAAGAAGAAGAAAATAAATAAAGGGGCAATGTTACTATCTCTTTTTCCACACTTGTGCTTCAAAGTAGCATTGTGTTCTTCATATAGTGAGTCTCATATATTGTGCTTCAAAGTAGCACCATGTTTTTCATATAGTGAGTCTCATATGTTGTCACTTTCATATACTAGTGGGAATTTTTCATTATAGAACTTGGCTTGTATATTCCTACGATGGGCTTCCTCAAATGCCCTAGGTCTTCGTGAGCAAGCAAGTTGGATGCACACCCACTAGTTTTCTTTTGTTGAGCTTTCATACACTTATAGCTCTAGTGCATCCGTTGCATGGCAATCCCTACTCCTCATGTTGACATCAATTGATGGGCATTTCCATAGTCCATTGATTATCCTCGTCAATGTGAGACTTTCTCCTTTTTTGTCTTCTCCACACAATCCCCAATCATTATTCTATTCCACCCATAGTGCTATATCCATGGCTCACGCTCATGTATTGCGTGAAGGTTGAAAAAGTTTGAGATTATTTAAGTACGCAACAATTGCTTGGCTTATCATCGGGGGTATAGAAGTTGGGAACATCTTTGTGTGACAAAAATGAAGCATAGCCTAACTATATGATTTTGTAGGGATGAACTTTCTTTAGGCATGTTATTTTGAGAAGACATGATTGCTTTTATTAGTATGCTTGAAGTATTACTATTTCTTTTGTCAATATGAACTTTTATTTTGAATCATTTGGATCTGAACATTCATGCCAAAATAAAGAGAAATTACATTGAGAATTATGCTAGGTAGCATTCCACATCAAAAATTCTGTTTTTATCATTTACCTACTCGAGGACGAGCAGGAATTAAGCTTGGGATGCTTGATATGTCTCCAACGTATCTATAATTTTTGATTGTTCCATGATATTATATTACCTGTTTTGGATGTTTATGGGCTTTATTTCACACATTTATATCATTTTTGGGACTAACCTACTAACCGGAGGCCCAACCCGTATTGTTGTTTTTTTTGCCTATTTTAGTATTTCAAAGAAAAGGAATATCAAACGGAGTCCAAACGGAATGAAACCTTCGGGAGCGTGATTTTTGGAATGAACGTGATCCGGAGAACTTGGAGTGCAAGTCAGGAAGCAAACGAGGAGGCCAGGAGATAGGAGAGCGCGCCCACCCCTCCTGGGCGTGCCCCTGTCTCCTCGGCCCCTTGAGCGGCCACCGACATACTTCTTCCTCCTATATAAGCCTACATACCCCGAAAACATCCAGGGAGCCACCGAAGAAATATTTCCGCCACCATAACCTTCTGTATCCGCAAGATCCCATCTTGGAGCCGTTGCCGGCGTTGAATCCACCACGGAGGGCTTCTACATCAACACCATAGCCCTTCCGATGAGTTGTGAGTAGTTTACCACAGACCTTCAGGTCCATAGTTATTAGCTAGATGGCTTCTTCTATCTTTTTGGATCTCCATACAATGTTCTCCCCCTCTCTTGTGGAGATCTATTCGATGTAAACTCTTTTTGTGGTGTGTTTGTCGAGATCCGATGAATTGTGGGTTTATGATTAAGTTTATCTATCGGTAATATTTGAATCTTCTCTGAATTCTTTTATGTATGATTGAGTTATCTTTGCAAGTCTCTTCGAATTATCGGTTTGGTTTGGCCTACTAGATTGATCTTTCTTGCCATGGGAGAAGTGCTTAGCTTTGGGTTCAATCTTGCAGTGTCCTTACCCAGTGACAGAAAGGGTTGCAAGGCACGTATTGTATTGTTGCCATCGAGGATAAAAAGATGGGGTTTATATCATATTGCTTGAGTTTATCCCTCTAGATCATGTCATCTTTCTTAATGCGTTACTCTATTCTTATGAACTTAATACACTAGATGCATGCTGGACAGCGGTCGATGTGTGGAGTAATAGTAGTAGATGCAGGCAGGAGTCGGTCTACTTGTCACAGACGTGATGCCTATATACATGATCATGCCTAGATAATCTCATAATTATTCACTTTTCTATCAATTGCTCGACAGTAATTTGTTCACCCACCGTAATACTTATGCTATCTTGAGAGAAGCCTCTAGTGAAACCTATGCCCCCCGGGTCTATCTTTTATTATATAAGTTTTCAATCTACTTTTATTTGCATCTTTACTTTTTGCATCTATATCATAAAACACCAAAAATATATTTATCTTATCATATTATCTTTATCAGATCTCACTTTCGCAAGTGGCCGTGAAGGGATTGACAACCCCTTTATCGCGTTGAATAAAAGTGTAATGAATTCAGCACGTCACCGAAGGGCGAGTGCTGAAATATATCTTGCGGCGGTGAACTCCATGACCGGAGCCCAATCAGATTCGATGGGCACGAATGCATGCGGTCCAGAACCTACGACCGGAGACAAGTCCGAGGGTCCGGTGACATAGATTTCCTCAGAGGTGGAGTCTGTGTTCGGCTCCAACGCCGATGAGTATGCGGCCTCCATGGTAGGGTCCATCCACCCGTCCTTGGACGGCGCGATCTGCCCTAGATTTAGGTCCGGAGCTGCTATAGGTACGATATCCCGAGTACTGTCTGACGGTAGATCTAAGTCGTGCTCGTCGTGGCCGTTCGGCGCTCCTGACGCAGGCTCGAATCCGTCGAAGATCAAGTATCCGTGGATGTCGGCCGTGTAGTTCAAGTTTCCGAACCTGACCTGATGGCCAGGGGCGTAGCTGTCGATCTACTCCAGATGGCCAAGCGAATTGGCCCGCAGTGCGAAGCCGCCGAACACGAAGATCTGTCCGGGGAGAAAAGTCTAACCCTGGACCGTATTGCTGTTGAGGATTGAAGGAGCCATCAAACCTTGAAGCGACGACACAGAGGAACTCTCAATTAAAGCACCAATGTCGGTGTCAAAATCGACGGATCTCGGGTAGGGGGTCCCAAGCTGTGCGTCTAAGGCTAATGGTAACAGGAGGCTGGGGACACGATGTTTACACAGGTTCAGGCCCTCTCGATGGAGGTAATACCCTACTTCCTTCTTGATTGATCTTGATGATATGATTATTACAAGAGTTGATCTACCACGAGATCATAGAGGCTAAACCCTAGAAGCTTGCCTATGATTATGATTGTTCCTGTCCTACGAACTAAACCCTTCGGTTTATATAGACACCGGAGGGGGCTAGAGTTACACAGAGTCGGTTACGGAGAAGGAGATCTAACATCCGAATCATCAATCTTGCCTTCCACACCCGGGAGAGTCCCATCCGGAGACGGGGCGAAGTCTTCAATCTTGTCTCTTCATAGTCCAACAGTCCGGCCAAAGTATATAGTCCGGCAGTCCGGATACCCCCTAATCCAAGACTCCCTCACCTGGCGTAGGCCTAGTTGGTATTTTAATTACAGGAAATTCAGATGGAGTCTGTATATCATCAAAATCGATGTGTGCCCGTGGCGTGCTCTCACAATCCCGTGGAAAAAATTGGTAAAGTTTGGCACAAGTTTTGATGATCGCTCCTTCCAGACCGGAGCATCTCACATGAAGGATCATGGTTTCCAAAAGAGACGTGTCAATTCAAACTCCAGTGGCCGGTAACTTCATCATTTGGCCTCATAAAAATTTCCACGGTACGCAATCACCATTATACCACATGTTTGATTTTCTGGCGCATTTCAGGTATCATTAGCTATATTTAATACATTTTTTGAGTTTAATGTGCATTTTGTGCATAAAAAATAAAATTACAACCAGAACTGCATGTGCTGTCGAAAGGGATGTGTAAGTGCATCTAGTGCCACCCCTAGTTGGTTTTGGAGTATTGACGACAAACCTGGTTGAGGGACTAATGTGTTTGTGAGAATTGCAGGATAACACAGGTAGTAGTCCCTCATTGATTCGGTTTACCTACCGGAGATGACCCCTAAAAATGTGTGAAGACATTGAAGACAATGGTGGTCTGTGAAGACACTCACATTGAAGACTATGACATGAGAAGACATTGAGTGAAGACTATGGAGCACGAAGAATTAGTTGTTTCATTGTTTCCTTTTCTTCTTTGTTGAGTCATAGGAACCACCGCACTGTTAAGTGGGGTCCCAGTGAACAAAGTCTGAGTGACTGATGTGATGCTCAAACAAATCCTATGTCTTCGAGCGAAGATAATGAGAGCAAATCTTATCCAGAGTCGGATAAGTCAGCTTTACTTGTAGCCCAAGTCAAGCTGCAGCGTGTTGTAAGTGCATCTAGTGCCACCCCTAGCTGGTTTTGGAGTATTGGCGACAAAGTTGGTTGAGGGACTAATGCGTTTGTGAGAATTGCAGGATAACGCAGGTAGTGTCCCTCATTGATTCAGTTTACCTACCGGAGATGACCCCTAAAAATGTATGAAGACATTGACGACAATGGTGGTATGTGAAGATATTTATATTGAAGACTATGACATGAGAAGACATTGAGTGAAGACTATGGAGCGCGAAGACTGTGTTGTTTCGTTGTTTCCTTTTCTTCTTTGTTGAGTCATAGGAACCACCGTACTGTTAAGTGGGGTCCAAGTGAACAAAGTCAGAATGATTGAAGTGATGCTCAACCCAAATCCTATGTCTTCGAGCGAAGACAATGAGAGCAAATCTTATCCAGAGCTGGATGAGTCAGCTTTGCTTGTAGCCCAAGTAAAGTTGCCGTGTGTGTTTGAAATCTGACCGTTGGAACACATGTCAGCTCCTTAGTGACCCTGGGTCATTTCGAACATATCAGGCCGGGTTGCCTTGTGGCTATAAATAGCCCACCCCCTACACCATAAATTGGTGGCTGCTCAGAGTTAGTTCACGGCTTTTGTCGTTTGAGAGCAACCCACCTCGAAGCCTTTGAGAGAGAGAAATCCTTGCGAGGACAAAGCCCAAACACCCAGAGCCAAAGAGTGTTAGGCATCACTGAAGTCTTTCTGTCTAAGTGACCTGAAGACTTATTACACTTGAGGACTGTGTATCCTCCAGCCGGTTAGGCGTCACGTTCTGAGCATCCAAGAGTCATTGTGGATCGCCGGTGAACGAAGTCTGTGAAGGTTCAGAAGTCTACCTTGAAGACTTACCAGAGTGATTGGGCGAGGACTGTGTGTCCTTAGCTCAAGGGGAATAAGGTGAAGATGCGGTCTTCTGAGTTAAATCTCAGCCTCCCTAACCAGACGTACAGTTGTCACAGCAACTGGAACTGGTCCAACAAATCCTGTGTCTTCAACAAGTGACTGGATCCATCCTCTCCCTCCCTTTACTTTGAGTTTGTCTTCGTGAAGTCATTGCCTATTTGTCGTACCTGTTTGACTTCATTGCTTGACTACTATCGTTGGTTGGCTTCATACTATCTTCGATCCTGATCCTTACTACCAAGCTGCTATTAGTCTTTGTACTTTCACATTATTGTATACTTGACTATGGTTTGCTTGTTGTAGTTTATCTTTCGTTGCATATCAATTAGGTCATTTCTATTGTTTGTCTTCAAAACTTCCATGTTTTGAAGACTTTGCTAAAAATTGCCTATTCACCCCCCTCTAGTCGATAACTAGCACTTTCAATTGGTATCAGAGCAAGGTACTCCCTTGTTTTGTGTGATTCGGTTTAACCACCTGGAGTTTAGCTATGTCGACTGCAGAGATAATCAAAGTCTCCACTGCTTGCCTCGTGTTCGATGGAACTGAATATCCCTACTGGAAGAATAAGATGCACATGCATCTTGAAGCCATTGATGTCGACCTCTGGTATGTCGTCAAGAACGGCGTTCCCAAAACTGGTGAAGGTGTCACCCCTACTGATGTCAAGAAGTTCATTCAACTGGACTCGACTGCAAAGAACATCATCTGTGGTCATCTGACCAAAGGACAGTATGGCCGTGTGAGTGCCCTGGAAACGTCAAAGCTAGTCTGGGACTGGCTATCCAAGGTCAACGAAGGCGTCTCAACTCAGAGAGATCAAAGGATCAATGTTCTTCGCAACCTCTTCAACCGCTTCAAGAGAAATGACAATGAAAATGTCCAACTCACGTTTGATCGCCTCACCGACATCACAAATGAGCTTCAGGCTCTCGGCGCCACTGAGATTACCAAGCATGAAATTGTCAAGACACTACTGAGATCACTTGATAGCTCCTTTGACACCCTTGCCCTCATGATACAAGAACGCCCTAACTTCAAGACACTCGATCCGTCTGATATACTTGAGAGGCTCAACACACATAAGTTCCAGCTTTCTGAGAAAAGAGATACCTATGGTCCAACTATGGCCGAACTCGCGCTTTGAAGGCAAAAGTTGTTTCCTCATCTAAAGAAGAATCTGACTGCGGATCTGATGATCCTGAAGACATTGGAAAGGAACTTGCTATGCTTGTGAAGAAGTTCCAGAAGTTCACCAAGAAGAAGGGCTTTAGAAAGTCTTCACGATCTAGCTCAAGAAATGATGAAGCTTCCACTCATGACAACAAGAAGAGAACATGTCACAAGTGCATGAAACCTGGACACTATATCTCTGAGTGTCCACAGTGGGACAATGAGAAGAAGAAGAAGAAAAGCAAGGAATATGATTCTGATGACAAGAAGAAGAAGAAATCTTCAAAGTCGTCTTCCAAGTCCTCATCAAGGTCTTCATCTCATAAGAAGAGCTCATCTGGCAAGGCTCGTGCTTTTGTTGGCAAGGAAATGGATTCAGAGGAGGAGTCTGCTTCTGAGGAGGCGGAGGTGGAATCTGAAGAGGAGTCCGACCCTGGCGTTGCAAGTCTGGCTCTAGCCACAGCCTATGTTGCCAAGTCCATCTTCAACACTGAAGACAATGACTTCCACACCAACGCTGAGACTGATGACATGGACGATCCTGCTCCCACCTACTGCTTCATGGCACGTGGTACCAAGGTAAAATCACGTGATGCTTACTTTCAAACGTCAAGTGAAGATGACTCTGATTGTGAATCCAAACCCAGCTACAAAACACTTGCTAAAATTGCAACTGAACAACAAAAGGCTATGGAACATACTCAAAAACTGTTAGACAAAAGCGATGACCTGTTGGATGCGGAAATGACATGTTCACAGTCCTTAGTTGAAGACATAAAAAATCATGCTAAGTACCAAGAACTTGAAAGTCTTCATGAGACGCTCTCAACCACTTATGAAAAGCTCTCCTATTATTATCTTCAAAGGAAGCAAGAGCTTGAGAAATTGAAAGCGGCTCATGAAGATCTTCAAAAGGAGAATGAGTCACTTCGCGCTCAACAGATCAGTTCCGCTCAGGATGGATTTGAACCACCTTGTCTAAAATGCATTGAGCGTGATAACGCTACCTCTGTTGCTGAATGTTCCACTGCTGCTACTGTTGCATTGTCTTCAACTACTGATGTGGAAACTAACCCCTCTACAGAGGATACCACTACTATTGCTGATGAAAACGCTAGGTTGAAGACATTGCTTGAAACAGGGATGCATAAAATTCTGAAAGGACATCAGACACTTTGCGATGTCCTCAAAAAGCAGATTCTGAACCGAAACCCTAGGAAAGAGGGTGTTGGGTTCGAGAGGAAAATGAATGTTGATGGTTCCTACTGGAAGCCTGAGCAGTATCCCAAAACCACATGGGTTGCTTCAAAGGAACCTTCAGTGGATCCATCCACCTTATCTGGCTTTACCTGTGCTAATCCTATTATCATTGATGAATCCTTTGATGCAAACTATAAACTGTTCAAAAATCAGAATGGTGAAGTGTTTGCTAGGCATATTGGTACTAACTGCAGGAACGGACCACCTATGAAGAAGATCTGGGTACCTAAGCAGTGTATTGAGAATCTTCATGTGAATGTCATCATGACACCACCAAGGAAGAAGACAAACCCAAGACCTATGGCTTCATATGACCCAAAGGCTTCATACAGATACAAGACTCACTTGAGTCACCCTAACACCAATGTTTTGCAGGGAAATCATACTCAAACTTATGAATATGAGCGTGTGTCTTCAAACCGCTATGTTCATAAAACTAACTTTTCTGCTTATTTGAAAGTGCTAGTTATCGAGTAGAGGGGGGGGGGTGAATAGGCAATTTTTATCAAAGTCTTCAAAACGTGGAAGTTTCGAAGACAAGCAATAGAAATGACCTAATTGATATGCAGCGGAAGATAAACTACAACAAGCAAGCCATAGTCAAGTATGCAATAATGTGAAAGTACAAAGACTAATAGCAGCATGGTAGTAAGGATCGAGATGGAAGATAGTATGAAGCCAATCAACGATAGTAGTCAAGCAATGAAGTCAAACATGTACGACAAATAGGCAATGACTTCACGAAGACAAACTCAAAGTAAAGGGAGGGAGAGGATAGAACCAGTCACTTGTTGAAGACACATGATTTGTTGGACCAGTTCCAGTTGCTGTGACAACTGTACGTCTGGTTAGGGAGGCTGAGATTCAACTCAGAAGACCGCATCTTCACCTTATTCCCCTTGAGCTAAGGACACACAGTCCTTGCCCAATCACTCTAGTAAGTCTTCAAGGTAGACTTCCGAACCTTCACAGACTTCGTTCACCGGCGATCCACAATGACTCTTGGATGCTCAGAACGCGACGCCTAACCGGCTGGAGGATACACAGTCCTCAAGTTAATAAGTCTTCAGGTCACTCAGACAGAAAGACTTCAGTGATGCCTAACACTCTTTGGCTCTGGGTGTTTGGGCTTTGTCCTCTAAAGGATTTCTCTCTCTCAAAGGCTTCGAGGTGGGTTGCTCTCAAACGACAAAAGCCGTGAACTAACTCTGAGCAGCCACCAATTTATGGTGTAGGGGGTGGGCTATTTATAGCCACAAGGCAACCCGGCCTGATATGTCCGAAATGACCCTGGGTCACTAAGGAACTGACACCTATTCCAACGGTCAGATTTCAAACACACACGGAAACTTTACTTGAGCTACAAGCAAAGCTGACTCATCCAGCTCTGGATAAGATTTGCACTCATTGCCTTCGCTTGAAGACATAGGATTTGGGTTGAGCATCACTTCAGTCATTCTGACTTTGTTCACTTGGACCCCACTTAACAATACGGTGGTTCCTATGACTCAACAAAGAAGAAAAGGAGACAACGAAACAACACAGTCTTCGCGCTCCATAGTCTTCACTCAATGTCTTCTCATGTCATAGTCTTCAATGTGAATATCTTCACATACCACCATTGTCGTCAATGTCTTCATACATTTTTAGGGGTCATCTCCGATAGGTAAACCGAATCAATGAGGGTCACTACCTGCGTTATCCTGCAATTCTCATAAACGCATTAGTCCCTCAACTAACTTTGTCGTCAATACTCCAAAACCAACTAGGGGTGGCACTAGATGCACTTACAATCTCCCCCTTTTTGGTGATTGATGACAAACTGGTTGAAGTTTTCAACGGGAATTAAGTATGTGAAATTGTAAAGGATAGGGTATTGTCTTCATAAGTGGCAAGGGCTCCCCCTGAAGATGTGCATATAAGTAATTTGCTTTTGGAATGCAAATGCACATGGCAGGTTGTACTTGTGGAGACCCTCTTCAACTTATGAAGATATTTCATCATGCATGAAATAATATAACTAAGAGAGTGACATGCATAATGAAAAATGGACGTCTGCAGAATGATCTAAGTGCGGAAGTTATCATCGCACATGGAAAAGAAAATAAGTAGCAGACGACCATCGAGTTTAAGTGTTACAACTCAAAGAACGAAATGTATCAAAAGCAAGAGTTGTAAACACTAGGCAAAATATAAGGCAACCGCCCATATGAACCCGCTTGAAGACTATCAAACTCATATGCTTCTCCCGCTTTTATCAGTAATTACCAAAAAGGTTTGAAGACATAGATCATCTACTCGTCCCCATGAGGAGTAGGTGAAGCAGCAGGGTTGTCGTTGTTGTTTGGTGGCGCGGACGAACTTGGTGTAGTGTCGATGCGTGCAGAAGTAGGGGGCAGTGAAGTAGCATCGTCTTCATCATCGATCACATTGGCATTCACAGTTACAGCGGAGGAAGAATAGTCAGAGTCTTCAAGGGATGGAGTTCGTCATAGAACAACATTCCGTGGAGGAGTGGAGTCAAACTTCAATCTTTCAGTGAAGCCATCGTCTTGAAGATCTGCTTCAGCACTGAGCAGTGTCAAACTCTTCCATGATCGCCGACAGGTTTCGTGAGTGACAAATGCATTCTTGGTGGCAAGATTTCGAATGCGATTTACGTCCACCAAGAGGCTTTGCATCTGTCGCTTGAGCCAAAAGTGATGCTTGTCTTGTTTCTGATGCAGTGCCACAAGAAGTTCTTGGTCATTTAGGACACGAGAGCGCTTCTTAGGCCTTTGAGCAATTGTGCTCTCAGTAGCTTCAGTATGCGCACGATGAGGTAGACGAGTGTTTCCAGCCATTGGATAGACACGAGTTACTGTATGGACTCCTTCCATAGGCTGAGTGAAGCTTTGGTGTTCAGCATTTTGAAGACAAAGAGGCTTCTTGGCAGGCCCAGGGTATATGGCTTCAACTAACATATCAACCTCTGGTAGAAAGATCATATGATTGTGAGCAGAGGGCTAATAGTTGATAGCAGAGTGTAGCTTGATAAAGCACATGACCCATGGAGCATAGAATTTCAGGCCAAAAAGGTCAGATCCAGACGCAGCCAATTGCCGGAGGAAGAATTATTGTGCATTGAAGCTGATGCCATTGAGGATGTAAAAGACCAATGTCTTCATGGCTCCTTCAAGTTTTGCATCTGATGAATGCCCTTTGATAGGCCACGGAGTCCGCCTGATGATGTGATATATTGTGCGAGGCAGATACTCAAGATCATCAACAAAGAACTCCGTTGGGTATTCAACATCATGTGGCAGAGGCTTCATCATGCTCAACATCTGGCTCATGTTGGGTTCTGGCTTATGGAAGATGCTCTCCAGTGCATTGCGGTGAAGTTGACAACCAGGTTCGTACAGTTCTCCAGGAGTGGATAGGCCTGTAAGCTCAATGATGTCAAGAGCTTTGGCTTCATGATGAACATTTCCTGTCATCCACTCGAGAACCCATGTCTTTGTATCCCTTTTGTAGCCGTGAATGTGGAGGGTAGCATAGAATTGAAGCAAAAGTTCCTCATTCCAATGTTCTTTGTCTGTCACAAAGCTGAGCAGACCTGCATCACGAAAGTAGTCAAGTGCTTCTTCTAAGCATGGCAGTCCAGCAATGGCTTCAGTGTCGAGGCGCATATGAGGGAAAATGCGCCCTTGATCATACAGAACGCAGGAGTAATAGCTTCGTTGCTGATGACTCCAAAAATGATCAGATGATATTCTTGGCCTTGAGTAGGGGTTCTTTGCGCTGTCAAAGAAGGTGTTGTGGCTTTTGAAGCCATTTGCATTGAAGGACCCTGTAGATGTGGCAGTACCTGGGAACCTTGGCAGTCTTGGCTTTGGTTTCTGGACCTGAGGCCTATGCTCAATGTGATAATCAAACTGAGGACCAGAGACATTAGGCGGAGGGACCAGAACGGGCCATCTGACAGTGATTAGCTGGCCATGGTTGTATGCTTGCTCAATTGTATGGGGCCTTGGTGGCGGAACAGGAGCAGTAGCAACAACAGAGGCTTCAGGCTGCACAACAAAAGCTTCAGGAGCAGTTGCAGCATTGACTTCTGGTATGTTGCTTGGTGCAGGCTCCACACTTGCTTCAGCCATGACAAGGTCATTGCCTTCATTAGTGTTGGTGGTGGCAGCCTAAAGATTTTCAACCTCCACTTGATGAGCTGGAGGGTCTGACACTGGCACGTTCACTTCAGGAACAACTTCTTCAGTAATGGGGGGAGTAGGGAGACATTCTTCTTCTTGTTCGTCATCGGCTGATGCAGCCGGATTGTCTTCAGCAGGTTTGGCTCCAGACACATAAACATTCACAGTCGGAGTGGCTTCTGGAAACACTTGGCGTGCAACAAATTGGTGGTGCACTTCTCCTTCTGGAACGCTCGGAAGAGGGACTTGAGGCCTTGGTCCTTTGTGAAGCCTTTATAATACAGGCGACGCCTTTGGAGATGGAGTTGGCTGGGCCTCATCCTCTTCAACTTGCACAGGTGGTGTGACTTGTTGTGTTTGGGGAGTACTGGGGGAGTCTTGTTGTTGTGGGCGATCAGCCCATGATTCATCCTGAGCAATTGGCGTCAGAGGATGACCAATGCTGATGAGTTCGCTGTTCGTGAGAACAGGCGATGATACCAAGTTGTGTTCAATCTGAGGAAGAACTTCATCATCTTCAACATTGTCATGATGACCAATGTCTTCAGCAGCGATGGGATCAACTGCTGGAATGTCTTCAGCTTCATAAGCCTTTGTGGAAGCAGGCTCATGAACAATCATCCGTCGTTCTTGGTGTTCAGATGCAGGGCGAACCATTGAGATAGGTTCAACAACTAGGGGCTCTATGGGAGCAGCCCGATTCTTCTTGGTTTTGCGCTTCTTCTTGGAGGGAGCAACATTAGAGGCTTCTGTGTTTTTCCTTTTTCTGGATTCAGCCTCGGCAGCCCTCGTCTTCTTCAGTTCTGAAGCGGTTGACATGACCTTTGGCTTCGAGCCAGTCATGCTGCTTGGGAAGACTATGCGAGGTTCATCTTGCCTTGAAGGTGCAGATTGAACAGTTGATAGCTTCTTCTTCTTTGCAGCCGTTCTGGGGTCAATGCCAGGACGACCAAGAGCCTTGCGCTTCTCAGCCTCATTGTAGGCTAGCACACACTTGTCAGCCAGACTCTTCATGCGCTCACGAGAGCCTCTAGCTTCTTCATGCTTCTTGTGAAAGGCTTCTTTGAGCTCGTGTAGCATGATCTTGAAGTTTTTGACATCTTGCACGCTGAGCTTGGCCACATGCTTCTTGAACTAAGCTTTCTCATAGTCGATCTTGTGCTTCAGTTCAACAATGCGCTGAGTAAGAGCTAGCTCAGAAGCAGTGGCGCCATTGAAGGCGACGCTGAGGCCAATGGGAAGTTGCAGATCATCAAAGCTGAGATTTGGGGTGTCAAACCAATCATCAATGAAGTTGTGGATGATTGCCACATCAAAGAGAGGCAAATTATTGAAGATCTCTGCTTCTTCCTTGCTCTTGATCAGTTGCTCAAGAGCATCATTTGCAAGATCTTCATCACTAGACAGATAAATGTGCTCTTCTCATAGAATGGCAGCAGGAGTCAATGTCTGATCAGTATTCTTGACGATTTTCTTTTTCTTCTCCGTCTTCTTGGAGATGCGTGATAGTTCTTCAGACTACACACTGTCTTCAGGAGGTGCAGTATCCAGTGGCTTCACACGTGAAGCTTTTGGAGGAGCAGCTGATGTTGAAGCCTTAGTCTTCTTTAACTTCTGCGGCTTTGGAGGAGGAGCTGGGGCTTCATCAGTGTCATCATCATTATCAGCATGATCCACTTTGGCACCATGGACAATGATGTATGTGATGAGGCCATCAAGGTTTGAAAAGGGGCCGATGACATTGGGTTCTGCATCACGTGAGCCGTCAGCACGGGGAGCAGAGGGACCAGGGTTGAAGTCTAATCCCAATGACTTCTTGTTTTCCTTGGCCGATGCCTTTGCATGCTGGAAGTTGCGCTTGAAGAGATTATCATCACGACACCAGAGCAATGATGATGGGTCGGCATTTTCAGGCTGTGGTCCACGAACCATACAAGGATAGAAATCCTATGCAATAGCTTCAGCTCTGTTGTTGGGGGGAAGGCCTCGATAGAGAATATCACCCCAAGGACTTTTGATAGCATTCTTCTCAGCGTACTCCTAGGTCACGAACTTGTACTTGAACCATTGTTCAGCCCAATATCGTCGAATCCATTGGATTCGTGTCTTGCGCTGATTGTAATCCTCATCAGGATCTGTCTTGGAAAGGTCTACGAGGTCATCAGGCAAATCTTTTGATGTTCCCCCTCGACGCTGTCTGCCACCCTTCCTTACTGATTTCTCTGCAGCCATGAACTTCAAACTGAATGGTTTCAATACGTTCAAAGGCTTCAAAGGCTTTCGCTTGCTGGACAACCAGGAACTGGCTTCGGGAGAGTTAATGTGTTGCTGTAAGAATTCTGCAAACGAATGCAGACTATGAGAACCAAGGGATTCTCCCACGGACATGTACCTATGATAGCATTAGAGATGCGAGGGAAGGGGAAGAGCTCATATGCATTCTCAGAAGATTTTGAAGATAAATCAGTTTGAAGACATTGACCTCATGTTGCGAAGACATTCACTTATATGTTGAGAGTTGGTTCCAGATTTGTACGAATCCGTGAATAAGTACAAGTGAGGAATCTAACTAGATATGAAGGTTAAGTGAATATACTAGGAAGTATGAGATGCAGACAGAATAGATCTAACATTGTATAGACAGAAACCAATTTTGGTAAATAGGATGAATCATTGAGGATCAAAAAGGTGGTAAAAATAGAGTTATATTTACCACATGAAGAACTGCTAGATGGGATGAATAGGAGACCGAGCAGTTCAATCCACCGTGCCCTAACTTGGTGACGGAGGACACCTACGGCGGCGGCGGAGAGGACGATGTCCGCGGCCGGCGTGAGGACGGCGTCGGAGAAGTCACGGCAGCTAAGCGCTTCGCCACCGGCGTCGTCGAGAGCTAGCGGTGGCGCTAGGGTTTTGACGAGGTGGAGAGGTGGAAGAAGGTTTTCTTAACCGTAGGGGACATGTATTTATAAGAAGGTGTGTGGCATAGCGCAATTATGCAGGTGCCCCTGCTTGTTCACATCTGAGGGACACGTGGCAAGCATGCAACATACTCACAGTTGTCCAATGTTCCCACGCCCGCCAAGTTTGTCGGATGGTTGTTCCGGCTTCTCTGGATTTCAAACAATAAGGATGAATCATTTAAAACAGACTTAATGTTTGTCTCTGTGTCTTCTGCTGACAAGGATGCAGAGAAGACATTCGACAGTTTCAATAGAATGCATATGATTTGGACAGATAGAGTTTGAGATAGAAAGCATAGAGAGATTAGGGTCCGATCACATTCACTTAGTTCAAAAGATTCAACAAGGAAGACATAGCTATAAGTGAATGCTGTAGAGGACAGAATACTAGTATATATATATATGAGAAAGCAATCAAATCAACATAGTGAAGTAAATCATGAAGATAAGTTGAAATTTGAAGACAAACCAAATGCGAAGATATTGCAAAAATAACGCCATGAGTGAAACACTTCAAACCAAGAAATTTGGTGGTGGCGTTACCCACCGTATAGGAAGTATTAGACCCAGACACGGCGCACAATTATTGTGGCGCTCCGAAGTCAAATTCCATGTTAATGTATTCACACTCAGAATGTAAGTCTTCATTGATTGAAGATACACTTTACTTCGTGTGTTGCACATCTAAGTCATCAACATGCATAAGTGTTAGGATGTGTGCCTGATCACAGGACATTTGAGGATTCCAAGATATTTAGCTCACACCGTAACTTGCAAAACCTTTTCTCATCCAAGGGCTTTGTGAAGATATCTGCCAGTTGCTCTTCAGTGTTGACGTGAATGATGTCAATATCTTTCTTCATGACATGATCTCTGAGAAAGTGATGACGAATTTCAATGTGCTTTGTCTTCGAGTGCTGGACTGGATTGTCGGCAATCTTGATGGCGCTTTCGTTATCACAGAAGAGAGGTACTTGTTTCAGATTGGCGCCATAGTCCTTGAGAGTTTGCTTCATCCATAGAAGCTGAGGCAGCAAGATCCAGCAGCAATGTATTCAGATTCAGCAGTTGAGAATGATACACAGTTTTGCTTCCTTGAAGACCAATAGACAAGTGATCGTCCCAGAAAGTGACATGTGCCTGATGTAGACCTGCGATCCACCTTGTCACCAGCATAATCAGCATCCGAGAATCCAACCAGATCAAATTTTGAGCCCTTTGGATACTATAATCCGAGTGTTGGGGTGTAAGCCAAATATCGAAGAATTCGCTTCACCGCTAAGTGATGCGATTCCTTTGGTGCCGCTTGGAATCGAGCACACATGCAAACACTGAGCATAATATCTGGCCTAGATGCACATAGGTAAAGTAAAGAACCAATCATGGAGCGGTATACCTTTTGATCGAACTCTTTACCAATGTCGTCGGGACCCAGATGGTGTTTGGCTGGCATTGGCGTCGTGTAACCTTTGCAATCTTGCATTCCAAACTTCTTCAGACAGTCTTTGAGATATTTTTCTTGAGATATGAAGATGTCATTCCTTTGCTGATGAATTTGAAGACCAAGGAAGAACTTCAGCTCACCCATCATGGACATCTGATATTGCTCTTGCATCATGTATCCAAACTCATCACTATACTTCTGGTTGGTGCAGCCGAAGATAATGTCATCCACATATATTTGGCATACAAACAGTTCACCATCATATGTCTTCGTGAAGAGTGTGCGGTCGAGGGATCCAGGTTTGAAGCCTTTGCTCTTCAGGAAGTCTTTGATCATATCATACCAAGCGCGAGGAGCTTGTTTGAGGCCATACAGTGCTTTGTTCAGTTTGTACACCATATCAGGATGTTTTTGATCTTCAAAGCCAGGTGGTTCAGAAACGTACACTTCTTCTTCAATCTTGCCATTGAGGAATGCACTCTTCACATCCATTTGATATAGTAAGATGTTATGGTGTTTAGCATAGGCTAGCAGTATGCGAATAGCTTCAAGCCTAGCCACAGGAGCAAATGTTTCATCGAAGTCAATTCCTTCAACTTGAGTATATCCTTGAGCCACAAGACATGCTTTGTTTCTGACGACTTGGCCATGATCATCTTGCTTGTTTCGATATATCCATTTAGTGCCAATAATGTTATGCTTGCGAGGGTCAGGACACTTGACAAGTTCCCAAACATTATTCAGCTTGAACTGTTGAAGTTCTTCTTGCATGGCTTGAATCCATTCAGGTTCCATAAAGGGTTCAACAACTTTCTTGGGTTCTGATATTGACACAAACGAAAAGTGCCCACAAAAATTTGCTAACTGTGTTGCTCTTGAGCGAGTAAGTGGACCAGGTGCATTGATGCTATCAATTATCTTCTCAATTTGTACTTCATTTGCAACACGAGGATGAACTGGACGAAGACCTTGCTCATGCTGATCATTGTCATCATTGGGAGGATTGTCTTCGGTCTGAGCATTGTCTTCAGATTGGTTTGGTGCAGAAATGATAAGTTCCTCTTCAAGATGTGCTTCAGAAGGCATGATTTCACCAGTTCCCATCAGCTTGATAGATTCATTGGGAGGAGCTTCATCTAGTGTGCTTGGCAGGAGCTCTCATTGTGAACCATTGGTTTCATCAAATCGCACGTCCACAGTTTCAATGATTTTATAGTGATAGAGGTTGAAGACTCTGTAAGAGTGCGAGTCCTTTCCATAACCGAGCATGAAGCCTTCGTGAGCTTTAGGTGCAAATTTTGACTTGTGATGGGGATCCTTGATCCAGCACCTAGCACCAAATACTCTGAAGTAACTGACATTTGGCTTCTTTCCAGTAAGGAGCTCATAGGATGTTTTGTTCAGAAGCTTATGGATGTAGACACGGTTGATGATGTGACATGCTGTATCAATAGCTTCAGGCCAGAACTTTCTTGGTGTCTTGTACTCGTCAAGCATTGTTCAAGCCATCTCAATGAGGGTTCTGTTCTTGCGCTCTACAATGCCATTTTGCTGAGGTGTGTATGGAGCAGAAAACTCATGAGTGATTCCCATTGTATCCAGATAAAGATCAAGCCCAGTGTTCTTGAACTTAGTGCCGTTGTAACTTCTGATATGCTTGATCTTGATGCCATAATTGTTCATGGCTCGATTTGCGAAGCACCTGAAGACATCTTGCACTTCAATCTTGTAGAGAATTATGTGCACCCATGCAAGGTAGTCAGAGTCGGGATTCGGAGTCGGATCAATTTTCCTTAGACAGAATCGAGTCGTAGTATCGAGTCGTGGAATCGAGGATTCTACTAGATTTTCTCAAATAAGATATTTTGTATCCACGCCAAATATTTATATGGGTTCTATAGAGTTCTAACACTAAATATAGAGAAAAAAAACGTATACATCAATGCTAGTTGTATTCCACTTCTTTTCATGGCTATCCTACAATCTAGCTTGCATGTATGGAACACATATGAGATGGAAATATATAGAACCTTTAAATCTTCTGTGCATGAAATTTACTTAGGAGGTTTTTTAAGAGTTCATGAATAGTCGATCACTTGTATAGCTAATCCGTAGTGTTGAACCTTGACGAATGTTTCTCTCCTTCTCCTTTTGATCTTGACACATCCTCCTTACGCTAATTTCATCTGTCGACAAGCCTGATCCTCAGTTTGATCTAGCGTTTCTGATAGTCCAATAAAAGATGTCGGTGACTTAGCGTTTGGGCTTGGGAGGGGAATAAAGGGCCATGAGCATGTGAAAAAGGGTCTGAATGATGGCATAGTATTCTGCTACAACTAAACAAATGACTTAGATAATTTAGTAGAATCGGGAATAGTCCATAGCATAGTCGGGATTCCGCAGTTTTGTACTGGATTCTATGATTTGGATCGTGACTCAACATGGACTCTACCTGATCCGGATTCATAGTGGGACTTGGATCGACATGCTTCCGTAGGGTCATGAAGTCGTAGGATTCTAGCAGTCGAGTCGGGATTCTGACTACCTTGCACCCATGTATATCTTGAGTAGTCATCAACAATGACGAGGCCACAGAGACAAGCTGTTGTTGTGAGGGTAGAGTAGTGAGTAGGGCCAAATAAGTCCATGTGTAATAGCTCGAAGGGTTGAGATGTCCTCATGATTGTCTTCGAGGGGTGCTTCGCCCTAGTCATTTTTCCAGCTTCGCAGGCACCACACAAATGATCCTTCTTGAACTTGACACCGTCAATGCCTATGACATGCTTCTTCTTGACGAGTGTGTGTAAGTTTCTCATGCCAGCATGCCCCAGCCTCCGATGCCAGAGCCAGCATTCTGAAGCTTTTGCAAGAATACATACGGCAAGCTGTGGACCTGCTGAGAGATCTACCATTTATAGATCATCTTTCCGATACCCTTCAAAGACTAGAGACTTGTCAGATTCCATTAGTACAAGGCAATGATATTTTCCGAATAGCACAATCATGTTCAAGTCACAAAGCATTGAGACAGACATTAAGTTGAACCCAAGGGATTCAACAAGCATCACTTTATCCATGTGTTGATCCTTTGGGATTGCAACTCTACCTAGACCCAATACCTTGCTTTTACCAGTGTCAGCAAATGTGATGTGACTCTTGTCTGATGGACGTAAGGTTGAGTCCATGAGAAGACTTCGATCACCAGTCATATGATTAGTGCATCCGCTGTCCATAATCCACTCTGAAGCATGAGGTGTCATACCCTTGGCACCACGTGCCATGAAGCAGTAGGTGGGAGCACGATCGTCCTTGTCATCAGCTTCAGCGTTGGTGTGGAAGTCATTGTCTTCAGTGTTGAAGATGGACTTGGCAACATAGGCTGTGGCTAGAGCCAGACTTGCAACGCCAGGGTCGGACTCCTCTTCAGATTCCACCTCCGCCTCCTCAGAAGCAGACTCCTCCTCTGAATCCATTTCCTTGCCAACAAAAGCACGAGCCTTGCCAGATGAGCTCTTCTTATGAGATGAAGACCTTGATGAGGACTTGGAAGAAGACTTTGAAGATTTCTTCTTCTTCTTGTCATCAGAATCATATTCCTTGCTCTTCTTCTTCTTCTTCTCATTGTACCACTGCGGACACTCAGAGATATAGTGCCCAGGCTTCTTGCACTTGTGACATGTTCTCTTCTTGTTGTCTTGAGTGGAAGCTTCATCATTTCTTGAACAAGATCGTGAAGACTTTCTGAAGCCCTTCTTCTTGGTGAACTTCTGGAACTTATTCACAAGCATAGCAAGTTCCTTTCCAATGTCTTCATGATCATCAGAACCGCAATCAGATTTTCCTTCAGATGAGGAAACAACTTTTGCCTTCAAAGCGCGAGTTCGACCATAGTTGGGACCATAGATATCTCTTTTCTCAGAAAGCTGGAACTCATGTGTGTTGAGCCTCTCAAGTATATCAGACGGATCAAGAGTCTTGAAGTCAGGGCGTTCTTGTATCATGAGGGCAAGGGTGTCAAAGGAGCTGTCAAGAGATCTCAGTAGTGTCTTGACAATTTCATGCTTGGTAATCTCAGTGGCGCCGAGTGCCTGAATCTCATTTGTGATGTCGGTGAGGCGATCAAACGTGAGCTGGACATTTTCATTGTCATTTCTCTTAAAGCGGTTAAAGAGATTGCGAAGAACACTAATCCTTTGATCTCTCTGAGTTGAGACGCCTTCGTTGACCTTGGATAGCCAGTCCCAGACTAGCTTTGACGTTTCCAGAGCACTCACACGGCCATACTGTCCTTTGGTCAGATGACCACAAATGATGTTCTTTGCAGTCGAGTCCAGTTGAATGAACTTCTTGACATCAGTAGGGGTGACAGCTGCACCAGTTTTGGGAACGCCGTTCTTGACGACATACCAGAGGTCGACATCAATGGATTCAAGATGCATGCGCATCTTATTCTTCCAGTAGGGATATTCAGTTCCATCAAACACGGGGCAAGCAGCGGAGACTTTGATTATCCCTGCAGTCAACATAGCTAAACTCCAGGTGGTTAAACAGAATCACACAGAACAAGGGAGTACCTTGCTCTAATACCAATTGAAAGTGCTAGTTATCGACTAGAGGGGGGGGGGTGAATAGGCGATTTTTATCAAAGTCTTCAGAACGTGGAAGTTTCGAAGACAAGCAATAGAAATGACCTAATTGATATGCAGCGGAAGATAAACTACAACAAGCAAGCCATAGTCAAGTATGCAATAATGTGAAAGTACAAAGACTAATAGCAGCTTGGTAGTAAGGATCATGATGGAAGATAGTATGAAGCCAATCAATGATAGTAGTCAAGCAATGAAGTCAAATAGGTACGACAAATAGGCAATGACTTCACGAAGACAAACTCAAAGTAAAGGGAGGGAGAGGATAGAACCAGTCACTTGTTGAAGACACATGATTTGTTGGACCAGTTCCAGTTGTTGTGACAACTGTATGTCTGGTTAGGGAGGCTGAGATTCAACTCAGAAGACCGCGTCTTCACCTTATTACCCTTGAGCTAAGGACACACAGTCCTCGCCCAATCACTTTGGTAAGTGTTCAAGGTAGACTTCCGAACCTTCACAGACTTTGTTCACCGGCGATCCACAATGACTCTTGGATGCTCAGAACGCGACGCCTAACCGGCTAGAGGATACACAGTCCTCAAGTGTAATAAGTCTTCAGGTCACTCAGACAGAAAGACTTCAGTGATGCCTAACACTCTTTGGCTCTGGGTGTTTGGGCTTTGTCCTCACAAGGATTTCTCTCTCTCAAAGGCTTCGAGGTGGGTTGCTCTCAAACGACAAAAGCCGTGAACTAACTCTGAGCAGCCACCAATTTATGGTGTAGGGGGTGGGCTATTTATAGCCACAAGGCAACCCGACCTGATATGTCCGAAATGACCCTGGGTCACTAAGGAACTGACATGTGTTCCAACGGTCAGATTTCAAGCACATACGGCAACTTTACTTGGGCTACAAGCAAAGCTGACTCATCCAGCTCTGGATAAGATTTGCTCTCATTGTCTTCGTTTGAAGACATAGGATTTGGGTTGAGCATCACTTCAGTCATTCTGACTTTGTTCACTTGGACCCCACTTAACAATACGGTGGTTCCTATGACTCAACAAAGAAGAAAAGGAGACAACAAAACAACACAGTCTTCGCGCTCCATAGTCTTCACTCAATGTCTTCTCATGTCATAGTCTTCAATGTGAATATCTTCACATACCACCATTGTCGTCAATGTCTTCATACATTTTTAGGGGTCATCTCCGGTAGGTAAACCGAATCAATGAGGGACACTACCTGCGTTATCCTGCAATTCTCATAAACGCATTAGTCCCTCAACCAACTTTGTCGTCAATACTCCAAAACCAACTAGGGGTGGCACTAGATGCACTTACATTTTTCATATGAGTATCACCCATCCCCTGCAAGGCTATTTGCTAGGGCTTCAAGGCCAAAATTCTCAGATGCTGCACTTAGACTCATTGCTTCTAAGCCACCCCTGAAGATGTGGGTGGTGAAGAAGAATTAACTTTCTTTTGCAGAATAAGGTCTCCAGCCTGCAATCAAAGGCGTCCGATACTATTGCTGGGGACCTAAAACACATTAAGGGACGCATGATAAAATGGTCTTACTATGGATTTCACATGTGAATCGCTTACTAGTCATACTATGAGTTCTAACCTTGATCTAAGCTGTGATAATCCTTGTGTGCATCAAATGCTTATGCTTCACAACTCTCTTTGTGAAGCCTATCCTCCTAACTGCACTATAGGGTATGACACCTCATGCTTCAGAGTGGATTATGGACAGTGGATGCACTAATCATATGACTGGTGATCGAAGTCTTCTTATGGACTCAACCTTACGTCCATCAGACAAGAGTCACATCACATTTGCTGACACTGGTAAAAGCAAGGTATTGGGTCTAGGTAGAGTTGCAATCTCAAAGGATCAACACATGGATAAAGTGATGCTTGTTGAATCCCTTGGGTTCAACTTAATGTCTGTCTCAATGCTTTGTGACTTGAACATGATTGTGCTATTTGGAAAATATCATTGCCTTGTACTAATGGAATCTGACAAGTCTCTAGTCTTCGAAGGGTATCGGAAAGATGATCTATACATGGTAGATTTCTCAGCAGGTCCACAGCTTGCCGTATGTCTCCTTGCAAAAGCTTTAGAATGCTGGCTCTGGCATCGGAGGCTGGGGCATGCTGGCATGAGGAACTTACACACACTCGTCAAGAAGAAGCATGTCATGGGCATTGAGGGTGTCAATTTCAAGAAGGATCATTTGTGTGGTGCCTGCGAAGATGGAAAGATGACTAGGGCAAAGCACCCCTCGAAGACAATCATGACGACATCTCAACCCTTCGAGCTGTTACACATGGACTTATTTGGCCCTACTCACTACTCTACCCTCACAACAACAGCTTGTCTCTATGGCTTCGTCATTGTTGATGACTACTCAAGATATACATGGGTGCACATAATTCTCTACAAGACTGAAGTGCAAGATGTCTTCAGACGCTTCGCCAATCGAGCCATGAACAATTATGGCATCAAGATCAAGCATATCAGAAGTGACAACGGCACTGAGTTCAAGAACACTGGGCTTGATCTTTACCTGGATACAATGGGAATCACTCATGAGTTTTCTGCTCCATACACACCTCAGCAAAATGGCATTGTAGAGCGCAAGAACAGAACCCTCATTGAGATGGCTCGAACAATGCTCGACGAGTACAAGACACCAAGAAAGTTCTGGCCTGAAGCTATTGATACAACATGTCACATCATCAACCGTGTCTACATCCATAAGCTTCTGAACAACACATCCTATGAGCTCCTTACTGGAAGAAGCCAAATGTCAGCTACTTCAGAGTATTTGGTGCTAGGTGCTGGATCAAGGATCCCCATCACAAGTCAAAATTTGCACCTAAAGCTCACGAAGGCTTCATGCTCGGTTACGGAAAGGACTCGCACTCTTACAAAGTCTTCAACCTCTATCTCTACAAAATCGTTGAAACTATGGACGTGCGATTTGATGAAACCAATGGTTCACAAAGACAGCTCCTGGCAAGTACACTAGATGAAGCTCCGCCCAGCGAATCTATCGAGCTGATGGGAACTGGTGAAATCATGCCTTCTGAAGCACAGCCTGAAGAGGAACTTATCATTTCTTCACCAAACCAACCTGAAGACAATACTCAGACCGAAGACAATCCTCTCAATGATGACAATGATCAGCAAGAGCAAGGTCTTCGTCCAGTTCATCCTCGTGTTGCAAATGAAGTACAAATTGAGAAGATAATTGATAGCATCAATGCACCTGGTCCACTTACTCGCTCAAGAGCAACACAGTTAGCAAATTTCTGTGGGCACTTTTCGTTTGTGTCAATATCTGAACCCAAGAGAGTTGCTGAAGCCTTTATGGAACCTTAATGGATTCAAGCTATGCAAGAAGAACTTCAACAGTTCAAGATGAACAATGTTTGGGAACTAGTCAAGCGTCCTGACCCTCGCAAGCATAACATTATTGGCACAAAATGGATATATCGAAACAAGCAAGATGAGCATGGTCAAGTCGTCAGAAACAAAGCACGTCTTGTGGCTCAAGGATATATTCAAGTTGAAGGAATTGACTTCGATGAAACATTTGCTCCTGTGGCTAGGCTTGAAGCTATTCGCATACTGCTAGCCTATGCTAACCACCACAACATCTTACTATATCAAATGGATGTGAAGTGTGCATTCCTCAACAGCAAGATTGAAGAAGAAGTGTACGTTGCTCAACCACCTGGCTTTGAAGATCCAAAACATCCTGATATGGTGTACAAGCTAAACAAAGCACTGTATGGCCTCAAACAAGCTCCTCGCGCTTGGTATGATACGATCAAAGACTTCCTGAAGAGCAAAGGCTTCAAACTTGGATCCCTCGATCCCACACTCTTCACGAAGACATATGATGGAGAACTGTTTGTGTGCCAAATATATGTGGATGACATTATCTTCGGCTGCACCAACCAGAAGTATAGTGATGAGTTTGGATACATGATGCAAGAGCAATATCAGATGTCCATGATGGGTGAGCTGAAGTTCTTCCTTGGTCTTCAAATTCGTCAGCAAAGGAATGGCGTCTTCATATCTCAAGAAAAATATATCAAAGACTGTCTGGAGAAGTTTGGAATGCAAGATTGCAAAGGTTACATGACGCCAATGCCAGCCAAACATCATCTGGGTCCCGACGACAATGGTAAAGAGTTCGATCAAAAGGTATACCGCTCCATGATTGGTTCTCTACTTTACCTATGTGCATCTAGGCCAGATATTATGCTTAGTGTTTGCATGTGTGCTCGATTCCAAGCGGCACCAAAGGAATCGCATCACTTAGCTGTGAAGCGAATTCTTCAATATTTGGCTTACACCCCAACACTCGGATTATGGTATCCAAAGGGCTCAAAATTTGATCTGGTTGGATTCTCGGATGCTGATTATGCTGGTGACAAGGTGGATCGCAAGTCTACATCAGGAACATGTCACTTTCTGGGACGATCACTTGTCTGTTGGTCTTCAAAGAAGCAAAACTGTGTATCACTCTCAACTGCTGAATCTGAATACATTGCTGCTGGATCTTGCTGCGCTCATCTTCTATGGATGAAGCAAACTCTCAAGGACTATGGCGTCAATCTGAAACAAGTACCTCTCTTCTGTGACAACGAAAGCGCCATCAAGATTGCCAACAATCCAGTCCAGCACTCGAAGACAAAGCACATTGAAATTCGTCATCACTTTCTCATAGATCATGTCATGAAGAAAGATATTGACATCATTCACGTCAACACTGAAGCGCAACTGGCAGATATCTTCACAAAGCCCTTGGATGAGAAAAGGTTTTGCAAGTTACGGTGTGAGCTAAATATCTTCGAATCCTCAAATGTCATGTGATCAGGCACACATCGTAACACGTATGCATGTTGATGACTTAGATGTGCAACACACAAAGTAAAGTATATCTTCAATCAATGAAGACTTACATTCTGCGTGTGAAGACATTAACGTGGAATTTGACTTCGGAGCGCCACGATAATTGTGCGTCGTGTCTGGGTCTAATACTTCGTATACGGTGGGTAACGCCACCACCAAATTTCTTGGTTTGAAGTGTTTCACTCATGGCGTTATTTTTGCAATGTCTTCGCATTTGGTTTGTCTTCAAATTTCAACTTATCTTCATGATTTACTTCACTATTTGATTTGATTGCTTTCTTATATATATACTAGTATTCTGTCCTCTACAGCATTCACTTATAGCTATGTCTTCCTTGTTGAATCTTTTGAACTAAGTGAATGTGATCGGACCCTAATCTCTCTATGCTTTCTATCTCAAACTCTATCTGTCCAAATCATATGCATTCTATTGAAACTGTCGAATGTCTTCTCTGCATCCTTGTCAGCAGAAGACACGGAGACAAACATTAAGTCTGTTTTAAATGATTCATCCTTATTGTTTGAAATCCGGAGAAGCCGGAACAACCATTCGACAAACCTGGCGGGCGTGGGAACGTGGGACAACTCTGAGTATGTTGCATGCTTGCCACGTGCCCCTCAGATGTGAACCGCCAGGGGCACCTGCATAATTGTGCTATGCCGCACACTTCCTTATAAATACATGTCCCCTGCGGTAACGAAAACCTTCTTCCACCTCTCCACCTCGTCAAAACCCTAGCGCCACCGCTAGCTGCCGGCGACGCGGGCGACGAAGCGCTTAGCTGTCACGACTTCTCCGACGCCGTCCTCATGCCGGCCGCGGACATCGTCCTGTCCACCGCTGCCGTAGGTGTCCTCCGTCGCCAAGTTAGGGCACGGTGGATTGAACTGCTCGGTCTCCTATTCATCCCATCTAGCAGTTCTTCGTGTGGTAAATATAACTCTATTTTTACCACCTTTTTGATCCTCAATGATTCATCCTATTTACCAAAATTGGTTTTTGCCTATACAATGTTAGATCTATTCTGTCTACATATCATACTGCCTAGTATATTCACTTAAGCTTCATATCTAGTTAGATTCCTCACTTGTACTTATTCATGGATTCGTACAAATCTGGAACCAACTCTCAACATATAAGTGAATGTCTTCGCAACATGAGGTCAATTTCTTCAAACTGATTTATCTTCAAAATCTTCTGAGAATGCATATGACCTCTTCCCCTTCCCTCGCATCTCTAATGCTGTCACAGGTACATGTCCATGGGAGAATCCCTTGGTTCTCATAGTCTGCATTCGTTTGCAGAATTCTTACAGCAACACATTAAATCTCCCGAAGCCAGTTCCTGTTTGTCCAGCAAGCGAAAGCCTTTGAAGCCTTTGAACGTATTGAATCCATTCAGTTTGAAGTTCATGGCTGCAGAGAAATCAATAAGGAAGGGTGGCAGACAGCGTCGAGGGGGAACAACAAAAAGATTTGCCTGATGACCTCGCAGAGCTTTACAAGACAGATCCTGAAGAGGATTATAATCAGCGCAAGACACGAATCCAATGGATTCGACGATATTGGGCTGAACAATGGTTCAAATACAAGTTTGTGACCCAGGAATACGCTGAGAAAAATGCTATCAAAAGTCCTTGGGGTGGTATTCTCTATCGAGGCCTTCCACCCAAGCATAGAGCTGAAGCTATTGCACAGGGTTTCTATCCTTGTATGGTCCATGGACCACAGCCTGAAAATGCCGACCCATCATCATTGCTCTGATGTCGTAACGATAATCTCTTCAAGCGCAACTTCCAGCATGCAAAGGCATCGGCCAAGGAAAACAAGAAGTCATTGGGATTAGACTTTAACCGTGGTCCCTCTACTCCACGTGCTGACGGCTCACGTGATGTAGAACCCAATGTCATCGGCCCCTTTTCAAACCTTGATGGCCTCATCACATACATCTTGGTCCAAGGTGCCAAAGTGTATCATTCTGATAATGATGCTGACACTGATGAAGCCCCAGCTCCTCCTCCAAAGCCGTAGAAGCTAAAGAAGACTATGGCTTCATGATCAGCTGCTCCTCCAAAAGCTTCACGTGCGAAGCCACTGGCTACTGCACCTCCTGAAGACAGTGTGCAGTCTGAAGATCTATCACGCATCTCCAAGAAGACGGAGAAGAAAAAGAAAATTGTCAAGAATACTGATCAGACATTGACTCCTGCTGCCATTCTGCGAGAATAGCACATTGATCTGTCCAGCGATGAAGATCTTGCAGATGATGCTCTTGAGCAACTGATCAAGAGCAAGGAAGAAGCAGAGATCTTCAATGATTTTCCTCTCTTTGATGTGGCAATCATCCATAACTTCATTGATGAGTGGTTTGACACCCCAAATCTCAGCTTTGATGATCTGCGACTTCCCATTGGCCTCAGCGTCACCTTCAATGGCGCCATTGCTTCTGAGCTAGCTCTTTCTCAGCGCATCGTTGAACTGAAGCACAAGATCGACTATGAGAAAGCTCAGTTCAAGAAGCATGTGGCCAAGCTCAGCGTGTAAGATGTCAAAAACTTCAAGATCATGTTGCACGAGCTCAAAGAAGCCTTTCACAAGAAGCGCGAAGAAGCTAGAGGCTCTCGTGAGCGCATGAAGAGTCTGGCTGACAAGTGTGTGCTAGCCTACAATGAGGCTGAGAAGCGCAAGGGTCTTGGTCGTCCTGGCATTGTCTCCAGAATGGCTGCAAAGAAGAAGAAGCTATCAACTGTCCAATCTGCACCTTCAAGGCAGGATGAACCTCGCATAGTCTTCCCAAGCAGCATGACTGGCTCGAAGCCAGAGGTCATGTCAACCGCTTCAGAATTGAAGAAGACGAGGGTTGCCGAGGCTGAAGCCATAAAAAGGAAAAACACCGAAGCCTTTGATGTTCCTCCCTCCAAGAAGAAGCGCAAAACCAAGAAGAATCGGGCTGCTCCCACAGAGCCCTTAGTTGTTGAACCTATCTCAATGGTTCGCCCTGCATCTGAACACTAAGAACGACGGATGATTGTTCATGAGCCTACTTCCACAGAGGCTTATGAAGCTGAAGACATTCCAGCAGTTGATCCCATCGCTGCTGAAGACATTGGTCACCATGACAATGTTGAAGATGATGAAGTTCTTCCTCAGATCGAACACAACTTGGTATCATCGCCTATTCTCACGAACAGCGAACTCATCAGCATTGGTCGTCCTCTGACGCCAATTGCTCAGGATGCATCATGGGCTGATCACCCACAACAACAAGACTCCCCGAGTACTCCCCAACAACAACAAGTCACACCACCTGTGCAAGAAAAAGAGGATGAGGCCCAACCAACTCAATCTCCAAAGGCGTCGCCGGTATTACACAGGCTTCGCAAAGGACCAAGGGCTCAAGTCCCTCTTCCGAGCGTTCCAGAAGGAGAAGTGCACCACCAATCTGTTGCACGTCAGGTGTTTCCAGAAGCCACTCCGACTGTGAATGTCACCATGTCTGAAGCCAAAACTGCTGAAGACAATCCGGCTGCATCAACCGATGATGAACAAGAAGAAGAACGTGTCCCTACTCCCCCCATTACTGAAGAAGTTGTTCCTAAAGTAAACGTGCCAGTGCCAGACCCACCAGCTCATCAAGTGGAGGTTGAAAATCTTGAGGCTGCCACCACCAACACAAATGAAGCCAATGCCGTAGTCATGGCGGAAGCAAGTGTGGAGCCTGCACCAACCAATATGCCAGAAGCCAATGCTGCAACTGCTCCTGAAGCTTCTGTTGTGCAGCCTGAAGCCTCTGTTGTTGCCACTGCTCCTGTTCCGCCACCAAGGCCCCATACAATTGAGCAAGCATACAACCATGTCCAGCTAATCACTGTCAAATGGCCCGTTCTGGTCCCTCTGCGTAATGTCTCTGGTCCTCAGTTTGATTATCATATTGAGCATAGGTCTCAGGTCTAGAAACCAAAGCCAAGACTGCCAAGGTTCCCAGGTACTGCCACCTCTACAAGGTCCTTCAATGCAAATGGCTTCAAAAGCCACAACACCTTCTTTGACAGCGCAAAGAACCCCTACTCAAGGCCAAGAATATCATCTGATCGTTTCTGGAGCCATCAGCAGCGAAGCTATTACCCCTGCGTTATGTATGATCAAGGGCGCATTTTCCCTCATATGCGCCTCGACACTGAAGCCATTGCTGGACTGCCATGCTTAGAAGAAGCACTTGACTGCTTTCGTGATGCAGGTCTCCTCAGCTTTGTGACAGACAAAGAACATTGGAATGAGGAACTTTTGCTTCAATTCTATGCTACCCTCCACATTCGCGGCTACAACAGGGATACAAAGACATGGGTTCTCGAGTGGATGACAGGAAATGTTCATCATGAAGCCAAAGCTCTTGACATCATTGAGCTTATAGGCCTACCCACTCCCGGAGAGCTGTTCGAACCTGATTGTCAACTCCACCGCAATGCACTGGAGAGCATCTTCCATAAGCCAGAACCCAACATGAGCAGATGTTGAGCATGATGAAGCCTCTTCCACCTGACGCTGAATACCCAAAGGAGTTCTTTGTTGATGACCTTGAGTATCTGCCTCGCACAATATATCACATCATCAGGCGGACTCTATGGCCTATCAAAGGGCATTCATCAGCTGCAAAACTTGAAGGAGCCATGAAGACATTGGTCTTTTACATCCTCAATGGCATCAGCTTCAATACACAAGAATTCTTCCTCCGGCAACTGGTTGCGTCTGGATCTGACCTTTTTGGCCTGAAATTCTATGCTCCATGGGTCATGCGCCTCATCAAGCTACACTTTGCTATCAACTATCATCCCTCTTCTCGCAATCATCTGATCTTTCTACCAGAGGTTGATATGTCAGTTCAAGACATATACCCTAAGCTTGCCAAGAAGCCTCTTTGTCTTCAAAATGCTGAACACCAAAGCTTCACTCAAGCCATGGAAGGAGTCCAAGCAGTAACTCGTGTCTATCCAATGGCTGCAAACACTCGTCTGCCTCATCGTGTGCCAACTGAAGCTACTGAGAGCACAATTGCCCAAAGGCCTAAGAAGCGCTCTTGCATCCTAAATGACCAAGAACTTCTTGTGGCACTGCATCAGAAACAAGACAAGCATCACTTATGGCTCAAGCGACAGATGCAAAGCCTCTTGGTCGACATAAATCGCATTCGAAATCTTGCCACCAAGAATGCCTTTGTCACTCACGAAACCTGTCGGCGATCATGGAAGAGTTTAACACTGCTTAGTGCTGAAGCAGATCTTCAAGATGATGGCTTCACTAAAAGATTCAAGTTTGACTCCACTCCTTCACGGAATGTTGTCCTACGTCGAACTCCATCCCTTGAAGACTCTGACTATTCTTCCTCCACGGCAACTGTGAATGCCAAAGTGATCGATGATGAAGACGATGCTACTTCACCCCCCCTACTTCTGCACGCATCAACACTGCACCAAGTTCGTCTGCACCGCCAAACAACAACGACAACCTAGCTGCTTCACCTACTCATGAGGACGAGTAGATGCTCTATGTCTTCAAACCTTTTTGGTCATTACTAACAAAAGGGGGAGAGGCATATGAGTTTGATAGTCTTCAAGCGGGTTCATATGGGCGGTTGCTTTATATTTTGCCTAGTGATTACAACTCTTGCTTTTGATACATTTCTTTCTTTGAGTTGTAACACTTAAACTCGATGGTCGTCTGCTACTTATTTGCTTTTCCATGTGCGATGATAACTTCCGCACTTAGATCATTCTGCAGACGTCCATTTTTCATTATGCCTGTCACTCTCCTAGTTATATCATTTCATGCATGATGAATTATCTTCATAAGTTGAAGAGGATCTCCACAAGTACAACCTGCCATGTGCATTTGCATACGAAAAGCAAATTACTTTTATGCACATCTTCAGGGGGATCCTTTGCCACTTATGAAGACAATACCCTATCCTTTACAATTTCACATACTTTATCCCCGTTGAAAACTTCAACCAGTTTGTCATCAATCACCAAAAAGGGGGAGATTGTAAGTGCATCTAGTGCCACCCCTAGTTGGTTTTGGAGTATTCAGGACAAAGTTGGTTGAGGGACTAATGCGTTTGTGAGAATTGCAGGATAACGCAGGTAGTGTCCCTCATTGATTCGGTTTACCTACCGGAGATGACCCCTAATAATGTATGAAGACATTGACGACAATGGTGGTATGTGAAGATATTCATATTGAAGACTATGACATGAGAAGACATTGAGTGAAGACTATGGAGCGCGAAGACTGTGTTGTTTCGTTGTTTCCTTTTCTTCTTTGTTGAGTCATAGGAACCACCGTACTGTTAAGTGGGGTCCAAGTGAACAAAGTCAGAATGACTGAAGTGATGCTCAACCCAAATCCTATGTCTTCGAGCGAAGACAATGAGAGCAAATCTTATCCAGAGCTAGATGAGTCAGCTTTGCTTGTAGCCCAAGTAAAGTTGCCGTGTGTATTTGAAATCTGACCATTGGAACACGTGTCAGTTCCTTAGTGACCCAGGGTCATTTCGGACATATCAGGTCGGGTTGCCTTGTGGCTATAAATAGCCCACCCCGTACACCATAAATTGGTGGCTGCTCAGAGTTAGTTCACGGCTTTTGTCGTTTGAGAGCAACCCACCTCGAAGCTTTTGAGAGAGAGAAATCCTTGCGAGGACAAAGCCCAAACACCCAGAGCCAAAGAGTGTTAGGCATCACTGAAGTCTTTCTGACTGAGTGACCTGAAGACTTATTACGCTTGAGGACTGTGTATCCTCCAGCCGGTTAGGTGTCGCGTTCTGAGCATCCAAGAGTCATTGTGGATCGCCGGTGAACGAAGTCTGTGAAGGTTCAGAAGTCTACCTTGAAGACTTACCAGAGTGATTGGGCGAGGATTGTGTGTCCTTAGCTCAAGGGGAATAAGGTGAAGACGCGGTCTTCTGAGTTAAATCTCAGCCTCCCTAACCAGACGTACAATTGTCACAGCAACTGGAACTGGTCCAACAAATCCTGTTTCTTCAACAAGTGACTGGTTCCATCCTCTCCCTCCCTTTACTTTGAGTTTGTCTTCGTGAAGTCATTGCCTATTTGTCATACCTGTTTGACTTCATTGCTTGACTACTATCGTTGGTTGGCTTCATACTATCTTCCATCGTGATCCTTACTACCAAGCTGCTATTAGTCTTTGTACTTTCACATTATTGTATACTTGACTATGGTTTGCTTGATGTAGTTTATCTTCCGCTGCATATCAATTAGGTCATTTCTATTGTTTGTCTTCGAAACTTCCACGTTTTGAAGACTTTGCTAAAAATCGCTTATTCACCCCCCCTCTAGTCGATAACTAGCACTTTCACGTGTGTTTCAAATCTGACCGTTGCGACACGTGTCAGTTCCTTAGTGACCCAGGGTCATTTCGGACAAATCAGGTCGGATTGCCCAGTGACTATAAATAGCCCACCCCCTACACCATAAATTGGCGGCTGCTCAAAGTTAGATACGGCTTTTGTCGTTTGAGAGCTAGCCACCTCCGAAGCTTTTGAGAGAGAGAATCCTTGTGAGGACAAAGCCCAAACCACCCAGAGCCTAGAGTGTGTTTGGCATCACTGAAGTCTTTATGTCCGTGTGATCTGAAGACTTGTTGCACTTGAGGACTGCGAATCCTCCTGCCGGTTAGGCGTCATGTTCTGAGTGGAAGTCCACCTTGAAGACTTACCAGAGTGATTGGGCGGGGACTAGGTGTCCTTAGCTCAAGGGGAATAAGGTGAAGACGCGGTCTTCTTAGTTGAATCTCAGCCTCCCTAACCAGACGTACAGTTGTCATAGAAACTGGAACTGGTCGAACAAACCACTGTCTCCCTGAAGCTACTGGTTCTATCTCTCGCTTCTCTTTACTTATCGTTTGTCTTCGTGAAGTCTTTGCCTGATTGCATAATCTGTTTGACTTCACTGTTTGACTACTTGTCCTGATTGGCTTCATACTATCTTCCACCCTGATCCTTACTACCTAGCTGCTAATAGTCTTCGTGCTTTCACTTCATTGAATACTTGACTATGGCTTGTCTAGTGTAGTCTACCTTCCAATGCATGCGAATGATGTTGTTTCTCCTGTTCGTCTTCGAAACTCCCATGTTTTGAAGACTTTCATAAAAATTGCCTATTCACCCCCCCCCTCTAGTTGATAACTAGCACTTCCAATTGGTATCAGAGCAAGGTACTCCCTTGTTCTGTGTGATTTGGTTTAACCACCTGGAGTTTTAGCTATGTCGACTGCAGGGATAATCAAGGTCTCCGCTGCGTGTCCCATCTTTGATGGCACTGAATATCCCTACTGGAAGAATAGGATGCTCATGCATCTTGAAGCCATTGATGTCGATCTGTGGCATGTCGTCAAGAATGGCGTTCGCAAGACTGGTGAAGGTGTCACCCCCGCTGATGTGAAGAAGTTCATTCGACTGGAATCTACCGCCAAGAACATCATCTGTGGTCATCTGACCAAAGGGCAGTATGGCCGTGTGAGTGCTCTAGAAATGTCGAAGCTAGTCTGGGACTGGCTCTCCAAGGTCAATGAAGGCGTCTCAACACAGCGTGATCAACGAATCAGTACTCTTTGAAATCTCTTCAACCGCTTCAAAAGACACGACAACGAGAATGTCCATCTCACGTTTGATCACCTCACCGATATTACCAATGAGCTCTGTGCACTCGGTGCAATTGACATTACGAAGCATGAAATTGTGAAGACACTGCTGAGATCTGTTTACAACTCATTTGACACCTTAGCCCTGATGATACAAGAACGCCCTGATTTCAAGACACTCGATCTGTCTGACATACTCGAGAGGCTCAACACACATGAGTACCAGCTATCTGAGAAACAAGATATCTATGGCCCCAACTACGGCCGAACTCATGCCTTGAAGGCAAAGGCTGCGGCTTCCTCGTCTGGAGAGGAATCTGACTACAATTCTGATGATCCTGAAGACATTGGAAAGGAGCTTGCTATGCTTGTGAAGAAGTTCCAGAGATTCACAAGGAAGAAGAACTTCAGAAAGTCTTCACGATCCAGCTCAAGGGACGATGAAGCTTCCACCTATGACAACAAGAAAAGAACCTGTCACAAGTGCAAGAAACCTGACCACTACATCTCTGAATGTCCACAGTGGACAATGAGAAAAAGAAAAAGAAGAGCAAATAATATGATTCTGATGACAAGAAGAAGAAGAAATCCTCAAAGTCTTCTTCCAAATCTTCCTCTAAGTCTTCATCACACAAGAAGAGCTCGTCAGGCAAAGCACGTGCTTTTGTTGGTAAGGAAATGGATTCAGAGGAGGAGTCTGCTTCTGGGAGGAAGTGGTGGAGTCTGAGGAGGAGTCTGACTCTGGTGTCGCAAGTATGGCTCTAGCTACAGCCTACGTCGCCAAGTCCATCTTCAACACTGAAGACAATGACTCCGTCACCAACACTAATGACGAGAATGACTCGACTCCCACCTACTACTTCATGGCACGTGGTGCCAAGGTAAACTCTCGCGATGCTTACTTTCAAACATCAAGTGAAGATGACTCTGATGGTGATTCCAAACCTAGCTACAAAAAACTTGCTAAAATTGCAACTGAACAACAGAATGCCATGGAACATATTCAAAAACGGTTAGACAAAAGCGATGACCTGTTGGACGCGGAAATGACTAAGACTCAGTCCTTAATTGAAGACATAAAAAATCTTCATGTTAAGTAACAGGAACTTGAAGGTCGTCATGAAACCATCTCAACATCTCATGAAAAGCTTTCCTATGATTATCTTCAAAGGAAGCAGGAACTTGAGAAATTGAGATCGGATCATGAAGATCTTCAAAAAGAGAACGAGTCACTTTGCGCTCAACAGATCAGTCTCGCTCAGGAAGGATTTGAACCACCATGTCTAAAATGCATTGAGCGTGATAACGCTGCCTCTGTTGCTGAATGTTCTACTGCTACTCCTGTTGCAATATCTTCAATTGCTGATGTGGTAACTAACCCCTCTGTTGAGGATACCACTACTATTGCTGATGAGAATGCCAGGTTGAAGACACTTCTTGAGACAGTGATGTATAAAAGCCTCAAAGGGCATCCGACATTACGTGATGTCCTCAAAAAGCAGATTCTGAACCGAAACCCTAGAAAAGAGAGTGTTGGGTTCGAGAGGAAAATGAATGTTGATGGGTCATACTGGAAGCCTGAGCAGTACCCCAAAACTACCTGGGTTGCTGCAAAGGAACCTCCAGCAGATCCATCCACCTTATCTGGTTTCACTTGCGCTAACCGTATTATCATTGATGAATTCTTTGATATAGACTATAAATTGTTTAAGAATCAGAATGGTGAAGTGTTTTCCAGGTATATTGGTACTAACTGCAGGAATGGGTCACCTATGAATAAGATATGGGTACCCAAGAGTTGCCTTGAGAATCTTCCTGTGAATGTCATCACGACACCACCTATGAAGAAGACAAACCCCCTACCAAAGGCGTCATACGTTCCACAAGCTTCATACAGACCAAGGACTCATCTGAGTCACCCTAACGTCAATGTTTTGCAGGAAAATCATACTCAGACCCATGAATATGAGCGTGTTTCATTAAACCGCTATGTTCATAGAACCAAGAACTTTACTGCTTATTCATATGAGTATTATTCACCCCCTACAAGGCTATTTACTAGGGCTCAGAAGTCAAAATTCTCAGATGCTGCACTTAGACTCATTGCTTCTAAGCCACCCCTGAAGATGTGGGTGGTTAAGAAAACTTAACTCTCTTCTGCAGGGAAGGTCTCCCGTCGGAAACCAAAAGCATCCGAAGCTAATGCTGGAGACCTTAAAAATCTTGTTGGGCGCAAGATAAAATGCCTAAATAGTCTTACTATGTATTCCATTCCAGATATTCTTGATACTCATCCTGTCTATCCTAACCAAGACCTGAATTTCCATGTTCCACTTGCTTGTTAAATGTTTTTGCTTCACAACTCGCTTGGTGAAGCCTATCCTCCAAACTGTACTGTAGGCTACGACCCCTCGTGCTTCAGAATGGATTATGGACAATGGATGCACTAATCACATGACTGGCGATCAAAGTCTTCTGATGGATTCAACGCTGCGTCCATCAGACAAAAACCATGTCACATTTGCTAACACAGGTAAAAGCAAGGTATTGGGTCTAGGTAGAGTTGCAATATCAAGGGATCAGCACATGGATAAAGTGATGCTTGTTGAATCCCTTGGTTTCAACTTAATGTCTGTCTCAATGCTTTGTGACTTAAACATGATTGTGCTATTTGGAAAATATAGCTGCCTTGTACTGATGGAATCTGACAAGTCTCTAGTCTTTGAAGGATATCGAAAAGGTGATCTGTATATGGTAGATTTCTCAGCAGGTCCACAGATGGCCGTATGTCTTCTAGCAAAAGCTTCAGAATGCTGGCTTTGGCATCGAAGGCTAGGACATGCTGGCATGAGGAACTTGCACACTCTCGCGAAGAAGAAGCATGTTGTGGGCATCGAAGGCGTCAAATTCAAGAAGGATCATTTGTGTGGCGCCTGCGAAGCGGGGAAGATGACAAGATCCAAGCATCCCTCAAAGACAATCATGACCACGTCTCAACCCTTCGAGCTGCTGCACATGGACTTATTTGGCCCTACTCTCTATTCCACTATCAATGCTACTTCTTGCCTCTATGGCTTCGTCACTATTGATGATTACTCTCGATACACTTGGGTGCATATAATCCTCTACAAGACTGAAGTGCAGGATGTCTTCAGACGCTTTGCCAACCGTGCCATGCGAACTACGGTGTCAAGATCAAACACATCAGAAGCGACAACAGCATTGAGTTCAAGAACACCGGCCTCGACCTCTACCTGGATACCATGGGTATCACTCATGAGTTCTCTGCTCCATACACACCTCAGTAGAATGGCATCGCCGAGCGCAAGAACAGAACTCTTATTGAGATGGCTCGAACGATGCTTGATGAGTACAAGACCCCACGGAAGTTCTGGCCTGAAGCCATTGATACTGCTTGTCACAACCGCGTTTATCTTCACAAGCTTCTGAAGAAAACATCCTATGAGCTCCTAACTGGTAAGAAACCAAATGTAAGCTACTTTAGAGTATTTGGTGCTAGGTGCTGGATCAAGGATCCTCATCACACTTCAAAATTTGCACCAAAAGCACATGAAGGTTTTATGCTTGGTTACGGAAAGGATTCGCACTCCTACAGAGTCTTCAACCTCTTTCACTATAAAGTGGTTGAAACAATGGTTGTGCGGTTCGATGAGACTAACGGCTCGCAAAGAGAGCACCTGCCAAATGTGCTAGATGAGTTATCCCCTAGCGAGTCAATCAAGAAAATGGAAACTGGTGAAATCATACCCTCTGAGAATCAGGCTGAAGAAGAACTGATCATTTCTGCACCTGATCAACTTGAAGACAATGCTCAGCCTGAAGATAATCCTCCAAATGATGACATTGATCAGAATGAACAGAATCTTCGTCCTGCTCACCCTCGTGTTGCAAATGAAGTACATATTGAGAAGATGATCGATAGCCTCAATGCACCTAGTCCACTCACTCGTTCAAGAGCCACACAAAGAGCAACACAACTCACCAATTTCTGTGGACACTTTGCATTCGTCTCAATCTTAGAACCCAAGATAGTCACCGAAGCCTTTATGGAACCTGAATGGATTCAAGCAATGCAAGAAGAGCTTCAACAGTTTGAGTTGAACAATGTGTGGGAACTGGTCAAGCGTCTTGATCCTCGGAAGCACAATATCATTGGCACCAAATGGATATATCGCAACAAGCAAGATGAACATGGTCAAGTGGTCAGATACAAAGCTCGTCTAGTTGCTCAAGGCTACACTCAAGTGGAAGGGATTGACTTTGATGAAACTTTTGCTCCTGTGGCAAGGCTTGAAGCCATTCACATACTGCTAGCCTATGCAAATCATCATAACATTCTCCTTTATCAAATGGATTTGAAGAGTGCTTTTCTCAATGGAAAGATAGAAGAAGAAGTATATGTTGCACAACCTCCTGGCTTTGAAATCCAAAACATCCTGATATGGTGTACAAGCTCAACAAGGCACTGTATGGCGTCAAACAAGCCCCTCGCGCTTGGTATGATACGCTCAAAGACTTCGTGAAGAGCAAAGGCTTCAAACCTGGTTCACTGGATCCTACCCTCTTCACGAAGACTTATGACAGTGAACTGTTTGTGTGCCAAATATATGTGGATGACATTATCTTCAGCTGCACCAACAAGAAATAAAGTGATGAGTTTGGTCATATGATGCAAGAGCAATATCAGATGTCCATGATGGGTGAACTAAAGTTCTTTCTGGGTCTCCAAATCCGTCAGCAACGCAACGGCATCTTCATTTCTCAAGAAAAATATCTCAAAGATTGCCTGAAGAAGTTTGGAATGCAAGACTGCAAAGGATACACGACGCCAATGCCAACCAAAAGTCATCTGGGTCCTGACGACAATGGTAAAGAATTCGACCAAAAGGTATACCGCTCCATGATTGGTTCTTTGCTTTATTTATGTGCATCTAGGCCGGATATAATGCTTAGTGTTTGCATGTGTGCCCGATTCCAAGCGGCACCAAAGGAATCGCGTCACTTAGTTGTGAAGCGAATACTTCGATATTTGGCTTACACCCGAACACTAGGATTATGGTATCCAAAGGGCTCAGAGTTTGATCTAGTTGGATTCTCAGATGCTGATTATGCTGGTGACAAGGTTGATCGCAAGTCCACATCAGGCACATGTCACTTTCTGGGACGATCACTTGTCTGTTGGTCTTCAAAGAAGCAGAACTGTATATCTCTCTCCACTACTGAATCCGAATACATTGTTGCTGGATCTTGCTGTGCTCAGCTTCTCTGGATGAAGAAAACTCTCAAGGACTATGGTATACACCTGAAGAATGTGCCTCTTTACTATGACAATGAGAGTGCCATCAAGATTGCCAAGAATCCAGTTCAGCACTCGAAGACAAAGCATATTGAGATTTGTCATCACTTCCTCAGAGATCAGGTTATGAAGGAAGACATTGGTATCATCCATGTCAACACTGAAGAGCAACTGGCTGATATCTTCACAAATCCCTTGGACGAGAAAAGGTTTTGCAAGTTGCGGCGTGAGCTAAATATCTTGGAATCCTCAAATGTCCTGTGAATGGGACACACATCCTAACACTTATGCATTTTGATGACTTAGATGTGCAACACATGAAGTAACGTATATATTCAATCAATGAAGACATACACTCCTAGTGTGAATACATTAATGCGGAATTTGGCTTCGGAGCACCACGATAATTGTGTGTCGTGTCTGGGTCTAATACTTCCTATACGGTGGGTAACGCCACCCCCAAACTTTTGTTTGAGGTGCTTCTCTTGGCATTATGTTTGCATAGTCTTCATAACTGAGTTGTCTTTATTTCTGACTTATATTCGAATTTATCTTCATATGATTGATTTGACCTTAAACTGGTTGCATACTATTTGTGTTCTGTCCTCCACAGCATTCACTTATAGTTATGACTTCGTGTTGAATCTTTCGATCTAAGTGAATGTGATCGGACCCTAACCTATCTATGCTTCTACCTCAATTCTATCTGTCCAAATCATATGCATTCTATTGAAAACTGTCAATTGTCTTCACTGAACCTTGTCAGCCGAAGCCAATCTGACAAACATTTATGTCAGTTTTAAATGCGCTATCTTTATTACCGGAAATCCGAAGAATTCGGAACGACCGCCCCGACAATCCAGGCGTGTGTGGGAACATGGAACAACTACACAGGAGTTGCATGCACGCCACGTGTCATTCAAATGCGAATCGCCAGGGGCACCTGCATAATTATGTTGTGCTGTCCCTTTCCTTATAAATGCACATCCCATCGCAGTCAAAAATTTTCTTCCACCTCGCCACCTCCCAAAAACCCTAGCGCCACCGCTAGCACTCGACGACGCCGGCGACGAAGCGCTTAGCTTCCGCGACTTCTCCGACGCCGTCCTCACGCCGGCCGCATACCTCATCTTCTCCGCCGCCGCCATAGCTGTCTCTCGTCGCCAAGTTAGGGCACGAGAGATTGCACTGATTGGCCTCAACTTTCCCTCCGTCTAGCAGTTCTTCCTGTGGTAATTAAAACTCTCTTTTTACTGTCTTTCTGATCCGATAGATTCATCCTTCCTTACCAAAAGTAGTTTCTACAACTCCAAAGTTGAATCTATCACACTCTGCATCTCATAATGTTCCTAGGATGTTCACTTATGCTTCATTACAAGTTAGATTCCTCACTTGTACTTATTTTTGGATTTGTACAACTCTGGAACCATATCTTCGCGTTATGAGGTCAATGTCTTCAAACTGATTTATCTTCAAAATCATCTGACAATGCATATGACCTCTTCCCCTTCCCTCGCATCTCTAATGCTGTCACAGGTACATGTCCGTGGGAGAATCCCTTGGTTCTCATAGTCTGCATTCATTTGCAGAATTCCTGCAGAGTCACATCAATTCACCTGAAGCAAGTTCTTGTTTGACTAGCCGCAAGAAGCCTTTGCAAGTTCTGAAGCCTTTCAGGTTAAGCTTCATGGCTACTGAGAAACCAGCAAGAAAGGGTGGCAGAAAGCATCATGGAAACACTTCCAACGATTTGCCACCAGATTTGCATGATTTGTACAAAACGGACCCTGAGGAAACCTATACTAGTCGCAAGAATCGCATCCAATGGATCCGAAGATATTGGGCTGAAGAATGGTTCAAGTACCGATTTGTCACTCAAGAATATGCTGAAAAGAATGCCATCAACCGGCCCTGGGGAGATATTCTGTATAAAAATCTTCAACCCAGAACCCAAGCTGAAGCCATTAAGCAAGGCTTCTATCCTTGCATGGTTCGCGGACTAGAGCCAGAGAATGCTGACCCTTCTTCTCTGCGATGGTGTCGCGAAGACCATCTCTTCAAGCGCAATTACCAGTTCTCCAAAGACTCAGCTGTGCAGAACAAGAAGGAATTCGGACTTGACTACCCTGGTCCGTCCTTTCCACGGGAAGATGGCACCCGTGAAGCCAATGATAACAGGATCGGTCCCTTCTACAACTTTGAAGGCCTCCTCGCACACATAGCTGTACAAGGTGCAAAAGTGGATAATTCTGACAATGCTGCTGACTCTGAAGAGGCTCCAGCTCCTACTCCTAAGCCAAAGAAGCAGAAGAAAGCTAAGGCTTCCAAACCCACTGCTGCACCAAAGGCTTCCCGAGTGAAGCCATTAGCAACTGCCCCTCCTGCTCCAAGCAACACCTCCGAAGATCAATCTCGTGTCTCCAAACCGACCGAGAATCCTCAGAAGAAAACTACTCCAAGGAAAGGTCAAGCACTGACACCAGCAGCCGTTCTGAGGAACGAATCTGAAGCCATTGATTTGTCTTCAGATGAAGAATTTGGTGAGGATGCGGTTGAGCAGCTGATCAAGAGCAAGCAAGAGGCGGAGATCTTCAATGATCTGCCCCTCTTTGATGTGAACATCTTGCACAATTTCATTGATGAATGGTTCAACAATCAAAATCTCAGCTTTGATGATCTTCAACTCCCCATTGGCATCAGCGTCGCCTTCCAAGGCGCAATTGCTCCTGAGCTGGCTCTGGCCCAGTGAATTATTGAACTGAAAAACAAGATTGATTTCGAGAAGGAACAGTTCAAGAAGCATGTGGCCAAGCTGAGTGTGGCTAATGTCCAAAAATTCAAGGTGATGCTGAATGACCTTAAAGAAGCCTTTCGCAAGGAGCGTGAAGAAGCCAAAGGCTCAAGAGAATGCATGAAGAATCTTGCTGCCAAATGTGTTCAGGCTTACAACGAAGCTGAAAAGCGCAAGGCACTTGGGCGTCCTGGTATTGACCCCAAGATGGCTGCCAAGCAAAAGAAGAAGTCAACTGTGGCCCCTGCTGAAGCTCCAAGGCGGGAAGAACCTCGCATTGTCTTCCCTGCCAGCATGACTGGCTCAAAGCCTAAGGTCCCCACACCAGCTTTAGAACGGAAGAAAACCAAGGCAGCTGAAGCCGAAGCAAGAAAAAGAAAGATCAAGCGCACTACTGATGATGCACCACTCCCAAAGAAGAGAAAGACCAAGAAGAGAGACCGGGATGCTTCCACAGAGCCCCTAGTTGTTGAGCCCATTGCTTGTGCTCCCCCTCCATCTGACAATCAAGAGCGTCAGTTGATTGTTCATGAGCCTGCTTCCGCAGAGGCTCCTGAGGAACAAGAAGTTCCAGTCGTCGATCCTATCGCGACTGAAGACATTGGTCCCCAAGACAATGTAGAAGATGATAAAGTCCTTCCTCAGATTCAGAACCCCACAGTATCATCGCCTGTTCTCACGAACAGCGAACTCATCAGTATTGGTCATCCTTTGACGCCAATCACACAGGATGCTTCATGGGCTGATCGCCCCCAACCAGATACCCCAGTTCAAGACTCCCCAAGTACACCACAAGGTACCAGTCCAATTGTCAATGATGACAATTACATGGAGACCACAGCATCATCGAAGACGTTGCCCGTGTTTCAACGGCTTCGCAAAGGCCTGAGGCCTTTGGTCTCCATGACGACTATCACGGAAGAGGATTCACACCAATCCATCTCAGTGGCACGTCAAGTGTTTCCTGAAGACAATCCTTCTGTGAAGGTTCCTGTGCCTGTAGCTAATGCTTCTGAAGAGATTCCGGCTGCATCAGCTGAAGAAAGACAAGAAGACGAGCATGTTGCTACTCCCCCTACCACTCAAGAAGTTGTTCTCGAGGAGAACGTGTCTGTGCCCGACCCTCCAGCTACACAAGTGGAGGTTGAGAATACTGAGGCGGCCACCAACAACGCCACTGAAGCCAATGACGTTGTCATGGCTGAAGCCAATGTGGCGCCTCAAGTCAATAAAGTGAATGAAGCCAATGCTGCACCAGCATCCAATGTGCAGCCTGAGGCTAATGCAGATGCCACTGCTCCTGTTCCGCCTCCAAGGCCACACACAATTGAGCATGGATTCTATCAAGGTGAGCTTGTTCCTGTACGATGGCCAATTCTGGTTCCTCCGCCTGCTCCTGGACCATAATTTGACTACCATGTGGAGCATAGGCCTCAGGTTCAGAAGCCAAAACCAAGACTGCCAAGATTCCCAGGTTCTGCATCAGCACCAGGCTCCTTCAATGTCAATGGCTTCATTGCACACAACACCTTCTTCGATTCTGGCAAGAACCCATATTCCAAGCCAAGAATCTCATCAGATCGGTTCTGGAGCTACCAGTAGCGCAGCTACTACTCCTGCATTCTATACAATCAGGAGCGCATATTTCCTCATATGCGTCTGGACACTGAAGCCATTGCTGGTCTGTCCTGCCTTGAAGAAGCCCTAGACTGCTTTCGTGATGCCGGCCTTCTGTAGTTTGTCACCGACAAGGAACATTGGAATGAAGAGCTTCTCCTGCAATTTTATGCAACCCTCCACATTCGCGGCTACAACAGGGATACAATGACATGGGTCCTTGAGTGGATAACGGGCAACGTTCATCATGAAGCCAAAGCCCTTGATCTCATTGAGCTCATCGGCCTCTCCACTCCAGGCGAACTGTATGAACCAGGTTGTCAGCTTCACCGCGATGCATTGGAGAGCATCTTTCAGAAGCCTGAGCCCAACATGAGCCAGATGCTCAGTATGATGAAGCCACTACCCTCGGATGTTGAGTATCCCAAGGAATTCCTTGTTGAAGACCTTGAGTATCTGCCACGCACAATCTATCATATCATTCGGCGAACTCTATGGCCAATCAAGGGGCATTCCTCCTCAGCGAAGCTTGAAGGCGCAATGAAGACATTGGTCTTCTACATACTCAATGGCAAAAGCTTCAATGCTCAAGATTTCTTCATACGCTAGTTTGCTGCATCTGGGTCTGACATTTCTATGCGTCTGATTAAGCTGCACTCTGCTGTTGACTATCAGCCCTCTGCACGCAACCATATTATCTTCCTACCAGAGGTTGATATGTCAGTCGAAGCCATTTACCCAGAGCCTGCCAAGGAAGCGCTATATCTTCACAATGCAGATCGTCAGAGTTTCACTCAGGATGTTGAAGGTGTTCAAGCTGTTTCGCGTGTCTATCCATTGGCCGGCACCACTCGCCGTGCACGTACTGAAGCCACTGAAAGCACCATTGCGCCAAGGTCTCGCAAGCGCTCCCGTGTACTCAATGACCGTGAGCTTCTTGTGGCCCTGCATCAGAAACAAGACAAGCATCACTTCTAGCTGAAACGACAGATGCAAAGCCTCTTGATGGATGTTAATCGCATCCGCAATCTTGCTACCAAGAATGCTTTTGTCACTCATGAAACCTGTCGGAGGTCCTGGAAGAGTCTGCAATTACTAAGTGCTGAAGTTGATCTTCAAGACGATGGCTTCAGTGAGAGATTCAAGTTCGACTCCACTCCTCCATGAAAAGTTGTGCTACGTCGAACCCCATATCTTGAAGACTCAGAATACTCTTCCGCCGTAGCCACTATTCACGCTAGAATCATTGATGAAGCTTATGATGCTACCTCACCACCTCCAACCTCAGCGCGTGTCGACACTGCACCAAGTACTTCTGCACCACCTAACCTTAACGACGACCCTACTGCTTCACCTACTCCTCATGGGAACGAGTAGAGACTATGTCTTCAAACCTTTTTGGTCCTTACAGACAAAAAGGGGAGAAGCATATGTTGATAGTCTTCAAGCGGGTACATATGGGTGGTTGCTATACTTTTTCCTGGTGTTTACAACTCTCGTTTTTGATATAACTCGTTCTTTGAGTTGTAACACCTACACTCAATGGTTGTCTGCTACTTTTTGCTACTATTCTGTGATGCAACGATAAATTCCGCTTACGCGATGATAAATCCCGCATGAAGTCATGTTGCAGACATCCATCTTTCATTATGCATGTCATTATCCTTGTATATCTTCTCATGCATGATGCATTGTCTTCATATGGTGAGATGGATCTCCACAAGTACAACCTGCCATGTGCATTTGCATCCAACGCAAAACATTTATATGCACATCTTCTGGGGGAGCCTCCTGCCATATATGAAGACAATGCCCTAATCCCCTACAATTTCACATACTTTTATCCCCGTTGAAAACTTCAACTAGTTTGTCATCAATCACCCAAAAGGGGGAGATTGTAAGTGCATCTAGTGCCACCCCTAGTTGGTTTTGGAGTATTGATGACAAACCTGGTTAAGGGACTAATGTGTTTGTGAGAATTGCAGGATAACATAGGTAGTAGTCCCTCATTGATTCGGTTTACCTACCGGAGATGACCCCTAAAAATGTGTGAAGACATTGAAGACAATGGTGGCCTGTGAAGACATTCACATTGAAGACTATCACATGAGAAGACATTGAGTGAAGACTATGGAGCACAAAGACTTAGTTGTTTCATTGTTTCCTTTTCTTCTTTGTTGAGTCAAAGGAACCACCGCACTTTTAAGTGGGGTCCCAGTGAACAAAGTCAGAGCGACTGATGTGATGCTCAAAAAAATCCTATGTCTTCGAGCGAAGACAATGAGAAAAAATCTTATCCAGAGTAGGATAAGTCAGCTTTACTTGTAGCCCAAGTCAAGTTGCCGCGTGTGTTTGAAATCTGACCGTTGCGACACGTGTCAGTTCCTTAGTGACCCAGGGTCATTTCGGACAAATCAGGTCGGGTTGCCCAGTGGCTATAAATAGCCCACCCCCTACACCATAAATTGGCGGCTGCTTAAATTTAGATACGGCTTTTGTCGTTTGAGAGCAACCTATCTCCGAAGCTTTTGAGAGAGAGAATCCTTGCTAGGACAAAGCCCAAACCACCCAGAGCCCAGAGTGTGTTTGGCATCACTGAAGTCTTTCTATCCGCGTGATCTGAAGACTTGTTACACTTGAGGGATGTGAATACTCCAGTCGGTTAGGCGTCACGTTCTGAGCATCCAAGAGTCATTATGGATTGCCGGTGAACAAAGTCTGTGAAGGTTTGGAAGTCTACCTTGAAGACTTACCAAAGTGATTGGGCGGGGACTAGGTGTCCTTAGATCAAGGGGAATAAGGTGAAGACGCGGTCTTCTGAGTTGAATCTCAGCCTCCCTAGCCAGACGTATAGTTGTCACAGCAACTGGAACTGGTCGAACAAACCACTGTCTCCCTGAAGCTACTGGTTCTATCCCTCACTTCTCTTTACTTATCGTTTGTCTTCGTGAAGTCTTTGCCTGATTGCATAATCTATTTGACTTCACTGTTTGACTACTTGTCCTGATTGGCTTCATACTATCTTCCACCCTGATCCTTACTACCTAGCTGCTAATAGTCTTCGTGCTTTCACTTCATTGAATACTTGACTATGGCTTGTCTAGTGTAGTCTACCTTCCGCTGCATACGAATAGTGTTATTTATCCTGTTCGTCTTTGAAACTCCCATGTTTTGAAGACTTCCATAAAAATCGCCTATTCACCCCCCTCTAGTCGATAACTAGCACTTTCAGGATGAGGATCGCTGTTCGATATGGGAGCATCCAACGGTGTAGACATACGATCCGTGGGGTTTGGGCTGTGGTCAATCAGAAAGCACAACTCAGATTGCAGACAGGGTTTGGTCGGCACATGGATTTCATCAACGAACCGTGTGCTATTCACAAACCAGATTGCATATTTTTATCACACATACTGTACTGAGATCAATTGAGTGTTCTACCTCTATGATATAATAATAATAACAAAAAACAGTTCATATTCATTGCCTAAGCTGACAACATATCAAGGTCAACATATTAATAGTTCTTACATCAACAGAAAACCGGGCATAATTCACAAATTCAGTACACACGACAGTTCTAAATTGAACAAATTAAGTTGCAGGGTAGTCATAAAAACTATTCTTATGGATTAATTCCCATATACATGGGGGAACTAGGATCATTACGTTGACCCCGAATGAACTTGAGTTTTCTGATGATTTTACGCTTCTTTGTTACATGAGTGCGCGATCCCTTGGCTGGCAACCAGCAAATTCATCATACTCGTCTTCATCGGCAACATCGTCGACACCCAGTACCCTCCTCTTCCCATGCATCACTACATGAAAGTTCTTACGCAAGGGGTCTTCCGCAAAGAAAATCTGGGTAGCATCACTAACAACAATGAACGGGTCCGCGTGATATGCCATCATTGTCATGTTAACACAGTTCTTCCTGTCATCATCAACCTTTACATGACCAAGAGGGATCCATGCGCACCTGAATAATGCCACTTTAACTTTCACATAGTCAAGCTCCCAAATCTCTTTGATGGTTCCATAGTATACCCTTTTATCAGCTTCATCTACAGTCATGCATTCTATTCAAACAGAGTTGTTCTGATATGAGATCTTCTCATCATGTTCCTCAGTGTAGAACGTGTATGAATTTATGTCATATGCTTGGTACGCCAACACCATAGGTGATGGCTTTCGTGCCAACCACATAGCAATGTCATCGATGGATCCTTGTGCCAAACGATTCTTCAGCCATTCGGCATAGTTCTTAGTGTGCTCCTTCATCTCCACATCTGATGAAGGCACCATTGGTAAGAAGCTTTGACGTATCTCCACCAAGTGTTCTTCGGCATAAGCACTGAGAACTGGGATGTTAAGCAGTACCGTCAAATGGGCTTTCTTTGCCAATTCTGTGGGTGCAGCTATTTGCATGCCAGCAAGGACCGGCTTACCTTCCAGCCTTCCCTCGTGGCAAGAGAGGGGCAAACCTATAGGTATTTGTTTCATGTATTCGGTGCAAAACTCAACCACCTCCTCCGCGGTATAACCTTGTAGGATGCTTGCCTCTAGATGGTTTCGGTTCCAACAAAAGCGCTTCAGTGTTCCCATGAACCGCTCAAAGGGATACATGTTGCAAAGAAACACAAGACCACAATAGTTTATCTCATCGACAAGGTCCACAGTGAGATGGACCATGACATGAAAGAATGGTGGTGGGAAAAGCATCTCTAGGTTGGACAATATTCTTGCAATATCATCTAGCATATTGTCGGGGAAACTGATCCACGAACACCTATGGGACCGGCGGACCGAGCCCCTTTCGGTTCGGCGGGGGGCGGAGGTCGCACGAAGAGCGGATCGAGGCGAAGCACACGAGCAGTTTACCCAGCTTCGGAGCTCTTCGGAGAGATAATACTCCTACTGCTGCTTGTCTGATTGTATTGTGTTCTTGCTCGGGAGCGCTGAGTGTTACAGTACACGTGAGCAGCTAACGAGACCGAGCGTGAGTGTTTCTGCTTCGAACTGGGCCGAACCCCCTTTACGTTGCACATGGGCCTCCTTTTATATGCTCAAGGGGTCACCGACAGGTGGCAACGTAAACGAGGGTAAAAACGTAAAAAGAGAGGTGGTTGGTACAGCTACCTGTACAGTGTATCCTACCTAACCCTGACGGTAGGGGACAAGGGCATTGAATGCCCGTCTGCGTCGCCCAAACAGTGCAAAAAGGGACCGTCAGGGGCACCATCGCTCGCCACGATGGCGATCTTGTCAGCGTCGCATGCCACTGCGCACCGCTAGCTGCACAGCCTCCCGCCACGCGCGCCTGGGCAGGCCCCCAGGGCGACACGTTGGTGGATGCGCTGGAGCGTGGGCACAGAGTGGCCGCTTGCCGCGGCAAGTGCCTTGCCGCGGTCGTTGTCTTGTCACGTCCAGAAGCTTGTCGCTCACCGGGCCTTGCCGGGACGCATGGTGCGTCGCGGCAAGTTCCTTGAGATGCCTTGGTTGGCCTTCCTGGCAAGCTCCTCTTGCCAGGGCCTTGTCTTCTTGGCTTGAATACTTTGTTCTTGAATGGCTTCAAAGGGACCACAGAGGACCCTGGCGGTCACCCGGCAAGACCTTGCCGCGGGGCGCTGCAACTGCCCGTGCACAAGTTCGGGGTACTAGGGTACCCCTACTCTAGTACACCGACAGGAGCCCCCGGGCCTAGGCCACACACGGTGCCGAGCGCTGTTGGGCCAGGCCCAAAACAGGGCACGGGCACACGCGGCCTGGGCCACACCGTATCCTGCTCCGTATCCACCGCGCCCTCCCAACGGCACGCGTCGAATGCGGCGTCGTGGGAGAGATCGTGGGTGGATTCTTTATTCGGAAGGGCGAAACGTCCGCCCCCTCCCTCTTTATAAGCAGGGGAAACAGGGGCAGTTCGTCCCTCCCGCTGGTTGCTTCTCCATTCTCACAAACCTCCGCCACTCCCCCCCTTCTTCTTGAAGCCGAGAGAGAGCAGCGCTCCGCCCCCATTGCCACTAGCATCACCAACGCCGTCGACCTCCCCCACCACCTCCGCCATGGCTCCGAAAGCCGACAAGGGGAAAGGCGTTAAGTCGGCCGAGGCGCAGCGGCTCGCGGCGCTGCGGAAGGAGCGGGCGATCTTCTCCCCCCAGCTCGGTGCACAGGAGCTGAGGGAGTACTTCTACCTTTTCTGGTCGACGGAGATGCGAGTGCATCCGCGCACGAGGGTACTCCCGGCCGCCGCTTCGGAGCTGGCTCCAAATGGGTACCCCTTTTTCGCGCTGTTCTTCTATTGCGGGCTCTGCCCGCCCTTCTCGGAATTCTTCTGCGACATCATGAACACCTACGGGCTCCGCCTCCTTGACTTCACCCCCAACGCCGTTCTGACCATGGCAGTTTTCGCACATCTGTGCGAAAACTTTGTCGGAGTCCACCCAAATGTAGCCCTTTTCCGCCACTTCTTCATGCCTCGGGTCGAGAGAGGAGAGCCGCTTGCCGGAGGGATCGCCTAGATCTCGAGAGTCGGCAAGAAGGAAGCGTATCTGGAGGGTGAGCTCCGTAGCAAGTGGGAGGAGTGGAGAGCGGAGTGGTGCTGGATCGTCGAGGAGAACCCGCAGCCGTTCACTGCCCTGCGCCAAGCCCCAATAGTGCGCGGCAATAATTGGAGCAACGTGCCCCCGGAGGACGACAGATTGAAGATCGCCGTCACCCGGATCCTACGCCTCAGGGCTGCCGGGCTCACTGTAGGCGCCGTTGGCGCAGATTTCCTTCGCTGCCGCATCGCCCCCCTGCAGGAGAGGGGGAGACCTGCCTGGGAGTTCAAGAACTCGGCGGACATCATGAGGCTGCGGCCAGGCCTCAACTTCAATTTCACCGTCCTGGAGCTGGATGCAATGCTCCTGGAGCTGTTCAAACGCGATCCCCAGCACCCATTTGTGTTGCCGAGGGGCGTCGTTCCATTGTGCAATAATTCTTCGCTTGACCGGATCCGCGCCATGATGCCGTTGTGCGATTCACACGGAATCGTTCCAACTTGGCAAGAGCCTGCGGATGACGTCGTGCGGGCGTTCTTCGACAACTTGGAAGAAGTGCCGGTCCGCGCTGACGAGCAGAAGAGCCTCACCCGTGACACCACCGACGCAGAGCTGCAGCGCATCGCCACTAGGACGGAAGAGGCTGCAGCAGCAGCTGCCGCGGGTGAGTTCGGGTTCACCGTAGAGGAGGCAGAGGCAGCAGAGGCGGCAAGCCTTGCCAAGCACGAGGAGTTTGCCGGCGAGGAAGATCTTGCCGGCCCCGAGGCTGAGCCGAGCGAGCCCGGCGAGGAAGAGCCCGAACCCTCAGACAGCTTGCCGCAAGTGGAGCCCCCAGCCGCACCAAGAAGGCGTCTTCGCAGGGCCGGTTACATAGCGGGGCGGCAAACGAGCCAACAGCCGTCGAGCCGTGCGACATGCTCTACCGCGGCAAGCACTGTTGCCGCGGGAGCGCCTCACGCTGCTGCGGCAACTAGAGCGGGATCTTCCCGGTCCACCGCTACCGCCCCTGCCAAGCGGGCAAGGGAACCTACTCCTCCGCCTCGCCGCACTGGAGGGGATCCGGACTTCGATCTCTCCGTGCTCAGCTCCGACGAGGAAGAAGAAGAGTAAGTTTCTTCGCTGTTCTTGTAGTTCTCCAATCTTGTTGTCTTTGTCCTGTATCTGACTTGCTTCAATCTGAACCTATTCCTTTTCAGGACGCTGGCCCAGAGAGCGGCGAAGAGAGCCAAGGCCGCGGTGATTGTCATCGAGGATGACCCCACCGTGTCAGCAGGGGGTGTGTCCGAGACCACCTTGACGGACCCAGCAGCTACTCCCCAAAGCAGCCCCCAGCGCAGTCCCCAGCGTAAGTACATGGTTTACTTCTTGCTGACAGGCGCCCATGGGTGCTCCTTCTTTGCCGATATTTGATTGCTGGTTTGCGCAGGAGCAGAGCAGCCTCACCAGGAGGGCCCGGAGGCCGCTCCCGAAGTGCCATCTGCTTCGACTACACCGCCAAGGGAGGCTTCCCCGGCAAGGGAGCGTTCCCCGGCAAGGGAGAACTCCCCGGCAAGGGATAGTTCCCCGGCAAGAGACGACGCCAGTGATCCTCCGGTGGTTGAGACCGTGACTGCGGATCCTAGCACAGGTAACCCCTTTGCCTGAGAACTTGCCCCTGGGTTTTTCTTCTTCTGATTTTCTTTTTGCATATTTTCTTGACTTCTCTACCTTTTCCGTTCGTCAAATCCACCTGCCACAGAGCCGATGGAGACTGAGGACTCCGGTGAGGAGGGCGCACGTGGCTGTGCCGACAACGCCGTCGCCACCGAAGGAGAGGCCGGCGCTGATGAGCCCGCCGGCGAAGAGGCTGGCGAAGCTGCCGCCGCAGAAGCCGGTGAGGGATCCGGCGATCGCACTGACGGCCCTGAGGTCGCAGGAGCGCCAGGCGCTGCACCGACCGCCGATCCCTCCGCCGCTGCTGCAGAGCCAGGCTCCGAAGAGCCCCAGCCCGGCGCCTACTTGAAGGCCGGCGACGGGATCTTCATCAAGCTCCCCTGGGCATCGAGCTCCAGGGCGCCGGTCGAAGGAGAAACTTTTGATGAGGAGCTGCTCGCCTCCGCCGGGCTATCGTTGGTCGATGCGCCAAGCAGCAGCAGTGGCGAGCCTGAGGAGGAGGAGCTGCTGTGGAAGCTGCTGTCACTCTACCGCGCCTGCCAAGCCAAGCTGGCTTCCCGGGAAGCACTTGTTGCGAAGGCAGGAGTGGATATGGAGAAACGCGCGGAGGAGCTCCGGGGCCTCAACCAGGAAGCTCTCCGGTCCCTGGCACAGGAGCGAGAGCGACTCGCCGAGGAGCGTACAGCATTCCTCCTTGAGAAGGCTGAAGCCGAGGAGCAACAATGGCTCGCTGCCGAGAAGCAGTCCGCGCGAGAAGGCGAGTTGGTGCAGCGGAAGGCCAACCTTGACAGCTACGAGGAGGAGCTCGTCGCGCGTGAGGAAACACTTGGAGGGGCTCTCAAAGAAGCAAGGGATGCTGCCGCAACTGCAGAGGCCGCCAAGAAGGAGCTGGAGACGAGGATGACGTAGTTGGAAGCCGACCTCAAGGCGAGCGGCGAGGAGCTTGCCGTGCTCAAGCGCGAACGCGAGAAGGATGCTGCCGCTCATGGGGAGCTGCAGGGTCTTCTCGCTGAGAGGAGCAAGGAGCTCAATGCCGCCAAGGATTCCAATGCAGATCTTGAGCTGAAGCTGGCCACGCTGACCCAGACGCTGGACGGCGCCAGAGAGCGGGAGGTGACCTTGACGGAGAAGATCAAGGCCGACGAGGAGCTGCTGGCGAGCATTGCCGTCACCCAAGACGCATTCAGGGAGACTGTGGAGCACTGGACCGAGGGTCTGGTGAATATCGCCGCAGTCATTGATGGGGAGCTGGCGCAGCTGGGGATGCAGGACTTCGGGTATCCTTCCGACGAGCATCTCCAGCCTAGCGCCAAGCTCAGCTTGTTCTTCAAGGGCGTGGCGATGGCCCTCCAGCGACTCCGGGAGAAGATCCCAAAGCAGCTGGCCGACGAGTCACGCAAGATTTGCGCTGGCGCTCTTCAGAAGGTGCTGATGAAGGTGGCCTTCCGCAACCCAAGCCTCAACTTCACCAACGTCCTGAAGTCCTTGCCGCCTGACGCTGATCTGGAAGCGCTCAAGGCCCTTGTCGCACCCATTGTGGACAAGGTGAGCGGGATCAAGAGGGTTGAGGGCGATCGCATAGACTAGGCCGCCCGTTTTATCTTGTTCCTTGTCGCTGCTGATCATGTTATGAGATCAATCTGTTAGAGCTGCGACAAGTTATCTTGTAATATAACTTTATTTCTGGTATTGATTGCTACGTTATTTCCTTTACTAGATTCCTTCCTTTGTATTTTTTACCCTACGCTTTTAGGGAACTTGTCGGCGCAGGCACCCGAGCTGCGAGCGCTGAGTGCGGGACATCAGCAGCCTGCTGGCGGTGCCGCTTCCGACAAGAAACCTTGTCGCGACTAGTTGCAGCACACTTAAGATGTTGAGCAGACTCGAAACAAAGTAAGGGTGCAACTAGTTACGAGTTGGTTCCTCCGCGCACAGGTTTTCCATACAAAGCAGGGTCGTTCGAGGAAGATAACTTAAAAAATTAAAACTAATTGCTCAAACTTTGGCAACTTAGCTTCTCTGTCGTTTGCTTTCCGGTAAGGCGAAACTTTCTTGAACGATGCCTGGTCCACACCATTATCTTCCCCTTCCCCCCCGGCAAACTTGTGCGCGGGGGATCCTTTGTTTCCTTTTGAGAAAAAGAAAGAAGAGAAAATAAAGATATGGAGCCTTATGGCTCGTTATTGCTTACCGGGGTTAAGTGCTGCACAGAGTGTCAGATAATGCATGCAAACATGAAGTAGAAAGCATGAAATTGACAAGATGTGCGGAGCACATGAGCTTTACTTATGCACAGGATCTGCGCCCGGCTTTGTACAAAGGATTACATGCAACATCGGCAAGACTTGTACAAAAGGTGGTTGCCGAAACAGGTTCCGTCAACCGCGCCCTACGGGTAAAACTTACGAAGATGCTCAATGTTCCAGGAGTTGCTCACCGGAATGCCATCTTCGGTCTCAAGGCGGACAGCGCCGGGCCTAGTGACTCGTTTCACCCGGTAAGGGCCTTCCCACTTTGGCGTCAACTTGTTGGAGTTCTGGGCGGATTGAACGCGCCGAAGAACAAGGTCGCCTTCCTCGAAGCTTCTGGCATTAACTTTGCGGCTATGGTAGCGGCGCAAAGCTTGCTGGTATCAAGCAGCTCATACAGCAGCCTGAAGACGGTCTTCCTCAAGGAGCAGCGCGTCATCTTGTCGCAGCTGCTCTTGCTCAAGCTCATCATAAGTGAGCACTCGAGGTGACCCTTATACGAGTTCCGTGGGGAGAACTGCCTCTGCTCCATAGACTAGAGCGAAAGGTGTCTGGCCAGTGGCTCGATTTGGTGTCGTTCTGATCGACCAAAGAACCACCGGCAGCTCCTCAATCCAGTTTCTTCCGCATTTGCGTAGCCTGTCGAAAGTTCTGGTCTTGAGCCCGCGCAGCACTTCAACATTTGCCCTCTCCGCTTGACCGTTGCTTCTCGGATGAGCAACAGAAGCGAAGCAGACCTTGGCGCCAAGATCTTGGACGTACTGCATGAAGGTGCGGCTCGTGAATTGCGTGCCATTGTCGGTGATGATCCTGTTAGGGATTCCGAAACGACAAACAATCGACCTGAAGAACTTGACTGCTGACTGTGCTGTCACCTTCCTCACTGGTTCCACTTCTGGCCACTTTGTGAACTTGTCAATCGCTACGTACAAGTATTCAAAGCCCCCGACAGCTTGGGGAAAGGGGCCGAGGATGTCGAGCCCCCAGACCGAAAATGGCCAGGATAAAGGGATCGTCTGGAGAGCTTAAGCTGGCTGGTGTATCTGCTTGGAATGGAACTGGCATGCTTCACACTTGGTTACTTGTGCAGTTGCATCCTGGAGGGCTGTCGGCCAAAAGCAACCTTGCCGGAACGCTTTGCCGGCAAGTGCTCTTGCGCCAATGTGGTGGCCACATATGCCTCCATGTATCTCTGCCAACAGCTCTTGTCCTTCTTCCCTGCGAATACACTTCAATTTCACACCGTTGAGCCTTCTTCTGTACAGTGTGCTGCCGACAAACTGGTACATACTTGACTGCCGGGCTACTTTTTCCGCTTCTTCTTGCTCTTCGGGAAGTTCTCCTGTCTGAAGGAAACGGACAATCTGCTGTGCCCATGCTGGAGCTTGCGGCTCGACAACAAGGACTAAAGGCACATCTGCTGCTGCGGGAACATCAGCTTCTACGGCAAGAACCTGAGGCTCAGCCGGAGCTTGATGTTCCCCGGCAAGCTTGCCGGAACAAAACTTGTCGGGAGCATCTGCTTCAACGGAGCAAACCCTAAGGCTTGCCGGAGCAGACTGCTCCTTAGCACTCTTGGTGTTGATCTTGGGGACCTTCTTGGCGGCGGCTTCAGGGAGCTCTGCCGGAAAATAGTCACCAGAAATCAACTTCCTATTCTTGCTCTATCCAGTTGATGGTGTTACAGATGGTTGAGTTAGCTTGAGCACAAAGATCCCTGGTTCCACAGGTAACTTAAGTGCGGCGCACTTTGACATGCCATCAGCAATGTCATTCTGAGCTCTTGGAACATGTTCCATCTGTAGGCCGTCAAAGTGCTCTTCTAGCTTTCTCACTTCATCAACATAAGCTTCCATCAATGGACTCTGATAATTCTTGTTAACTTGGCGGACGACAAGCTGTGAGTCACCCCTGACAATGAGCTTCTTAATCCCAAGGTCTGCTGCGATCCTGAGACCGGCAAGCAAACCCTCATACTCTGCAGTATTGTTCGTTGCTTGCTCCTTGGGAAAGTGCATCTGGACTACGTACTTGAGGTGCTCTCCGGTGGGTGCGACAAGTAGCACGCCCGCACCGGCGCCTTGCAGCGAGAAGGCACCATCAAAGTACATCAGCCACTCCTTGCTCGCTTCCTTGACGGGGATGGTCGTTTCTGGAATTTCTTCATCTTGTGTCGGTGTCCTATTCTGCTATGAACTCCGCCAATGCCCTGCTCTGGATAGTTGAAGTGCTTTCAAACTTGATGCCAAAGCTTGACAGTTCCAGTGCCCACTCGACAATCCTGCCTGTCGCTTCTGGATTCTGCAGTATCCTCTTCGGCGGAAAGCGAGTGACGACTATTATCTCATGTGCTTGGAAGTAATGGCGCAGCTTTCTCGAGGCCATGAGAAGGCCGAAAAGCAATTTCTGCACACTAGAGTACCTTGACCTAGCCCCCTGCAGAAGGGAACTGACAAAGTAAACTGGGCGCTGCACCATCCTTTTCTGCATCTTCTCGCACGCCTACGCAGATCCATCTTTGTTGGGACCAGAGCTTGCCGGCGAAGCCCCCTGCTTGTCGCTGGATGCATCTGCCGTGGTTTCTGGCTCATCATCTGCCTCCCTCTCCTCTACTAACGCAGCACTAACCACTTGATTGGTTGCCGCTATATATAGCAGCAACTTCTCTTGTGGCTTAGGTGCGACAAGTGTTGGAGTGGAGGACAGGTATCTCTTTAAGTCCTGCAATGCAGCCTCCGCCTCCGGAGTCCAATTCATTGGACCTGCCTTTTTCAGTATTTTGAAAAATGGCAGGGCGCGTTCAGCAGATCTAGAGATAAACCTGCTGAGAGCAGCCACGCAACCGGCAGGTCTGCGTACATCCTTGACGCGCTTTGGTGCTTCGATCTGCTCAATGGCCTTGATCTTGTCGGGGTTGGCTTCAATTCCCCTATGAGACACGAAGAACCCGAGAAGCTTGCCGGAGGGAACTCCAAACACACACTTCTCGAGGTTCATCTTGAGGTTGATCTTGTGCAGATTTGCAAATGTTTCATCTAGATCTTGAATTAGGGTCGCCCTGTCCTTGCTCTTGACCACTATGTCATACATGTAGGCTTCCACATTTCTGTGCATTTGCGGCTCAAAAGCGTGGTGGACTACCCTTGCAAATGTTGAACCGGCGTTCTTTAAACCGAAAGGCATCCGCACGAAATAGTAGGTGCCACATGGTGTGATGAATGCGGTCTTCTCCTCATCCTCTTCTGCCATGAAGATCTGATGGTATCCTGAGTATGCATCAAGAAATGAAAGCAAGTCACATCCGGCCGTGGAGTCAACAATCTGGTCAATGCGCGGCAAGGGAAATGGGTCTTTGGGACAAGCTTTATTGACATCGGTAAAGTCGATACAAAGCCTCCATTTCCCGTTAGCTTTGCGCACGACTACAGGATTGGCCAACCACGTAGGATGGAGCACTCCTCTAACAAGGCCTGCGGCTTCCAACTTCCTGATTTCTTCTGCGATGAATTCTTGGCGTTCCACTGCTTGCTTCCTGACTTTCTGCTCGACGGGCCGCGCATGAGGACAGACGGCCAGGTGGTGCTCGATTACTTTCCTGGGAACGCCGGGGATGTCGGACGGTAGCCATGCAAACACGTCGACGTTCGCCCGCAGGAAAGCAACGAGCGCGCTTTCCTATTTAGGGTCGAGAGTGGCACTGATGGTGAAGGTACCACCAGTGTCGTCCTCCTTGGCGGACACCTTCTTGGTCTCTGGTGGAGCTGCCATTGTCTTCTTACACTTTCCGGTGGAGCTCGATGGTGCGTCCTCGACAGTAGCGCAGCATTCCGAAGAGGTGCGCTTGCCGGAGTGAGCATCAGAGCTCTTGCTGGACTTGGTCTTTTTCTTCCCCCCGGGAGCTTCAACGGCAAGTGATTTGCAATCTGTTGCGGCTGCTGCTTCCCGGTAGATCTTGTCGGCACAGATAAGAGCGTCCTTCTTGTCGCCAGGGACAAAGATGACGCTTATCGGGCCTGGCATCTTCAGCACATTGTATGCATAGTGAGAGGCTGCCATGAATTTGGCGAGTGCTGGACGGCCGAGTATCCCATTGTAGGGCAATGGAAAGTCAGCAACGTCAAAAGTGACCCTCTCAGTCCTGAAATTCAACTCGCTGCCAAATGTTACCGGCAACGTGATCTTTCCCTTCGGCTTGCTCCTTCCCGGATTGATTCCTTGGAATGTGCCGGTCTCTTCGAGCTCGCCATCAGGGATCTGGAGTTTCTGGAGTACCACGGAGGAGATCAGGTTCAAGCCGGCCCCGCCATCAACTAGCATCTTAGTGACCTTGAGGTTGCGGATAGTTGGTGAAACCAACATCGGCAAGCACCCGACCGCAGTTATGCGATCAGGGTGGTCCTCAATATGAAAGATGATAGGCGTGCTGGACCATTTCAGAGGCTTGCGTGACTCAACGGGTGGTTCTGCCGCATTGACTTCCCGCACCCACTGCTTGAGCTGGCGGTGTGAAGTATGCAGAGAAGCACCGCCGTCAACGCACAGGACCTCTGTGGCTTTCTGGAACTCCTGCTCATCGGTCTCGTCATCATCCATATCTTCATCGTCGTCGTCATCTTCATCCTTGTCGCGGCCGCGGGGAGGTCTGTCTCCTTGCCGCTGCTTGGCCTTGCCGCGGCGTCCTCCCCGGCCGGGACGTTTCTTTGCCGGATCCTCCAGCACCCTCCTAGGCCTTCTCCTTGTCACGTTGCTCATACTCAGCCTTTTGCTGCTCGACAAGCTGTTCAACCTTCTTGCAGCTCTGGAGATCATGGCCCTTGGTGCGGTGGATCTTGCAATACTGCTTGTTGTTGCCGTCCTTCTTGTCAGCGACTGCCACAGCCTCTGCGGCGATCTCCTTGCCGGAGCCACCAGCTTTGGCTTTGTTGGCGCCACCTCCGTTGCCGGACTGCTCAACAACTAGCACCTCTTTGCCTTTCTTCCTCCTGTTGTTCCGCCGCCGGTTCTTCCTTGCCGGGGCAGTCTCCTCACTGTCAGATCCTCCTGCTCCAATATTCTCTCCGGGGAGTCTCCTCCCTTCCTCAGCACGTGCACACTTGTCGGCCAGGGCATATAGCTCACTGACGTCTCTGATCTTGCACATCGCCATCTCCTCCTGCATCCTGCGGTTCCGCACGTTCTGATGGAACGCGCTGATTACCGCGGCAGGGTGGACATCTGGGATGTTGTGCTGTACGTTGCTGAATCTCTGAATGTATTGCGCAGGGGCTCACCTTCCTTCTGGGCAAGCAGATGAAGGTCGCTTTCTTGGCCATGAGGCCTGTGGCCGCCTGTAAAGGCGCCGACAAACTGATGGCACAGATCTGCCCAAGAAGATATGGAGTTGTCCGGCAAGTGCATGAGCCAGGATCTGACATTGGATTTGAGCACCAGCGGGAAGTAGTTGGCAAGGATCTTGTCGTCCCGCCCCCCAGCAGCTTGCACCGCAATGGTGTAGATGCTGAGGAACTCCGACGGATGCGTCTTGCCGTCATACTTCTCCAGTACGTCTGGCTTGAAGTTCTTCGTGCTGGGCCATTGGACTTGCCGCAGCTCACGAGTGAACGCAGGGCAACCTACCGCGTACGGCAAGTCGCCTGGTTTCCCTGGCGCATGCATGTCAACAGAGGGCCCAGCGTGCTTGTCGGATTGACGTCGCGCTTCTCTTCGGCGCTCGATGCGAGTTCGAGCGTCTTCTTGCTGTCGATCGTGAAGAACTTGGCGCTGATCGCGACGAGCTCGTGGATCTGAGGATGCGGTGGAGTCGCTGTCAATGAAGCCTTATTCTTCGGTGGCATGTCGATGAAGAAAATGAAGACTCCGCTCGTGTGAACGCCGGATCAGGTTCACACAATCTCGACGGCCCCTACCTAGCGCGCCAAAGATGTCGGGGAAACTGATCCACGAACACCTATGGGACCGGCTAACCGAGTCCCTTTCGGTTTGGCGAGGGGCGGAGGTCGCACGAAGAGCGGATCGAGGCGAAGCACACGAGCAGTTTACCCAGCTTCGGAGCTCTCCGGAGAGATAATACTCCTACTGCTGCTTGTCTGATTGTATTGTGTTCTTGCTCGGGAGCGCTGAGTGTTACAGTACACGTGAGCAGCTAACGAGACCAAGCGTGAGTGTTTCTGCTTCGAACTGGGCCGAACCCCCTTTATGTTGCGCATGGGCCTCCTTTTATATGCTCAAGGGGTCATCGACAGGTGGCAACGTAAACGAGGGTAAAAAACGTAAAAAGAGAGGTGGTTGGTACAGCTACCTATACAGTGTATCCTACCTAACCCTGACGGCAGGGGACAAGGGCATTGTATGCCCGTCTGCGTCGCCCAAACAGTGCAAAAAGGGACCGTCAGGGGCGCCATCGCTCGCCACGATGGCGATCTTGTCAGCGTCGCATGCCACCGCGCACCGCTGGCTGCACAGCCTCCCACCACGCGCGCCTGGGCAGGCCCCCAGGGCGACACGTTGGTGGATGCGCTGGAGCGTGGGCACAGAGTGGCCGCTTGCCGCGGCAAGTGCCTTGCCGCGGTCGTTGTCTTGTCGCGTCCAGAAGCTTGTCGCTCACCGGGCCTTGCCGGGACGCATGGTGCGTCGCGGCAAGTTCCTTGAGATGCCTTGGTTGGCCTTCCCGACAAGCTCCTCTTGCCGGGGCCTTGTCTTCTTGGCTTGAATACTTTGTTCTTGAATGGCTTCAAAGGGACCACAGAGGACCCTGGCGGTCACCCGGCAAGACCTTGCCGCGGGGCGCTGCAACTGCCCATGCACAAGTTCGGGGTACTAGGGTACCCCTACTCTAGTACACCGACACATATGATCCAACTCTTCAGGATCTACAACTTTCTGCCATAGTTGGTTAAAGAAATCAAAAAGCTCAATGAGTGTGTTTCTTATATCTTTGTCCATCGGATTCCTGATGGCCACCGGGAGGATTTGTGTCAACATTACGTGGAAATCATGTGACTTCATGTGTCCCAACTTCATTTTACCTGAGCTCACATCAACGAGACTTCTGATGTTTGTGGAGTAGGAAGAGGGTGTCTTAACTGACAACAAATAGGTGAAGAACTGTGTTGCTTCTTTAGTACTGAAATTGTAACTCTGTCGAGCTTTGATGAATTTGTCATCATCTTCTGCTTCACTCTTGCGTTTTTATTGTCATCAAGCATATCGAGCCGTGAACCGTCACCATCCTTTCTTGAACCTTTAATCTTGAGTAGAGTACTAAGGATGCTTTCATATACGTTCTTCTCTATGTGCATAACATTGATGCAGTGACATACACGTAGAATCTCCCAGTAAGGTAATTTCCAAAACATCCATTTCTTCTTAAGCACTTGACAATTGGGTGTTTGTTTCACCATCAAAGCGTGATTCTTGCCAAGCACAACATTAATTTGTTTAGACATGTTGTGGACCACCTCCCCATCATAGGGTCTTGGGCCCACACCTACCTCTTCCGTACCATCAAATTCAGCTTTCATCTTTCGGTATGGGTGATTTTGTCATAAGAACCTACGATGACGCAAATACACGGTTTTGCATGAGTTGGGAAGAAATCTTCTACCTGTCCTATCCATACATGTGACACACCCCTACATCTCCCTTTGTTTTATGCCCTGATGTGTTTCCTAATGCCGACATATCTTGAATGCTGTGCACCAGTATCACATGTAGGTCAAAAATCTCCTTTCTGTAAGCATCATAACATTTTACAGCAGGTGCATCTATCCACACTGTCAATAGTTCTTCTACCAGTAGATGAAAGTAAGTGTCGATGTCATTTCCAGGTTGCTTTGGGCCTTGGATAATCATTTTTTGGAGATATGCCCTAGAGGCAATCATGTATGATGATATTTCCTATGTGTTTATGAATAAAGATAGTCCTTGGGTGTAATCAATGATACTTGTTGGCAAGTACGTGACTTGTCTGTGAGATCTTGTGTTGTATGATACATCCTAAATTGTCCCTAGTTGCAAGTGATGTGTGGGCACATGTCGGACTAGACTAGCATTTGACATGGTGGATGGCTCAGTCTCACTAGCCGTGGAGCATTGGATGCTAACCGTATAATATGGACTCGGAAGGATCTAGTCGAATTCGACATAGTCGAATCCGAGTCAAGATAAGGTCCGAGTTGGACAGAACCAACTATGAGACACATCGATATGTCATCTGTGAGTCTCTAGTACAACATACATTGTATGTCCTAAGACCTGAGATGACGCATGTACTCGGTATGGTGGCAGACTTGCTTTGGGCCGACCAAACGCTACTCCGTGACTGGGTAGTTACAAAGGTAGGTTTTAGGTTTGTCCAGTCCCATGCTGCGAGACATGGTCGAGCAAGATGGGATTTTCCCCTCTGATCAGGAGAGATATACTCTAGGCCCCTCGTGTGATCTGACCAGGATAAGCATGGCCATGCGACAAGGATTATGAGATAATCCAGTTTGTGGTCGGTATGACTGGAACGAGAAAGAGGTTGGGATAGCACAAGGATGACAGTCTTAGCTTGAGCCCAACATAATATATCATGAGGCAAAGGGAACAGAAGTGTGACATGTTGTACAGGTTCGCCTAACCAGCTTCATAGTCTGCTTGGTGGTCAACACGCCTTGCTAGAGGCCACTACCAACCGTGCAGGTCGGAGGTGATCCGAACTGTGACCAAGCCGACTTGAACCTAAGGGATCGCGCGCTTAAGGGAAGGAATCTACGAGGTCGGTTCGGAGGACACTGGTCGGATATGATCCGAGATGGACTTGGAACGCGATCGAGTAGACTTTGGGCTTTAGGATCCGTGCAACACCCAAGTGTTGAGCCCGCGATGGATGCCTATAAATAGTGGAGGTGCGGCACACTTATTCAGTTGATCACTTCGGTGCCATCGTTAGGGCTTTGCATGTGTTGTAACTAGCCACCTCCACTCGCCGCCGGTTGTGTGATCGGACCTAGCAGTCCGTAGCACGACGTTCCTCCTACACGCACGGATACCGTTAGAGGCGGTGCACTTGCACCGCTCCGGCGAACCTGTTTGCGGGATCTGATCGGCTACGTGGGAGACCGGCAAGGAGGAGACGACTCCGGGAACACGTTGCCACAACTCTACTTCCGCTGCACGGCACTGCGCATCTAGTGGTAACGATCTGTGATCCATCTCCCTTAGCATGTTCCTGGATGTTCTGCGCATAGGAAATTTTTAATTTGCAGTCGACGCACCCTACCGTAGAACCCAACATCATTGACATCACAATGTATTTTTTTCATACACAATGAAGGAGCTAGGTTATATATGCACAAAAGCACCGGCCATGTGCTGTGATTGGTGCTCATATCGCCAAAAGGATTCATCCCGTCAGTACACTCCCCGAGCCTTATACTTCTAGGATCCTTGGCAAAGTCTTGAAACTTGTTATTGATTAATTACACCGAGCCCCATATTTTGGGTGCCTCATATACTTATCTGCAATACACTCATCATGATGCCATCACAACCACTTTGCCTCTCTAGGATTTGCAAACAAATGCCTCAACCTTGGAATTAAAGGCAAGTACCAAACAACCTTGAACGGGATTCCTATCTTGATCTCGTCATCCAATTTGTTATTGTCCTTTGCTCTCATGCGCTTGTATCGTGCATGCTTGCATGTGGGACATTAACGCAATTCTTTGTACTCACAACGGTACAATATACAATCATTCACACAAGTGTGTATCTTTTGTACTTCAAGTTCCAATGGGAAAACAATTTTCTTCGCTTCATTCATGCTTTTGGGGAGCACATTATCTTTCAGAAGAATTTCTTTGAATTAATGACACCGCTCATCACCGTGCTAAGTTTATCATTTTACTTGAGTTAATGACACCGCTCATCCTGAATACTATTTAACATTGGCAGGGATATGAGGCTTGTGCCTTTGTTAACTGGCTGGATGAAGAATGGCATGGCAGGGCTCAGAGTGTTATCACCAAGCTCGCAGAAGATAACGTAAAGCTGAAGAAGAAACTGGCTGATCTGGAATGTACAATCAGTATGATGAAGCAAGAAAGAATCAATCATAGGCAACATATGAAAGCAAGAGACAAGAAGGTACTAGCATGTGTAGTTGTGGTTGTTGCATTAGCCATGTTCTATGCACTATTTGCAATGATGATTAGGGGTTTTGTTTGACAGTATTGCTAAAGCATATCAAGATGTGCTCTAAGTAATGCACATCTAGGTCCTATGCCATTGATGTTACGTGAAGATTCGTGCACAATATTTTCCTTTACCTCTTTTCTTTTCTATTCCTTTGTAGTTTTATTATTACTCGCTTTATCAATAAGAAGAGCTCAATGTATTGCTTGCTAACTGTCCTACTCCATTCGTACCGGTACTGGTGCATAATCCCAAAATTCGTTCCTTGTTTTTGTCCTGAAAAAAGAAACCAACCAAATAGCCAATAGGAGTCATGCGCAACCCCGGGAATTTGGAGTGACTGGGTTCAAATAATTGCGGTTGATTATATCAACAGTTAGATAAGTGAACCCCCGCTTCAATTGGCAGTTCCTCTTCTCTGCATACCCTGCTTAAGTTTTCACCATCTTCATCGTCCCCGGCAGGCCGTGCTACACACTCTCACACACTCTACAACCATGTTGAGCAATAGCAAGGATGACAATTTGGCCAATAGTCTGGCTCCCGATGACAGGTCAACATCGGAATCATCCCGCTCGTCTTCCATGAGTCCGACGTTGAGCCCAGACCTTGATTATATCTGGCTCATGGAAGGGATGCCGCCTCCGGAGTCGTCAAACGACAACCAGACGGACGAGGAGCTTTCGGAGGATGAAGAAGAGGACGACGATGATGATGAGGAGGAATGGTCGAATGAGGAGGAGGAGGATGACGACAACAACGATGATGGCGATGGCGGTGGTGATGAAAAGCCAACGGTCAGTGGCAAGAAGTGTCCTCATCAAGACGATGTCGCGGGGCCATCCAAGAATAACAACAAGAAGAAGAAGGACTAAATTAAGCAGACTATATATATATATCTCTATTTCCGTTCGCTCATATTAATTTGTTATCTATATTTATCGTGTTAATCTCATCACAGATGGTTACTAATATGTATTTGATAGAGATCTTCTACATTATCGCCCACTGGTTGGTTTGTTGAACCGTATGCCCTAACGAGCACACAATTCACAAAAAAAGACCATATGGGATGTCTATAATGAAAGCACACAGTTGACCTGTTTGCCGGGTATCACACACATCTTGTTACGCCGAATCGTTTGTGTTCACCTTGATAATCGCAAATTAACGAGGGGATAGACCCTGGGTAGCCTCATCCACACCTAAGAAGATTTCAAGACATCGGGGCTAGCTTAGCCCCTCAGTCCGACTGGTCGCAAGGCCGGCCTCCATGGCCAGCTAGAGCCGACAGGCCGCCTCCTAGAAGGCGACGCACCTCAGAAGACGGCGAGGGCTTGGGCCGACTCCCAGCAGGCGGCCCATCACAACCTCAAAGTCTGCACCCACCTGCTATGACAAGACTGGGCGTGGCAACAGTGCCACCTGCCACCCCCGAATCCCAGAAGGAACGTGGCCACAGTGCAGACTTACCAGGCGGATACCCCTCACCTGCACTAGTGCAGAACCGGGCAATAGCACCGGTTGGTAAGGCCCTTTAGTGCCGGTTCCATAACCGGCACTAAAGTGTGGGCACTAAAGGCCCCCCCTTTAGTACCGGTTCAGCACGAACCGGTGCTAAAGGGAAACCACGTGGCACGAGCCAGCTCCAGGGGCCTGGAGTCCTTTAGTACCGGTTGGTAAGACCAACCAGTACTATAAGGTTTGGGTTTTTTTTAGTTTTATGATTTCTTTTTCATTTAATTTTGTGTTTCCATTTTCATTCTTTTTCGTTTGCTGGTATTTTACGATACTACACATTGTACACGTTATGCATATATATATATATAAATAGAATTTCTAGTAGAACCAATCATGCATATATATATCATCAATGTCTCACAAACCACCATATTAATTAATTCACACATAGACACATGTATAGCTATATACAATTTCTCCTACATATGCATGTTGCCTTCGGAGCCAGTGGCATTATAGCCTAATTGGTGCCTTCGGAGCACGATGACAATTGGAAGTGGTTTTCACTGGGGCGGTAGCGGGTAATAGTATTCTCCCTTTGGATTTATGACCTGGTCGAGCAAAAATCCCGCTATTTCCTCTTGAAGTGCTTCTACGCGCTCCGTTTCTAGGAGCTTCGCCCGCACCTCTCTGAACTGGTAAGAAGGAGATCAATATGCATGTGTATTAGTTGTGTGACTAGATATCGATAATGGTGTAAAAATTGTGAATAGTGTTTTGACAAGCGTACCCATTCCTGTCTTTGAGATCTGCTCCTTTCGGACGCCATCATGCGAATGTTCTCTTAAACGCAGAATGCACACAGATCAGTCCCCTGCGCCTGCTTCAGGGCCTTTACGAGAATGGAATTTGATCAGATAATAATTAATCAAGCATGATAATTAAAGAGATGGCAGCTAGCTAGCTAGCTAGTACTACTTAATTACTTACCTTGGGTCTTCCCCATTTAAGCTCTTCTTTCCATTCGCCGTCCGTGACCCTGATGAACCTTGCCCAAGCCCTGCCCACCGAAAAAGAAAATGAATAAAGGGGTCATTAAATAGTTCATATCATGAAATGACGAACTAAATAGGCCGAGATATATAGTTAATAATGATTGAAATTACCTGTTGACTATCCCAAACAAGATGTTATAGTCAGTTTTTTTCTTTGAGTAGTGAGTCCAGTATTTCAACTGTTCCGGCGTCAACTTTAATGATACACAAGACCAAGTGATATCTACATGCACACACGTTTGCATGTCTTAATTAAGCGGGCATATGTAAGCAAAAACATGTAGCTAGCTAGTAGGCAAAAACAGAGAATTTGTAGTACAAGACAGTGTGACTCACTGGAAGTTGTAAGGAAGTAGTATATCTTCATTGTATTTGAGGCGCTTCAAGAACTCTAGCATGCTGTCCTCTACGGCCTTTTGATGATGTTCATCTATTTTCCATGTGTATTCATTAACGGTGTTTGGGTCAATGAACCCAATGCCATAGCGTCCACCTTTTCTCATTTCATACATCTTCATCTTGCATATAATACCACAGAAAAGAATATAGTGAGGATAATTACAGGTAATGATAAGGATCACTACAGCTAGCTTGAGACTTAAATTACAGAAAGAAATCACTTACAGACAATAGCAACTGACGATAGATTTGTCGAGTGCGTCTTGATTGTATAACTGAAACAGTTCAGAATACTCAACGGACACAGCTTTCTCATGGTAGTAATGATCCTCCTTGACATTCACCATGAGGGAGAATCGATCGGAAATCTTGGTAATGTTCATGTACCATTGATGCAATTCATACATTCTCGTTGGGAGGTTCTTGACCTTGTCTGGCTCGACCAAAGGTTGGCCCCAGACATATTTCTGTTTTATTTCATCCTCTCTAAGCATAGGCATGGGCTCGATCTCGAGGAGTTGTCCAACAGTGATTTTGAGAACTTCAGGCTGCATTATATGCTCCTCTGTTATAAACTGTTTGCCCACAATAATATTGGGCGCGCGTACTGTCACATGTTGTTGGCACAACAAGCGAGGGGATCGATTGCGCCGCCTGTTCTCCCAGCTGGGGAATGGTTTTCCCGCATTTTTTGACAGCTGCTTCTTGTTTGCTCGATCCCGAGCTCGCCTCCTTACGTACATGTGCTCGATTTAACTTCCTAATGTGGCGCTCATAGTCTGTGTCAACAGGCTCGGGAGCTGGTGGTTGAGCCATACGAATGAAGTGGTCAATCGTTTTCTCAGGCACTTTCTCCCTTGGCGGTGTTGGCGGTTTTGATGCAAAATGGGCTTCCACCTCGGACTTCGACATGGCTGTGATTTCCTCCTCAGACCTGTCATAAGCCCTCCGCGGAAGAGGCGTGAGGCTTGGACCATATTTATATCGCTTGCCTCCGCCTGTACTTCCTGTACTACCTCGACTCGTACCTCTACGCACCATAGCTGCGGGGTGTCTCTTCTGTGATTGCTGAGGCGGAGGAGACGGCTAATGGGGCTGAGTTGGACGAGGAGGAGTGGCCGCCTGAAGCTGTGCCGGACTTGGAGGAGGAGTGGCCTGAGGTTGTGCCGGACTTGGAGGAGGAGTGGATGTCTGACGCTGTGGCGGACTTGGAGGAGGAGGAGTGGCCTGACACTTTGCCGGACTTGGAGGAGGAGTGGCCTGACACTTTGCCGGACTTGGTGGACTTGCAGGAGCGGGAGACTGCTGACTCGGTGGCGGACTTCGACGAGGACTCGGCTGACGCGGTGTCGGTGGCCTTCGAATGATGATGCAGTCCTTTTTCCATAGGATGATATGATGTTTGGCGTCTCCGAGAAAGCGCTCGTCGTCACCTCCAGGATAGTCAAGCTCCAGCTCCGAATATGGGTCCACCACCTCATCAACCAAGACACGAGCATAGCCCGCTGGAATCGGGTTGCAATGGAAGGTTGCCTCGGGGGGATTCGTAAAAGCAACGGTGTCCGCCACCTTCATGGATATGTTCTTCATTTTGACGTGTAGCTTGCATCTAGTGTTCTCCGTGATGTCATCCACGGGGTATCTACCCAGCATTGCGTCGTCCGGGGCGGAACCCACGCTGCTTCTCGGCATGGATGGGGCGGTGCTATCCAATGTTGGATCATTCGCTAGCTGCTGCAGCTGCTGAGACCCCCTTTGCTGGGTAAGTGAGTCGATCTGCTCCTGCTGCCGCTGGAATTTGACTACCAATTCCGCTTGACTTGCTTCTAGGCCTTGAAGGCGTTCATAGTCCCGCTTCCTCTGCTCCTCCTCCATCTTCCTCTTATTCTCCTCCGCAATCTTCTTTCTCGCACGGGTTCTATAGTCGGTGTTCCAATCTGAGAACCCCTTATACCATGGAATAGCGCCCTTGCCTCATGTTCTTCCCGGGTGTTTAGGATTTCCTAGGGCACGCGTAAGCTCGTCGTTCTCTCTGTTGGGCTGGAACACCCCCGATCGTGCCTCTTCTATTGCAACAAGTATCGCATCGTCGGCTCCCTTCAGACTTGCCCTCGTCGAAACATTGCCCGTCTTCGGGTCCAACTCCCTCCCATGCGCATAGAACCAAGTCCTGACCCTGGGGGGCCAGCTCTTAGTAACCGGAGTGGCACCTGCATCCTCCATCTCTTTCTCAGACTTATCCCACTTAGGCATTGCCACCGCATAGCCACCTGGCCCCAGCTTATGGAACTTATCCTTTTTTCGGCATTCTTCTTGTTTATTCTCGGCCATTCCTTAGCTAATTCCGAATCCTTGAATTTCACGAAATCGTCCCAATGAGCATGTTGGTTCTCTAGTGTTCCCTCGAATACTGGAGTCTTCCTTCCTCCCTTGACATACTTGTCCCATTCACGATTCTTGTGGTTCTTGAATGCAACCGCCATCTTCCTAAGAGCAGCGTCCTTGACTTTCTGCACATCTGCTTCTGTGAAATGATCTGGTAGGGTGAAATGTTCCATGAGAGTATCCCAAAGCAGATCTTTTTGATTCTTGTCGACAAAAGTAACATCTGAACATGGAGCAGCGTCCTCTTTGCCTTTTTGTCTTTTGTCTTTTGCTGGCTCTCTCCATTCTTGAAGGGAGATCGGGAGTTGGTCCTTCACAAGAACTCCGCACTGACGAATGAACTTGTCCGCAATCTTCTTAGGCGCTAATGGTTCGCCATTAGGTCTGACTGCCTCGATATTGTACTTTACGCCCTCCTTCAACTTTTTGTTCGGGCCTCGTTTCGTCCTTTTGCCTGAAGATTTGCTCGATCCGGATGGCTGAAAGAACAAAGATCGATTCGTTAATATATCTTCAAGTCATTTAAAACATGTGATGATCACCAGATACCTGCTTATATAAATATATATACCTCGCCGGTCTTTGTTGTTTCAGGATCAACATGTTCTTCGTCATCGTCATAATCGTAGTTCATGACTTCATCAATTCGGTCGTCGCGATCGAATATCATATCACCCTCTCCGGTGTTGTTTAGAAATTCGGAGCCGTCATAATCTTCTTCATTCTGATCATCATTTGGCCCGCATATCATATCAAACATGGTCTGTTATCCCTCTCTGTCGGTATTGTCTGCCATAGCTTTTATTTAACTAATTCAAAAGAAATATAAAACAATTTAGTATTCAAATTACATCGTCTCGAATAATAGATATAATCTCGAATACTTCATCTAGAATAATAGATATAATCTCGAATACATCGTCTCAAATAATATATAATATTGAATAGTACATCACTGGCTAGCTAATTAAAGATCGAATACTACAGAAGAATCTAGGACACTCACGGTTCCTGCGGCGCGGGCGGTGGACACCCAAAGAGAAGGAACCCTCACAGGATCATAGCTGAAGTGAGATCCCCGAAGATACTGCCAGGTATTGGAGAACCTGCCGCCCTCTAACGCAACCATGTAGCGATGGACGTGCTCGTCCTCACCCTGACACGGCGACGTACCACCTCCGGCGGGGCCGGGTCCCTCCGCACCGAAACTGGCCCACGCGAACGCCACCAAACGAGATCAGGGTCGACGACGGGACCCGGGGCCGGGTTCCTCATCAAGGGGCGCGCCCCTCCAGGCAGCACCTCCCAGTGCCAGCCCGGCGGAGCCCAGTCCCGGACATGGGTCGGCTGGACGTCGTCGCGGATGGGTCGACGGCGAGGATGCGGGCCGGGCATCGTCGAGAACAAATACTAGCTATATGCCCGCAAAAAGTAACATTTTTTTAATGATTGGATTTTGATAACTAAAATTTCTAACATTTCTATATAACACTAATTATGCTAATCTAAATAATCTAAATAACACTAAAATTTCTAACATTTCTATATAACACTAATTTCTAACATTTCTATATAACACTAATTTCTAACTGATTAAACACTAATTATATCCATCTAACATGCATTCATACATATATAATAGTGAAAAAATAATAATCTAAATAATTTAAACTAATTAAACATACAAAATACATGTGTGTGTGTGTACTAATTAAACACTAATTATCTAAACTAATTAAACATACAAAATAATAATCTAAATAATCTAAACTAATTAAAGACTAATTATCTAAACTAATTAAACATGCTTGTGTGTGTGTGTATGGGCTCAGGGAGGGCTCACAGCGGGCGACGGCGA